>NC_056675.1:27258983-27973983 GCF_018350195.1 Panthera tigris | reverse complement strand
AAGTTACCATCCTATTTTAAAAATTATATCTATGCTTATAATAGTGGGTTGGTATTTATATTCTTATATGTTTACTAAAATACAAAATAATATAAAATATTTAAAATAAATATTAAGAAGTGTGAAGAAGAAATAATCATACTAATGAGAGATCATCATCATTTACTTTGATATGCCCTTGAAAAGTGCTTGGCATATAGAGAGCTCTATATTGGTGTTATAATTGTTGGTGTTGCTTACAAAAACCAGCACAAACTGTTTACATTGTTTTGTTTATGGCTTTGTTCCTTTAAAATATTTTTTAATGTTTTATTTATTTTTGAGAGAGAGAGAGAAAGAAAGAGAGAGAGAAAGAGACAGAGTGCGAGTGGTGGAGGGGCAGAGAGAGAGAGAGACACAGAACCCAAAGCAGGTTCCAGGCCAGGCGCCCCTATTTATGGCTTTGTTCCTCTTAACATTGACTTCTTTTCCATGCCTTGGAAAACATTTCCATTGTGTTATTTTCAGTTGCCATGTGATAATTTTCCATTATGTGAATATAGTATAATTTATTTACCTAAATCCCCTATTGGTGGATATTTAAGGTCTCCCCCTCTCTCTCTCCCTGTCTCATTTTCTCTATTAGTTTTTCTAAGTGTGCTATTATAAATTTTTTTTTTAGTGTTTATTTATGCTTGAGAGAGAGAGAGTATGAGCAGGGGAAGGGCAGAGAGAGAGGGAGACACAGAATCCAAAGCAGGCTCTGAGGTGTGGGCAAAGAGCCCGACATGAGGCTCAAACCCATAAGCTGTGAGATCATGACCTGAGCCAAAGTTGGATGCCCAGCCGACTGAGCCACCCAGGCGTCCCTCTAAGTGTGCTATTATAAAGAGTACTGTGCTGAACTTTTTTTACAGGAAAAAATCTGTATACATGTTTCTTATAGCTCCCAAGGATAAATGCCTAGAAGTAATTACCTCTGGGTCAAGGAGCATGAGTGTTGTGAGACATATATATTGCCAAATTGCATTCTAGGAGCCTCTCAGTGTTTTATAACCCCAGTATTTATGTTACTTTGGGCACATTACTTAACTTCTCTGAGTCTTAGTTTCTAAATATGAGATAGAAGAATAATAACATCTGTTTGTAATCATCAAAGTGAGGCATTTTATACACACACACACACACACACACATCCACACAAATGCATTTAAAATGCATTTATATGTATACACATCTCTATCTATATAGCTTCCTATCTACTTTCTATGTACAGTAAGCACAGTGGTGCCAGTGGAAGTGAGCATTACAGTTCTTGACTTGGCCATGCTCTAGCTATGTGGCTCAAGTAAGCCATTTAGACTCTGTTGCCCCATCTGTAAAATGGGAAGAAATGATATCTCACAAGGTTGTTAAGAAGATTAAATGAACTGATATACACAGATGTCCTTTGTCACCTCTTGGCCTTATTCTAAGTATCTTATTTCTTTCTTGGGGTATGGAAACCAAAAGCAGAATAGAGGATGTCTTGTAAAGTATTATTTATGAGGACTGTGGACTGCTTCCAAGGACTTCTTCCTTGATTGAAAACTCTAATTTCCTCATCTCTTCTATCAGGTTGCTCAGCAGAACCATGCACTTTGAATTTTTGTGTTCATTTTAGAAATAAACTTATACGTAGATCATGGGATAGCAGGGTGAGGGAAATTAAAATCTTACCTTGTGATTCCAGATGTCATTTTAGAGAAGGGATTGTTACTTTCCAGTCTTCAGCATAAGTCTCTTATATGCAGAGATACTTTTCAGAAGGGTATTTCTGTTTCTGTTGTGTGGGTGGGGAGGGGAAAGGATGAGCTGAAAAAACCCCTATGCCCCAGATTTGAGGTGATGCTGGGATAGATAAGCAAGCAAACAAGCAAAAGAAAACCAGTCCATCGGGGGAGGGAAAAGGGTGCTTAGGAATAATATAAACTTTGGGAGTGTTGGGAATCTCAGGAAAGATAGGATGTGAGGTTGGGAGTTCAAGGTAATTTCATCTAGTACTCCAGGAAGGGCAGAGTGACTCTAGATAATTTCTGTTCTTCTTGAAAACGAAGCCACCGTGAATTAGAAACCCAGAGACTTTATCAGAGAAGCACATCCTCTCTATTTTTCTTTGTGTCACCCACATACAGAATCTTAACACTGAAGGAAACCCCCAGCAGACGTCCCAGTTAAACATGGCAGATTGAACACATCTGATGCTCTCTATTCCTCCCTGGGGACTCCCATGTAAATGACACTGGCTGGTATAAATAGAGTGAGAGATTAAAGTAAGAGAGGAGACAATAATGGTCATGGTATGCCAACCAAGTTTTTTGAGCAATGAGATATGGATCAATGAATGGTAACTAAAGTAACCAAGTACAGAAGACCAAATTCTAAGGGCTTGTCAAGGGGGGACATAAATAAAAATCAAGGGGATTTGGGTCACAGAACCGTAGGAAGTTTCAGGAATTAGAGGTATCGGTATCAGCTCCCTCAGGAAAGGGGATACTGATAGGAGGAGAGTCAGTTGATAGATCCCAGACACCCTACTTCATCCTGGGAAGCCAGGCAGGGAATAGGAGGGGAAAATTAAGAAAAACTGAATCAGGATGGTTCTTTATTCAGAAATATTCAGCACAGAGAGTGGTGAGCGTGTGCCCAGCGCTTTCTCTCAGCTCCTGGACTGTTGGCAGCGAAGACTATTCTTCCCACCGAGGTTAGAAGAATCTTCTTGAAAGAAACAGAAAGAACCCAGGAAAAGATAGCTACAGATACTAACATTTGGGATTATCTCTGGAGAATAACTTGGTCCAGGAGAGTGAAATTCTTTCATGAGTTTCAACTGATGAACTCCATCCATATATCCTCCATTCAACATGTGAGTGGGTGCGTGTGTGTGTGTGTGTGTGTGTGTGTGTGTGTGTGTGTGTGTGTATGTATGTGCATGTTTGCATTTACTTCATTCAAGTGTTAGTGCATTGCAAAATATAGGTAGCCACCTGGGAAGAGTCTTCAGCAGGGTAACACATCTAAAACACACAAACAGTAAAAGGGAATTTGAGAAAAACAGAGGCAATGCAGGAAGCAGAAGAAAACTTCAAATAAATGGTAATTACGATTCTCACAGAGTTTACAGAAAATAGTTCATCGGTGCAACAAGAGAAGGATGCTATCAAGGGTGAGCTGTAGGAGCACAAGAAACGACTCTTAGGAATTACAAACTATGAAAGATAAGACAAACTTTCAGAAGCATAGTTTAAAGAGAGAGTTCAGGAGATTTCTAAGAAGGTAGAAAAAAAGTCAAAGAAATGCAAATTAGGGAAGATTTCAGGAAAGTAGAGGAATAGTTCAGAAGTTGTATCTATAACTCCCAGAAATTGCAAAGAGAGGAAACAGAAATGTCAGAGAGAAGATTATCAAAGAATGAATGCTGTAAAATTTCCCAGAAGTAAAAGGTATGAAGCTCCAGGCTATAGAGATTTACTGAGTACCCAGTAAAATAAATTTTCAAACTCATTATAAAGCACATCATTTTTAAGTCACAGAATGCTGAGGATGCAGAGATAATCCTAAAAACTTCAAGGAATAATAACAGGTCATATGAAAAGGATTAAGAATAAGGAATTGACATTGGACTTGTCAACAGAAATACTAGAAGCTAGAAGACAATAGATCCATGCTTTCAAAATTATAACCTAGAATTTGATGCCCAAACTGTTACTCAAGAGTGAAGATATAATGAAAACTATTTTTAGACTGTGGAATTGTCAAATCACTATCGTGTACACCTGAAACTAATACAACATTTTATGTCAACTATCCTTCAAAATAAAATTTTTTAAATTTAAATCCAAGTTAGTTAACATATAGTGTAACAATGGTTTCAGGAGTAGAATTTAGTGATTTACCACTTACGTATAACACCCAGGGCTCATCCCAACAAGTGGCCTCCTTAATCCCCATCATGCATTTAGCCTATCCCCCACCCAACACCCCCACCAGCAACCCTCAGTTTGTTCTCTGTATTTAAGAGTCTCTTATGGTTTATCTCTCTCTCTCTCTCTCTTTTTATCTTATTTTTCCTTCCTGTCCCCTATGTTAATCTATTTTGTCTCTTAAATTCCACATATGAGTGAAATCATATATTTATCTTTCTCTGACTTATTTCACTTAGCATAATACATTCTATTTCCATCCACATTGCAAATGGCAAAATTGCATTCTTTTTTATAGGTAATATTCCATTATATATATATATATATATATATATATATATATATACACACACACACACACACACACACACATATATATGTGTATATATATATATGTGTATATATATATATGTGTATATATATATATATATATGTACACACACACATACATACACCACATCTTTATCTCTTCATCAGTTGATGGACATTTGGGCTCTTTCCATAATTTGGCCATTGTTTTTTTATTAATGTTTATTTTTTTAATATGAAATTTATTGTCAAATTGGTTTCCATACAACACCCAGTGCTCATCCCAACAGGTGCCCTCCTCAATGCCCATCACCCACCCTCCCACTCCCTATCAACCCTCAGTTTATTCTCAGTTTCTAAGAGTCTCTTATGGTTTGTCTCCCTCCCTGTCTTTTTTTTTTCCTTCCCCTCCCCCATGGTCTTCTGTTAAGGTTCTCAGGATCCACATAAGAGTGGAAACATATGGTATCTGTCTTTCTCTGTATGGCTTATTTCACTTAGCATCACACTCTCCAATTCCATTCACGTTGCTACAAAAGGCCATATTTCATTCTTTCTCATTGCCATATAGTATTCCATTGTGTATATAAACAACAACTTCTTTATCCATTCATCAGTTGATGGACCTTTAGGCTCTTTCCATAACTTGGCTATTGTTGAAAGTGCTGCTGTAAACATTGGGGTACAAGTGCCCTATGCATCAGCACTCCTGTATCCCTTGGGTAAATTCCTAGCAGTGCTGTTGCTGGGTCATAGGGTAGATCTATATTTAATTTTTGGAGGAACCTCCACACTGTTTTCCAGAGTGGCTGCATCAGTTTGCACACCCACCAACAGTGCAAGAGGGTTCCCGTTTCTCCACATCCTCTCCAGCATCTGTAGTCTCTTAAATTGTTCATTTTAGCCACTCTGCCTGGTGTGAGGTGGTATCTCAGTGTGGTTTTGATTTGTATTTCCCTGATGAGGAACGATGTTGAGCATCTTTTCATGTGCCTATTAGTACATCTGGATGTCTTCTTTAGAGAAGTGTCTATTCATGTCTTCTGCCCATTTCTTCACTGGATTATTTGTTTTTCAGGTGTGGAGTTTGATGAGTTCTTTATAGATTTTGGATAGTAGCCCTTTGTCCGATATGTCATTTGCAAATATCGTTTCCCATTCCGTCGATTACCTTTTAGTTTTGTTGATTGTTTCCTTTGCAGTGCATAAGCTTTTTATATTCATGAGGTTCCAATAAGTCATTTTTGCTTTTAATTCCCTTGCCTTTGGAGATATGTCAAGTAAGAAATTGCTGCGGCTGAGGTCAGAGAGGTTTTTTCCTGCTTTCTCCTCTAGGGTTTTGATGGTTTCCTGTCTCACATTCAGGTCCTTCATCCATTTTGAGTTTATTTTTGTGAATGGTGTCAAAAAGTGGTCTAGTTTCAACCTTCTGCATGTTGCTGTCCAGTTCTCCCGGCACCATTTGTTAAAGAGACTTTTTTCCATTGGATATTCTTTCCTGCTTTGTCAAAGATTAGTTGGCCATACGTTTGTGGGTCCAATTCTGGAGTCTCTATTCTATTCCATTGGTCTATGTGTCTGTTTTTCTGCCAATACCATGCTGTCTTGATGATTACAGCTTTGTAGTAGAGGCTAAAGTCTGGGATTGTGATGCCTCCCGCTTTGGTTTTCTTCTTCAATATTACTTTGGCTATTTGGGGTCTTTTGTGGTTCCATATGAATTTTAGGATTGCATGTTCCAGCTTCGAGAAGAATGCTGTGCAATTTTGATTGGGATTGCATTGAATGTGTAGATAGCTTTGGGTAGTATTGACATTTTAACAATATTTATTCTTCCAATCCATGAGCACGGAATGTTTTTCCATTTCTTTGTATCTTCTTTAATTTCCTTCATAAGCTTTCTATAGTTTTCAGCATACAGATCTTTTACATCTTTGGTTAGGTTTATTCCTAGGTATTTTATGATTCTTGGTTGTTTATTTATGTTTGAGAGAGAGAGACAGAGAGACAGAGTGCTAGCTGGGGAGGGGCAGAGAGAGAGGAAGACATAGATCTGAAACAGGCTTCAGGCTCTGAGATGTCAGCACAGAGCCTGATGCAGGGCTTGAACTCATGAACTATGAGATCATGACTTAAGAAGTCAGATGCTTAACCGACTGAGCCACCCAGGCACCCCTGGCTCTTGTTGATAGTTCTGCTATAAGCATTGGGGTCATGTGCACCTTTGAATCAGCGTTTTTGTATCCTTTGGATAAATAGCTCATAGTGCAGTTGCTTGGTTGTAGGATAGTTCTATTTTTAATTTTTCTGAGAACCTCTCTACTGTTTTCCACAGAGGCTGCACCAGTTTGCATTCCCACCAGCAGTGCAAAAGAGTTCCCTTTTCTCCACATCCTCGCCAACATCTGTTGTTTCCTGAGTTGTTAATTTTGCCATTGAGACAGGTGTGAGATGGTATCTTGGTGTGGTTTTGATTTGTATTTCCCTGATGATGAGTGATATTGAACATCTTTTCATGCGTCTGCTGGCCATCTGGATGTCTTCTTTGGAAAAGTGTCTGTTCATGTCTTCTGCCCATTTCTTCAGTGCCGATTATTTGTTTTTTTGGGTGTTGAGTTTGATAAGTTCTTTGTAGATTTTGGATACTAATCCAATATGTCATTTGCACATATCTTCTCCCATTCCACTGGTTGCCTTTTAGTTTTGTTGATTGTTTTTTTTTTTAATTTAAGCCTTTTAATATTCTGACTTTTTGAAGTATAAACATGATACTTTGATAACAGTAAATGTTAACTTTAGAAAAAGACGATCTTTCAGAACAGTTTTTGGTCACGAGTATTTGAAGGTGAACCTTTGGGGAGACACTTCCCCTTGCAACTTTTGCATTCAACAGTCACTGAACCCTGATTTTGTGCCAGATTCTGGTACATATGATGTCTCATGTAGTCTGTATCAGCCCTTCCAGGTGGGCTCTTTTGTCCTCAATTTGCAGAGACTGAAGACTCAGGGAAGTTAAGTAACCTTGTGAGTCAGTCTCAGAGCATGCGTTCAAGCACACAAAACCTCAAAGTCATGCTTTGCCCATCAGCCCAGGCTCCTTTCTGTAGTTGATGTCTGTCTATGCTCCACACTCACCAGAGAATCACAGAATTTTAAATCCAGGAGTCTTACAAATCATCTGGTTCAAAACCTTTCATTTTGTCAGTGGGTAAATTGAGGTTCTGTCTCTGACTGAAGAGACGTGATTATTAGCAGCTGACCTGGCCCAGCTTCTGCAGCTTTTCATCTACATGACACTGTCGACGTTGTAGGGGAAAAGGCAGGAAATTAGGGCTCCTCCGGTGAACAGAAATCACAGCTATTTATTCATCCCCAACAATAACCACATCTGGCTGTTTGCAGAAGAGAGAAAAGTGGAATGCCAGCAGTGGAGATTTTATGGGATCTGGTGGTGTGGGTGTGCAGGCATGGTCTTGCTTCCTCTGAACTGTATTTTGTACCCCATGTAACATCCTGGAGAAGTCCTTGTAATCTTCATGAAGTGACATGTGGTGATAGCTCCCTGGGGATGACAGTCTTCCAGGAAAGAGTCACCTGCTTTTCCTAGAGGAGCTTCCTGGCATGCACCCCATTGCAGCATTCCAAAGCAGAAGAGGCCCAAAGTTGAAGCAACAACAACAAAAATCTAATGTCTGTCAAACATCTAGTATGGAGAAACTGTGGCAGGAACTTTATATTCGTGATTTCATTTTATGTCTGGAGCGACCCTGTGGGTACCCTTGTTACTCCCATTTGACAGATGAGAACACAGAGGATCAGACAAGTCAAACTTTTAAGAAGGGTCAGAGCCTGGATAAAGTCTGGGTTATCTGACTGAGGGCTGCCTGTTCTTCACTGGCATGCTGGACAGCCTGTTTCTGTTTCTATCTGTCACTCAAGATAAAACTGTGAAACAAAGCAGAACAATGGGAAGCAGACACCACGATCTGTGAACTAGACCATCATACTCAGCTCTGCTTATGCCTGTGCCTTTTTCCTGGAGCATCCTTGTTCCCTGAGGGCCTACCTGACTTCCCACCTACCCCCTCGCTCTTCTGCCTGATTGTTTCCCTTTAATCCGTTTATCTTCCTGGGCAGTCTTCCTCACACTCATTAGCCTCCGCTAGAAGCCCACCCTCTTAACATGTCTTGTCACTTACCATCCTGTTTTGTCCTTATTCACTGGGGTGCCTCTTCCGCACCCAGTGAACATGGCTGCAGGGGCTGGAACAAGACTTGTGCATCATCACAGTCTGTGCTGGGTAGAATAGTGACCCACCTCCCCAAGGTAGACCATGTCCCAATTGATGAAGCCTGTCAGCATGTTACTTTCCCAGAGCAAAAGGGTCTTTGTGGACCTTGTGATGGGCAGATTCTCCTGGCTTATCCAGGTGGGCCCATGTGCCATCATGGGGTCCTTGTAAGAGGGAAGCGGGAGGAGGTCAGAGTCAGAGAAAGGAGAGGTTGAAGTAGTAGATTTTAAAGGTGGGGGAAGATCCCATGAGCAAGGAGTGCTCTGGGAGCTGGAAGAGGCTAGGTAGTGAGTTCTTCCTTAAAGCCTGCAGGGGCAACTCAGCCCTTTTGACCACTTGATTTTGGGACTCCTGACCTCCAGAACCAGAAGATAGTAAACTTGTGTTGTTTTAAGCCATTCAGTTTGTGGTAATTTGTTAAAACAACCATAGAAAGGAATATATGGCTCTAAGGCTTCCATACACATAGTAGGAACTTAATAAATATTTTTTCAAGGAGTGAATGAGTCATTTGTAATGCAAGGATTGTGTCTCTATCCCATATGCATCCTCTGTGAGTAAAGGTTTAAGCAGTAAACAAAGGGTGGAAAGGACATTGCTCTGAACACCTGCAGTGGGGATTTTAGTATTATAGCCAGCCAACAGTGGTTTGGGCAGCTTCTCTGTGAGTAAATCCAATAGATTTACTCTGTGACTTGGGAAAACCTGTTTAATCTCTCCGGACCTCTGTTTTCTCATGTGTGAGAAGGCGAAACTCTGTCCAGTATTCTTCCTGACAATGAAGTTCATCAAGACAGATGATGTTATTCAACCAGAATATTCCTCCGAAGACAAGATACTATATAAATACTGGGTAGTGTAGTTGTTGCGTTAATAATAAATATTTAAGAAATAAATCC
Organism: Panthera tigris; assembly: GCF_018350195.1. Classification (NCBI taxonomy): domain Eukaryota; kingdom Metazoa; phylum Chordata; class Mammalia; order Carnivora; family Felidae; genus Panthera; species Panthera tigris. Next base: position 27,964,542 of record NC_056675.1, on the reverse strand, counting down.
ATGTTTTCAAAAACAAAGCACGACACCCAGAGTTACCTGTCACTTAGGGTTGTGTTCTCTTCCTGAACTAAAACACTTACTGCTTTTAATAGCTTCACTCTTTAATATTCTGTAACTTAAAAAATGGGGCACACGGCTTTAGGATTAAATATTAAAATATTAAATATTAATTTGGACAGCAGAAATCCATCACATACCTGAACCTGCCTGGTTTACTTAGGGTCTCATAGGTGCTCTAAGAAATCTAAGCACTGATCATATTCACTGATGTAATTTCTTTTTTTCTTTTTTCTTTTTTTTTTTTGCCAGAGACACAGGCACCGTATCCATCTTTTTATTGATCATTTTCAAAGAGTTGAATGAAACAGACCAGATACTAGTGTCTGTGCTTGACACAGCCCATCTAGCATGGTGATGCTCGCATGATGAATCTGGAGGTTACATTTTAATAGACATCGCCAATTATTCTGAATGAGGGAGTGGGGCATGCTGTGTCCCCCTGGTCCATGCCTGTTTCCTCTGGACTCCTCATGACAGCACAGCTTTACAAAGCCCGAGTGGCAACCCTGGGCCTGATAGTTGTGTACATTTTGACTGCAGTGGTGGTCTAACAACCCTCTGGGTATCATCGTCATCCAAACTGCAGTGCTCAAGTAAGGCCCCGAGACCCTGTTGACTGATGAAGTCTGGGGTTTCTGTACCCAAGGAAAACAACTCTGAAGCTGATCTTCACTCTTCTGTCTGCCCTGTCTGAGTGTCAGATCCTTGCTCAGAGATGCAAAGCCTTCCGCCATTCAAAATCCATTCCTGGCAAGTGAGCTGATGCTAATCATTTACAATTCATCCTTTAGGTGAACCGTGCAGTTTAGTGAAAAGACAGAGAGACCTACCTGCAATGTTGAGCTGGGTGAACTAGATTCAGTTATTTCACCTTTGAAACTACTTCCTTATCTGTTAAAGAGGATGGGAGAATTAAGTGTGATAACATTTACATTCCTCATCCGTAGCCATCCACAAGCTGGGAGGTATAAATTGGGTAACGTTTCCATTTGTGATGTGATCAGTGTAATTCTCAACCTCAGTGCCAGCCTGACAATAACTGTGAGTGTGTGTTGGAGGGTGTATGTAGTGGGAGGGGGAAGAAGAAGAGTGATACTCTTCTACGCTTGTGATACTCAACTACGCTTACTCTCTGCCATCCTCGGGCTGGCTTCTCCATTACAAGTCTTCAATTTACATGCACATGCTCAATCAGTAATCCGAAATGCGACTGTAGTGCCCAGTGGGCTGGGACACCTGAAGTTTCCAGGCTTAGCCACAATCTGTGTACACAATCAGCTCCTATGGCTGTTGAGATCTTGGCATTGAACTGAGTTAACTGATCAAGTTTCCCTGTTATTTCATAGTGAATCATGGGGGACTTTTGTATCTTTTCATGTTGACCAGTCATTCGGGCCATCTTTGCTTGTCAGAGGTAGTCTGTTGTCATTGAAACTCAAACTGATAACGGGACCATTCTCCCCATGGGAATTTGCCTATATCCCTCTCCAATAGCCCTTGAACTTCACATCCCAAGGAGTCATAGAATGAGGCGGTATTTGTCAAACCATAACCGTGTTCTGATAACATATATAAAACATGGCACAGTAGCAGGTACATAATAACTTCCTTCTTACTTCCCTTGGAATACATTTATAATTACCTTCTTCATTTCTCCATTTCTCAAAAATTTTCCATCCCTCTAAACTCGGGAAAATGCCACCTTGTCGGTGATACTTTCTCTAGGTATTTCAGGTCACAGTTGCCTATTTTTTTCTTTTTTAATTCTTCTATTAGGTAATTCACCTATTTCTTATATAGGTGGTATATTTCTATGCCTTATATTGTCTCATAGTAACAATATTAAATAAATATAGTAAGTTTTACATGTTACACCTTGGACTAAGCCCTTTACATATTTTATTCATTAACAGATTTACTGAGCAAGTACCCAAACATCCAGTGTTGCTTTAGGTTGCTAATATGCTAATATGCTAAGGCATGCCTCCTCTCTGTGTTCTTGGATCATATGGTTTTGATCAGCCATGGTTCTTGTAGCTGGTGGCCTGCTTCTGTACGAATCATGAGCTCAGAATGTTTCATTTTATTTTACATTTTTAAAGGGTTATAAAAAAAAAGAGAGAGAGAAAACTTGCAACAGAGACCTCATCTAACCCACAAACCCTCAACTACTCACTATCTGGCCCTTTATAGAAAAAGTCCACCAACCCCTGGTGATCTCACTTTATCTTTTCAACTATCCTGCAAGACAGATTTTTTTTGTTGTTGTTAAATGTATTTTATTTATGAGGAAACTGAGGCTCCAAGAGGTGAACTTTTTTTTTCCCCCAAGACAATTCAATTAATACTTTTCTGAGCTGGCAGTTAAAACTAGAATATGTTTACTTTATTTGGGGCCAATACCTGTTTGTTCATTCTAGACTTGGTGGGAGAGACTAGTGTTCAAATTTTAGCTGTGCCCAGGTTAACTCTGGAAACCCTTTCTCCTCTTACCTCCATATTCTTTCTGAAATATTATTAATCCACCATGGTGATCAACCCTTGATGGGCCCAAGAAAAAAGATTTTGAGGAGAAGGTATCATGGTGGTCTTGGAATTCGGGCCCTTAGTAATTAGGGTTCTCTGGGAGGGGATTCTCTTCAGAATCCTCATGCCTAAAAATATAGCAGTCAGAATGTTTGACTTCTTTTTTTTTTTTTAAGATGATTTTGTCTTTTAATTTGTGTGCCTTTTTTTTTTTTAATGTTTATTTATTTTTGAGACAGAGAGAGAAACAGAGCATGAACGGGGAGGGCAGAGAGAGAGGGAGACACAGAATCGGAAGCAGGCTCCAGGCTCTGAGCTGTCAGCACAGAGCCCGACGCGGGGCTCGAACCCACAGACCGCAAGATCGTGACCTGAGCTGAAAGTCGGACGCTTAACCTACTGAGCCACCCAGGCGCCCCAGAATGTTTGACTTCTAAAGTACCTCCCAACCTGAAAATTTCTTTCCAGGGATTTATAGCCTTACTCCAGTTGGATTGTACACATTTATTTTTATCTCTACAGTGGTAACTGTTGACCAACTGAATAATGGTTAAATGTTATATATTGAGAGGCCATAAAGTCTTATCCATATCTTTAAAAAAGTCTTGTTAATTCCGTTTGTAGGGTTGTTGGCTTTAGTTCATGTTGTTCTAGCTTGTACTTTGTCATAAGGAGGGCAAAGAGTCTAAGGCAACCAGAATGAGTGGGCACCAATTCCTAATGGTGACCATTGAGCCCCCCAGGATATCCCAAACTGACAGCAACTCAGCCTACAGATTTTATTCTGACCCCCAACCAAATTTACATAGGCTGACAGAAAGTGTGTTTTGTGAATTTATAATGGGGGATGTGCTTGCTGGGGTGTCTGACTTGTTCAGATATGACCTAAAATAGTTTATAAGGAGACACTTAACCCATGTATACTTTATAGGCCTTTCCCCAAATCTCATCCTATTATCCTGCCTGGGTCTTGCTTGTCTGGATCAGGTTATTTGAGACCCGAGAGGGAGGTGAGAGATTTGCTGTTGTTTTTTTTTTTTTTTTTTAATTTTTTTTTAACGTTTATTTATTTTTGAGACAGAGACAGAGCATGAATGGGGGAGGGGCAGAGAGAGAGGGAGACACAGAATCGGAAGCAAGCTCCAGGCTCCGAGCCATCAGCCCAGAGCCCAACGCGGGGCTCGAACTCATGGACCGTGAGATCATGACTTGAGTCGAAGTCGGATGCTTAACCGACTGAGCCACCCAGGCACCCCGAGAGATTTGCTGTTTAATGGGAACAGATGATTTGCACTCCCAAATGTTTTTGAGGACAGTGGCTCTCTGTCTGGGCTGAGTATTAGAATCATCTGAGGAGCTTTTAAAAAATGCCAAGGCCTGGGTCTCATACCTAGAGATTCTGGTTTAATTGATTTGGGTGGGCAAACATTTTTAAAGCTCCATTGGGTATTTTAATGTGCATTTGAGTTTGAAAATCACCATTCTAGGGAAAGGCACACATAGATCGGGTGGCAGCCTAAGTAAGGTATTGAATTCCATATTTAAGGTAGAATCAAACTCCTCTGCATTTATGTGAAGATGATATACGTGTAATGTTTTAAATATTTGATCTTATGATGTATAAAGATTTTGTGGATACTCTCAAAGAAAAACTACAGGGTAAAACCTACTTTGCTCCTTTTTTTACTAGCTCATGTTGAAATACCCAGGCAAAGCAGAGGGTAGGTGAACAGAGATGACCATCCTTGACGGTGTTTTTAATGATTTATAGAGCTAACCCAGTTTCAGTTGTGTTCATGGCTTTTTTTATGCCATACTTCTGGATAAACATTTCATCTTGTTGTTTTAAAATATGGATTTTTTTTTATTTGCTAACCCTATAAATTTTGTTTCCTGAGTTGAAATTTCATTTTAGCTTTCTTTTCATGAAATCCCATCCAGCGGCATTTTGGTGAACTACATATAGAGACTGTAGGAAAAGAATAGTCTCTTGCATTTGCCACACAATAACATCTGTAATGGCAGAAAAGGCAACTTTTGTGGGTTTCACTATGTGTCTTCCCAGGCTTGGATAAAGGGGTGCTGAAGGCTGGGGCAGAGCAAGATTGATGTTGTGGGAAAATGAATTCTGATCTAGGGAGGTGGGTAGCAGAACTACCCATGATGCCTTTGTAGCATCATCTCCAATTGTATTACCCTTGTAATCAGAAGAAAACAAAAGGAAAAAATGACCCAACACCTCTAATTTTGTGATTCCATCAGTCTGAAGAGGTAGGTCAAGGGCTTACTCAATAATGAGAAATGGCTCCAGCAGCAACCAAGTTTGCGTTCAGAAGCTCCTACGAAAAAGAGTGCTGTGGTTTTGAAAAGGCAGGGATAGAATTAAAGGAATGTGCTATTTTTAGAAAAGAGCCCCCAGTGTGACTTGTGATCGGCCCATGTTATAAAGGCATGGCTATAAGGCTGATTGTGGAATCCTGGTCTTCTGTGGAAACAGTAAGGGCTTAGAGGAAATCGATATGTGCATGATTTTATTCTACAGATGACATTGTTCTTAATTCAATTCAACGAACATTTATTGGGCATTTACTACATCCCTAGGGTGGAGTGAGGCGGTAGGGATAAGGGATGAACTCATAGACCTTGACTTCAGTGTGCTCCTAGCCTGGTAAGGAGGAAATCTGTAAATGACACATCGCCATTCACTGTGCCAAGAGGAGCCTGCATGCAAGGTGCATGGGGAACCCACAGGGAAGGGACGGGTGTGTCTGATTGGTGGTCAGGGAGGGATATTTTGGTTTATGGGCCAGAGATACACACGAAGGAGGTAAAAGGGAAAGTGAAGGTTTTATAAAGATGCAGAGAGAATTTAGCAAAACAAATGTCAGAGGCATCATGGAAACTGTAAAATCATCAGGAACTCCCACTGGGTCTCTCTGATTCCATAATCTCTTCTCTCTGATTCAGCCCAGCTTCTCCTTTGGCTCATCTGCTTATATATAGGTCTTCCAGCTTGGCCATTAACTCCTTCTTCATGCTCCAGTGCCAGATAACCAGGAAGAGAGGGGTAGTTGGCTCAATTAGAGTCATGTGCCTGCTCTCGGCCACTTACCTGAGGCCTGGGAGCAGAGTCACCAGGTAGGTGCTTCGGACTTTTGGCAAAGTAGAGTTGAAAAAGCCGCTGTAAGGAAGGAGAAGTGGCAGAATGGTCACTACCTGGGGTCCTAGTCCCCACTGACTTGTTGACACAAACATGGCTTCTAAACCATAAAGTAACTAGGTAAGAAGTGTTTTATACCCATCCACATGTACATGCACAGACTTCGAAGTTATTAACTGTTTAACAGGGCTGAGGAAAGTAGTTTTTGCCATTGGCAATGACGGGGCTCAGCAATGGTTCCACCTCCAATAGAAAAATGGGATAGGTCTTGAGTAGCCTGAGAAAGACTCGAAGCTTTTGTTTTATTCATCACACAGCATGTCATAGAATTGGACTGTGCTGTTGAGGATTCAGTTAGCTATTAACTGAACATCTATTATGTTCAAAAGAGTGCAAAGGGCGAATTGTCTCTCCCTTTCTCTCTGCCTCTCCCTCTCTCTTTGTCTCTCTAAATAAATAAATATCATTAACAAAAAACACTGCATGGGCTATAGTGCCTTTGCTATATGGAGACCATTCTATTTTCTTAGATGCTGTTATGAAACTCCACTTGAAGAAAGTATGGCGATTGTTTAGAAGAAAAACTTTGACGAACAGTTTGGTCCACAGTAGAAGCTCCAAGAACTGGGGTAGAGGAGGTATCAGTGAAGTTGGGGCTTTTTAGGAAATCAGGGAGAGAGAAACACAGTTTTTTAGACAGTACAGGAGAGTGGACTTTGGTTAAAAGACAGTTCAAAGGGAGATGTTGAACTTGTTTTGCAATATAAATATCTTATTTATCCTATGGAATCTTTAATAAATTTTACATTATTCCCTAATGTATTTATGAGAATAAATTATTTTCAAGGTCCTTTAAGAGGGCACAACAAGGGAGCTCATATTTAGATTACCCAAATATGGAAAAATGCATGGACCCCATTTTCAAATTGTTTATAATGCATAAATGACTGTCATCAGTCCAGGAGAGTGACTGGATATTCTGGTTATCTGTCAATCTCGTAAGTTAGTTAAAGTATCAAAACAACAAACCACTTGGCTATGGGATCATCTTAGGATCGTCAGAACCCAAAAGCATTGAATAAATATCTGTTTTTAATTCCATACTATTTTAGTGTTGGGAGCACAAAGTGGAAAAAGACAGAGCCCTTCCTTCTAGGGACTCACAGCCTGTTGGTGAAAACAGACGTATAAACATGTAAAAATATAAGACCTAAAATGAATCAATACGATACCGTAATTGAACTTCTGTAAAGAAAGACTCATCCACAACATTGACACATTCCAAGGGCAGCAGAAATCCCGAACCAAGTGCATTGAACTCAGAAAGCCCCCTGGTGTGTGATGATTAGTGGACATTTCTGACAGCATCTCTGTTAGCTCTATTGATAACACTTGGGAAAGGTCAAGTTTTGCAAAGACTTTCTGCCCACCAAGAATAGCAAGGAATCGATCGGTTCTGAGCATGAGAACAATGTCGGGACCCAGATGGAAGTGTAGTTGGTATTGTCGGGAAGCTCCTTCCCTCCAATAAGTGCCCTGGGAGATCCGCGTACAACTTCTCTAGTTAGACTCTTGGACTCTTTGAATACCTTGGCGCCCCGGTTTTTCGATGGCTAGGTCTTTGGTACCTTCAGTCTAAGCTCAAATGCTAATCATTCAGGAAAACCTTATCGACCACTTACTTAAGGCAGCACCCTTCCCCCATCACTGCATTAATGCCACACCGTTCATTTTCTTTTTAGCCCTGGGTGTAATCTGAAGTCATCTCACATATTATTAGGTTGCTGGTTTACCCCATGGAAAATTTCAGTAAATTTTACATTATTCAGTAGTGCATTTATGCACATAAATTCTTTTCAGGGTCCTTTACAAGGTCATGATGGGCAGCTCATATCTATCCTCCCTCAGTATAGAAAAATGCACGGACCCAGTTCTCAAGTTGCTTACAGTGCACATCTTCTGGCCCCCTCCCCATCCTCTTCTACAAGAGGAAATTGCCCTCTTGAACCAGGTGCGTTAGAAAAGGTCCCACCTTCTTGGCAAGCACAGTTGCGTGAGTTCTGAGCTGGGTGAGTGGATTTCAGCCCCGCCCCGCCCCCCCCCCCCCGCCCCAGTTTCCTTCTGTGTGCAGTACAAGAACTTCAGAAACATAGACGGCACTGCTGTTTGTCCATATTTGGGATTTGTATTGCTGCTGGCACACAGTAGGTATTTGTTAATATTTAGTAAATGAATGAAGGAAGACCTTCCAAACACTCCATGTTCTACAGCAATATCCTTAATAGGAGAGCACAAAGGAGCCCTTGGAAAGCCTTTCAGACCAGGCTCGACTCCCTTCCAGTCCAGGCAGGGGCAGTCAGAGGCTCCCACTTGGAACACAGCAGCCCCTGAGTAGCACAGGAACCAACTGAGGAGGACCTTCGTGATTTCTGATACTTCATAAATGTGTCAACCTCAGGGCTCTCATCGAAGTCCTACTGTCAGCCTTCTTGCCCGGTGACTTTACAGCCCCCCGTGTGCAGCCTGGTTGGCAGGATTGAAGCCTTCCAAGGGGCACCCCTTACCAGAGGGCCTGGAAGCAATGACCAAGCCAGTCTCCTGCCTTTTGAGAGTAGCAGGATCAAAATCTCGCCCGTGACTCTGGCCCACGTGTGGAAGTACGTTGATGGATCGGCCTGTGGAGATGTGAGGGAACTTTGCACAATAAAGACAAACCCATGTTCCTTTCCTTGATCCAAACTCAAAATAAGAACATGGCTTTGGCAATTCATTCCCTGCAGAACTGACCTTTGTTTCTTGGCAGAGGCTGCTTCTAAGAATTTGCATGGTGCTTGGAAGAGAAGGGAGAGAGCTTACAGAATGGCTTGCGTTGTTTACCGCAAAGGAGGAAAAGCCAACATGAAAGTGAGCTTGAAAAGGAGCTCTTTTCTAACTAATGCAGCCCCTAGACAGGGGTCCTAAGTTGCAAGAGCAGTTATAAACATGAATCTGAGTCCCCACTCCCAGGGACACAAATGCCATTCCTTTGTACCCTGTTTCTACAACTTACTTCGGGCAAGAATAACAAAGTTCGGGAGGCTGGAAGGCAATTAACGGAACCTATAATTTAAATTCCTCTACTCTTTAGGAGATAAGTTGGGACTACCTCTGGGAAGCCTTCCTAGGTTTGGTAAGTGCCCTTCTTCTATGTCCCCATAAAACCCTCTGAGTTTCTTTATTATTGAATTTGTCAAACTCCATTATAGTTATCTGTTCATGTGTCCAAGAAAAGGATTAAAAAAAAATCTTTAAAGTCAAATGCTTAGCACATTGTCTGGAATAAAATGACATCTCAGTAAGTTCTTAATGAAATAGTCAATGGACCATTCTATTAACAGTTGCTTATTGAACTCATACTATTTGTTGTCCCTTTGCCACGTACTAAGACAGTACACCAGAAATAAAACACACAGTAATAACAGTGGTAGCCATCATTCTGAGTGTCTGTTATGAGTCAGGCACTCTGCTAATTGCTATACAAATAGTTTCTTCATTAATACCTTAAGGCAATAATATGAACTTCATTTCTTAAATCAGAATGAGATCCAGACAGATGAACTTTTTCTCAAAGCCACACAACAGGCAAGAGATGAAGCCAGAATTCGAAGCAATCTCCAAATCCCTTGTTCTTTGATTTGAGGTGGCTTCTCTGACCTTAAGAAGCATGTGATCTGGGGCGGCTAGGTGGCTCTATTGGTTAAGCATCCAACTTGGGCTCAGGTCATGATCTCGCAGTTTGTGAGTTTGAGCTGCACATCGGGCTCTGTGCTGACTGCTCACACTCTATCTCTCTCGAAAATAAATAAACATTACAAAAATTTTAAAAAAACCATGCGTGTGATCTAATGGGGTGCAGGGAGGGAGAGGGTCAAAAGTACAATGTACTTGAAGAACTAGAAAATGGGGAAGTGCCACATTTAAATGTAGGAATGGAGGGCTGCCTGTGTGGCTTAGTCGGTTGAGCATCTGACTCTTGATTTCTGCTCAGGGCATGATGTCATCATTTGTGAGTTTGGGTTCTGCATCCGGCTCTGTGCTGACATTGTGGAGCCTGCTTGGGATTCTCTCCTTCTCCCTTTTTGTCTGCCCCTCCCCCATGCATTTTCTCTCTTTCTTTCTTTCTTTCTTTCTTTCTTTCTTTCTTTCTTTCTTTCTTTCTTTCTTTCTTTCTTTCTTCCTTTCTTTTTCTTTCTTTTTCTTTCTTCCTTCCTTCATTTCTTTTTCTTTCTCTCTCTCTCAAAATAAAATAAATACATAAAAAGTTTTAAAATACAAAAAATAAATAGAGAAATGGAGAAATGGGAGTCAATGAAGCAAGAATTCTCTGTGGACTAGATTAATCATGCAAAGACATATGGAGGGTCTAGGACTCAGACTTGAAATCAGAATGGGATTTAAATATATGGAGGAGAGAAGGCAGAGTAGGGAAACATATACATTGAGTACAGCAGAGTGTTATTGGTTAAGAGCTTGGAACAGGAGAGCATTCTGGGACTGAATTCTGAATCTGCTACTTAAAAACTGTGAAAACTTTTGGAATTTGCCTAACCTTTTGAGCCTCCCCACCCCTATATGCAACAGAGACATAGTAGCCTGGTATCAGTTAAGAATCCTTTTGTATACAAGTAACAGAAATGATGAAAAATGGCAATCACAAACCTGTACGCAATGAGAATTTGAATAAATATAAGGATGCATATGTGTCTCCAGGTTTGTTCAGAAACTCAGTTGTGTTGTCAAGGGCTCAGACCCTTTCTTTTTTTTATTTTTTATTTTTTTTTAACGTTTATTTATTTTTGAGACAGAGAGAGACAGAGCATGAACAGGGGAGGGTCAGAGAGAGAGGGAGACACAGAATCTGAAACGGGCTCCAGGCTCTGAGCTGTCAGCACAGAGCCCGATGCGGGGCTCGAACTCACAGACTGTGAGATCATGACCTGAGCCGAAGTCGGCCGCTTAACCGACTGAGCCACCCAGGCGCCCCTCAGACCCTTTCTTTATATCTGGTCGACCATTCTCGGCTGTAAGCTTCTCATCCCCATGTGTCACAGATGGCTGCCACAGCACCAGTCATCACATCCACATTCAAGGCAGGAAGGAGGAAGGGAAGCACCAATAAGACATGTCCTTTTCACCAGGAAAGTAAAGCTTTCCCATACACTATGCTTCAGGAATCTCCACCGTTGTATTTTGTTCACCAGAAATGAGTCACGTGTCCGATGCGAGGTGCAGGGAGCACCGCAGAGTGGCTATCTGGTTTATTTTCATTCTGTGTACGTTGTGAGGTAAGCAGAGGATGTGAAGTTTGGCTATGGCTTTTGGGGTAGCCAAACAAGAGAGTCAGCCGCTGCTTCACTGGCCAGTCTAAGGAACAAGGGAAAGAATGCAAGGAGAGGGCAGTAGAACCCTCAACGTAAGCAGTACTTGCTGCTCTGAAAAGCTGTTGCACAAAATAGGCACCACTTTTGCATATTTTATTGCATTCAGAGATGAAAAGCCAGGGAGAGGAATTTGGACTCGCTGCAGTGACATCAGTGGCACTTAAGGAACGTCACATGCTATGCTGAGAACTTTCCACCTTCTCATTGGAGCCTTCTTGGGTCCACAGTAATGGCTTCCGTTTTCAGAGGAGGACGCGAGAGGTGGGGTGACTTGAGGTCCACCTTTAGGGAGCGGCAGAGCAGGCATTTGAGCCCAGGCGGTGGGGCTCCAGGTGCCATGCCAGGTGTTGACCCTTGAGTGATGGAGCGGAACCATGGCGCGGGCTGCCCCGACAGGGTCGGACACGCGGACAGGAGAAGGGAGGAGCGAGAACCCCATTCTCACTGCGCACTGCACTTCAATGCTCGTTTATGTCAGCGCCATATTTCCTGATGGCACAAAGGCATCCTGTTTGTCCTCAGTGATGAAATGAATGTCAGCAGGCCAACCACAGTGACTTGCTCAAATCAGGGAAGAAGAACACAGGTACCTGCAATTGGAGGCCCTAACTGGGGATCCCCTCCTGGGGGAGGACGAGGCAGCTTGATGAGATCTAAGTGTGGGGATGTCTCCTCTTCTCTGCCCTTCCCTCCCCCCCCACCTCTCCTTTCCCCTCCTCCTCTCCCCTCCCCTCCCCTCCTCCTCTCCCCTCCCCTCCTCTCTCCTCCCCTCCTCTCCCCTCCTCTCCCCTCCCTCCCCCTCCCCACCTCTCCTCTCCCTTCCTCTCCCCTCCCCTCCTCTCTCCTCCCCTCCTCTCTCCTCCCCTCCTCTCCCCTCCTCTCCCTTCCCTCCCCCTCCCCACCTCTCCTCTCCCTTCCTCTCCCCTCCCCTCCTCTCTCCTCCCCTCCTCTCCCCTCCTCTCCCTTCCCTCCCCCTCCCCACCTCTCCTCTCCCTTCCTCTCCCCTCCCCTCCTCTCTCCTCCCCTCCTCTCCCCTCCTCTCCCTTCCCTCCCCCTCCCCACCTCTCCTCTCCCTTCCTCTCCCCTCCCCTCCTCTCCCCTCCTCTCCCCTCCTCTCCCTTCCCTCCCCCTCCCCTCCCCCTCCCCACCTCTCCTCTCCCCTCCTCTCCCCTCCCCTCCTCTCCCCTCCTCTCCCTTCCCTCCCCCTCCCCACCTCTCCTCTCCCCTCCTCTCCCCTCCCTTCCCCTCCCCTCCTCTCCCTTCCCTCCCCCTCCCTACCTCTCCTCTCCCCTCCTCTCCCCTCCTCTCTCCTCCCCTTCTCTCCCCTCCCCTCCCTCTCCCTCCCCACCTCTCCCCTCCCCTCCTCTCCCCTCCCCTCCTCTCTCCTCCCCTCCTCTCCCCTCCTCTCCCTTCCCTCCCCCTCCCCACCTCTCCTCTCCCTTCCTCTCCCCTCCCCTCCTCTCTCCTCCCCTCCTCTCCCTTCCCTCCCCCTCCCCACCTCTCTTCTCCCTTCCTCTCCCCTCCCCTCCTCTCTCCTCCCCTCCTCTCCCTTCCCTCCCCCTCCCCACCTCTCCTCTCCCTTCCTCTCCCCTCCCCTCCTCTCTCCTCCCCTCCTCTCTCCTCCCCTCCTCTCCCTTCCCCTCCTCTCCCATCCCCTCCTCTCCTCTCCCTTCCCCTCCCCTCCCCTCCCCTCCCCACCTCTCCCCCTCCCCTCCCCACCTCTCCCTTCCCCTCCCCTCCCACCTCTTCCTTCCCCTCCTTTCCCTTCCCCTCCCCTCCCCACCTCTCCCTTCCCCTCCTCCTCCCCCTCCCTTCCCCTCCCCACCTCTCCTCTCCCCTCCCCACCTCTCCCCTCCCTCCCCTCTGTCCTTTCCCTTCTTTCTCTTCCCTTCACTTCTCTTGGATTGATGTAGGTTAGCTTCACTGGGAAACAAAGTCATGATGAGTATTTAGGAACAAGCTTTTCTTACAGGAATTGGACCGCACACAGCTGTGTGAGGAGCTGGGGAAAGGAAGTCCTGGAAAGGGGAGCTAGGGCATCAGGAGAAGCCACTAACCAGCTTGTCTGAAGCACTGGCCTGGGTGGCAAATGCGAGACTCTTGGCACATACAGCTGAAGAAGCAGGACCAGAAAGGGGTGCTCGCCGGGAGCTGCATGGGGACAGTTGATCGTGTATGGCTGTACCTCTGGGAGTCAGCAGCCAGGCACCTGCCATTGGTTGCCAGGGTCACTGGTCAGGAAGGCAAACTGGCTGTGGCACAGAGGCGAGGGAGGGCAACATCTGTGTCCCTCACCATATTGGACACAGGGACTTTCTGAGTGTAACTGCAGTTCAATCTCTGCCTTCAAAAACCCCCACAAGTTGTTTAAACCAGATCCCTACAGGGAAGGTGATTCAGGGAGACGTAGTTGTCAGCTTAAATAAGGTGACAGTGGCACAAACACAAGAGTCACAGACATATTCAGGGATCAAGGCCCAGAAGAAATTATTTGCCTGACTTGTTTCCAACCTTTGTGCTCCTTCCGGGACCCTGTTTCCTCTGTATGTGCTTTGCAAGAAGCTGGAGGAAGGCAAGGAATGGGAATTTTCTGGCTTCTTTATGTTCTAGTGGAATCGCTTACTCTGTTTCACTTCCATTCTCTAAACCCACAAACATGCGGAGTTCTTTCTTAACACAGGACTTTTGCACATGCTGCTCACATTCCCTGGAATGCTTTTCCCCTCAGATCTGCCACGCCTCTTTTGCCTTGCAGCATCTTCTTTGCCAAAACAATTCCTTTTTGGCCCAGTCATGTGCTCCCATAGGGTCTTCCTCTGTTTCTCCTTTATAATTCTTAAGATCCATAATGAAAACACTTTTAAAAAATAGTTTCTAGTGCCTTTCTCCCAAGTAAAATATAAACCACACGGAAGCAAGACAGTGCTTGCTGTATTCAGCTTGGTAGTTCAGTGTCTAGTGTGGTGTTGGGCACAAAGTAGAATCTCAACAGATACTCGTGGAATGATTGAGTAACTGAATGGGTAGGTGAGAGAATGAGTAAATGAGCAAAGGGAGAATCTAAGATGGGCATAATGATTCTCATCAAATCCAAGACAGGATAGGCTGGCACATAAAAAGGGAAGATCGTATATCCATGTTGCTCTGGAGATTCAAACTCGTGGTGTAGAGTGGTGTTGTTTGGTATTTGGACTTACTGCAGGGAATCTACCAAGTAGCAAGACAGGGATTCACACCCATCCTGTCCCAGTCGCAGCTGTAGGCTTTCTCCTGAGCCGTGTCACCTTCTACAGGCCTGTTGACTCCCTGTGCCCGATGACACTCGCTCTGCTCAGGGCTCAAACTGCCATTCACTCAGGCCAGGCTGTCAGCCTGGTGACAGAGAAGGCAAGTCCAGAGACCTTAGATGGACACAAGGCTGGCTGGAGCCCCTCACAGCCAGGCTCCCAAGTCTTTGCTGGGATTAGCAGTACCTCCAACTCCGTGGAACCCCGGGTGGGGCCAGTATCAGAGGGAAGCAATCAATCATGCCCAATTAGCATGATTATGCACCATGCACGGGGCTGCCCGGAGCCCTGGGCACATCTCCCCCACCCCCCGAAAAATGGCATTTAGCTCCCTAATGGGACCTGCCTTCCATTCCTATCAGTAGCCTGTTAACAATTCCTTAACAACAATGATGAGAATGAAATGCCAGGGTAAGAGAGACAACTGGTGTTTTAACATGTATTTTAATAAATAAACTAATGTTATCTGGCTCCTAGCACAGAAGTGTCTAAACAGTGTTCGGGAGACCTATCAATCAGCTTTCCGTAAGGCAGGGCCCGCTCCCTCCCCCCACCCCCAGGCTTTCAGTTGCCATAGCAACCCCAAACCAGGAGTGGTAGCTGTAAACTTAAAAAATATGACTTTTTCCCAGCCAGCCATGCTTCTCTATCAATACGGAAACCTTTGCCTGAATTCCAAGCGAGTGGGGGATTTTTTTCTCTCTCCAGTCATAAGTCTGACTCAGAATCTATAGCAACCAAAATTAGACTATAAATCATCTTAATGGCGCTTTTCAGAGAATTCTTTACTGGATCAATTCAGATCATACAAGGTGGCAAGCTTCTGAGCCCAGTCACTAATAATGGTCATGTCGGAGATGTATGGCAAGGAAGGACAGGATTGGGGTAGATGCTGTTGGAGTTAATCTCTCCAGTGATTGGCTACCAGACCTCAGGAGTGTGTTCCTTCCTTAGCTCAGTCTGCTTTTCAGCTGCTCTCTCGAGCCGTCTCTCCATGAGCTGCCTCAGACACCCCAAAAATAACCCCATCACCTCTGGGATTCTCCAGCATGGCATACAGTTGGTGGTCATAAGACAGCATGACCCAGTAGTCAGATAACAGTGAGATTTAGGCTCCCACTCCTGCCCAGGTTGGCTGTAACAATTAGCAGCTGTTTGAATTTGGAAAATGATTTAACTTCCTGAAGCCTTAGTTTCCTCATCAGTGAAATGGGAAGAACAGTGCTTATTTCCCATGCTGTATGTCACCTGCTAGGTGCTTGGCATATAGTAAATGCCCAAAAAGTGTTTGCTATATAAAGTGTTTGCTTATAAAGTTATAGGATGTAGAATATCAGCCATTGTTAAATCTAAGTGGTGTTCCTTATATTAACCTTTCAACTTTCCTGCATATTAAGGAGAATTTTATAATAAAAGTTGGATGAAAAGAAGCACAGAGTCAAAATGGCAATAAAGTAGACCCTCAGCTCCTCCAGTATGGTGCTGAGGGCTTACCATGTGCCAGGCACTGTGCCCAATGCTAAGACTGAGGAGGTGACCACGATGCATGAGGTCCCTTTCCCCGTGGAGCCACCATTCTGGTGGGGGAGACAGGAGTGAACTGAAGAGAGAGCTCCTCCCCCAGGGACAGGCCAAAGGCCTTGAGGAGCACAGATGGGGCAATGAATTCGGGCCGGGGGCAGATATTTCAAACCTGAGACTCGCAGGTTGAGAGGTAAGGTGGCTTAGCCAGGCACAGTGGTGTGGGGGAAGCAGGCTCGTGTTGGTGGCAGACAGGACAGTGTGCAATAAAGCCCTTGGTTTGTTTGAGGACCTGAAACAATGCCTTCTTCTCCCTACCCTGCCCAAATCCTGCTGATCTCTCAAGGTTTAATTTTATTCCATTCTCTTCAGTACACATCTGCTCTGTCTGCTCTCTTGCAGGATCTTTTGGGCATAGGGAATGGAATTGAATGCATGATGGGGCCTAACTGGCCCATGGGCTGTAGCTTGAAGCTCCTAACTTCAGAGTATATACAGTAGGTACCCCTCAAGTTGCCCTCTGTGAGGCAAGAGGGTTGATCTTTATTGTCCCCACTGGCTGTGGGATTCTGCCAGCTAGATGAGGGGAGGGAGTGTGATCTCCAGTGCAAGGTGGTTTTTGTGAGCTGTGGGCAGGTTTCTGTATAAGGAGAGCGACAGCAAGCCATTAGCACCCAGCATTCATGGCAGCTGGAGCATGGGTGCAGTGCCGCCTTAAAGAGCACCCGCGGGGGGCAGTGACAGCATTTACTCCCACCTATGGTGACTGGACGTGGAGTGCATTGACGGGCAAGATGGACAAGCTCCTTGACTTCATGGCCACACTCGTGCATCTCTGTGTTGTCCCTGGCTGCTGTCCTGCTACAGTGGCAGAGTTGAGTGTTTGTGGCAGAGATCATCTGGTCCGCAAAGCCTCAAATATTTACTGTCTCTCCCTTTGCAGAGAGAGTCTGCCATTCACTGGTGAGAGCTGTCTACCCATGCATCAGGCCAAGCCTAGGCTCTACCTGTGACCACATCCTTCCTCTAGTCTTTCTCATGCTCTCTTATGCTCACTTTTTCCCTTAGAGGCTTTGCTTAGAGGTTCTCCATCAGTAACTCATGTGCCCCCACATCTCTGCCGCAGCCTTTGCTCTGCAGCTACCCATCCAAGATGTAGACATGCGCTAAATATTTATTGGATGAATACATGGATGGATGGATGGGTGGATGGATGCTTGAGTTGCACAGAGAAGATGACTGGAGTTGGATCAAAGCTTGAGGAGGCATGCCTGGAAAAGGCTGGAGAGGCATCAGGGAGCAGAGCTGGTGGGTCAGATGGTTTCTTAACCCACCCGGGTCTGACTTTGGTTCATACACAGGCCTGTTCCTTGGACAAGTGCCAACTCACACATGTGGCCAAGGAAGCTGTTGTGTGTTACACTGTATAAAGGAAAAATCAAACGAAGGAAGCAACGTTTCCGAGGTCTGCATGGCATCTTCAGGAACTCACTTCTTCTGTGCCCATTCCTAATAGTTGGCTCTGGAGGTCAGAGGACCAATTTTAGTTTATATCCCTAGAAAGGATCACTTTTTTTAAAATGTTTTTTTAAAGTTTCTATATTTTTGAGATAGACAGAGTGTGAGCAGGGGGAAGGGCAGAGAGAGAGGGAGACACAGAATCTGAAGCAGGCTCCAGGCTCTGAGCTGTCAGCACAGAGCCTGACACAGGGCTTGAACTCATGAACCATGAGATCATGACCTGAACAGAAGTCAGATGCTTAAATGACTGAGCCACCAGGTGCCCCAAGATCCCTTTTTTTTAAAGTTTATTTATCTTGAGAGAAAGTGGGGATGGAGAGAGAGAGAATCCCATGCAGGCTCCACACTGCCAGCACAGAGCCTGACAGGTGCTCTAACTCACAGACTGTGAGATCATGACCTGAGCCAAAAGCAAGAGTCAGACACTTAACCAACAAGCTGCCCAGATGCCCTGAAAGGATCACTTCTAAATAGAGCTCCTTGTTAGTAGGAAGGGGTTTCTCAGCAGCCTTGGTCTCCCCATGCCTGGAAGCTTCTTCAGTACATTCCCATCTCAGCTCCCACCTCTAAGGAAGGAAGAGAGAGTAATATGGGTCACATTTGCTGGGGGTCCTGTGTTTTAAAGATGTGCCTCCCTAAGATCCATCTCTCCTGTTCCTTCCATGAATTTGGGTAGCTGAGCTGAAGGCCAGCCCAGTCAATCCTCTTGCCAGGACTTGTCCCTCTGCCCCCGTACACACTGGGTGGTCTATCAGGTGAGTTGCATTGGCCATACTCCTAGTATGTAGAGACCCTTGTCGCTGTATCTGGTCAAGATTCCTGTTTGCATTAAGAAGAAGGTAAATGTTAAGTCCATACTACATAAACTAACCTTTCTAGAAAGTCCAGCACTGTAGTGTTGGGCAATGGTCCAGCTAACAACAAAACCTTCTTTGCTTCCTTTTGGCTAAAGTGTTTTGCTTTTAGAGCAGGAGCTCTACCAAGAAGAATAAAAGGTGGGGCAGGACTGGGAACATAATTGGTTCCCTGTCACCAAAATAGCAACAAAAGACATCTTAAATCCTAATAGTCTGTTCTGTTCGGTGGAAGGTAGTATGGGAAGAAAGTGCTTAGGGCTCAGTGTCCTGCTGAATGTGCCCCTTGGGAGGCTCCCTTTTGGAGAGGCTTTTGTTTTCTCCAACCCTGTGATGGGTAAGGTGCTTAGCCGGCCCCTCCAGAGAATGGTGGTGATTTCCCATTGAGGCCTTGGGCACCTCGCAGGATGGGCTTAAATTAGTAGCACTTCATCAGAATGTCTGCCTGCAGCTGGCCACAAGTGCTTTGCTTCCATTTTTGGATCTGCCAGCATACTGACAGTTCCTTGGAGGCATACTCGTTTTCATTTGGAAGTATTTAAAAACAAGCTGTCGGGGAGACCACCCACGCCCTACCCCTAGCCTACTGCAATGCTTGTCTTTCCCGGGGCGCTGGTCGACCTTGTAAAGAGTTGATTTTCATAGTCTCCCTTCCTTATAAAGGGGAGGACTTGAAGGTTCAAGACTCTATGAGTCAGAATGGAGTGAAGACAGCTTCCAGCTATGGGGAAGACTCCAAAAGATTCTTCTTTTGCTGGTGATGACAGTGGTGATGTTACTGATACTCGTTCCACAGAGGAGAGAGCAGACGTTCATAGCCCAGGGTTAAAGAGGCATGGGACTGCGCGTGCTGTTTGTGGCTCCTCTTATTATGGATGGACTTTGTGCTGGGGACCCAGCCACTAAGTTCTGCCTCGACTCTAACTTTCTACCATGTAAAGGAAATAAGAGTAAGGGCTTTTTGAGAACCAACCATGTACTGGACCCTGTGCTAAGAACTTTGCGTATTATTTCATTCCCACTACAGAGAAGTGCTAGACCCTCTTACAGATGAGAGAACAGAGTCCTGAAGAGGGGATGCGGCCAGGAGGGGGATGAGATGAGATGAGATGAGTCCAACTTTTATCTCTCCACACAAATTATTTTACTGCCCTGTAATAGTTCAGTGGTTCTCCATTAGGGGTTAATTAAATCTCCTGGTTAGAGGCCCAGGGATGCTGCTGAATATTCTACAATGCACAGGACACCCCCCCCCTCCAAAGAATCATCCACTCCCCAATGTCAGTAGTGCTGGGGTTGAGAAATCCCACATTAGTTGAGACATTCTTAACTATTGCTTTTTGACCATCTGTTCAGTGTTGAGTTACATAAAGATGCCTTCAGGTGTTACTTAGGAAAGCTACCTGGGACAAGTGGTCCCCACTGCCATGTGCAGGAAAAGTACTTTAGTCTAGGCTGGGCACATCAGTTACTCATCCCTGGTCTCTCCCTTGGCCTGCCTTAGAGGATGGAACTTGGGAAAGACTGTCGCCACTGGAGTGGTCATGTAGACACGGTCCTATGCTTCTGTATCCACATGTGAATTAGAACAGGGAGGCCAGGGGAAGACCGGGCCTCTTTTCAAAGTCACCCGCTGGATGTGAGGGTGCCCAGATCCACACCCCAATCTTCCGATGCCTAATTCAGAGCATTACTCCACCTGCCATGCTCACACAGGTGTTTTGAGACCTCATTCCAAAGAATATGATATAGCCTCTGTCTTCTTCTCTCAGTGTCCCCAAGTGTGGTTCTTACCTCAGTGGCCCCAGTTCTACACCCACAGCCCCATGGGAGGGAGGGACTGGTGTCATGTCCATTTTACACATGGAGATACGGAGGCACACTGAGATGAAGGACATTGCCTAAGATCACACAGTGGAGACTGAGATCCAGAACTGTCCAGTTCTGCTGCTGTAGTGCATTCAGAGTTGCTCAGCCTTGGACGTTTGGGGCGGGATAGTTCTCCATCGCAGGGGCCCTCTTGGGCGTTGTACCATGGTTAGCAGCATCCTTGGTTTCTGCCCACTAGAAGCCAGTAGCATCCCCTCTCATAGACAACAGAAATGCTGTCCCGTAGGGGCAGCATCATCCCCAGTTGACAATCACCGGTCCAGCCTTGAGGCCTATAGCATTCTTGCCCCATTTCATCCCTAACAACCAGGTTTCTCATGGTTCTGGGACGTAATACCCACCCCTCCTGAGATATGCCTGTCCATGTTTGTTCTTCCAGAGGTGAGGGCAACCCCTCACCCCACACCTTTTCATTTTCCTCAGATGTGTTAATGTTGGTGATCTAAGAAGCTATTCCCAGGGCATCTGGGTCGCTCAGCCAGCTAAGCGACCAGCTCTTGATTTTGGCTCAGGTCATGATCTGATGTTTGTGAATTTGAGCCCTGCATTGGGCTCTGTGCTATCAGCACAGAGCCTTCTTGGGATTCGGGATTCTCTCTCCCTCCCTCTCCCTGCCCCTACCCCTCTCTCTCTCTCTCTCTCTCTCTCTCTCTCTTAAAATAAATAAATAAACTTAAAAAAAAAAAAAAAGAAGCTATTCCCATGGCCCACTCTGTCCTCTTACCATCAATGCCTTTAGCTCATCTTTCCCAAGGCTTTCCACTTGGTGGATCCCCTCTTTCTGACCCGTAAGCCTGCCTGTGTTCCTCACCCTCTCACAGTTACCGCACCCCCCCCTCCCCCACCTCCCTCATGGAATCAACCATAACACTAAATCGTTGACCTAACCACAGGGGTCTTGGCAACGTTTAAATCAGGTCATATTGCCCCTCTGTGTAAAACTGTCCAGCAGAATAAAATCGCTCAGAATAAAATCCAGGCTCTTTTCTGCAGCCTTCCAAGTCTCATCTGGGTGCAGATTTCCTTTCTCCCTCTCCCTGCTCCACCTTGCTCACAGCTTCTCGGGTCCCTGGACCATGTTCATGTTCACTGGACACGCCCACCCTAGTTTTACTTCTGGGTGTCTGCACTGCGGGGACCCCACCCTGGAGCACTCTTTCTCTAGATTCTCCCAGATTGGCTTCTGCCTGACACTCAACTTAAATGTCACCTCAGCAGAGAGGTCTCATCCAGTCCCCACTGTAAAGTAGCCCCTGGCTGGTCTCTCCTGCATTGACCAGCATGCCCTTGTTCGCTGGTGTGTGGCCTGCGCATTCACCCAGCTCACCTCTGGAATTTCACTTTTCTGGGAACTGGGGTCTCACTGGTCTTGCCCACCTTCGCGTTCCCAGTCCCTAGAACAGCGCTGGCTCTGGGTTGGAATTAAAATGTGTGTGTGTGTGTGTGTGTGTGTGTGTGTGTGTGTGCGTGCGTGTTGAGTAAGCCTGTCACGTCAGGTTAGCATGCAGATGCAGATTTCATTAAATGGAGGTTCCTTAGGAATCCTAATTGTTATTATGGGTAAATAAAGCACATGAGTACATATTTGGCTCTCCCTGTCCAGTTTCTTTCCAACTCTTGAGAAGCATCATGAATAATATATTCTGATTTTTTTTTTGATTGAACTGTCAGCATGATTTATTTCAGAGCGTCGTCTTTGCTCTCCCCTTTGTAAATAATGGTGCGTCTGCAGAGCTTTTTGCTAACATTTGTCTTGCTAATTTGCCTAGGGGGTGGGAGGATACTGGCTTTTTTTTTTTTTTACCCCCTTATAATGGGTTCAGAGGAGAAATTTTCTGCCTGGCGTTAGGACTCTAAAAGATCAAGGTTATACGGTGCATTGACTCTTTGCTGTTTTACAAGCCAGCTCAGACTCATTTCCCAACTTAAGAATAATTCAAATTGGAAATCACCTCCTTTAAAACTATCAAATTAATGGTACTCCCATTACACTTCCTACCAACCATGTGAACCACGGGGCCCGAGCTGCAGCTGCTAGAATTCTGCGTCAAAGTAAATAATGCACTAACGAGACAGCAATTTCATTCCTCCCCTGGATTTCCCTAGGTAATTCTCTTTTGGGAGGCCAGGTTGGGTTCAGTGCAGATCCCTCTGGATCATCAAGGGTGATTGGAATGAATGTGGACCCCTGAGTATTGAGGATGGTGTTTGTAGTGTGCCGTTTGCTTTCTTGAATTATTGTAATATTTTTGGACTCTCATAGATAACCCCCATGGGGATGGAAAACATGTATAATTGCTGATGGGCTTGTTAGACTGTCTGGAAATATTATGTGAGATTATATATATATAATTATACATACACACACACACACACACACACATATGGAGTGCCTCTTCCCACTCACCTTCTTAGTGTTCTCTCTTAGCACTCACATCTCATCAATCAAAATTGTCAATTTTATCTCCTAAAATGTTGTTTCCAGACTCTGCTTCCCTAGCATGAGCTCGCAGATGCTCTGCCTGACTAGAAACACGTAGCCTGAATCCTGCTACATTAGGATTGCCCACCGAGCCTCTCACATACACCAGTGCCCAACCCCTAGAGTGTCTTGCTGTAATTGTTCTGGGGCGGGATCCTGTCACTGGATTTCTGTAACTGCTCCCCTGTAGCCAGGGTTCGGAACTACTGCGTTAGACCTCCCTGGCTTCGCTCAGCAAGCAGAGGGATCCATGATAATCCTGCCCAGCAGTGTCGCCCCCCTGCTTACAGCTCCCAGTTTCACAGTCTGTGAGAGGTCCCTACGAGTGACTGGACCCTCGCCTGTTTTCTGGTGCATTCCCTGCCCCACTTACACATAGTGTATTCCAGCAGAACTGGCTGCTTGTCTTTGCTGAGAAGAGCACATCTGTTCACACCTCTGTGACTTTGCACGTGCTGCTCTCACATCTGGAATGCCCTTTCTTCCCACATCTGCACACAGGTGTTTATTGATCCTTCAAAACTTGCTTGAGCTTTTGCTTCCTCCGAGTGTCTCCTGACCATCCTCTCTCTGCTGGTGTCTCATATTTCGTTGTGCTGTTGAGGCTACTGTAGTTGACTTAGATTTGTATCCATCTTCCCGATGAGACCCTGATGGCCTTGTTGGCAAGGGCCACCACATGTGACCTGTCTCTACCACCCTAGTACTGCATACTGTGCTGGGCACACAGTAAATGGTCAGTAAGTACACGGGACTCAATATGTTTCACGTGACCGTCCCGGGGAATATGTCCATCCCTGTACTCTCGTGTGGGATTCCCTCATGTGGGATTCATATGTATTTCCCAGAATACATACCCACAAAGATCCTTGAAGTCAGAAAATTCATGAGGAATAAACTGAATTAGCACACTGTATGTGAATTTGTTTTTTAAAAAAAAGATGGGTCACCCTGGATTGAAATCCTGGCTTTGCTGCTCACTACTCATCAGCTGTGTGGCCTTAGACAAGTTACTTAACCTCTCTGAGCCTCTGTTTCCTTGTCTATGAATAGGGATACTCATACCTAATTCACAGGGTTGTGATAAGGGTTAGAAGATAGGATGTTAGCAAAGTGTCTACCAAGAATCATGTCACAGAATAAGCAGATGTTTCATAAGTGATAAATTAAAGGTCCCTCATCCCTACCTCCTTTACCAGTTTCCTTTAAGCTTTTGGGAAAAAAATTAATTATTAAGACACAGGGAGAACTATCCTTAAATTGCAGTCATAATCACAGCCAGCATCACTCTGTTCTTGGCACTGTGCTCAGGACTGTATGTCCGCGATACTGTTGAATTCCCAGGGCAACCTCATGAGGGTGGTGCTGCTTTCTTTCCCATTTTGTGACTCAAAGACTGAGGCTTTGAAAACCCATGGAGGTTGAAAAGGGGAGGATGAGAGTCTACACTAGGCTGGAGTTTCATTTCTAGAGCTCATCCACACTGCCTATCCTATCCGCCACCTTCCTTCTGGGGCTCTGTCGGATTTTTTTAGCTGACAAAGAAGAATAATAGGAGGCCCACCTGACTGGTTATCCATATGACATGAATCTGTTGTTCGTTGTATTGTAGCTTCTCTCCTCACGCCAACCCTTGAGAATGAGTCTGGAAGCATTTTGTGCGTACCGGCACACAGAACGGTGAATTGACAATACTTCTTCCTAGTGATTAGGGCATGGTAATGTGCGCTGTTGGTAATTAGTGCATTAATGTAGCATGGATTGTATCACTTACGGTGATTGAAAGGAGTGGCAGGCGCAGAGCATTGTTAACAGCTGAAGTTGCAAGCTGTCGGGTGGTGGCATAGTGTGGCTGGTAGGGGGACTCTGGGGAAGTCCGGGGACCTGGCGTCTTGGCCCGGGCCTGCCGCGTACATGCTGTGAGGCTTTGGACATGTCATTTCACCTCTCTGGACTTCAGGTGCTTCACAGGTAAAATGAAAAGATGGGATTCTGGTGTGTGCAGGAGACAGGAGGAAGGAAAGGGGGGGAGATGCTGATGGTGAACACCTTGGGTAAGAAACGCAATGGGCTTGGTTGATCCCTTCTTCCCCTGCTGAGACGAGGAACCCCCAGGGAGTGATGTATTTAATCATTGTGGACTAGGCTGTGCCATAATGACAGGCCAACCCAGAAATTTAGTGGTTTAGCACAACAATGGTTTCTGTGTCACTCATGCAGATTCCACAGCAGGTTAGGCAGCTCTCCAGGGCTACCTTCCCAGTGGTGAGGCGGTGGTGAGTCAGAAATACAAGCTGCTTTGATCTCTGCTGCCACAGGGCACAGATCGCTGGAGCCTGTCACACCGGCTCCTGAATGCTTTAGCCAGGAAGTGACCCAGTGGACTTGCACTCCCATGTCATTGGATGGCCCTCTGCACACGGCCCTGCCCGGCTTCGGGAGGCTGGGAAGTGTGGGGAAGCTCGTGGCCAGCGGCCATGAAGTGAGCGTGGGGAGTGTTTCTGCTACTGGGAATACGGCAGCCTCTGAACCCTCTGAACTGACAGAGTAAGGAGAGGAAACGAGCACCTTCCTACATGCTGAGACTGGTGTACATGAATTATCTCATTTGTTTTTCACTCCTCCTCCTCCTGTCATCCTCATTTTTCCGTAAGAACTTTGAGTCCCAGAGAGTTAAGTGTGAATGCAGAAACATACACCACTGGTAACTTGCTGAACGTGACTTTTAGCCCAGGTGTCTGATACCAAAGCCCAAGAGCTTTGTACTCCCTGTCAGTGTTTAAATGCAGTTACAGGGATCTCTGAGTCTGTGTGATTGCTGGCTTCTCTCCTCTCTGAAACTCTGTGCCTCTCACGTTCTTAAATGAAACCCCTTGCTAGAATGAGAAACAAAACAAAACTCATTTTGGGGGGATTAGGCTCAGTGTCACCAACGCTGACTTGCAACTTGCTGAATATGTAGGTTTGGTTGATTCGTCTATTTTCCAATTGACTCGAAATCCTTGCTGCCTTATCAGAATTCTTTGTGATGTCCTTATAAGATTAGGAGAGGTAAAGAGAGGGAGAAGGACTCATTAATCTCACAGTAGCACACAGTGGGTTAAAACAGGGTAGAGGGAGAATCTATGGTTTCAGCAGTCATAGAGAGATGAGAAATAAAATCTGGTCCTCTGGATCCGTTGTCCTTCAGAGTCCAGAGTGCTGACCATTACACCATGGGGCCAGGATCCGTTGTCCTTCAGTGTTGTCCCCAACATAGGCAGCAGTGTTACAGGTGCTAAAAAAAGGATTTTTTTAAGGAGAAGATGTTGCAGAGATCCAGTGCCGTGGACAGCTCCACAGGTGGCAGGAAGCCCCTGGACGTGGTGATACAGTGGTCAGTGCTGAATTCTTGTTGAGTGGACTTCAGGAGAGTGGTGGGAACAAAGACCCGATTTCAAGATAAGTGAATAGGAGGTAAGGAAGTAGAGATGGCAGTGTGGGATAGGCTTTCAAGAAGCTTTCAAGAAACGGGCAGTGATGGGGGGCAGAGCTTGAAGACAAAGTAAGTGCTAATTAAATTCGTTGATTGAGTGTTTTTTGTTTGTTTTTTTTTTGTTTTTTTTATTTTTTTTATTTTTGGCTTAGCCAGTTTAGCTCTTAGTTACTTCGTTACTTCCTGTCCATTAGTTTGATTGCTACTTAGGGAACAGGAATTGGTTTTGTCGTTGGCTATTTTAAGTGGTAATTTACGAAGGTCAATCTACTGAAAAAAATCCATATGTGTCACCACGTCCACCAGGGATTATTTTGCAGTTACTTCACTGTTGTGGATGCCGCAGGCCACTGCTTTAAACCATTAGCACAGATAATTAAATGCTGGCTATAACAGAATTCCATTCTTCTGTTATTCGTTACCGTGTTGTGGTTGAGACCATGGACTCTGGAGCTCAGTGGCACCACATAGCTGGACAGGTTATCTCGCCTCTCTGTGACTCCTCATGTGTCACAGCGGGGATACTGACGGAACCCGCTGCCTAGGGACATTGGGAGAATTGCACGGGTTAATACGTACGGAAGGATCAGTATACTTGGCATGTAGTAGGTACTCACTGAAATGTTAGCTGTTTTGTAAATACTTACTGAATGCCTACTGCAGATGGGTGTTGTTGGTGGCACTGGGGATGTAAGTGTGGGCCAGATAAATGTGATCCCTGCCTTGGTAGAGCTCACGGGACAGACGATGTTACTGCGAAGTAAACAGGAGATTCCAGAATACCCGAGTCGTGACGCGTGCTCAGGTCTTGTAAGTGCAGAGTATCACAGGGCCTGTGAGGGGCACCTCAGACAGACGTGCGAGTGCGGACGAGACTTCGTGAAGGAGGGGGCGTCCTGGGTGTGTGTGATGAGTTGAGAGGTGCTGCCTGTGCCGGGGAGCGGGAGGAGCATGCACTCTGGCCCCTCTCCAGTTCCTTTCCCACACTAGTCGGGGATTTTTGTTCAGACACATAACGTGAACCTGCTCATAGGACTTTAATGACTTCCCTTCGCTTTTGGGGATAAGTGCAAACACCCCCCAGCATGGCCTTTAGTGTCCTGCATCAGGCCTCCACCTCTTTTCTGGTCTGTCCTCTCACTAGCTTCTCTGTGCTGTGGCAAAATCTGGCCGTTTGTATTTATCAGAGGTGCCAGCTTTCCTCTAGTCCGTGTTTCCTCCCTCCCTGCCCTCTTGCTACATTAATCTCTGCTCACCCTTCATACTTCTGATGATTGGTCCTTTCTCGGTGGCCTCCAGAATGCCCTGGTTGTACCTCCAGGTACTTTCCCATCAGGGCGCACTGCCGTTTACCTCCTCTGTGTTGATGCTAACCATTCATGTTTGGCTCCCCCCGTGGGATGTGGGCTCTAGACAGACATGGATCACGTATGTTTGCACCCCCCTCAAACTCTAGCGCTTTGTACTGTGCTGTGCAGCGTGAGCACTGAGTGGGCATTGTGGAAAGAATGATGAACACTCCTTGAAGGCGAGCACATTTTTAAACCTGCAAATCCAACAAACCCCAAGGCCCATCAGAGACGTTCACTGTCGGATTCTGCAGGCAACCTCGGGGTCTGCCTTCTTGGCGGTGGTGTGGGTGGACAAGGCAGCCAGGTGGAGAGCTGGAGGGCGAGGGGACTCGACAAGGCCCAAATCCAGGGTCTTTAGTGAGGGAGTCTGAATGGATTTGTAGAGCAGGATGGGTGGGAGAATGGTAACCTGGAGCATTAGATGCCCAGTTTTCAATATGTCGACCCTTGTTGTGGGCGCTAAGCTGGGAGGAGCAGTTATCTCTCAGGACCGTCTGTGATGGGAAATTGAGATGGCAGACGTTTGTTATCTTGGCATTGAGAGAGCTTCTGCTGTTGGAACTCACGAGAATAATGCAAGTGGTTGGGTGAGTCCTGGTGGGAGGAGTGAAAACACTCGAGTCACACAGCTGGGTTTTAGTCACTCTTAGCAGCTGTAGGACTTGGGGAATTCCTTAGTTTTCTCTGTGTGCCTCAGTTTACAAAGCTCTTAAAAGGATTAGGAATAAAGTAGGTTAAGTGGCTAGCACAGGACAGGCATTATGATAGGTGCTCAGTAAATGGTGGCTGGTGATTGTCATCACCCTCCCCCTTGTCATTAATTTACCTGAATTCAGAAATTTGCCAGCATAAAAAAAATGTGTAGTGCAAATTATTTTGCAAAAAAAAAACAAGTCAATAAAAATCACTGCATGTCTGTTTATGTGGGAGGGGCCTGTGCTAACCCTGGGTGTCAGGGTAGCAAAAGACAAACAAGGATTCGACCTCATTGATCTTAGAATCAGTGGTATTTTATTTATTTTTAAAAGAGCTTTTATAATTAAAAGAATTGTTGGGGGAGTGCCTGGGTGGCTCAGTCAGTTGGGCGTCCGGCTCTTGATTTCGACTCAGGTCATGATCTCGCGGTTTGTGAGATCGAGCCCCACGTCTGGGCTCTGTGCTGACAGCGTGGAGCCTGCTTGGGATTCTGTCTCCTCTCTCTGCCCCTGCCTTGTTCTCTCTCTCTCTCTCTCTCTCAAAATAAATAAATAAACATTAAAAAAAAAAAATAAAAGAGTGGTTGGGGAAATATATCTATAAAGTTTGAAAAAGTAGAAGGAGGAATTATCAGTAGGCTCAGACTCACTCTTTCAGAAAAGCCATTGTAAACCTATTGGTATTTTTGACTTCAGTCCCTTAGTGTTTGCTAATTATTTTTACTTAAATATATGGCACAAGTATATTTCTGTGTTGTTGATAATGCTTTGTGTAAGTAATTTTTAATGTCTGCATAATGTTCTGTGTAATGGATGAATTTACCAAACCAATCACCTATCATTACGTATTTGTGCGTAATGATTTTTTCCCCCTGTATTTGTAAATCCTTCTTCAGGATAAAGCCTCTGAACTGAAATATTTGGGTAAGAAGTTATGGAGATTTTTAAGGCTTTTGAAAGATGCATAAGCAAGTTCCGCTTATGTTTCAGAAAACATTTCTTATAATGTCCCTTTAAAAGGAGATTGAGAATTCTGCAAAAAAGATACAAAGTTAAAGCCAAATTAATCATCATGGCCTAGCTTGGAATGCTAAATATTAATATCCCTCTTTAGCATGTGTGGCATATTATGTACAATTCATCTGAATATAAATAGTCCAGATTGTGACATTACATTATTCATGATGAATCAGCTGTCCATGCTCTGTATGGCGCATCACTCAGAAATGCAGTGCTCTTGCTAATTAATCAGCAGGTAGAAATCGGATTGTGGAAGGGGGAGGGAAAGGGTCTAATGTTTATTGAGCATTTATTATGTGCTAGGTGCTTCATATAAATCATCTCACTCAATGAACAGCCCTTGAAGCTGGTAATTGATGGGCCATAGACTCTCCTTCCACTCTTTCTTCGGCTGCCAAGCTCCCCCCTCCTCCACCCCATGCCCTCAGTGGTAGCTTCTACGTGTCAGCATTCAGGCAGTCAGAGAGCTGGATCACAGCATCACTGGAAGGACATTATTTTTCCTGTGACATTAGGACGGTGAGTTGGTGGTAATGAGAAAATGAAGAGCTTGGGAAGAAGGAAAACAGGTCATGCCGTAGTGGCCGAGATAGAAATCCTAGTGGTCAGTTGCCATAAGCTTTTTCCCCTTCATCTGTGGCAACTCAGATGATTTTTCCACCTCCCGTTAACCACTAAAGACCTCTCTACTGCATGTGAGAAAGGACCTAAGGGATTCTGCATGGCCCAACCACGCTTTCAAAAATGCTAAATTAGAGTCTTTGGAGAACTCTAGGAAAACAGTGATGTTAGTTCCTGAATACCAGTGTCTTTAATCCTTAATAACTGATTTGGTGGCTTGAGGGTAATTAGCTTCAGTCATATGTGAAAACACAGAAATCTGTGGAATTATGTGCCATTCAATAAAAGACGTGTTGTTGATTTTTTTCATGACGTAAAAAGTCATCGTATTTTTGATTAGTTTATGGCCAGTGGAGATGGGGAGACAGGGGGAACCCTCAAGCCAAGTCACAGAGCCTGGCTGTGGCAGCTTGTGCTGGATGTGCAAGTTGCAAGGAGCCAGTTCTCACTTACTTTTGGGTGAGAACACATCTGCAGCTCACGAACCCTAACATGGGTCATACGCTTTTTACCTTATTCTGACCGCCCTCTAAACTTCTTTCAGCATAAGGCATAGAAAGAGAGGAAATAAAGGATCGGTGGTCGCCAAACCACTTGGGAACCCCTTCGGCACATCTTCAATGGGGAGGGATCGAGATGTCAGACAACAGGTGCATCTAAGTAAACCTGATCTGAGGTCTTGGCCAAGAATGATAGGGTCAGGTCCTCTTCTGCGAGTCTCCCATTGCAGCCAGCCTCTGGAAGGCTGTAGGAAATCTGAGCATGTAATTGGTCCAGGTAGGAGCCTCTCTGCTTCATGTGCTGCCTTGAGGGCAGTGAGCTGTGAGCCCTGGTGAGGAACTTACAAAATGGCAGCACACACAGGCTCTGGTTTTCCGAGTCCTCCAGGAGAGGGAGCCGCTGAGCTTGGGAAGTCCTCTGTGCTCCCTGTGGACTGGAGAATCCTTGACCCATGGCTGCAAAGCATCTTGCTAAAAGCTGGGATGTTTTCACGACTGTTACTGTTGCCACTGCTACTGCTCTTGTTACCACCATTATTACAACTGTCATTGCTGTGTTATTACAGTTACCATTACAATGACTGTTACCATTTAGAGCATAGGACAAGGTCAGATTCTAGCTGCCCCGGCTATCAAATTTGTAATTTTTGTCAAATCTCTTCCCTTTTGTTTCCTTATCTGTAAAGTGAAGTAGCCGCGTCTGTGGTACAAAGATGAGGCGAATTTGCAGAGAGAGGGAGGTTGAAGGCCTTGGAAAATCACATAGTGCTGTATAATATAAGGGGATGTTGTTACAGTTTAGTTGATCATCTAGGTAAGAAATATTTGCTGTGTTTAACGGCAAAATGAGAAATGTGTGCATGCTAACCCAAAAGTCTGAGTTTCTGCCCCATGAATTTCTGTTAGAGAAACCAGTCACGAATCAATTGCAGCCCAATATCAACCAAAAGCCCAGTTAACTTAGTCATTTATCTTGAGTCTCCAAGCTCTAAATCAGTAATTCATGGGATTTTCATCAAACTAAGCCTGTGAACCTAATGTTCAGCCACACGGCGGAGCCTTCCTGGAGTTCCTGTTTAAGGTTATACACTGCTTGAAGGAGTATTCCCAAAGCTTTGTCCATTTGAACAATGTTTTCGTATCTTTCTGTTAAAAAAAAAAAAAAGCCGAAGAAAGTGTTCACACCAAATTGTCTGGGGGAGAAGAATGCTCAGCCCTGCACATATATTTGTATGCTATCTTTTATCTGAAAGCAAGTGCTAGGGAGTACACGATTTTCGGCCCCCCCTCCCCCCACTTCACTGTGACTTCCAGGAAACAACAGATTCAACCTCAGCTATAACAGTCTGTTGATCTCATGTTCCTCATGACAGCTGATATGCTCTTTTCCAGATTTATCCCTGATTATCTTTTTTTGCATTGTGTTATGTTTAAAAACAAGGTGTGTTTGGGGGAGAGGGAACACACCTGTCTGCAAGAGTCGTTGCTGGTAATGCCTCAAACATTTCATCCATTCCCTGAGAAACGTAACAGAAACCCATGGGGGAGGGGAAGGAAAAAAAAAAAAAAGAGGTTAGAGTGGGAGAGAGCCAAAGCATAAGAGACTGTTAAAAACTGAGAACAAACTGAGGGTTGATGGGGGGTGGGAGGGAGGAGAGGGTGGGTGATGGGTATTGAGAAGGGCACCTTTTGGGATGAGCACTGGGTGTTGTATGGAAACCAATTTGAC
Source organism: Panthera tigris (assembly GCF_018350195.1). NCBI lineage: Eukaryota > Metazoa > Chordata > Mammalia > Carnivora > Felidae > Panthera > Panthera tigris. The sequence goes on along the minus strand of NC_056675.1, from coordinate 27,932,429 downwards.
AGTAAATTTCATATATTAAAAAATAAAAATAAAATTAAATTAAAAAAAAAAACAAAAAAAACATTTCATCCATCCATCCATCCATCCATCCACCCATCCACTCATTCCTTCCTTCCTTCTTCATCCAGTTTCAATAAGACCCTTAAACTTAACAGCTCTGCTCAACAATGTCTAGTCCAGTGTTGTCGTGTTTTTCTGTATTTTTTTGTTTTTACCATCAGGAATCAGATTCCAGAACAGAAAAGCACCTTAAAGATAATCTTTTATTGCTTGTTCAAATTGCACGGACTTCATCATCAGACACACCAGGTTGTGAATGCTGGCTTTGCCATACGATAGGTGTGTAATCTTAAGAAAATACCTGAAACTGCTTGCACCTTAGTTTCCTCATCCATAAAGCAGTGATAGTGACACTCTAAATAGCTAGGTTGTTTGCAATGATAATGATAATTTATGAAAGCACTTAGCATCGTAGCTGGCACACAGAAATTGTACAAAACATGGTAATTACTATATTGAAAAATGAGGAACTAGATGAGGCAATGGGGAAACTTAAAAGATAATTAGTGAATGTTAAATGAATTATTGGACTGAAATATAAATACCCCTGTGTGAGGGTCATGCATATGTACCTATTTTAAAACCTTAACAAGTTCACGTGTTGATTTTTCAGTTTATTGGATGAAAGATGAATACCCATATCCCAGCCACCTAGTTTCTAGAATTGTATTTTACTCTGCTTGCTTTATCATATATCCCTCTATCATCTCTTTATCTTCCTTCCTTCCTCATGAGCTTCATTCATGATCTTATATTTTTGATGCATTTCAAAGTAAGTTGGAGGGCTGCCTGGGCACTTCAGTCAATATAGCTTCTGACTCTCGATTTTGGTTCAGGTCATTATCCCAGGGTCCTGGAATTGAGCCCCCCATTTGTGCTCTCTTTCTAAAAAAAAAAAAAAAAAAAGATGTTGAAACTAATTTGCAGACATCAGCATGCGTATCATTAATCAGAGTTCAATATTTGTTTACAGTTCTTTTTTTCTTGTAAAATTTGCATACAATGAAATGCATAGTTCTTAAGTGTAGCACTAAATGAGTTTTGACGAATATATACATCTGTGTTACCCAAGTCCCTATCAAGACATAGGACATGACTGTCACCCCAGAAAATTTTGGGGGGTCTCTTCCCTGTTAGGCCCTTCTCCTTTCTCCACCAGGAGCAATCACTGTTGTGATTTTTTTCCCGCAGTAGCTTAGTTTTGCGTGTTCTGGTCTCACATAAATGGAATCATATAATATCTGCTCTTTTGTGTTTGACATTGCACTTAGCATAACGTCTGTGAGATTCACCTTTATTGTCGCATGTATCAGTATTTTGTTTCTTTGGTGTTTTGAGTAGTACTGCACTGAATGAGGATTCTAAAGTGTGTTCCCGAGTCTCCTCTTGGTGAACAACGGTGCCAGCTTTTGGCTGTTGTGAATAGAGCTGCTATGACATGCTTGTGCAAGCCTTTTGTGGTCCTGTGCTCTCATTTCTTTAGGACATCTGCCTAGGAGTGGACCAGCTGGGTCAGAGTCTTTTTGTGTGTTTCATCTTATAAGAAACTCAGAACCTTTTACACAGTGGTTGACCCGTTTTACCTTCCCACAGCAATGTATGAGAGTTAGAGTTGCTCTATATCCTTGCCAACATACAGTGTTGTCCCAACTTGAGCCATTCTGCTGAGGGTATAGTCGCATCTCATCCTGGTTCAGAGAGAGGCTTTTATTTTTTGCCACATTTAATAGTATTTGGGCTGCATCTTACAATTTAGGTTGGTCTGCTGCTTATTATTGTCATTCTTCCCAAAACAAAAGTTCCCATTAAATCCATTGTGCTTGTTCCAGTCAAGAGCTTCTTTTATTGAGGAAATCCCATACTCAGAATATTGCTGCTCTGAGCTTCAACACAGGGACCCATCTCTGTCGTATTGGGTATAGCACGCCAAGGGCTTAGGACAGCGCCTGGCACACGGTAACTGATGAATGAATGGATGAATGAATGAATGAGTGAATGAGCGGTCCCTCCTTGCATTGGACCATTTTGGATCATTTGGGCTTTTCGCGAGGCTTGGAAAACTGAGCATATGATCTCTATTATATTCCCCGGAAGCCCTCTTTCCTAATTATTCTATGCGACCCAGAAGCCCGAAGGAACACATATGATGAATCCCAAGCCAAGTCTGTTGGAAGGTCAAAAGGCCCCAGCCAACTTCATGTAGACTTTGAAAGCCCATGTCCAGGTTTCTGGGAGCCAGTCAGTCAGTACTTGGAAATGCTCAAAAGAGTAGGAAACTAATCACTTGGTTTTGATCCATTAGCTCAGCTGTAATGTAGCAGAGCTAATGCACTCATAGGCAGCAGACAGCTTCTCTGGCAGAAGAAAATCGAGAGCGAGCTCCTTTCACTTTTGCGATGAAAATTAAATGTGGAAATAATTCCCTGCTCCTTTTTGGAATATTACTGTGCTATTAACTAGGCTAAGATCATTAAAAAGTAATGACATGAAGTTGCATGCATCATTATTTTAAGAGAGATTGAATGAAAATATGCTGTCGATCTTTTCTGCTTCTTGCCTCATTCCTGGCTTAATAGGCATTGGTAAGGACCCTGTGAACATATATTTTCATCTTAGAGTTATGGCTTTGGCCTTGAAGAAGGGAATCCGGGTCATTAGAAAATGGACCAACAGCTCTCATAACATACCTTCCTGATTTTTTCTTTTAAATCAAGTTTTCATGAGGACAAAATCAAGAGTGGCTCTCAAAGATGGAGTTGCTCTGAAAAGGAATATGAAGTTCACCACAGGCTTGAAAGAAAAAGCACACTTTCCTCATTGATATTTGCAAAAAAAAAAATGTCAGTGGAAAATTACACCGACCCCTTCTTTCAATCCACAGGACCTATTTCTTTTTCACTGGAGTCGTGGCTTCTAATGTCCTGGGCAAACGTAAATTAACATGGACACTCTACCCCACAGAAACTTAAGAAATTTTACTGACCATGTGGCATGTCTCATATCCAGAATATCTGACAGCTGTTCTGAAAGAAGGTGAGGGGGTTCTGATTCTGAAGCACAGGCTTTCCTAAAGACATCATGAATTCAAATTGCAATAACTTTTCACATGTCCTCCTCCTTCCTCTTTCCTCCTTCGTCCTTCCTCCTTCCAGCCCATGACAGTAACTACCCCTGTGACCAATGGTGTGGTGGTAGCAGGAACATAACCAGGACTGATTGCAGTATTATCCTTTGTCCAGAGAAGTGTCATCTGTGTGCAGCCTAAATACATGTATGTGACAGGTATGTGACAGGGGAATTAGATGCTGCTCCTCCCCCCTCGTCTGGGCTTGGCAGGAAGACTGTAATTGGTTCCCACACCGTCAGATAAGTTTGTTTAACACAGGTATTCTTTTTTTTTAAATTTTTTAAAAATGTTTATTTATTTTTGAGACAGAGACAGAGCATGAACGGGGGAGGGTCAGAGAGAGAGGGAGACACAGAATCCGAAACAGGCTCCAGGCTCTGAGCTGTCAGCACAGAGCCCGACGCGGGGCTCGAACTCACAAACCACGAGATCATGACCTGAGCCGAAGTCAACCGCTTAATCGACTGGGCCACCCAGGCGCCGCAAACACAGGTATTCGAACTGCATGATCTCCGAAGGAAAGGAACAAAGAGAAAATATGCAAAGAAAATGCTCTCTAATGGTGAATGGGCACGGGAGCCAAATCTGAAAGTTTATTCTCCTTTCAAGTTCATGATCAAATCTACGTTAGACCTCCATGTAAATTTTAAAATTATAACCTAACAGGTTGTAGTTACTTCAGTGTTTATTTTCCTCTGTGACAAAGGCAAATATTTTCATTGAGGAGGATTTGGAAAATTCAACAAAGTATATAAGAAGAGAAAATTTGAAGTCTCCATAACGCCATCTGTCAGCAGGCATTGTTAGCATTTCGGTGTGTTTATCTTCAGGTTCTCCCCCGCTCCCCCTCACACACCTTTTAGATATTTACATAATTATCGTCAGACCCTGTGCAGAGTTTCATACCTACTCATCCTTTTTCCTTAACATGCTTGTGTGACAATCTTCTCACATCATTAAAAACTCTTCATGAAACCTAAATGGCCTTTCGAACTTCATACCCAAATTGCGGAGTTTTGCATCATCTTATTTGCACGCACAAGCTCCTTTGTCTAGGGTTTCTATCACACTCTTTTGGAAGTTCTTAGCACTCACCATGAAAACCACACTGATGGCATTTAGTGTTCATTAGAAAGCTTGTCCCATAGCCTGTCCCAAAAGGTAGCCAGAGTTAAAATCTCTTATAGGCACATCTCCAGTAGAGTTCTTCACCCAGATAAAACTGGACTTCGAAGTCAGGAAGTGTTTTTAGACTGGAGAAGTGGCTTCTGTAGCCCCAAAGACCCAGAGGGGCCCTGAGGCAGCACTGGAGCCGAGCACTGGGTTTTTCTGAGTCTGCAGTCTGGCACAAGCAGGAACAAAAGAGTTTGGGACGTGCAGTGCAAGGTTGTTACCTTTTTTCTGGGCGGTCGGTAAGCAAATCGTCGTGCCTTTGAGACTGCTGCTTTGATGGCAACGTGGAAAGGCTTCTGTTTTGGAGTCAGATTTGAGTTCTGTTTCTGATGCCACACTTAAAAGCTGTGTGTGTCTGGCCAAGTTGCTTCACCTCTCTGAGCCTCACTTCTCTCGTCAATAAAATAGGGGAAATGACTATATCTACTTCATGGGATAGTTGAGAGAACTAAATGAGATGCTGTGTGCAAAGCTGTCAGCGTGCCCTAAGTAAATGGTAGTACTTGCTCTAGGTTCAGATGATCATTGTCTTCCCCAAGTTCACCCAGTGATGGGGACCTTGAGTAATGTCATGTACAGCAGCCACATACATGAGCTTGGGAATCAGTCTTCACTTGTAACCCAGTTCTTGCATGTACCAGCATGTGCACCTGAGGGCTTATTCCCTAGTCACTCTGAAGGTCAGTTTACTTCTATCAAAAAAGTCCATTTAATGAAAAGCATCTTGCTGTGAGGTTGTGAGGAAGGAGATGATACTATGTTCCATAAGTCAAAGGAGGAGCAAGATTTTCTTTAATACAATACCCTGGAATAGCAGGAGTGGTCTTAATGGGAAGGCTAGAGACATGTAAACTGTAAGGAAGAAGGTGAGTACATCTGCCTTCTTACTTTCGCTCTGTTTGCAGCGCTGTAAGTCATGTGTGTGTATGTTTCTGCACATTTGTTAAAATGTTCACTTCTGACGAGCCATACAGCTTTTCGAAATCTGTGCCTGGCCTTCCATTCAGAATCTGGGCATCTGGAAGGGGACATGTGTGTCTTTCACAGGCAATTGGGACATCCTAGTGGGGGCTCTGATAGGGACAAGACAGGCCACTGTGGAAGAAAATGAGGCAGACCTGGTCCCCGGAATTAGATAATTGGAAAGTCTTCCTGGGATAAGTGATTTCGAGTGATTTCAGCAACCATGGAGCTGTTCTCAGCCTTCAGTGGTCATGGGGCTCCCTTCCATTGCTACTACGGATTTTCCTGGGCACTAAGCAAATTTTAATATGGTTCTCAGGATACTCTTTTTCAGAATCATACATCACTTCTGGATAAGTGTCATTCTTTCAAGAACAAGATCAAGAAAGAGAAAAGACTTGTCTAAAACTGTGGCTTAGCTAAGAAGGAATGGCTGCATAATAGGATGGAGTAAATATTCCAAATGAAATATTCATGCACGCAGGAAATAGGATCCGTGTTTAATAAAATGTCCATTCTGGGTTCCAGGGCTCCCCTGCACCTCTCTGAAAATTACGCCCCGTCAGCTCTCCCATGCGAGCATTAAAATATATAATTAATGTTCATTATTAATAATACATTTCTAATTTCCAGTTGCAAAAATATAGCTTTTCCCTCTCTTGGAGGATCACCTATATTTTGTCATTAACATTTTGTCATAAGAGGCAAGAAATGATTTAAATGGACAATAAATCGACAGGCAAGCTGCTGCTTTGGGCTTGGGCCAAACTCTTTGGGGAAGGGCTTCATTTATCACCTGGGGCTTAGCATGGGCTTTCTGCTGATTTATCTGCAAAGGAATGGGAGAGGATCCTGTGGAGGGGTCTTGGGGCCCTGGAGGACTAATGACAGGACCTGGAGTGCCTGGAGAAGTAGCTGTCAAAGCCAGAGCAGCTTCAGCTGACAGTGGGACTCAGTGTCTGATTATTCGTCCAGTTCTTGAGAACATATGGCCCCACAGCTCTGTAGATGCAGTGGCCTAACCCCACATCTCCATTTGAATGGTTCACTAGCTAGAGAAGCTCAGTTTGAGCCACACTGAATGCTTCTCCTCCAGTGTTTTTCTTCCAAGGTGTCCTGTCTCACTCACGTGATTTCTTGAGCCAGAGACCTGAAGTCCTCCAGTGACATCCTGCTCCCCACCTCCTACAGCCAAATAGCCCCGGTTCCTTTCCAAACATTTCTTCTTCCATTAGCTCCCTAGGTCCCTACAGAAGCCTTTGGGGGCAGGTGGTGCAGGATCTTAATCTTCTTATTTTTTTGAAGATAAGAAACTAAGAAACTCACCCCTAACTACACTGCTAGTTAATGACTGTAAGAATCTAGGAGTCGAGTGGATCTTGGATCAGGAACCTGTTTCCTTCTTTATACCTTACTTCTCTGTTTTCATGCCCTACAGGACTTTGTGGGTCCTCATGGTTGTTCAGCCTTCCCTGCCAGGAAGAATCCTATCCTCCCTCAAGGAGAAAAACATTAAGACAGTGTTTTTATACGTTGTCGCCATCAAAACTTACCTACACTGTGTCCCATTCTCTTAGAGATCTTTTTTTGAATTGGCTAATGTTGTAATTAATGTAGATAAGCTGACAGTGATTCAAGGAATTAACCCTTCCTTGGTAACATTTTCAAAATGACATCTACCTGTGCCTTAAATCTATTGACTCCAGATATGAAAGTTTCAGTCCTGACTAGGGACAAAAAAAATCTACTGAGGATATATTCAAGGCAGATCTGTGCTAGAGAATTAGATTAAGACTTAGGCATATCATGAGTATTAGTATCTTTCATTTTGACTTTTTGAGGGAAAGCAAAAGAAACAAACAAAAAATAAAACAAAAACAAATCAAACAAAACCAGTGACATTTTAGGAGTAATTGTGTCCCTTTATGAAAAGACAGTCCAGCTCAACATCACTCATCATCAGGGAAATACAAATCAAAACCCGCAATGAGATACCACCTTACACCTGTCAGAATGGCTAACCGTAACAACTCAGGCAACAACAGATGTTGGCGAGGATGCAGAGAAAGAGAATCTCTTTTGCATTGTTGGTGGGAATGCAAGCTGGTGCAGCCACTCTGGAAAACAGTATGGAGGTTCCTCAAAAAACTAAAAATAGAACTGCCCTATGACCCAGCAATGGCACTACTAGACATTTATCCAAGGGATACAGGTGTGCTGTTTCTCAGGGGGATGTGCACACCAATGTTTATAGCATGGGATACAGGTGTGCTATTTCGAAAGGACACATGCATCCCCATGTTTATAGCAGCACTATCAACAATAGCCAAATGGAAAAAGCCCACATGTCCATCGATGGATGAATGGATAAAGATGTGGTATATATATACAATGGAGTATTACTCAGCCATAAAAAAGAATGAAATCTTGCCATTTGCAACTCCGTGGATGGAACTGGGGGGTATCATGCTGAGTGAAATTAGTCAGTCAGAGAAAGGCGAAAATCATATGACTTCACTCCTATGAGGACTTTAAGAGACAAAACAGAAGAACATAAGGGAAGAGAAACAAAAATAATATAAAAACAGGGAGGGGGACAAAACAAAAGAGACTCATAAATATGGAGAACAAACTGAGGGTTGCTGGAGGGGTTGTGGGAGGGGGGATGGGCTAAATGGGTAAGGGGCACTAAGGAATCTACTGAAATCATTGCTTCACTATATACTAACTAATTTGGATGTAAATTTTAAAAAATAAAAAATAAAGTTAAAAAGAAAAAAAAAAAGACAGTCCACCTGGCCCAATGGAATGATGGTAATCGATGAGTGACCTCAGGATCTTCATTTTTGAATGACTTTGTTGTGCAATACACATTCTTGCACATAATTTCATTCAAGCTGTACCAACATTTGTTTTGTGGGGCTTTTATATGGATGCAGAATCTGATTCAGAGTAGTTAAGTAACTTGTTCAAGATCACACAGCAGTTCCATGGCAGGGCTGGGGCCAGAATCTAGTTCTTTGGATTCCCAGATACATAGTGTATGGGGGTGGGGAGATCAGCGTGGGAGGGCACTAAGGGAAAAGGTTCTAAAGGTGGATGGTAAGGCTTGGACTGTAGGAGCTGACTCAGACACGCCTGGTTCTAAATGAGGCTGTGCCTACCATATGTGAGCTACGAGATCTCGGGACAAACTGAGGACTCTCTCAGACCTTTTGTTTCTTACCTATAAAACTGGCACAACTACACCAACAATTCTCCTTCTTTTTAACCGTATAAGGGCCCCCAATTCATGAAGCTCTACGAATGCTTGTGAACTCTGAGATGCCGTGCAGATGTCTGGATGCAAAAACATAGTGGGATAACTTTTATTTCTTCAGATGGAGGAGCATGCATTTGCAGGCACTCTGCGGCAGTGGGAAAGAGGAGAAGACATTGAAGAGCTTGTGTTTTCAGCGCCTTGAAATTGTGTCTGTTACAGTGTTTTTTGGCTGCCAGTAACAGAAACCAAGTCTGTGCAAAATGGCAGTTGACAAGACAACGTGAGGGCATCTCAGGATACGTATTCAGTGATTATTTGAGCATTAAATGCAACGTAAGACTAGAAGAAAGGGTGGTAATGTGTTGACAAAGTTTGTGGATCAGTGACTCCTTTTCCACATGTCCCACTTCCTGGAGACTCATATTTCTGCTCTTTTCTCAATATTACAGAAGGGCTATTTTCTGCTTTTTGTTTTGTTTTTGTTTTTTGTTGTTTTTGTTCTTTGTTTTTGTTTGTTTGTTTGTTTTTGTCTCCAGCCTGGGTAAAAAATGGTTTATTCTCATGCTTATCTAGGAAATATGCGTGAGGTAGATTGAGAACTCCTTTTGGCCTTAATGCCCCTTTATAGATTAGTGTACCAAGCTGGGAATTTTTCTACAGAAAACATTTCTCTCTATGACCTGGGTGAAATTCTCCAGGTTATAGAGCCCCTGTTTCTTGTAACGGTAGACTGAGCCTCAAAGTATCTGAGTTCCCTTCACGGGATTACCTGGCCCTTTCTCTTTTGAATGGCTCATCACCTAAATAGATGGATTTGGTCCCCTACTTCTGAGATTCTGTCCCCTAGATGGACTTGTAGGGGTTTTGGAGTCGTTCTTTCCTTGCCAAATTGGCTAACCTTCAGAGGGTCTATACCCCAACTGCCTGTTTGGGCTGGTTTAGTAATCAGAAGGTCTAAGACCCTCATCCTTTGAGTGGACTGCCCCGTTCGAATTAATACCTGAGAACGGATTTGTCTAGTATATCAAAAGTCTGAACCTCCAGTCTCCTTGCTAGAATGGTCCAGCCCTCAACTTGTGAGATTCAAATTGCCTGGAGTCCCTGTGTTCCAAAGTAAAACGTGCTTCTCTAGAGGCAGATTTGTCCTAAATTTGGTAAAGGGGCCTTGTTTCCTAAAGAAAGTGACTGCTTCAGTTGAGCTGTCCTGCAGAGGAAGTTGTAGGATGGAAAAACTTTTTTTCTTAAGACAAAGCTTATTTGTGTGCATTTCTTTCCTTCTTTTAAACCTTTGTGAAGCAACTTCTATTTGGAGATATGCTATAGAGCATTCTGGTGGTTCTGTTGTGTGGGCCTTCTCCGCGGCTGCATCAGTGCTGATGTCTGCTCTTTAACAATTTATGCTGAAATTAACATGTGTTGGCTCACTTGCTGCCGTTATTTCCTATTGTATATTTTGGGAGGAAGCAAAACCTTGGATGCATGTTATAATCGTGGAGCCAAAGATCCGATTCCATCTCTGCTGACAAAATGAGAAATGCAACCTGGTGGGCCAGGAAGATAGTGTTATACATGAACATACTAGACCTTTTGGGGGGTTCTGTGAGGGATGATCTAAAATAGGAATTTACACTTAAAACCCTTAGAGAGGCGGGCAATATTTTTATCTCCTGGCCTTTAAGATGACAAGATCCACCTGGCCCTTATCTCTTGCTGGTTGCCAAAGTGAGCCCCAAACACAAGCAGATGTTACCGTACATGTTCTTAAATTGTGTCTGACAAACCCTGTGATTCTTCAGAAATTCTTTGAGGCTGTTCCTGGGGCAGGGCGTGTGTTTGTGTGTGTGTGTGTGTGTGTGTGTGTGTGTGTGTGTGTGTGTGAGAGAGAGAGAGAGAGAGAGGGAGGGAGGGAGGGAGGGAGGGAGAGAGAGAGATGGATGCCAAATGGCCTGGGTCTTGGATCCCAACTCCCCTCTATCCAGAGACATTCTGTTTTTTTGTTTGTTTGTTTCTTTTTTTAATCTGATTTAAATATAGAGTTCTAGATTTCTTATTTTGGAAGAATCTCATGTCAGGTTTTAAGACCTAGAAGCAGACTAGCTTACTTAGGCAAAAAAGGAATTTAGTAAAGAGAATTGAGGGGACATCAAGAAGTTAAAGGAAAGATGGATGGATTTGCAGGCTCCAGGAAGCTTGTACCTGGGAGAGCTCCAGGATCTCACTAGCAGGAATTAAATGGGTTCACTTTTCAGGGCTTCAGTGTTGGGCTTCCCAGCAGCTTTCCCGTCTTTCTGTTAGGAAATGGTTTTGGAATTTGTGTTTAAATTCTCAGGAGCAAGAATCTGATTGGCTTAGATTGGAGGGGTAACTGGGTCGAGTAAGTAGGCTCATTCTTACCCATTTTGTAAAAATTTAGGTTGTGTATGGAGAGCAGTGATGAGACTGTGTTGAAATCTACTAGATAAAAGAAGCAGGACCTTGAGATGCATGGAAAGTGATCACGTTATGGCACCTTTTTTTGATATTCATCTTCCAGCAACAAATGGTGAAATTTCCCCTGCTCCCCCAGGTTTACCTGCCGCCCGGCTTTGCTAGTAGTACATTAGAGACCTCTCTACTGCTTGGGTATGGAATCCACTGTGTGCCTAGGGGAAAGTGGAAATACCTTCACTGACGTTCTCAAGACAACATGGGAGGAGTAGTTTGCTAAAGGAAGGTTGAGGTGATGTGGCCAAAGGATGTGACCATGGATGCTAGGTGGGACCAGACAACTGTCAGGACGACAACAGAGATGCCGTATGGGAAGGATTTTCTGCTGAGAAGAAGCTCACAGGCCCCTGGGTCTTGAATATTCATGCTAGACATTCTCGGTAAGCCAGTGCTTAGGCCACTGCTTCTTAAAGCTTGGCTCCTGGACCAGCAGCATCAGCACCACCTGGCGTCTTGTTAGGCGTGAAGTTTCTCGGGCTCCACCCAGACCTTCTGAATCAGAAGCTCTGAGACTGGGGCCCAGCACTAGGTTTTAACAAGGTCTGCACGATTCCGATGCACTCTCAGGTTGGAGAACCAGCAACCTCGCCAATCATTCTGAATGTTAAGCAGATGTCCAGAGATTCCTTTACTCCTTCACTTCCAATATTTGCTTTTTCTTAATACTCCCACCCGCCACCACTGGTTCTGCGCTCCTGGCTCCACAAGAGGAGCTGGAACTCTTGAGAACACCGTGCTCTCCCTAACTTCACATACAGTGTTGCACCGCCACTTCTCTTGCAAGATTTCTGTGGTAAGCTTACTCCGCGGGCCTCAGAAATATCCTGTTATCTGTGGTGGAGGGAATAGTGTCACATCCCAGTTTCCAAAGAATCCCATTTTTTCTCAAAAAAGAAAAGTATGGGGCACCTGGGTGGCTCAGTTGGTAAAGCATCCAACTTTGGCTCAGGTCATAATCTCACGGTACATGAGTTTGAGCCCCGCGTCAGGCTCTGTGCTGACAGCTCAGAGCCTGGAGCCTGCTTCACATTCTGTGTCGCCCTCTCTCTGCCCCTCCCCTACTCGCTCTCTGTCTCTCTAAAATGAATAAACATTAAAGAAAAGAGAAGTATGAACATAAGCTTAGGAATTCAGAGGTGTTCAGGAGTTACTTTGACAGGATTAGTTTGCCAAGTACTCCTAGATCACTAGACTGGATGACAAAGAGTGCTCAGTGTGTTCTATACTGCTGAACTTCTCAGAACTTTTAATAAGCTAGAGAGAGCGGAGAATCTCCAAGAAGGGGAATATAGTATATAATTTACCTGAATGCATTTAATTAAGCAGGGCTCATATTCTAGGAACGTATTCTGACTTAGACACTATCCCTAGACACTAGCTGTGACTCCCCCCTCCTAAACTCGCCTTGTGGAGTGTGCTGGGAATTTTTCTGGTGATTGTTTCTGAAATATTTAATGGTGTCAGTGAAACTTGACATAAGGGTAAAAATTAAGTCTTCCGTCATAAATCTTCCATTCCTACATTCGAAACTTAATGAATGAGTTCGCTGGCCCGAGGGTCAAGAAATTTGGCTTCAAGTTCTGGAGTTAGCCTCCATTTTGCCAGTTGTGGGGATTTGGAGATGAGGGTGTGGGAGAACATCTCAAGGGCTCTGTGCATTTCTAACCCTCCACCAATATTAAAATTCCAAAAGAGGCTATCATGTTTTATGGCATTTGAATTGTAGCAATTTATGGTTAACATTCAACTTTACCTTTTTATGACCATTACTGTTTGACATTTGGAGTGCTTAGAACATTCCAATATAGTCTTAGCACCTTTTTACCTCCAAAGCAAATTTCTCTGGACATCTTTAATTGCCTGTTTCTATTCAGAGCAAAATAAAGTAAAATTTAAACTTAAAATCTCTGACCTCAAGCCCCCAAGCAGACTGAATTACCTGGTTTTTTTTTAATAATAAATTTCGATAGGTTATATCATGCCTCCTGTGTGCCAACTGAGAATTTTTCTGAAGAATTATTTGACCTCAGAGCTGGCTTGAGTTGGTTCCATATCTGATGGGCCCTGATCTGGAGGCTTTGGTCATCCAGGTGCATGGGCTGTTCCATTTCAGATCCTTGGAGGAAAAGCAGTTACTGTTCAGGTCACTTCTCAGAGCTGCACTGACTTGTGGGACTGTCACATGGCCTAGGAGTCACATGGCCTAATTTATTATTGAGTGCTGGCTGTGTGGAGATGAGAGTTTAAGACCATGAACTTTAGGGTTGGGTAGACCCAGATTCAAATTTATCTTTGCTATCTATAACTTGAGCCATCTCGATGTTTAATATATCTTTACACGCTTTGGTGGCAGAGAAACAAGTGTTTTGGAATGCTGGGGTAGAGATTTTTTTTTTCAGGGTGACTGAAGAATTGTCTACTCTTTCCCCTCATTATCTCTGATGATATTGAATTTGGGTTTGAAAGCTTTTTTTTTTTTTTTTTTACAAAAGTGTCCTTAAATGGAAGAATATAGTTTATAGTTGGTGAAATTTATTTATTTTGCAGTTCTGATGTGTGCCTTATGAACAGTTAAGGATTGTAGTTAAGAGGGGGACTTTCCAAATTGGGTGCATGTGAATGTGTGCCTTTTAGAGATCCTGGAGCCCAAGGGAGACTAAACTGAGACATGTTGTAATGGCTCCTGTTCTTTGTGACCACTTTGATTCCAGTAGGTTTCTGTGTCTTTAGCTCAATACATTAGTTACATCAGGCAGAAATGCGGGAGAGAAAGAGGAAGAGAAGGAAAGAGGGATAAATATACATAGATATACAGAGAAAGAGAAAGTGAGAGAGATTCTCACAAACCCATAACCCACCCTAAATGCTTATACATGAGAATATGAATACACATTGTGACCCACATACAGCCAGGACCCTATGTGGCCCTGTCTTGCCTAATGTCTCATTTTTATCAGAAACAGAGTTGAAAACAAATCAAAGCCTTATTCAAAGTCTTAGAAAATGACAAAGAAGGGAATAAATTCCAATTTCCTACCTATTTCATAAAACTACTCTATTCCTCTGTCTCAGTGTCTCATACTTAGGAATGATTCCTTTTCTCTGTACTGCCCCCAATGTTTCTTGATATATATGAGTTAGGAAGCTCTTCTGCTTTTTCCACTTCCCTATCTACTTTAGTATTTTAAAAATTATTTTTATATGTATCAAATAAGCCTTTTTTCTTTACTTTTCTTCCCTATGTACGATCATTTGGATTCTGCCTGGATTAACATTCTTTAGAGAAACAATAGGATAGACATTATATATAGAGAGACACACACACACATCCATATATCATATCTGTATCTATATATCTATACCTATATCTTTATATCTGTATCATCTATATCATCTATATCATCTATATCATCTATATCATCTATATCATCTATATCATCTATATCATCTATATCATCTATATCATCTATATCTATATCTATATCTATATCTATATCTATATCTATATCTATACCTATATCTAATCTATGTCTGTATCTAGAGAGAGAGAGGGAGGCACTTATAAGGAATCAGCTTATACAGTTATGGAGACTACTAAGTCCCAAGATCTGTAGTTAGCAAGTTGGAGACCCAGGAGAGCCAAAAGCACAAATTCCAGTCTGGTTTCAGTTCAAGTTCAGACAAGGCCCATGTCCCAGCTCCAAACAGTCAGGGCCAACCTCTTTCTTCTATTCAGGCCTTCCACTGATTAGGTGAGGGTCATCCACATTAGGGAGGGTCACCTGCTTTACTCAGCCTATCTGTTCAAGTGTTAATCTCATCCCCAAACACCCTCAGGGACACCAGAATGTTTGGCCAGATGTCTGCCCCAACTCCAGTCAAGCTGACACATAAAATCAGCCATCACACTTACTAATAAACGGGATTTCCCGAGCTAGAGCAAGATTTGTTCCCCCTTAACAGGCAGGAGAGTTATATTACAAACGGAATTTAACACATCTTTCTCTTAATCCAGTCTCAAAAACTTTACAGGATAGGGGCTCAAAGGAAGGAAGCTGTGTTTTCAGTCATCCTCGCTTTCTTTTAGATTTGGACAGATGCTCATAGGCCGGGTGTGAGACAATGCACAAAACAAAAGAGAAAGAACAGCGAGTCTGCTTTCCAAGACATGCCCCCTCCAGGTGGTTGTGTGGATGAGTGAGTGTTAATGCAGCTTAATGCAGTCAATTGGCGAATAATGGATTACCCTGCACTGTGGTGGGACGGCAGTAGGCCCTCTGGATACACACAGAAACAAGACAAAGCCTTTTCCTTGGAGGAGCTCACCTTTTAGTAGAAAAGATAGTCTGGTAAACAGATTTAAAAAGAAAAAAAAAACCCAACAATGTGTAAAGCGCTAATTAGAGAGAGATACAAAATTCCCAGAACACAGAGGATGGAGTGACAAAATCCACCTGTGACAAAATGAGGAGACTTTGATCTGGGTTTTCAAGGATGAGTATGTGTTCTCCTGAGAAGGAGAATAACAATGATTTTGCCTCTAGTGTGTTAGGCATCTTCATGTCTTTCAAATTTTTGTGCTAAAATTTTTCACTTAATTTATTCCTTATGAGAACCCCTAGGAGATGGATATTAATACCCCATTTTACAGATGAAGATACAGGCTCAGAGAGGTTCAGTTTTACACAGCAGGGAGGAGGGAAGCCGAGGTATGAACCAAGGATTTTGTGGATTCAACCCCCTAGAAAGGAAGAATTGCAAAGACAGAGTGATGTGAAAGGGCCTGGGTGCACTCTGAACATGTTTTAGGAGTGCACGACTAAGGGTCCCATTGCAGGAAAATCATTCTCTGTGGGGATATGGCCTTTGGAGTTGGAGATGGAGCATTGGATCTGGGAGAAGATAGACGTGGGTGGATGGGACACAGATGGGGATGGGGAAGGCGATCGCTGTGCGGAGTATTAATGGTTGTCTGTCTCTCCACTCATAGAGGTGTGGGTGGGGGTCAGGTTTGTAATTAAGAGTGTGGGGCTCACACATACCTTATTTTGAACTCTGCCACTGCTAGCTCAGAAATGCTAGCTCCACAACCTTAAAATTTGGGTAGTTACAGTACCCAACTCCAGGAACTGTTGATGGGAAAAGGAGACTGTGCATGTAAATTGCTTAACAACATACCCAACATCGATTAATTGCTCAATAAATGTAATTGTTATCATTACTGCCATCCATTCTCTTGGCAGGGTATAGACCCGTTTTCCTAGTGTACCTACTTAGGGAACTTTAAGAATAGTCATCATACATTCTTGGCAGGTTCTCTGTGTGTATCTGTGCAATCATATGCTGTAGATACAGCTGTGCTCTCCAAGGGCCCCTTGTAATTTATGCCAGGCTGCTGGTCTCACAGGCTATTTATATTTGTCCTGCTCTCTTATAAGAGCTGCCTCTGCGACATAATCATTTTTGCATCTCGTCTGCAAGACTGATGAAAGCAAACCCATGTTCATCTGTGTCTGTATGGCAGGTGGAGGTGACTGCAGTTGCCATGGTCATGTGCGGCTCTTCCCCTGTGCATGAGGCTGGCGTTGCATATGGCATCTCAGTGGTACTGCAGTTTCCTGGAATGCGGTTAACTAGCCTGCATTTGCCTTGTGCTCAGTGTTGTGCCCAGTGCTGCTTCACCACACACCCGCGTGCTGATCTTCATAGGGCCCTTTACTGTGTGTTCTTGGGCGATTTCCTTAAATTCCCTGAACTCTGTTTCCCCAACTGTACTGTAGGGATGATATTCTATATCTTGTAGGGAAGTTATGAATATTCAGATAATGTGGTTAAAATATCCGGCATCTCGTAGATATTTAGTGGATGTAAGCAGTTAATCTTACTCTGCACATTCATGCACTGGACTTTGAATTCCCAAGAAAAGGAACTCTATCTCATTAATATTTGTATCCCCAGTGCCTACCACATAGCAGGCACACATGTGTGTTAATTGAGTGAATAATCAACTAAGTAAGGTGGGCATTATCCCCCTGCTTTTTTTATAGGTGAGAAATGGAAACTCAAAGAGTGATAGTCACCACATGGAGGAGAAGGGACCGGAACTAGATTTCTAGAGGACTCCAAAGGCCAAATTCTCTTCTCTGAAACTGGAGTTTTGATTCTGCCAGATTTTGATGAAAATTAGCATTTAGTGCCTTAATCTCTTTCAATTCTGCTTTGTTAAAGGGATGTTAATAAGAGTAACATTTCCTGAACATCTGTGTACCGGGGGCCATGCCGGATATTTTATGAACATTACATTATTGAACTTGCAAGCAAGCAGCAAGACCCAGGTTCCAATCCCAGCTGGTTGAATGCCAAGCTGATCTTTAAATTCTCTTCCACACTCGTGTTTGCTTTAGCTAGAGATGTGGCTCAACATGGGATGAATCTCTGAGATGAAGGATTTCTAGCAGACTTGTTACAAGAGCTCAGGTGGACAAACCCTGAAAGGCAGATGCTGAATCAGAATCAACACATATGTGAGGGTCTCCTTGAGATGTGGTGGTTTCTCCCTCTCTAATTCCACCAGGACTGGGCTGATCTCCATTTACATGCTGGGTGATGGATATGTCCTAAGGCAGAATTATTTATTTAAACCATCAGGTGCACAAATCAGATTTCAGTTACCAAGAAAAGTACATTGTATATCCATTTCTGTAGAAAAATCAGAGAGTAAAAACCTTGATTAACAATCCATATATATCTCAGCTATCCTCCCCCATTGTTGTTACTTGAAAACTTCCCAAGGAGGCCATGGGGGTTTTCCTTGATAGGAAGAAGTCCTTGTCAAGTGCTGAGATGCTTGGAGAGTACTGTAATTCAGGATAATGAAGCTCCTTTACGCTGGCAATTCAAAAAGATAATTACCTGACATTGATTTACTCTTCTTCCTTATTAAAAGAACTCCAGTTTTGTTCAGGGTAGAAGTGTACCCAACTAAAACTCTTGATTTCCCAGATTCCCTTGAAGCTAGAAGTAGCCAAATGATACAGACATGGGCAAGGAGATCAAAACAGTTTGCCGGGTGGAACTTCCAGGAAAGTTTCTGCTTTCTTGGTAGAAGGGGGCAGGTGTCCTTTTATTCATTACTGCTACTCATTGCTCATTTTACTCATTGCTACCGCTGCTATTATACATGCGTGTGCACGTGCACACACACACACACACACACACACACACGTGCATGTTTCCTGCTTGATGTTACTTATGTTGCGGATATGAGGCCTGGGAGCAGAGCAGACTGTAAAGGAAAGCTAAGAGAGCTACAGAGATGCTTATCTTGAGACCATGTGATCACTGAACCAAGTCAGCAGCCTTCTTGTTATATGAAAGGAGGGACCTATTTGTTAATTGGCCATTCTATTACTTGCAGCTGAGAGCGTTCCCAAATGAATTATATGAATTTACTGAGGCATGTCTTATAAGGCCTACCACTTACAGGAGCATGTTGCCTGGTTCTCAGATCACTAGTGTGTGTCCTATAGTAGGGATGGGGGTTGAGGGGAATCAAGATAGCCTGGTCCTCATTTCCTGAGCTGGTTCAGAGTTTTATTTTTGAGTCTTTTAATGAATCTGAGCTTAAGGAGAGAGCCAGGCCCCTTTCCTCCCTGCATTATACATCAGGGAGCAACAAGGTCAATGGGGCATAGAGTGAGCCCATGAAGGAGAACTCTGACAGTCTCTCATATGGATGAAGACTTGGAGATATTTATCAGCCTTTTAAGAGATGTGAATTTCCCAGAGGGAAGGCAATTGGCTTTTTATTTGAGCTATGAGGATGATGGATCCAGAAACAAGAAGCATGGTGGAATGCAGGTATAAATAAAGCTGATCATCTCTGAGGTGGATTCATCAACATAATCTATGAAGACGGCTTGGTTTTTGTGGGAGCTGCCCCTTGCTCATATCACAGTGCTTTCTTAGTGTTGGGAGTGGGGTTTGTAAGCCAGTGAGAACAAATATGGTAATTGGAGAACTTCTATAAAGGGTAGCAAATGAAGAAATGTATCTGTTGCACCATTGACTCTTAAATAGATCTGACACATCTATGCAAAGAGCTTTGGGCCATTTGGAAGCCCTGGCAGAACAACCAGCTACAGTTGTCTGGGTTGTGCACTGTGTAAAGCCAGGAGGTGCCAGTTGCATAAAATGATCATATGTGACAACCCCATGAGAAGTGCATGGTGATTTTAACTATCTCTGATGCTCATCTGAGCTTTTCTGGCAACTACCCTCATTGACCTTGCTTTTTCCCCCCACTTCTGTTCATTTATTCATCTTCCAATTCAAAAAAAATTGTTTTGAGCCGTTGCTCTATTCCAGACCCCTTGCTAGGGCCTGAGAAAATGATGGCGAAAACAGGCAGATCTGGCCTATTCTTACAAAGCTTATATGCCTAAAAAGGAAGATAAATATTAAACACAGAAATAAATGTAAATATACAGACATGGTTAGCATAGAATGGAGAGGCATTTCATTCTAGGAAAACTTAAAATGTAGAGTTTTCAGCTGGTCTGAAAATCCAGGGACTACTTGAACTGCAGTCTGTAGGACTAATGGAAGTTACTGGAGCAAAGAGAAGGAAAAGCATGCCTGGGTGAGGGAACAGCATGTTCGAAGTCCTGTAGTGGGAGGAAGTTGGCTGAGTGCAGGGGACTGAGAGGAAGCCAGGATGACCAGTGTGGTGTTGGAGAGGGGGTGCTTGCTCTCTAAAACTAATTCAGCCGTCTGGTTTTGAAAACCTGTTTGGACACTCTTACTGCCAGCTGTCCTGTGTAGGTCTGTTTTGCCTCCTTCACATCAGTCTCATCTGAGCCCCCATCATCCAACTCTACCAAGCCACCCACACCACAGGATGGGGCCTCACCTCTCACCTCCCCTTGAGATTCACAGCATGAGAAGCTTGAATATAGCCACAGCACTGTTCTACTCCCCAGCGTCCAAAGAACCCAGGGCTCCCAAAGCATTGTTATTTGTCCAGACGGGACAAGACGGACTGTCCAGATCTTCTCCACTTGCCATCTCAAGTAAAACACTAGGATGCTACAAAACGAAGGCTGGCCTTTCCACCCTTGCTCTGTATCTTAGCTTGCAGACCTCACGTATTTCCATTGCCAGTCCTTTTGGAAAATGAACAGTTGGATGAGCCAGGAGGGAAGGGAGAAGGAGGGAGGGGAAAAAAAGAACACACGAACTCTTTCTTAAGAAATCAGAAGGGCAGTAGGCGGACGAAAGGACTCTGTTTGTTCCTTGCTCTTGGCATGGTGGTCAAGAGCATGGGCTTTGATGGAGCCAGGTGCTCAGCCCAGCTGTGCTGTTTTTTATCCATGTGATTCTAGGCAGAGCTTTCTACTGCTCGGAGTCTGTTTCTTCAACTCCTCAAAAAAAAAAAAAAAAAAAAAGGATGATTATACTTACATTCAAGAGTTGCTTTGAAGATGAACTCAGATAATACAACAGAGCTCTTAGGCACGTGGTAAGTTGTCAGTAAATCGTAGCTGTTATTATTTTATTATCATCAACAAGCATAAAGAAGAGAAAGGTAGACTTTTGTTTATCAGAGCAGAAAACTAAAAAAAAAATTGCTAAAGCTCATAAAAGATGATAGAATAATCTTTTGGGACTGTCAGCATTTTAGACTTCAGACATTGAAATATCAACAGGATGGACCATCTGTCACGGGTGTTGTAGAGAAGATTACCACTTCGAGGGTCCTTCTGTGAGGGATAGTAGAGGAAGGCCATTGTATTAAATCATCAGGGCTTCTCCTTAGCTACCAGATGCTCTGAGTTTTGCCGCTCTTCCAAGAGCTTACCACACTCTGATCTTTGGAGATAGCTTGGCATCATTCCTTCTGTCTGTCTTATGACATAAACCTAAAAGTCCCAGATGTAGTATTTCTTGGGTAGTGGAAGATCCTCTGAGTTTTTATCTGATGCAGTTTTGAACCTCTCTTGATGGTGATGCTGTCCAATTAGAGAGCCAGGTCTTCTGGGACACCTGGCTGGCTCAGTCGGCTGAGCGTCTGACTCTTGATTTCAGCTCAGGTCAGTATCTCATGGTTCATGAGTTCAAGCCCTGCATTGGGCTCTGTGTTGACATTGAGAAGCCTGCTTGGGATTCTCTCTCTCCCTCTCTGCCCCTCCCCCACTTGCTCTCTCTCTCTCTCTCTCTCTCTCTCAAAATAAATAAACTTGAAAAAAAATTCTACTGAAAAAACAAGCCAGCTCTTCCTATGCCTAGTGCATTCCTATCAGCATGTTACTGACACGGGAGAACCTGAGCTCTTTGGGCAGATAGATTTGGGTTTGAATCCCTCTAGGCTGGCTGTGTGACCCTGAGTGAGTGGTTTACTCTCTCCGAGCCCCGTTTCCTTATTTATCAGGAAATGATACCCCTGTGTGAGTGCTCTGGTTTGGGGGGAGGTTTAGAGATAATGTCCACATAGTGACTAGCACAATATGTGAAACAGTGTGTGGACTTTCGGACACAGGAACCAGAAATTATAACAATAAACACAATAATAATAGTTAATATTATTGATATTGCTAGTTATTCAACATATTTTTTAAACTATCAAAAGACTGCTTCATTTGAAGCAGCCACAGAGAAATGAATACCTTGCCCTTGGTTGGGGAGAGAACACTGCAGAAAGATGAGAAAGACTTGATTGGCAGAAGTTTGGGGCTCTCTGTGCGTGTATGTGTGTGTGTGTGTGTGTGTGTGTGTGTGTGTGTTTACAAAATTGGCAGTCCTAAAAAGAAGTTACAAGAGTAGCTACCCAGGGAGAAACTGATCACAAAGCCGAGTGTAAGCAAGAATTATGCTTTCCTTCTGTGCTACAGGAGTGCCGCACCCTCTGGGGGCTGCTTTTCATTTGTAATCTGAGTAACTCAGTCGAGCTGCTGACAGCCAACCTTGCATTGATTGGGAACTCTGCAGGGGCGCTTAGGCACCAGGGCACCCCGGGACCATCCTTTCCCTTATTAGTCATCACTCTCCATGGTGAGCGTGTGTGTGTGTGTGTGTGTGTGTGTGTGTGTGTGTGTGTGCGCGCGCATGCACGCATGTGTGTCCGTGTCATAGTGCTGGGACGATTATTCTCGGCCTTTGTGGGACCTGGTGGAGAGAACTGCAGATAAGAGCTCTGTCCAGACGTAGCCTCTGACAGCAGAAGGCCCTGTCCTTAGGCTGACCCCAGCCCCCTATCAAAGGGCCTGCCTGAGAAAGCTCCATGCTGCCCAGAGACTGTTTTAGTCAACACCTGACGTAGACCACTGACTTTTCTTTCTTAGGCCATTTACTAAAAAGGTCTTATAATTGTAAAGATGCATCTCTTAAAACTCAAGTGTTTTTCTCAAGGAAAAGCCTTTCATTTTAAATATACTGATCAGAAGGATAGGACCTCTGTCTTCCAGTCTCTGGAGGAGGGTAGAATCCTAACTTCGATGACAGCCAGCTGGCAGACACAGCTGGCCTAATCTCATTTATCCTGACCAAGCCTTTGTAAATTTCCTCCTCTCTGACTCGGCTGAGCCCCTGCTCCCCCTAACTCTCCCTTCAGAACACCCAGATCGTTTTTGCACAAATGGAATGGAGTCCCGCTTTTCGCCCTGCTGTCAGTAGTTACTGAGTAAAATAGAAAATAAAATCTGTTTTTACCACTTTAATTATTGTCCACTGTGTTTGTCTTGGCCTTGGAAAGGCTTTCACAGGGCAGAGTGGATGTATTTCTTTGATGTCTGGTCACCGGCAGAGGGTCAAGGGATGTTTCTCTTCTTTCTTTCCTGAACAAGAGACTGCGTCAGGCCATTGTGACAGTGCCTGGATATTAACACAATGGACATAAAATGGGAATGATAATAATACCTGCTTAATGAAGTTGTCCTGAGGCTTAATTAAGTTAATGGAGCTAATTGACCTGGAGAAGCAGAGTATTTCAGACTCCTCACCCTCCCCTGGGATGCACTAAGGCTTCCAGGAATCTTACAGCTCTCAGGCACACAGACCCTTTCCTTTGGGGATGTCAGAGAATGTCCCTGGTGAAGGTGAGAGACATGGTATGGTTATCGAGCACGTAAGTATGTGCCAGGCACTAAGCAAGACCCTCTATCCTTTGTCTCAGGTAGGTCTTCCAACAGAACTTCTGTTTGTAAGGTAAGGAGGGAAAAGCAATTTGGCAGATTGGCCACCAGAATTTATCTCTTTTCCCTCTTCTTAAACCCCATCGGAGAGATAGCAGGAAGGAGGGGAGGAATGAGGGAGGGAGGGAGGAAGGTATTATCTTACAAAGAGCACAGAATAGACCAGGAGAGATTTAGATGGATTCTGGGAGGTGGAAAACAGAAAAGGTGATGAGTGGCATCGAAGAACAGAGACAGTTATAACTGGCATTTTGAGGCACAGAGTACTAGGGAAGGCAGGAATGAGTTGGTACTTAGAAACTGTACATGGAACTTTGACCCTCCTGATCCCCCTGCCCCTCCCTGACACAGTCAGACAACTCCCTCTCCTCCCACCCCTCACCCCTGCCACACGGAAGTAGAATTTCTATATTGATAAACGAGAAAAGCCCAGGACTCATGGGGTCAACAGGGATAGCAGACAGTTGGAAAGAGAAATGGGAAAACCCTGGGGCCTCTCAGCTCCCTTGTCCTCCTCATCCAGATGCTTGGAGGATTTTTATCTGGAGAAACGGACAGATCCATGAGAAAAGACGTCAAGATACTGAAATCTTGTGGTTCTCCAATGAACAAGCTGACTCACTGCCTCATCGTCTTAGGAGAAGTTTCATCAGCCAACACCATACCCCGCATGCGTGGAACTCACGAAGGGCTTTCTAGAGTCCTCTCTTCAGTCTGATCACCACTCAGTGCAGGAAATCTCCAGGCTGAAAGGGAAAGACCCAAATAAGCAAGAAACAAGGCGAGAACAAGAAAAATGTACAGTATTTAAATAAGGGGAGGTAAATATTAGGAGGATCAGCTAAAGCAGTGGAGAATGGCTGCCCCAGGGAGCAAGATTCAGGAGCGAGGAGGATTGAAACTGCTGAGTTTCATGGTAAGACTTTTAGCACTCTTTGATTTTTCTTTAAATGTGTGTATTTGGCAAATATAAAATTTAATTTTATAATCTTACAGGAAAGAAATGCTTCCCATTGAACAGAGGAGTCAACAGAGGCTCAGAAGGGTAAGGTGACTGGCCCAGTATGACGGCAGGCAAATCATAGAGCCAGATTCGAACCCACAAGTATCTGTCTTAAAACCTCAGGATGTTGCTCCTTCTCCTGAGTGATTCCGTGCTCGCTATGTAAAAATCAGTTAAAGAAAACCAGCCTCTGACAGGTAACATTCCCCTTACGAGCCTTCTGTGAGGTCAGTTCGAGTGAGTCGAGTGTTCAGTAAAGTCTTCAAGTCCCTCATTAAGGGAATGAGACTGGGGGCTCTGGGCTGTTCACTGCATGATTCCAGGCACGATCTCCATTGTGGCCCAGACGGTTATTGCTGCAACTCAATATGGTGGCCCCCAAGGACTCCCGGAAGACAGCAAAGAATGAAAAATCCATGGCCTTAAAATACATTATTGATGTCTGACTGCATTGGGAACCAGGGAGTTTGGAGGCATCCTTTTAGAGTTTTGTTTTTTTCTTTTTTCTTTTTTTCAAATCTCCTTCCTTTTCCAAAATAAATAAATAAAATGGACTCCATGCCAGAAATCCAAATCTTTGTAAGCGTTTCTGTTTCAAGTGTTAGCAGGAGTTTTCATAGTTTGGGTTGCCCCAAGAAATGCCAACCTCTTATTTTCTCTCCTGCCATTAAAGGCAAGCAATGCAGGGCTTCTAGAAGTTTAACCTCTAAGTTGATCAATGAAGACAGTTGAGGAGGGAGAAAGACCTTGAGAAAGACATACTGTGTCTTGATTCAGGGTCTGACAACTCATATGCATTTGGGACTGATATTGGGGAATCCAAGGATTGGTGGCTTTTCTTTTTAGTGGAAAGCACCCTTATCCAGGTCAATTTGGAATAATAATGGTTCTGTTCATCAAAGGCCATCTCTTCTCAGAGGCCTTCTCTGACTGCCTACCTACCCAACCATGGGATAGGTTAGGTGTTTAGGTTTAGGTTTCTATGGAAGCCCTTCTACTTCCTTTTTAGCATGAGTGGTAGCACGAACTGTGCTTAAATGGAATTGTTGGTTTATTTTTCAACTTACTTTCCTGATTATAACCTTTGCAAGGTTAGGGACTGTGCCTGTCTTGTGCAGTACAGTATTTCCTCACCTGGCACACAGCAGCCTTAATAAATATTTCCTGATAGACCAAAAGAATAGAATATTGTAACTCAACGGTACATTCTCCCCAGACCAGTGTTTTTATTTTTTATTTTTCTGAGTGGTATGCCACCTTCCCATCCTTATTACTTAGAATCGCTGAAATGTGACATTCATGCTTAGCAAAGGTTTGTTTGTTTTTTTTTGTCCTTAAAAAAGCAATCCTAGACAATGTGTGTGTGTAGAGTGGGGTGACTACACACGCGTGTTAGAATAACTGACGCAATCTCCATCTGGAGAACAATCATCACTCCCTCAGCCACTGCCACTGAACCCTTTTTCTGAATGCCTCTTGTGTGTATGTGTCACCATATCCAGTCTTTCAGCTTTCCAGATCTTAAAAATTCGTTGGGAAATTTCTCTGCTCCATCTGACTTAATCCTTTGTTATAGCAGAGTGTACCAGGACCTCTGTCTTGATATGTCTGTGATCTTGTCCCTTTTCACCAGCCTCAGGCTTCAAGCAGTGAGAAGGGAACTTAATCGTTCTTGTTGGCTGCCATCTTGTTTCTCTCCTCCTCCTCTTTATTTTTCCTAAAATAACTGCAACACTAAGTTGTTAAAGCCTACAACTCATAGCAGAGTTTAGCTAGACAAAAGGCTGATAAGCTCTAAGATAGCGGAGATGCCAAAGAAATTTAATAGTACCCTAATATGGCTTATGAATGGAATGGAATGGGTAGTTACGAGCCTCTTACCACATCTCATGGCTGGAGTGAGTCCAACACATAGGATCTAGAAGGGATTTTAGTGGATAGAAGGTCCAACCACCTCATTTTATAGTTGAAAGGTGCACAGAGTGAAAGTGAGTCCTCCCAAGTCAAGTAAATCCCTTTCAGCAATTGAAGAATGAATTTGGTAATGAGAATAATATTTTAAGATATTATTTATTTGTTTTCATCTCCTACCACAATAATCATGTTCCCAGAGAGCTGTTGTACCATTAGAGCCCCAGGGAAAACAAGAGAAAAAAACCCTTTGGCTCAGAAAAGAGCAGGATAAGATATAAGTGAAATTCTCATAAAATAAGAAGGATAGAAACCCCCCTTTAACCCCTGGCTCAGAATGGGTGAAACTAAGTAAAAGTGGATGTTGGGAGACACATGGATCCTGCCCATTTCTTTTCAGGATCAAGCCTGGAGGGTAGGTTGGGATTTGGGGACTTGACTCCTCCCTAGCTGCCCCAATATTAATATGGAGACTTCTGTATCAAAGTGATACTAATATAATAAGATTGGAAGGGAGAGAGACAGAGACAGTGACTGGATTAGCATTCCCAAGTGATGTTAGAGTCCTATGTTGTAAAGTGGACCAAGAAATTTTCCTGTGCATCACCGTGGAAGAGAAAGAGTGTAGAGAAGAGTCTATTATTTGGGAAGTTTCCCAGGGTGAGGAAATTACCCTGCCAGTAGGGGCTACCGTACAGGAATCCTGGAGCTGGGACTTTGAAATCAAGTATATCCAGCCCAATATGGGGTTGAGTCAGAATGTGAGTCCCGACAAAATAAGAAGACAGTCACTGAATTCAGCAGCTCCAGACTTCTCCCTCAGATCCTGATTAGTGATTATCTGGGCACAGTGCATTTCTGCAGAGAGTGGGGAAGCCAGAAGTATGGAAGCACCCAAGGTCGGCCTCTTCCCCTCTCCCCACTGCCCATAATCTATCTTGGGAGTGATCAGGAGAAGAGGAGGGAATTGGGAAGTCAATCTCGTCCAAAAAAAGCATGCGTTTCATATAAAAATTGTTTACATTATTGAACAGGATCTGGCTTGCTGTATTTGGGCTAAATGTAGAGCCCTCCACTCTGCCATTTACCTACCCATCCACCAAAGGAAGGTGGGAATTCCTACAGAGTGTGATGCTAGTCATAGGAGGTAAATAAAGTACACTTTACATACCTCAGTGTCATGGGAGCATATTGGCCACCCACTTACAGGTTTTCAGTGTCATTGCTGAACTTTCTTATCTGCTTTAATTCAGCCTGGTGCTAACGGCAGGTGCTTACTCATAGGTGCTTACTGGTGAGCCTTATTGGTAAGCCATGGAGATCTTAGGGGTGTTTGGAAAATGAGTAAGTAAAAAAGGGTCATGGATTTAGTCTTTTTGTGAGTGATGTTCTCTATCCCTTCCATGAATAGTGGGTATGATAGACAATTCAATGAAGCCTTCCCTTCCTAGTTGAAGGACAAGTTCATGTGTCCCTATAATAATGATACCTTTGTTCTTCACAGCCTTAGCAGCTGGAGTGATAGTGTCGTTCTTTAATTAGGGGGAGGAATATAAGAATTATTTAACCCAACCCCTTCATCTCACAGGTGGGAAAAGCAAGGCTTTGTGATATAAGGTGGTTTACCCATGGCTACCAAGAAAGTTAACAGCAGAAGCAAGCCCAGAACTCAATGCATCCTAATTCCTGGTGTTCTAGACTAGTCTGCTCTATATTTTGCAACCTTCTCTGTACATAAGAGATCACACCTAAGGAGAAAACCATCTGGTGTACATGAGTGAAGCAGTTGCCACTGGAGGATAAGAGGATGAACTCTGATGACTTCTGGGAACTTTGGTTACTGTCTCACCTCTGAGACTCAGTTCCAGGACACTTTTCCCTTGAGCTTTGGCACATCCAAAACTTGATACCCCTAGGAGAAGAAGCAGCACAGCCACTGGGACTTGAAAAATTCCAAGAAAACACTGACATGTGGATGGCAGGAATCACAGTGTTCTCTTTCTTCTCTAACAGAATCCGCAGGATGCCAAAAAGACAAATGCATTTTTTCTCCTCCAAATTATTCCTCCTACAAATGCTAAGTATCTCCATCTGGGAGACATTTAACATTTCAAGGAGTACTCGCCACGTATCAACTGTCTCCCCAAAATAACTCCCCTTCTTGCTGTAGGAACTGCCAAGATCCAGCCCAGACAGAAGGGAAACAGTGTGTCTGGGAGGCCTCAAGTTAGAGAGCAAGAACAGCCATCCCCTCACCTGGGACCATCCCCTCTTCTCTCTTCAGAGTGTATTTCGATGACACAGAGTCTGGATGTCATTGCATCCCTCTCCTGAAAGGCTGGGTTTCCAGAAAACATTTAGTCCGTGACATCCCGCCACATGATTGTCTCATGTTTCTTCTGACTCCTTCAGTTCATTCAGATACATACAGGAAGTCACATACATTTCCTGATAGACCGAGTAAGAGCGTGTCTCATGAAAGATGGCGGTGATGGGAATATCTGAGCTCTGAATAAGATCCAAGAACTTGTCTTCACCACTTTCCTTTCTGCTCTGCTTGAATTTGCCAAATCCAGCCATGGGGGAAATGAACACTGCACTGATGTCTCCAGGCCATGGATCCTGCATTTATCCATTGCCCACCTCCTGTTTATTTGTTACCTACAGTGTGGTGGTAGCTAGGAGAGAGCCAAGGAGAGAGGAGACACACAGGCTTGGTCATCACAGCATGCTGTGTGACTAAGGGGGGAGGTGTATAAAATATGTCCACAAGTGTCACTGCATCTGGGTAGAATGGTACAGGAAATCCCACTAAAAGACCATAAGAATGGCAAGAAGGCACTGCCAGCCTTTGTGGTATACATGGCACTTGTCCTAACACCTTTAAGGAGGAGGATTAGAATTTCAACATGTGGAGATCAGTTGAGTGAAAGACGTCTCCGGTGCGTGGAAAAGCTTGAGCAGACAATTCAATGTTGTAAAGGAGTCCGGAGCTGGATTTCATTTATTCATTCCCTCCTTCATTCATTCAGTACAAATGACATGTTCTTAGCTCAGAGTACGTTCAGGGCCATAGAGCTAGGACCTGGGCATATGAAGATACATAAAAGATGACCACAAGAGTCTTACCTAGTGGGCGCATCAGAGAAGTGGAGGAGAAAGTGCAGTGTAGGGTGGCAAGAACCATAACCAAACAGAGGTGGGGACTTGCTTCAGGCTTGGGAAGCCAGGAAAGACCTTCTGCAGGGGAAGAAAGCAGATGCCAAAGATGGAACAAGTACTTTCCAAGCAGTGCTTGGCTCTGCAGGCAGACTGGGGGGGGCCACTGCCAGGTGGGTAGGTGGCGAAAGAGTGGAACCTGCTTAAGCTGTTTGCGTTTTCTTAGCACAGGAGTTCCTCCATCCATGCTTCTGTTTATGGTGATGCAGTGGAAACAGCAAGGCTGTTGATTCACACCAACACCGGGAGTCCTGCTGTCAGCCTGTGACGGGTAGGAAGGTCTAGCTCTGAAATGTGCGGCACTGCCGTTGACCACTTGTTCGCCAGTGTTCTCGTCCCATTTTATGCTGTTGATTCTCTTTTCCTCAGCACGTTGGTCTCGGTTGCCAATGACTTCGTTGAGGACAGGGAGTAAGCCCTTAGAGCCGTTAGCACAGGGCTGAGTCACATAATAGATGCCCATTGTATACCTGATGACCCATTGGCATGGGTGTGTGTGTGTGTGTGTGTGTGTGTGTGGGTGGGTGTGGGTGTGTGTGTGGGTATGATTCCGTGGGGGCTGCAATAGGGGATTGTTCTTGTTTTTGACAGACTATAATATTTCTCCAGCTTTTCTTTTCATTGGTGATGCTTTCTTATTATGTGCAATCCTTTGTTCTCTTATGTATGAATGATAGTTTATTGGCTGGGAACAGAATCTTCTGAAAGGAAACATTTTTAGGTAATGTATGTGTTTATAGGTGGTCCGTGTCAGTGACTTGCCACCAGAACACCTGTCATCAGATGGTTAAAAATTTTAAAAAGTATCTATTTTGAGTTTTTTGTAAACTCAGATATTTGTGAAACCCCTGTGTATCATTTAAAGGGGAGGAAGTATTGCTTTATACCAAACATTTAAAAGTATTGTTGATTATTAAAAAGAAAGAAAAGTTAAAAATAAAAAATCTAGTGTCATTGTTAATATGTTGCTATGTTTGTTGCATATCTTTGTATTCTTTTATGCATGTGTATATATGCACTGTGTGCTTTTAAAAATTAGGATTGTAGGGGCACCTGGGTGGCTCAGTCGGTTAAGCATCCGACTCTTGATTTCAGCTCATGTCATGACCTCATGGTTTGTGGGTTTGAGCCCCACATTGGCCTCTGTGCTGGCAGCATGGAGCCTGCTTGGGGTTCTCTCTCTCTCTCTCTCTCTCTCTCTCTCTCTGTCTCTCTGTCTCTCTTTCTCCCTTTGCCCCTCCACCACTTGTGCTCGCTCGCTCTCTCTGTCAAAATAAGTAAACATTAAAAAAAGAAAAAAACATAAATAAAAATTATGATTGTTGGTTACATCCTGACTTAGAGGATGCATTTTAAAATACTGTAAGTAGCATGTAGACATTAAATCCTTTTATGTGAACATAATTTTTAATGGCTGCACCGTGCACCATGTGAGAATCTAAGTCTTGAGGGGAGAATCGGAATTAATCCAATCCACAAATAAATATGGAATTTCTGCTTTGATAAGGAGATGCTCCAGTAAGAGTACACGATAGGGGATTTGACATGGGGGTCAGGAAAAGCTTCCACATCACAAGAGGGTGATGACTCATTGGAATCTAAATGATAATTCCAAGTGCCCCTAGCGCGCTAGGCAGGGATGGCATAGATATGGCATGAGAAGGGACTCCCAGGAAAGATGACAGTATGTGCAAAGTACTGGCAACAGGGAACGGGGGACCTTTTGGGGACTTCTGTTGTGTAACTGATTTTCACTGCTTACTTGTATGTCTTTACATCACCTCCTGGCCATCTTACTGACCTCTTTCATTTTCCTGTTGTGTTTTCTAGAGCTACACGCATATTGTTTCCCACTCATCCTAAGACCATTCATGATTTCAGCTTTTGCCGGGAGTCAGGCCCCTTGCCTGTGTCTGCTTGTGTAATCCTCACTGTCCTTTATGGGAAGGGTTCAGTGTTCCTCATACACAGGAAACCCACACTTGTACCAGCCAAGGAATTTACCAAAGTGGTGTTCAGTTGCTAGTGAGTGATGCAGCTGGGATCCAGACCCAACCCTAACGTCATTGTGTGTGTGTGCATCCGGCCTGGCATTAAGCTAACCTTTTTATAATTTTTTTGATGATAAATTAAAAAAAATTATATTTGATTCTCAACCCCTGTACTAAGAGTCAAAGCATCAAGCAATTTCTATTTTCTTTTGTTAAATAGGGAATTCTTTTTTTTATTGTGGAAAGAACACTTAACATGAGAGCTACCCTCTTAACAAATTTTTAAGTGTACAATACAGTGATGCCATGTGTAAGCATACTTTTGTACGGCACATTTCCAGAATGTACTCTTCTTGTAAAACTGCAACTTTATACGTACAAGTTGAACAGCTGCTCACTTTTCCCTCCTCCCCGCAGCGCCCGGAAATCAGCATTCTACTGTTGCTCTGAGTGTGACCATTTCAGATGCCTCATGCAGTATTTGACCTTCTGTGGCTGGCTTATTTCACTTAGCAGAATGTCCTCAGCGTTCATGCGTGTTGCTGCATGTGGCAGGATTTTCTTTTTTCTTTAAGGCTGAATAATATTTCACTGCATATGTAAACACCACATTTTCTTGATCCATTCCTGTCAGTGAACATTTAGGTTGTTTCCGTATCTTGGCTCTTGGAAATCGTTCTGCAGTAACATGAGAGTGCATACATGTTTGAGATCCTGATTTTAGATTTTTTTTTTTTTTGGATAAATACTCAGTAGTGGGATTGCTGGATCATAAGGTAGTTCTCTTTGTGATTTTTTTGAGAAACCTCTGTACAGTTTTCCTCTCTGGCTGTACCACTTTATGTTCCCACCACCAGTGTGAAAGGGTTACGGTTTCTCCACGTCCTTGCCAACACTTGCTATCTTTTGCCTCTTTGGTAATTGCCATCTAATGGGTGAGACATGATAGCTCGTTGTTTTATTTATTTATTTATTTATTTATTTATTTATTTATTTATTTAACTTCTATTTTAGAGAGAGAGAGACAGAGAGAGAGAGAGGGAGAGGGAGAGAGGGAGAGAATCATAAGCAGGCTCCATGCTCAGTGTGGAGCCTAACATGGGGCTCGATCCTACGACCCTGGGATCACGACCTCATCCGAAATCAAGAGTCAGATGCTCAACCGACTGAGCCACCCAGGTGCCCCATCTCAGTGTCATTTTAATTTGTAACCTAATATTTTGGAGGGGTTTTTTTACTTCTCTTTTTAAATATCTAAACTGTTAAAAAGCAGGGACCTTAATTTTGTCCACGACATTAATGGATGTGTTTCTGGTGTTTGTAGGTGGGTAAAGAACTGGTTATTGATACCTGGAAGCTGTTCTTTTACAAGGTTAGCAAAGTCTCTATTCCAAGATTTCTGCCTTTTTAAATAAGGCAGAGGTGAATATCGAATTTTGTCAGAAACCTTTTAAGTATTTGATGATGGTCTTTCCTCTTTGACCCACTGATATGATAAATTATGTTAATAGACTTCTAAATATTAATTGACTCCTGACAGTAAATCATCCTTGGTTTCCTGGAGTAAAATCTGCTGGGTCCTGGTGAATTACTCTTCCCAAGCATAGCTGAGTCGGGGTGCTAGTGTTATATTTTGTGCGTTTATGCCAGTAAGTAAGATTGGACTGAAGCTTCCTCCTTCCCTGTTCGTAGTTGTTAGATCTCAGCAGTAGAGTTATGTCAACCTCACTAAAGAAATTAGGACACATTTTCTCTTTTTATTTCTTCTTGAACAAAACATGGGAGTTACTTATTTTTGAAATGTTGAAATAGTTAACATTTAGAATAATTCAGGCCAAGTACCTTCTTCAGAGGTGATTTTTATATGACTTGTTCAATTTCTACAAAGTTAGTGTTCTACTCCGATTTCCACAGAGTCAATTTTTTATAATTTGTGTTTTCCTAGAACACCATCAATATTACAATTTTCATATTTATTTGGTATATGATTATGTATTTATTATACATGGCATTATCTTAAAAATTACTAATGTAGGATTTTTAAAAAATTCGCATTTCTCCATAGTGTTGAGAGGCTAACTAAAGCACTGGTCAGAAGTCCGTTGTGGAGCAAGGTGGCCGGATTTTAATCTCACCTCTGCTGCTTGCCTCTTGGGTGATCTTAGGCTCACCAGTTCTCTGTTGTCTTCCTCACTTTCTTCATTTGTAAAATGAGGGTAACAATAGTACCCTCCTTGTAGCGTTGTTAATAAGAGTTAACCAGAGCCAGGCACAAAACTAATAATGTTAGCTATTATTCTGTTTTCTAATTTTTTAACATTTCTGTTTAAAAACAAAATGGTATTCAGGTTTATATATTCACTATGCAGGTTATAGATTTGTTTCCATACATTACTGGGTTTTAAAAAAAGTCTCCCCTTCATTTCTTTCTTATACTTTTCTTAGTTTTCACTTGCTGCCTTTGAAAAAAATCTCATTGAGGTGCCTTCCTTAGTTCATTTCTTTTCATCCTTTCTTGTTTAATAATAAACTTTCAGGCTAAAATCTTGGACCATCACATTTTTGTATTCTGTGTCTTCTCAGAAAATTTATTTCTAAGTAATCTATAACCAATGTTTTCATTTTTCTCTTTGACCAACATATTATGTAGGAGAGAGTTTTAATTTGTAAAAGCTTGGGCTTTTTTAGTTTTTGTTTGTTCATTTAGATTTTAAAGAATGTTTTCTGTTATATATGCTCAGAAAATAGCAATTTCTATATAATTTTATATACTTTTCAATATATTCACAGAGAATGTGACTTGAACTACCACTTTTTGTTTTGAGTGTGTGTGATCTAATATTATATAAATTTGAGAAACCGTACTAATTGAGCTCTTAAAAGAAGTTTCATTATCTTCTTGGTATAATATTTAAATTTTTTTTACGTTTACTTTTTTTTTTTTTTTCAACATTTTTTATTTATTTTTGGGACAGAGAGAGACAGAGCATGAACGGGGGAGGGGCAGAGAGAGAGGGAGACACAGAATCGGAAACAGGCTCCAGGCTCCGAGCCATCAGCCCAGAGCCTGACGCGGGGCTCGAACTCACGGACCGCGAGATCGTGACCTGGCTGAAGTCGGACGCTTAACCGACTGCGCCACCCAGGTGCCCCTACGTTTACTTTTTTTGATAGAGAGAGACAGAGCACAAGTGGGCAAGGGGTAGAGAGAGGAGACACAGAATCCGAAGCAGGCTCCAGGCTCCGAGCTGGCAGCACAGAGCCTGACACAGGGCTCAAACACACAAACAGCAAGATTATGACCTGAGCCAAAGACAGATGCTTAACCGACTGAGCCACCCAGACTCCCCTTCTTGGTGTAATATTTAAAAGTCTTCTCAATCAATCTCATATTATGAACATCCTGTAC
The DNA here is from genome assembly GCF_018350195.1 of Panthera tigris. NCBI lineage: Eukaryota > Metazoa > Chordata > Mammalia > Carnivora > Felidae > Panthera > Panthera tigris. Next base: position 27,897,636 of record NC_056675.1, on the reverse strand, counting down.
ATTGTTATTTATTTTGGTCTACTTAATGGGTCAAAAACTCTTGAGAGTTAAAATCTGTCAGCACCAAAGTATATATGTTCTCTGTCCCTTGTATTGCTAGGAATTTAGTTTAAGGTATTTAATGATTTCAGTAAGTAAGCATTGTGACTGTTGGTGTGCCTTGTACATTGTGTATTTATCAGTATAAAATAATCTGTTCTATTTAAGATACTTTACTTGAATTCTACAGTGCCTGACAATCATTTTGTAGCTCCCAGGTTAACTTTGGTTTGCAATAGACCGGCACCTCTTTCATATTTTTTTCTATTTAACCCAAATAAGTAATTTTGTTTTTTAGGTCTGGCCAGTGGAAACAGCATAAAGTTGGATTCAGAGTTTTTTGTTTGTTTCAAGTTTTTAAATTCCAGTTAGTTAACTTATAGTGTAATATTAGTTTCAGGAGTAAAATTTAGTGATTCATCACTTACATACAACACCCTGGTCAGCATGACAAGTGCTTTCCTTAATACCCATAGCCCATTTAGCCCATCCCCCCCACCTCCCCTCCAATAACCCTCAGTTTGTTCTGTGTAATTAAGAGTCTGCTTTATGGTTCACCTCTCTTTTTCCCCCTATGTTCATCATTTCATTTATTTTATTTTGCTTTATTTATTTTATTTTATTTTATTTTTAATATCAATTCAAGTTAGTGAACATATAAGTATAGTATTGGTTTCAGGAATAGAATTTGGTGATACTTCATTTACATATAACACCTGGTGCCCTTCTTAATGCCCATCACCCATTTAGCCCATCCTCCCACCCAACACTCTACCAGCAACCCTCCACTCGTTCTCTGTATTTAACAGTCTCTTATGGTTTGCCTCCCTCTCTGTTTTTTATCTTATTTCATGTTTCCTTCCCCTCTCCTCTGTTCATCTGTTTTGTTTCTTAAATTCCACATATGTGTGAAATCATATATTTGTCTTTCTCTGACTGACTTTTTCGCTTAGCATAATACACTCTAGCTCTATCCATGTTGTTGCAAATGGCAATATTTCATTTTTTGTGATCACCGAGTAATATTCCATTGTGTGTGTGTGTGTGTGTGTGTGTGTGTGTATACACACACACATACACATACCACATCTTCTCTATCCATTCATCTGTCAGTGGACATCTGGGTTCTTTCCATAATTTGGCTATTGTCGATAATACTGCTGTTGATAATCACTGGGGTGTGGATATCCCTTTGAGTCACTATTTTTGTATTCTTTGGGTGAATACCTAGGAGTGCATTTGCTGGATCATAGGGTAGTTCTATTTTTAACTTTCTGAGTAACCTCCATACTGTTTTCCAGGGTGGCTACACCAGTTTGCATTCCCACCAGTAGTGCAAGAGGGTTCTCCTTTCTCCACATCCTCAACAACATGTGTTGTTTCCTGTGTTGTTAATTTTAGCCATTCTGACAGGTGTGCGTTGGTATCTCATTGTAGTTTTGATTTGTATTTCCCTGATGATGAGTGATGTTGAGCATCTTTTCATATGTCTTTTGGCCATCTGGATGTCTTATTTGGAAAAATGTATGTCTTTTGTCCATTTCTTCACTGGATTGTTTGTTTTTTGGGTGTTGAGTTTTCCAGTCTCTGAGTCTCTGACTTTTCGTTGGGGAGCTTAAAAAAATATGCATTCATTGCCATAAACATGTTTGCTTGGGTTTATTTCTATCATTTGTTTTCTTGTTTCCTCAGTTTTATTAACTGTTCCCCATCCATTTTTTTTTTAACTATAGGTGGCATAATAATGAAGTAGTTAAAAAGAAACCTGGAACAGGTCCAGCTCTCTGACTGACTATGGGCATTGTGTCCCATAACCAGGAGTAGTTTGAGGCATAGAGATTGCCTGGAGTGCACCCAGAAAAGTGTGGTCCCAGTAAAAGTTGCAACATATTGCCATATGAGGATTAGATGAAGAATTAGACTGGGGGAAAAGTTGAAGTGCTGATTGGAGAGTTAGGGGCAGGGAGAGGAGGCAGTGGGGGGCAGAGAGAGGAATGGAGAGATTGGAGTGATTTTGTAGAGCTTCTGGATCAGAATCCTAGGTAATATGTAGGTCTTAGGAAGTCAGAGCTATGAAAAATATTCCAAAATTGGACTCTGTTCCTCCCTACAGTTATGAGTTCACAATCATTAGAGATGTACAAGAAACAACTGGACAACATCAGAATGCACTTTAACTGATTCATATTTTGAGCAGAGGCTGCAACTCATTCATATCTACATCTTTTCAAATTCTGAAGATCTTTAATTACTTGAGAGATAGTGATGTTCATAAGAATTTAGTCTCTTCTAAATTTTTTTAACATTTATTTATTTTTGAGAGACAGAGGAGTGGGAGAGGGGCAGAGGGAGAGGGAGACAGAGAATCTGAAACAGGCTCTAGGCTCTGCGCTGTCAGCACAGAGCCCAACACTGGGCTTGAACCCACAGACCGTGAGATCATGACCTGAGCTGAAGTCAGACGCTTAATCAACTGAGCCACCCAGGTGCCCCTAATTTAGTCTCTTCTAAATTTGAAGTCTTTTAAGCTTCTTATATTTAGATTTAGATTCTATAGAATAGCTTTCAAAAGAAAGTCCTGTGCCCAGGTATCCTGTGTGGATGGGTGGCTTGTATGAAGGTCTGTATTTATACAAATGTACATAGAGTTCTTCACCCTGGCAAAATATTAGAATTGGCTGGGGTGCTTAAAAAATACTGACGTCTAGTTCTCATTCAGGGTGTTTGATTTCACCTTTCTGGGTTAGATCCTGGAGAGCGTTTTGTTTTGTTTTGTTTTGTTAACAATCTCTCCAGGAGATTCTAATCTGCAGTCAAGTTAAGCAACATTGGCACAGAGAATGTTACCATTGATTTTCAGTTGGGCACACATGGCAAACATTTGTGATTTGCCTTTGGCACATCCATTTTTCCATTTTGGGGCCACCATCCCTTACTTTGTTTGGGGAGTCATCACTTCTTTCTTTATATCTCTGCAGATTTGAAGGCATTGACTCTGAATTTGGGTGGAACAGGACTGTCAGACTTCACTCAGCCCCACGTTCCCCAGGACTTTTCAAGAGACGTCCTCATTTCAGCTGGATTTCAACCCAGTAGAAGGCTGGAGAAGTGGAGGCCACCCTGGATCCTAAGAAAAGCTGGCACAGAAAAAGGTAGGGTTGAAAGATGGACAGAAACTAAATCCCGATATGACTTGAGCCGTGAATTCAGCCACTCTGGGGTCATCGTGCTCTCCGTTTCACAGATGAGGAAACTGAGACTAGGTGCGATTTGATTACTTGTCCCCCAGTGTCAAGACAGGATTTGACTCTATAAGGGTAAAATTTCACAAGTTAGAGAATTTCTGCCCTACTACACCATCACGGCTAGTAAACACGTCATGTCCTCTGAGTGAAACTAAATAATTAAGAATTTTGAAACGAGTAGGTCTGGGTTTGAGTCTGTCAAGGAGATTTTATGCTGTTTTGGCAATGCCTGTGTTGTATGGGATAAATACTTATTTCTGTTTCTCGGGATAAGTCACAGGTTTTGTTTGCTTGGGTTTTTGCTCACTTTCAACAGACAGAGTACTATTACATAAATGGTAATGAGTGTCTCTGTAATTGTCCTCTTTTGCAGATTTTCTTTGGGTATATTCTTGCTGGTTCCCCAAATGTAAGTGCACAGCAGAGAGTATGGAAGGTAGAGAATGCTTTGAAAAGATGGGGAGAAGAGAGCCAAGAAGCAGTCAAATGTACACCACAGTCTTTTAGGATGGTGTGTTTTATACTTTGTAGAAGAGCTTTCCTGAGCAATCCCAATAGAGTCTTAAAAAAAAAAAAACTGAAACCCTGCCAGATAGATCTAGGTGGGCTGGGGAAACTAGGACATAGTAACACCATGTGCTAATAAACCCTTACTGTATCAGTAAGTGACAGGGATGGGATTTGATTTCCAAATGCAGATGCTTTCTTACACTCCACGCCTGCAAAGCACTTCTAATTCCATCACTGTTCCGCTTTGTTGATAACCAGAGTCATTATGAATTTTAAGACGATCAGAGTTATCTTGAAGGTTATCAAGATTTTCTGTTCTTTGGGTGATGTTTATCAGGCTAACCTTGGAACTGCTCAGAAATGGCAGAGTTGTTCTTTGAGACGGGGAGCTATGAATCTGGCCTGAGTATTTCTTGAAAAAGAAAGGAAATCGTTTTTAAAAAACATCACATTCCAAGGAGTTCCCCATCTTTCAGACTCGGAGTATCTAATTCCAATAACAAATCAGATGAGAAGGGATATACTCCTATTCTCTCCCAACAAGCACTTTGGTGGGCTCATCTGCTATTCTATAGTGATACTGTCTAACTGTGATGATCCCAAGCATGGCCTTCATCAGAGCATTTGTGATTCAAAGTCCAAGAATCAAGTTGAAGCAGTAACACAGCTTACAAACCAATTTAATTACTCTTGACTAGTCACTTGATCAGCTAGCTAGTCAGTGGGATATCATGGTTAACCAAGGAAGAGGCCAAATTAGACCCAGACCCCAGAGGTTGTCTGAATTCCCAGCAGTAAGACTGCTCACCTTTTCTCATCTAATTGCAGCCATCAGTTTAATCCTTAAAGAATTATGTCCAATTGGTTTCCGTCTGTCTGCATTTGTAAATGTCATTCTGCCCAGCATATGTTGTAAAGATTAGCTGTGCTTCATCGTTTTGTTAGCATGAATCAATAATGTGGGATTCTTGGCTCGCTGAATTTTTAAAGTCATCTGCGAATCAATGTATGCTATTTGTGCAGTACCCCTTATAACATGCTAATTGATATCATTGGATAAAATGCCTCGTTTTGGAAGACAGTTATTGAAAATTTTGAGATTAGCCTTAAGGTTAGCTTACGCTATAGAGGAGACATCCTGGACATGCTGTGTTATGTCATTTTGCTGATTCACACTCATGGAATCCATTCTGGGGGGGGAGGGGTAGAATCAAATTACCAAAATTCTGCACAGGAGCTTGGTCAAAGAAAATGCAAAACAAAGGTCCCTACACAGAATTTTTGTGGTGGGCCCTTAAAAATATCTGCCAGCGGTTCAAAAACGACTCACTCTTGGAAGATGTAGCAATGGTGCTGGAAATTACATCCTATGAAGAAAGCAGGGGGTTATAATGCATTTCCTGGAAATTGCACCATAAAGGAGGTTCATCTTTCTTCAAAGAGGGTGAAAAGCAAGCAGTACTTATGTGGTAATTCCATAGGTTGTTTAATATTTTTTTTTTCCATCTCAGGAAATTCAGTCAGACGACTTGATGCTCTCCCAAGGCCAAACTCTTCCTAACCCTGTAGAAATGGGTGTTGATACTATGTTGTTATTAATCAGTAAAAGATGCCTTATGAAAATATTCCAACTTCACTAGTTATAAAAGACAACAATATAATTTATCAAATTAGCAAATACTGAAAAACTATTAAAGCTGCTGAGGATGGGGTGATTCACTGCTGGGTGGTGTGTAAATTATTGCAATCTTTCTGACAAGCCATTTCACAGAAGTATATGAAGGCTGAAAATGATCTTACCCTTTTAGACCTAATAAATCTAGTTTTAGTGAACATTCAAATTTATAGGCAAACATTTATGCTTAAATATGTTTATGACTGTGTTAATTCAAATAAAAATTGTGGCAGCAATCTAAACATCTAACAAAATGAATGATTGAAATCATTATAGTCTCTCCCTTTGAGAAATTATCCCAAATTCATTTAAATGAGAGTTTGTAAAGAATTTTTAATTTCCTGGAAAAATCTTTAAATGTGATGTTAGATAACCAAACCAAGATATAAAGTCATATGCATGACATCATCTTACCTGTATAAGGAATACATTTTGGGAAAGGTGCTGGAAATTAATATCTTGAGATATTGAGTCATTCATTCTATAAACACATTTGTCAGGGACTACTTTTTCAGACACTGTTCTCGAACCAGAGATTATAGTGATACTAGACAAGTCCCTGCCCTCATGAAACATGAATTTTAGTAGGAGACGTAGGCGCGTGCACGCACGCGCGCGCAGACACACACACACACACACACACACACACACACACACACATCAAGGCACTCTCTGGAAGTGATAGTAGTTATAAAGAAAATATAATATGACAATGTTACTTAATGGTGCCAGCAATGAGGGACACACCAGAGGACTTCAGATTAAACGTCATGAAAGCCTCTGAGGAGGTAATCATTAAGCTGACCTGAAGACAGGGAGGGAGAAATGGGAGAATCTGGTCCAAGAGTGTGCCAGGGAGAGGGATGAATAAGAGCAAAGGCAAGGACAGTTGGGTATGTGCTAGAAATGTTAAGAGGAACTGCTGGAGCTTACTGAGTGAGGGCTCAGGAGGCACAGTCCAAAACAAACAGATCTTGGAAGCTAGAGCAAGGCATTTAAATCTCATGTATATGTGAGGAGAAGTCTTGGAGGCCTTTGAGCCAGGGAGTGACTTAATATGATTTACACTTTTAAGGCACTCCTACAGATGCCTTTGGAAATATAATGTAAAGGTCAAGAGAGGAAATAGAGGAACCAGGTTCCCTTTGTTTCAGCAAACCTACTTCTGATAACTTATCATATGGATATAATTGCGTATACAAAAATACAACATAAAAGGCTACTGCAGTATCATTTGTGATTGCAAACCCTGTCGTCAAAAGATAGGTTACTGGTTAAATACATTCTCTTTTAGCCATATAATGGAATACTAAGCAGCTACATAAAGAATCAGGAAACTTGCTCCAAGTATACATATGGGAAGATCTCTAAAGGTATAGGAAAGTGAGAGGAGAACGGGATGCATCATGTGCTCACATGTAAAAACTAAAATTTGGTTACCTGTGAAAGGTCAGGGTGGGAAGGGGCCAACGAAGAGCAAAGGTATATGTATTTTGATATAGTTTGAGTTTTGAATATGTGTCCCATCTATTCAAACAACATTAAAATAGAATATGTGGATTTCAGCAATCCAGGGAGAGATAATGGAGATGCTGAAGTAGTGGCATTGTAGATGGGGAGAAGTTGATAGAATTGGGGTAGGTTCAGTAGATTCTGTCTATGGAATTTGATTAGGGGTTTGATTGTGAGCTGTGAGGGGAAATCAAAGATGGTTCCTAAGATTTTGGTTTGAGAAACTGGATGGTTGTGATAGTTCCAGGACTGGAGTAGAAGGTAGTTTTGGAAGGAAATTCAGAAGTTCTGATTTTTGAGCTTATGTTTGAGTTGATAGAGGCATCCAAGTAGAGATTGGGCAGGCAATTGAACTTAGGAGTCTAGAGATCAAGATAGACATTGGATCTGGAGATGTAAACTTAGGAGGCACCAATATATAGGTGTTTTTTAAAGCCATGGGATTGGATGAGATTATTTAGTGGCTGAGGAGTGTACTCGGAGAAGTGAAGTCTTGGCGGCACTGAGCCCTGTGACAATTACTATTTCAAGTTGAGCCAAAGAGGAAGATCTAGAAAAGGATACTCAGAATGTGGGCTGTGGAGGAGTTAGGAGGAAAACTGGGGTTTTTCAGTGACACAGAAGTTAAGGGGAAAAATGAAGTATTCCAAAAAGATAGTAGTTCTCTACGTCACATGTTGCTGGACAATAAAACAAGAGGTTAGAGAAATGACTGTAGGATTTTTCAATATGATACTCATTGTTGATTTAGAGTGGAGCCACAGTGTGGATGAGTGGTCTGAAGAAATAACATAAGATCAGAAATGAAGAAGTGGAAATGGTGGGGCTCCTGGCTGGCTCAGTTGGTTAAGTGTCTGACTCTTGATCTTGGCTCAGGTCATGATCTCCTGGATCTGCTTGATATTCTCCCCTCCCCCCCGACCCTTCCACTGATGAAGCTCATTTTCTCTCTCTCTCTCTCTCTCAAAATAAATAAACTTAAAAAAAGAAGTGGAAGTGGTGATTAAAAATCACTCTTTTGAGGAGTTTCTGTTTGTCTTGAAAAGAAGCAAAAGGAAGAGGAAATGTCTAGAGAAATTTTGTTTCTTTTCTGTCAGATGAGAAACACTGGGATGTGTTTGTATAAGACTGGGAATGGGATAGTAGAAAGGGAGAAACTGATATTAAGGTAAAAGGGATGATAATTCAAGGATCCCAGACCAGGCAAATCTTTGAGAAGATGAGAGGAGACAGGATCTAGAGCCAAGTGGAAGGGTTGGCCTGTGAAGGAGCCCAGCTCTTTTCCATTGTCAGCGTGCTTGCCACTGGATGGTCAATTTAATGGATTGTTATTGCCTCAGTTCTCCTCATCTGAAAAATGGGGAATATATGGTGCATACCTCGTACGATAAAGTAAATAACAATGTCTAGAAAGTGGCATACTCTCAGTAAATAGCAGGCATTTTTGTTATTATTTTGTTCTATATATTTTTCAGATATTCCCTTTTAAGCATCTGCTACAATAATGTGAAAATGTGTGTTAGTGTTTTGTCTTATATTTCCTGGTCAGTATGAATAATAGAAATGCAAAAGTGACCCAGAAACCCTCAGCACACTGAGACTTTTTCAGCACCAAGGACAGCAAACTCCATAATAATCAGTTCGCAAGATTTCCGCATAGGATTGCTTAGGGGCCAGTCACTCTTATAAATACATAAAGGTAGGAAGGAAGCAAGCCTTAGATTGAGCCCTGCGGGAAATTCCACTTCCCACTTGCAAAGAACAAGGCTGGGCCTTTTCTTTGTGGTGTTTCTGCCACTTGCACATAGTGCTGGCATTGTATGAAGCACTGCTCCCTATCTCCTGGGAACCCAGTGTGTTTGTGCTGGTTTAGAGAAAACCGAGGGAGAGCAGGGGAATAAGAATCGGTGTTTCAGAGGCAGGCTTACAGGACACCTGCAATGCTGGGAGAATGGCAGATTACATTGGGATGCGACGTGGGCCTGAGTTCTGAATATGTAGACTTTATCTTTTAATAATGCATTTCATTAGGAACAGGGGCTATTGATGTACCCAGCAAACAAAATGCATTCTTCACAGGCAGCCTCACTCTTCGGTAGTTCCTTAAGCAGAGGGAGAAAAAGCAATGCTTGATGACTGTTTCTTTTATTAAAAATTGCCCATTACTGGCTCTGGGGAAGGGAAGGGAACCAAATCTCACCAGCGTCCTGTTTTGAACCAGACTCTTCATCTAACTTAGATCATTTAATTCTCTCACATACCTTTAAGGGAGGCATCAGCCCTGTTTGTACAAGGGAGAAAGCTCTGAGAAGTTTTGTAACTCAAAGTCACACAGCTCATGAGTAGTCAGTTGACATTTGAGCTCAAGGCTTTCTTTCTGTGTTTACTACCTGTTTCTTTGAACCAGGGTTTCTCAACACCAATGCTGTTGACATTTTGGGTTGGATGGGTGTGTGTGTGTGTATGTGTGTGTGTTGGAGAAGGGGCTGTCCTGTGCATTGTAGGATATTTGACATCATCACAAGTACAATATCCTCCCCCCAGGCCCTGCTTGTGATAACCAAAAATACCTGCGGAAATTGCCAAATGTCTCTTGGGAAGCAAAATTTCCCTGCCTGAGAACCACTGGTCTACATGATGCTGTCTAAAGAATGCCTCTGCAGCTCATTGACCAGCAGCGGCTTTCTAGATTGTGGTCATAGATCATATTTGTGTGTGCTACATTCATTTTTTTATTCACCTACTCCTTCAGCTGCCTGTCAATACTTTCTGAGTGTCTACTCTAAGCCAGGCACTCTGCTAGGTACTGAGGTGAAGAGATGAATGGATCATAGTCCCTTTCCTTTGGGGCATGCATTCTGAGGATACAGACAGCTGCTCAGGAAGCATAGTGCCAGTGGCTGCTAAGAGAAGAGACATTTATCCTAGTGTAGGGATCCAGGTCTTTGAGAAAAGAATCTACGAGGTATGCAGGGTCCACAGGTTGACCTAAAAGATTACCTTGTCTTATGGGCTTTTGCTTAAGGATTATTGTGAGTTTCTAGTGAATGAATCTTTAGTGACCCAGCTGACAGGATTTTTTTTTACATATTTTATTTTGATATTAACATACATAAAGCAAAAAGCACATTTTATATGTGCAAAGCTTGAATAATTCTTACATATACTCATACTTGTGTACCCACTACCGTTCAGGGTCAAGATAGAGAATATTTCTATTTTCCCAGAAGTTACTTTTATGCCTCCTGTTCACTAGAAGCCCCCACAGTGATAAATACTGTACAACATCTAGCTAACTTAGTTTTGCCTTTCTTGAACTTCATATAGGTAGAATCATTACAACACGTTTTCTTTGGTGTCTGTCCTATTTATCTCATCATTGCATTGTGAGATTTATCTATACTGTTGCATGTAGCAGTATTTTATTCTTTTTTATGGCCATATAAAATTCCACGAAGTGAATATTGCCATGATTTATTTATCCATTTTCCTACTGATGAACATTTAGGTTGGTTTTCAGTTTTGACTGTTATTAACAAAGCTGTCATAAATATTTTTATGTATGTCTTTTAATGGACATGAATATTCCTTTCTCTTGGGCATATACTTAGGAGAATTGTTGGGTTATAGGGTAAGTAAATGTTTAGCCTTAGGAAATACTGCCTGGGTTTTTTCTAAAGAGGCTATACCAATCTGCACCCCAGCTAGCACCTCTTGAGAGTTTTGGTTGCATCGCAGGTTAGCATCGTACATAGCTAAGGCAAATATTTTAACCCTAAGGTTGCAGGAAGCAGGGGATCGATTGGGGGAAAAGATAACAGCACTTTTGTCCCACTGGCTTACTCTCTGTCACCATCCCCAAACCTGGCCACCTAAGGCTCTGGAAGAGAGACTCAGTGGGTCAGAGCCACTAGTGAAGAGGTGGATGAAACTGCTTCTCCAACTGTAAGATACTGCTAAATAACAGCTGGCATTATAGGGGTGAAGAGAGAAATCAGGGTGAGAACATCCACCAGCCTGATTGCTTTTCTGATGCGAGACACACATCAGAGTTTGGTTATCTAAGGCACCGATGGCATTATACAGAGAGCCCTGGGGATCCTGTCTCAGCTCTGCTATGGGACCAAGGAGAATCAACCAATACTCTTTGAGGTCGTTTCCTCACTCACAATACTGCCTTGCCCACCTCCCAGGGTTGCTGAGAGATCAAGTGATAATATGTACATAAAGAATAGTGTGTGCCTGAAGAGACGCCTGTTTTTCCAAGGTTGCACTGTGGCCACCCTGCTTTTGCTCCAGGGATTGGGAGCCAGAGAAAAGCTACACACCATGGTGGAAAGCATGTGAGGGTAATAGCACCCTTAGTCAGTCACCACTGTTGGGTCTGGTTTCCTCCGTTCACCTTTCTGGTCCTGGGTGTCCCTATCTGTGAAATCATGTCTTGGACCTGATCAAGTCTGATGGCATTCCACTGGAGGCATTGAGAGAATGAGAGTATAAATGACTCCAAATCAGTTCCCATTATTTGCTTCAGACCCCCTTAGCGATAACTATGTTGGCTAACTTTTATTGAGTGCCAGCAACTGCCCTGCGCACTCTGCATGCATCATAGTGTTTATTCCTCACAACCAACCTCATGAGGGAGATGCCATTATTATTCCCATTTTACTGATGAGAAAAATGAGGCACAGAGGAGTTACCTGAAGGCCCATAGCTGGTAAGTATAGGCAGTACCTTAGCCCAGGCAGACTGACTCCTGAGTCAAGTTACTAAGGCTCTGATAGGAGACTTGAATGGGTGGTCCCATCATATGGGAAGAAAAGGAATTTGGCGAAACAATTGAGGACCCGGAAAAAACTCTTTGCTGCTTACTAGCTGTGTGCTCGCAAGCCAGTACCTTCACCCTACTGGATCTCAGTTTCTTCGTTATTGAAATGGGGCAACTATTTTCTCTCAAAAGGGTAATATGTAGGAATCACTTGGTGCCCAAGATGATAATCAACAACCGTTAGTTCCCATGTCTCTAACACTGTGAAAGTCAAGGTAGAAATGAAGCGTGGCATTTGGAAATGGCCTTACCTTCCATGTCCTTGCCACAAGAGAATGCTCATGGAATAAGGCCAAGCTGAGAGCTGGAGTGCACTGTAATATGACTGAACAGGAAGGAAAACATGAGGTAAACTGGACTTTCATCTTTTATTAAATTCTCCCCCGCTTCCCACCCTATCACTGGAAAATATGGAAAAAATGAAGGAAAGAAGTATCCACAATGTTGGCATCCAGCCCCAACTGCTGTTGACGTTTTGTTGTATTTCCTTCTAATACACTTGCTTTTTAAAAAATACATGAAGTTGTATTGGGTATCAAGTTTTATAGTTTGTGTCCCTGATTAAATAATATTACATGAGCATTTTCCTTTGATAACGGCAGGCTCTCTCTGTAATCATCCTCAAATTAAGCTGTGTGATGTTTCATTCTATCATGAATTTACTTTCTTCCATACTGTTTCTAAATTTTCCATTATTAGAAAAATACTAAAATGACCACGATTTCATATACAAAACGTATCCACGCTTCTAGTCATTTCCCTAAGGCATAGGCATTTTTAAAGGCTCATGATATAAAACAAAAAATAAAATAAATTAAAGGCTCATGACATACATTGCTGAATTGTTTTCTGGACATGTTTAACCAAGTTAATAATTAATGTTTTAACCCAAGGGCATGATAGCTTTCACTTCACTCATGTCAACAATGAGAATTATGGGATTTGGAATCCTTGTTAATTTGATTGTTAATCAAAATCCTTGTTAACTGATTTTAAAAATCTTATCCTGTTATTTTAAATTTACAATTCTTTGACTGAAAGTGTTGTTGGGGCACCTGGGTGGCTCAGTCAGTTGAACATCGGGCTCTTGATTTCGGCTCAGGTCATGATCTCACAGTCATGAGACAGAGTTCCATGTCAGGCTCTGCACTGAGCAGGGAGCCTGCTTAAGGTTCTCTCTCTCTCTTTCTCTCTCTGCCTGCCCCTTTACCCTGCTTGTGTGCGCTCTTTCTCTCTCTCAAAACAAAACAAAACAAAACAAAACAAAACAAAACAAAACAAAAAAGGGTTGTCGAATATTCATATCATTTTTAATTTTTTAAAAAATTTTTAACCAGTTTTTGAATTTTTGGTCTGTTTTTTCTTTTTTTTAAATGTTTATTAATTTTTGAGACACAGAGACAGACAGACCATGAGCAGAGGAGGAGCAGAGAGAGACACACACATAGAATCTGAAGCAGCCTCCAGGCTCTGAGCTGTCAGCACAGAGCCCTATGCGGGGTTCAAACCCATCAACCATGAGATCATGACCTGAGCTGAAGTCGGATGCTTAACCGACTGAGCCACCCAGGTGCCCCTGTCTGTTTTTTAATTTTTCATTTTTATTGTGACATAAATCAGAATCATATGTATGTATGGTTTAAATCATCATCATAATCCAATAAGACACTAATTTCTCCACCGCCCAGCTCATGAAATAGAACATTTCCATACCTTAGAAGTCTCCTGGGTATTCCTCCTATGTGTCTTTCTTTCCTTCCTTCTGAGGTAACTATAATTCTGACACTAGTGGTAATTATTTCTTTGATTTTTCCTTATAATTTTACCACACTTTCATGCATCTCTAAAAACAAAGTTTTGGAAAACTTCATAAAAAAAAGGTTATAAAGAAAAAAATAATCTAAATATCCTTCTCTGGCTTATTTCACCCCAAACTGATATTCATCCATGTTAATATGTATAATAATGTGTTAAGTTTTAACTTCATTTTAACATATGTTGTAAGTACAGTATCCAGATTATTTGATTTCTAAGATTATGTAGCTTTCTTTCACAATTAGAAATTGTTTTATTCTACATGAATATTTTTCTTTTGTGACTCTTTCATTGTTTCAATACCTAGAAGGTTCTCTGTCACCCTTAAGTGGATTTTTTTTTCATTATTTTCTTCTGTTTTGTTGTTCTTTTCCTTTTCTGTCTTTGAGCATTTATGTATGTATTTAACCCACACCATTTGGAATTTATTTTGCTTTATAGCAAGAAATGAACATGTTTGTTTTTGTTAAGTTTCTAACCAGTTGCTTTAAAAAAAATTTTTTTTAATGTTTACTTATTTTTTTTAATTTTTTAATGTTTATTTCTGAGAGAGAGTGAGCGCATGAGCAGGTGAAGGGCAAAGAGAAAGGGAGACACAGAATCTGAAGCAGGCTCCAGGCTCTAAGCAGTCAGCACAGAACCCAACGCAGGGCTCAAACTCATGAATCATGAGATCATGACCTGAGCCAAAGTTAGATGCTTAACTGATTGAGCCACCCAGGAGCCTCACCAATTGCTTCTTAAAACATTATCAAATAACCCTTCCATGCCAGGTATTGTCTCTTGATTCTCAGCCCATACCTGTCTTTATATATGTTCTATTCTACCCTGCCACAGCTGGGAGCTGAAAACTATATTTCCCAGAGTTCTTTGTCAGCTGGTGTTAGTTTCTGCCAGTGGGAGCCAGTCACATGGATTAACAGGTGGGGAAAATGTAAAAGCTATTTTTCTGCTTGCTGCAACAGTAACAGCCAAAATGCAGACTCCCAGGCTCTTGATAATACTACCTTCTATATTTTAATTCTCCAGCCCTGGAAGAGGTAGTGTTCATCTCTTGGCAACACAAGATATACTCCTCTTTGTTCTTCTGGGTTTTCTATATACATGTAATCAATTCCCTGCAGTAAGTCCCTCTCTGTTGGATATACCTGGAGTGCTTTCAGTTCACTTTATCAGTGTATACTGATAAATCTTTTAACTGATTTGCATTGCCAGGTTTATTACATGTATGCATGTGTGTAGGTGTGTGTGTGTGTGTGTGTGTGTGTCTGTCTCTCTGTCTGTGTGTGTGGTGCAGAAGGGAAGAGAGAGAGAGAAAACATGAGAAAATGTATTTGTTTTGGAGCTATATATTTTGGTTCATTGATCTTCTTGCCAATTCGTGCATGCACATATTTATCATTATAATTGTTATAGCTTTAGCATACACTTCAATATGTAGCAGTGAAAATCTTCCCTTATTTTTTTTTCATGTGGTCTTCCCTATTCTCATCTACTTATCAAACTGGGCTTTTAAGAAAAAAAATTTTAAAGGACATTCGATTATGTTCTCCCTACTATAATTTATTTTCCTGCATCTTGGGGATGCTGAGAGTATTGCTTAAGAAAAGCTAACATTGCTTCACTGTGGAGAATCACAGAAACAGTCACACATATACCTGCACACACATAGCACCTCCCTTTCCCACGGGCATAGAGGGCAGTTGTGTATGGGTGCACAGGTGATCAATTATCATGCGCTCAGAGTGGTTCTTCCCTGCCACCTTGGGGTCACCCTACTTGGAGGAGAGGCTGCAGAACTGTCGTCTCTAACAATGAAAGGGGATCTTATTTTCTCTGAGTCAGCCTAACAATACCCAAGGTCAGAAGAGGTATTTCCTGCCAGACCTTGCAATTTCTCAATAATCCTATTTGGGCTCATTGGATGAAATGGCTGTGGGGAAAATGATCTGATCATTACTTTAAACACTGGGGCAATCATAGCAGAAGACGCCTGTGAAACATACTATCTCTGCTTTGGTAACTACTCAAAGGAAGAAAATTGGACAAGGTGCCTTGTAGTGCTTCTCTCTCTCTCTCTCTCTCTCTCTCTCTTTTGTAAGAGGAGACTCTCATAATATTCTGAAAACACCCCCAAGATCTCCCCAGCAGGCTCCCCTCATGCTCTTCTGTTAAGACTGGTTTGGTTGGAGACAAAGGCTGCCCCCATTTAAGAAGTCCCAGCCCTGGGGAAGCCTCTGGCACTCTCCCCACACTTTTGGCTTTCTGCATGAGACTGCTTTGGAACAAGAAAGCAGGCTCCAAGACCCTCAGGGCTTAGTGCTCTGGAGAGTGGGGCACAGTGAGTGTGAGGAGCAGTGAAACTATTTTAGAGGGAACATGGGGACGGTGCCAAGGCCTCCCTGGCAGGGGAAGCTGTTGAAGGGCAGTGTGACTTTGCACAAACTTGGAGCAGAGTAGGAATCCACCCCTCCCCCCTGCCCCCATTATCGCCAGGAGCTTTAGGGTCAGACTTCCTGGGTTTGAATTCTGGCGGCTGTGCCTCCCAACTAGCTGGGTACTTTCTGGGCCTCAATTTCCTTTCTTTTACAATGCTAAAAACAACTATGAGTGTGTTGCAGGCTAGATAGGGTTAAATGAAGTAATTTATGTACGAGCTTAGAATAGTGCCTGGTTATAATAAACAATACATATTAGTCCCCTCTTCCCATCCTCATTCCCCAACCTCCTCCCCTCCAACCTTAACTCGTAGGTGGTTAACTGTCTAGGCTTGGGAGCCAGACTGCCCGGTTCATATTCTGATTCTGCTAATTCCCAGCTGTGTGACTCTCAGTGAGTTGCCAAACCTCTCTGGGCCTTAATTTGTTCTTCTGTAATACAGTTAAATAACAGTACCTCCTCACGGTTATCACTGTGAGGATTGAATTAATTAATTCACAATAAGCACTTAGACCAGTGGATCTCAAAAGGGGGCAAGTTTGCCTCCCAGTGGACATTTGGTAATGTCTACAGACATTCTGGTTGTCACAACTGGGGTGCGGGATATTGGCATATGGATAGAGGCCAGGGACGCTGGTAAATAGTCTGCAGTGCACAGGATAGCCAGCCCTTACTCACAACAAGGAATCATCCTGCCCCAAATATCAAGAGTGCCAAGGTTGAGAAACCCTAATAAGCTGATTTGTGCCTGGGAGTAAGCGCTTTAGTAAATGTTGGCTATCACTATTTGAGCAACAGTTTTGTGCACTTATACTGTGCCAGGAACTGCACATATACATATTCTGGGAATACCAAGACAAATCACCTGCTGGCCCTTCGCTCAAGTGACTCGGTCTGGAGGGGAAGGTAGTGTGAGGCGTTGGGACTGGAACGTGGGGCAGCGACTCACAGGGGCTTGGTCTCAGAGCAGCTGGTCAAAGAAAGCTCCCCCTTTATTCCGTTGTTCCTGTAGTTTCAGTGGGACACCAGGTAAACAGATAATAGTGATACAGTTTGGTGGCTATTGTGCAGGACTGTACGAACCCACACGGCAAGGCCCGTATTTGAAGAGGTGAAGACAGGTTTCTAAAAGGAGACGATGCTTGTTGCTATCTCATGAAGGGAACGTAGGAATCAGGAAGGCAGAAGTGGGGAAGGGAAGGGCAGAGGAGACCTCACATTACAAGAGGGCAGAGCTATCATTTATTCCAGAAGTGTCTGTTGAGCATTTGATATTCCCAGGCACAGTGGTAGGCACTGGGAATATAGCAGTGAACCGAGGAGAGTAATTGGTGCCCCTATGGAGCTTACAGTGTAGTGGTGGGGACTGGATCTAGATAGCAAACAAACACATACGTCATGTGTCAGGTGGTGATGAGTACTATAAGCAGGACAAAGAGAGAGTTTACAGTATTACGTAGGAGAATTAAGAAAGTCCTCAGTGAAGATACTCCCTGAACGATGACCTGAAGAAAATGAGGGAGAGAGCCTGTGGATGTCTGCATTCCCAGCAAAGCCTTGTGCAAAGGTTCTGAGGCGGGAGCTTTTCTGGCATGTTTTAGGACCAGCAGAAGGATGGCTGGGGGTGAGGGAAAGAAATGGATTAAAGTGGGAGCAGTAGTTAGGTCAAGAAAAAAGTCTTGGATGCCATAGTAAGGAGGATGGACTTTCTTCAGAAGGTGACAGGGCATTCTGTCAGCCATCAGGGAGACACCCAGATATCTTCCATAGCACACTGACCCTGCCTGAAGCACATGGTACTTGTTCAGAGTTTTCTGGGTTGCTGTGTCTCCTGAGTGTTGCTTTGATTACCCAGTACGGCTGTTGGTACCATTTGCCTTCGAGATGCATTCAGTACCTGAAGGCTCTTTTTGTCTCCCATCCTGGTAATGTTTCGTGGTGGCAACGGAGTTCCTAGTTTCAGTCCCAGCCGTGTGGCTTCAGGGACATCACTCTGATTCTTCGAGTCTCAGTTTCCTTACTAAAGGAGTGAGGAGACTGCTAACTTCCGTTCTGGCCCCAGGCCTCTAGGGATGCCTCAGAGTTCTTCACAGAAGCCTGTAGAACAATTGCTACAACTTGTGGGGCACTCACTGTGCACCTGGCACGATGCTGAACATTTTACATATACTGGCCCCAGGAGTGCTCAACATGACCCCGGGATGCATGCAGTGTTACCACCCCTTTGGAGATGAGGAGACAGAGGCACAGAGGGGCTGAGTGATGTGCCTGAAGTGGCACATGGCTCGTATGTGGGCAGCCAGTCCCAGCTCTGTCTGCACAGCCCATACTCTGTGGGCTCCAGCGGCAGAAATCTCAAAGGCGACCTCAGAGTGAGGCTCCCCCAGCGTGTGGCATTCTGCTTCTCCCGTTGGGCTCTCACACCTGCTCCACTGATGTACCTTCTGAGGGGCTCGGAAGGCCTGTCTGGGATCACTGGGGTCTCTTCCGCAAAGCCACAGTCTGAGCACCAGGTCATTGAATAAGGATTGAAGTTTTATCAGGGACTTGAGCAGGAGGCCCCTTTGAGCAGTGAGTCACTGGCTTATTTACGAGGCTTCAGGGGGCAGCCCAGACCCCTCTGGAGGGTTGGTTAAGAGCCAGACTTCAGCATCAGACGCCAGGAGACTCACACCCACAAGAGGGAAAAGGCGGCTGTCACGTCGGCCTTACCACCGTGCACGGTTGCCTAGCAACCGCACGTGACAAACTGCCAACTCAGTGATACAATCGCAGCGGAGAGATAAGAGTAAAGCCAATTAAAACTTCTGTTTGTTTGTTTGTTTGTTTGCATTTTCCTTTTTTATGCCCATAATTTCATTTCGTCCTGACTGCACTTAAATGCGGATTAAGAAGCCTGCCAGAGGAGAGCGGAACTTGGTGTGTGACCTAGTCCTGTAGCCCATTTGCCTCCCGCGTAGTCAGGATTTAGGCTCATCACGTGCCAGTGTGGAGGGGAGGGTAATGTTATGAAAATGTTGGTTCCTGTACCTGTCTTCGGTACTTAGCTTCTTTATGAAGTTTCAAATTTGCCTGGATTTAGAGCTAAATCTGGTTTTCATCGCTGTATGTCAGCGCCTTCCCCACTGCCAACTCCAGTACCTAGAAAAATGCCTCCCATGTAGTAGGTGCTCAACACACGACTGTCTAATGAATGTATGAAGCAGACCCCAGGGAAAATGGCCAAGCTGACAGCCCCCTAAGTGAGTCTGATGTCCCTGAGTTGTCAGACGGTAACAGAAACCTTAGTATCCTCCACTGGATTTGCTTTTTTTTTTTTCTGTTTTCATTTTGTCCATCATATCTCTTCAGCTTTGCAGATGGATTTTAAGAGGCAGTAGAAAGAGTCCAACTTTAGACATAAAGGATGAATGGGGGTCGAAAAAAATGTGCCACATTTATTCTCACGGCTTCTCCAAGCTCTGCATCTCCCCTGCTCCCCAATACACTTCTGTCCTGACTCTGTGTTCTTTCTTCTCCATCTGCCCATGGTCACAGCACTCAGACAATATACCTCTTCCTAAGGACCCCAGAGTTGCATAATTACATCATGTAGGCCATTGGTTTTACTTCCATAGTGTCACCTCAGTGGGGAATGTGAGTGAAGGAGATGTGGGAGGCTTGGGCCTTGCTTGTGGAGATATGTATATTTATATATTTATATTTATACATATAGTTTAAAAAAATCTTTTTAATGTTTACTTAAACATTAAAGAGAGAGAGAGGGAGAGAGAGCATGAGCAGGGGAGGGCCACAGAGAGGGAGACATAACTCTGAAGCAGGCTCCAGGCTCTGAGCTGACAGCAGAGAGCCCGCCTTGGAGCTTGAACCCATGAAGTGTGAGATCATGACCTGAGCCAAAGTCAGATACTTAATGACTGAACCACCCAGGCGCCCCAAGGATGTATTTATTTTTGCATAAAAAAGTGGAACATACATTGGTCTAAGACAGAACAATTCATGGTCTATGCCAGGCTTGTTCACTAACCCCCTTTGTGACCTTGGCAGTTCTGAACATCTGGGTCTTTGAGGTGCCTTTTGTAAGATATTCAAAGAAAGAGGTGCTCCCTTCCAGCTTTAGATATTTATGGTTTTAGAACTATGTTTCTCAACCTTTTTAAAAATTGTATTGCTAAGCCATTTTAGACATTTTTTTCCCTATTTCCCCGTGAAATTTTAACACCATAGATACACTGTGTATCTGTTTATGCACTATATGTGTATCTGCGCTACATACATAAAAAGCATAAGATTGTTTTGACTTCCCCCTGAAGTGCCAATTTTTACCCCATTGGAGAGGATATCGTGTCCTTTGAGAAAGCATGTTGTAGAGTAAAGGCCCCAGTCGTTTCCTTTGGCTTCTGAATCTCAGTGGAATGAGAAACTAGTCTGTGCGTGAAAAGACAACACTCATTGGAAAAAAAAAAAAGACTAAAAACCACTCACTTCTTTTTGGAATGAGGTCATTGTAATCCTTTCTCTGGTACCACTTTCAGAACTCAGCATCTTGCCTGGCCAGCGTCACCTCCCTTATTGTTGGGCCAGCTTGAGCTCACATTCATACACCATGTACTGGGCCCGTGGTGCGTGCACGGAGACCAGGGGCATGTGATGGTTGATTTTACATGTTGACTTGACTGAGCCTGGGGATGCCCAGATGTTTGGCTACATGTTATTCTGGGTGTGTCTGTGATGGTGTTTCTGGATGAGATTAGCATTTGGATTGGTAGACTGAGTGGATTGCCTTCCTCAGTGTGGGTGAGCCTTTTCCAGTCTCTTGGAAATCTGAATAGAACAAAAAGGGGGAGTAAGGGAGAGTTTGCACTCTCTGCTCGGATGTTGGACTTCTCTTGCACTCAGGCTAGAACGGCACTACCAGCTCTCCTGGCCTCCACTTACAGATGGAAGACTGTGGGACTTCTCAGCTGCCATAATCCCGTGAGCCGGTTTCTTATGATAAATCTCTTTATATTGGATCTGATTTTCTGGAGAATCCCGACTAATCCAGAGAGCTTGGGGGAAGATAAGGATGCAGAGAGCTAGGTTGTGCTGGCTTTGTAGATCCCTATTTTAGCAGACTTATATTTTGTCTTTCATATAGTCTCTCCTAGCCCTTGTACTCTTTTTCCACGCACACTCCCCCCCGCCCCCCCCCCCCCCAGCCTCTCTGTGCTTTGCTGCTAGTGGCTACCATTTGTGGCTTTCTTCAGAAGATTGCCCTTGGCCTACTGGAACCACCTCAGTACTGGGAACAGCTTGCATCCCATGGGTGGCCTCTGGTCAGTGACTGAGTGGTGAGGAGCACAGGCCCCTAGTCTCTTTGTCTTGATACACAGCAAACTGAGGCGCGTTTATGCCCATAGCTCCGTGCACGGTTGGGCTGGGGATGGGACATAACCTGAAGTATCACTCTTCCTTATCTCCTCGTCCTTCTTCAGCCTTGTCTCCAGTCTCTTGGAAGCACTTCCTTAATGAGTCACATACTCTAGAATCCTGGGATCAAGATCTGATTCTAGAAGGAGCTGACCAACAAAGGTCATAGTGAGGATTGGGACTTTCTCGTAAGAAAAGTGGGAAAATGCTGTGGTTTTAATGCAGGAGTGAAGCGATCATATTTTAAAAGTCTGTCTCCTAGTCCTAGTCATGGCCTAATTGCATCAGTGTTCCTGGCTGAACTGGGCTTCTGTCTACCCTTCTCTGGAGTGACTGGACAGACCACTTGAATTTTCCATTCCCCAGAAATCAGTTGAGTTTTTGCATACTTGGATTGGTGTGTGTATTTCTGAACCTGGCTGGTCTACTCCTAGGCCTGCATTTAGTGCTCTTTATCCATTTAACAAATACTTATTTACTATACATATAGTTCCATATATATATATATATATATATATATATATATATATATATAGCCTGCTCCCTATGCATCTAGTCTTTTGACTTCTTGATCCCCAAACTACTTATCTTCAAGCAACCCTCCTAATATCCTAATATCTGGGTCACACATAGTTTTTTGTATCTCTTGTGTGACCATGGTTTTAAGAAAGTTCTAAGCACACTGATAACATGTAAAACAGAGTTTTGACAATTATGAACCTCCTGGGTACATCAGGTAGACCTCACATCACTTCCACACCTTGTGACTGCATGTCCTACAAGACCGTGCCAATGTCATCAAGTAATATCAGAAGGAACTTTTCTCTGGATATCACTGAAGGGCAGTTTGAGAACAGGCTATGCAAATATACTATCAGGATGCTCAATTTATGTTTGTTTGTTTGTTTGTTTTAACTATCAAATAAGCACACCTCTCTAAAAGTCATTACATGAACTTGACCATGGGCTTTTGTTGCCCTTGGTCTCTGAAGGCTTTATATGAAATAAGAGGGTTTATATCTGTACCAAGGCTTAAAGCTCTTTGGCTAGAGTGCCTGCATGAATTATGAGTATGTTTTTTAAGTTTTCATTTTCCGTAAGGTAAATTCACTTACCACTTATCTCTATCCCCACCTCAGTATTCCGAAATTATTCCACAGTGACCCACAATACGTATTTCCTCAACAAATAGTACACCTTTCCTGTTCAACCCTGTTTTGTCCTGTCGTGGTCCCCTCTTGCGTCATGATTTAGGAATGTGCAGATTCTATCTAATTATTGCTTTCGTGCTGTAGTGCTGCTAGTGTCTTGTTTTTCAGGTAAGAGCACGGCATTAGAACGACAAGCCACTCTGATACGAGTTGACAAATATCCATCAAGACCACGGGGAGAGTGAAATCTTTTTGACAACTCTATTATTTTTCTTTATCTCCGAGTCTTTGGGGGGTAATCTTTCCTTCAGGGAGATCAAACTCTCCCTCCTTCCTTTGCTCCATATGCGAGAATGGGAACCTGGATGGTTTGTAAAGCTCTTTGCAGATATAACTTTTGACAAGTCTGTGAGATACACCTTCTACGAGAGAAAGAAAGATCCTTAGCTGCAGCTTTTTCAGTGATGAAAAATTGCATATACCTATACGCAAGAAGGCCCCCAAATACATGGCGATCGCATTTTCTCCACGAGAAGATTCTCACCTTTCCAGAATTGTTAGCCAAATTACAAAGTTTACAGCTGTGGGGTATAGATTATATCATCTCACACCCACCTCTTTTAAGAATAATAACTTTATTGTTTTGTCACATACATACTTTAAATTACATGCAGGATTATAATTTGGAAACGAGGCTTCTTGTTCACTCAACATCTCTGGAAAGACTTTAACTCAAACGTTCACATGTATTGCTTACGTGATTTCCTGTGGTATGACCAGAGCCAGTTCTCAGTGATTTCGGTTTTTCCAGCATGCCAGCTTTGCCTCCTTCCAAAGTATTAGCAGCTTTATAAATACTATTTTTTTAAGTTTATTTATTTATTTTGAGAGAGAGAGAGCCAGGGAGGGGTAGAGAATGAAGGGGAGAGAAGATCCCAAGCAGGCTCCACACTGTTAGTGCAGAGCCCGACATGGGGCTCAATCTCAGGAACTGTAGGATCATGACCTGAGCCAAAATCAAGAGTTGGATACTTAATTGACTGAGCCACCCAGGCGCCCCGGAGAGACAGCAGCTTTTTGAGTTCGCATGTGATACTGTAACTAAAAATTGTATTCCAAGCCCCCAGTCCTACTTTACGCAAATTTAGATTACCTCTTCTTTTATCATGAAAACATAACAAAATACAGAGATATGCGTAAAGCATGCAAATGGTTCAGTGGATAATTATACATTGAACGCTTTTGTCGTAGCCACCCAGACAGAAACATGGGATCAGTATTTCCAGGCACTCAGAAGATCAAAACTCATTTCTCCTCACTGAAGGTAGCACTATCTTGACTTTTGTGATAAGAAAAGCATGAGCAGTTTTGGTTTTTGAAAAATATTTGTCTCTGTATGTCCGCTGGCTGCACGATCCGAGCTCTTAGTCTGTTTTGTGTTAAGTGGCTTTACGGGTTTAATTTGTAACGGTAACCCACGCTTGCAACTAGAAAGGCCATACTCGCAGGAATAATTACTAAATGTGTGTTAAATTTACCTGCTTCCTTGTTTACTGATGCTATCATGGGACCTCAGGAAATACCTAAAGCTAGCATTGAGTAAAGCCTTTTCAAGATAATGTGTTTTCTCACTGAAGTACCTTGTTCTTCGAAGTAAAGTAATTGGCAAATGTGTCCCATGATTTGAGAAACTATAAGGAGACACATATATAAGTTGACTCACACGTTTCTGAGGTCTACTTCTGAGCCGGTATCTTCCATTGTATGAAGGCCTATGGGGCATGTCTTTTTTTTCTTAATTCATGTTTTCTTTAATAATAAAAGATTTCACGTGTGAAAAATAAAAAGGGTTTTTTAAATCTTTTTTTAAAGTTTATTTATTTATTTGGAGAGAGAGAGAGAGAGAGAGAGAGAGAGCGAGCAGGGGAGGGGCAGGGAGAGAGAGAATCCATGAAGGCTCTATGCTGTCAGTGTGGAGCCCAGTGCAGGGCTTGAACTCAAACTGCAAGACCATGACCAAAATCAAGAGTCGGATGTTTAACCAACTGAGCCACCCAGGTGCCCCCAAAATAAAAAGAATTTGGCACATGCCCATATCCTTACCAATACCCAGATGTCATACATGATGTCATTATGTAATCAATTATGAAAACAAGTAGGGAAAACAGCTTCAAAGTGGTGATTATCTTTGGATGTTGTGTGTGTTATTACATCACAGAGGCTATTCTGCAATTTAACCCAAATGCTATTTTTGAGATTTATCCATATTGTTACATATGGATTTAGTTCCTTAATTTTATTATTTTTAATTAAAAATTTTTTTAATGTTTATTTATTTTTTGAGAGAGAGAGACAGAGCATAAGCAGGGGAGAGGCAGAGAGAGAGGGAGACACAGAATCCGAAGTAGGCTCCAGGCTCTGAGCTGTCAGCACAGAGCCCAACGTGGGGCTCAAACCCACGAACTGCGAGATCATGACCTGAGCCGAAATCAGACGCTTTCCGGATGCCCCTGTTTCCTTCATTTTAAACGCTGTCAACTAATCCATTGTAGAAATATAATATACTCATATACTCCCCTATTGGTGGACATTTAGGTTAATTTTGTTACAATATTGTATTTATGAAAAATTTCAAACACAGATCAAAGAATTGTGCAGTGAAGAACCATATACCCAGATTCTGTAACTAATGTTTTATTACATTTGCTTTTTTGTTCCTTCCACACATCCATCCATCTTTCCTTCCTCTCTCCCTCCCTTCCTCTCTCCCTCCCTTCCATTCTTCCTCCCTTCCCTTCATCCTTCCTTCATTCCTCCCTTCGTTCCATCCATCCATCCATCCATCCATCCATCCATCCATCCATATTATTTTTGTGATGCTTAAAAAAGGAAGCAAAGGATAGTGTTTTACTGTCTAAAATATGGATTGGGTGCCTGATCCCAGGGTTTACGAGTTCAAGCCCTGTGTGGGGCTCTGTGCCAACAGCTCAGAGCTTGGAGCCTCCTTTGGATTCTGTGTCTCCCTCTCTCTGCCCCTTCCCCTGCTTGTGCTCTGTATCTCTCTCCCTCAAAAATCAATAAACATTTAAAAAATTTTTTTACATAATGGTAGGAAGAGAACAAAATAGTTGTTCCCAGCAGTTAGGGATGGGTGGAGGGAGCACAGGAAGGTGACTATGAAGGATGTCATGAGGGAAGTCTTTGTGGTGATGGAATAGTTCTGTACTCTCTGGTGGTGGTTTTGTATATGTACACATGTGATAAAATGACATCAAGCTTTGCGTGGGCATACTGCACCAATGCAAACTTCCTGGTTTTGATATTGTCTTAAAGGTATGTAAGATGTCACATTGGGAGGGATTGGGTGGTGTGTACATAACACTTCCTTGTACTGTCTTTGTAACTTCATGTGTGCCTATAATTATTTGAAAATAAAAATGTTGGAACAAATGTAAGAGCAGGAATAAAGAGCTAATTTGAAGCCCTAGGCATTATTGTTAAGTCAGGAATGTTGAGATCAAGAGGTGAACAAGTATAGTAAGTTGCTGCGGCCAAGGTCAAAGAGGTTGTTGCCTGTTTTCTCCTCCAGGATTTTGATGGTTTCCTGTCTCACATTTAGGTCTTTCATCCATCTTAAATTTATTTTTGTGTATGGTGTAAGAAAGTGGTCCAGGTTCATTCTTCTGCGTGTCGCTGTCCAGTTTTCCCAGCACCACTTGCTGAAGAGACAGTCTTTTATCCTGTGGATAGTCTTCCCTGCTTTGTCGAAGATTAGTTGGCCGTACATTTGTGGGTCCAATTCTGGGTTGTCTATTCTGTTCCATTGATCTCTGTGTCTTTTTTTTTTTTTTGTGCCATGCCATATTGTCTTCATGATTACAGCTTTGTATAACTTGAGTCCAGAATTCTATGCCTCCAACTTTAGAAGTATAAGAGAAGGGGTCAGCAAGCCAACCATGGCAAAACAGCAAAATGGAAAGAATCTGGGTTCCTGAGGTCCTCACTGAGTCACAAAATCAAGCAACTCTCCTAGACTTCTAATGGAAGATAATACATTTTTCTCTGTTTAAGGCCACTTCACTGATAATAGAGT
Source organism: Panthera tigris (assembly GCF_018350195.1). Taxonomy (NCBI): domain Eukaryota; kingdom Metazoa; phylum Chordata; class Mammalia; order Carnivora; family Felidae; genus Panthera; species Panthera tigris. The sequence goes on along the minus strand of NC_056675.1, from coordinate 27,870,917 downwards.
AATTCTTACTGGTAGAGGAGTTAAAGAAACCAACTTTGCTACCTTCCTGTGATAACATTTTTTAAAGTACAGATGTTGCATTAGGCAGCATTATCTTTGTGTATAGTTGTTTCTCTAGAGATGTGTGTAGGAATCAAATTGTTGCATCATAGAGTGTGAGTATCTTCAACTTTACTACATATTTTATCAATACTAAGAGGCCATCTAATGTAAGTTGCACCAAAATTGCTATCATTTAGAATCTTAAGATGCTGACAGTTAATAAAAATGAATCTGGATTTCAGAAATGTTACAATGCAGGAGGTAGGGTCGGTGGGGGGGGGGGCGTGGTGGAGGTTGAGAAGCATCTTAGAATTAATGCAGTGCAGATACCTCTAAATTCCTTTGCAAAGTGCTTGTAAAAACTTTCACTCCCACTGGCAATATAAAAACCTTGATCCTTCCAAACACCTTGATCATTTGATGATATGTTTTTTTTAATTGCAGTTCCCTAAGCACCTTTTCAAAATGTTTATAGTAGATTTATGTTCCCTTTAGTGTAAATTGCTGTTGCCTTTAAAAAATTTTTTTTTAATGTTTATTTATTTTTGAGAGAGAGAGACAGAGAGAGAGAGAGAGAGAGAGAGAGAGAGAGAGAGAGAGAGAGAGACAGCGTGAGTGGAGGAGGGGCAGAGAGAGAGGGAGACATAGAATCTGAAGCAGGTTCCAGGCTCTGAGCTGTCAGCACAGAGCCCAATGCAGGGCTCATACTCGTGAACTACAAGATCACGACCTGAGCCGAAGTTGGACACTTAACTGACTGAGCCACCCAGGTGCCCTTCTACTGCCTTTTTTTAAAACTCAATTTTGTGTTACTGACTTTAGGAGCTCTCTATATATTCTAGTTTTTCTCATATTCGGATTGTTTTTGTAGCGCTTTTTTTTGTTGTTGTTTTCTTTTATATTATTCTAATTCTCTCTCTCTGCACTAAATCCACATTCTTTTATCTGGGTTGATAACTGGTCACATCTTACACATATTTCATCTCTGTCCTTATTGAAAACTGTCTTGCCTATTCTTGACTCCAGTGTTTCTTTGTGAATTTTTAGGGTCTGCTTGTTAAGTTATATGAGAGAAAATCTTTGAAATTGCATTGATTGTATAGATTCATCCAGAACATTTTCGCCTCTATTACAGTGTATTTTCCCACCCATGAACCTGGCATATTTCTCCAAATGCTCTTATTTCATATCCTTCAATAGAGGGTTGTGTTTTTCCCCAGAAAGGACTTGGAGATCTTGCATTAGATTTATTTCACGGAATTGTATATTTTGTTTGCGACTATGAGTAAGACATTAAAAATTACATTTCCTAACTTATTATTGGTGGTGTTCAAATGCACTAATTCTATTTGTGTCTATACCCATATATTTTTTTAAATCTAATAGTTTGCATACACATATTTTCTTACATAGATAATCCTATCAAGTGCAAATGTTTCTTCAAATGTTAAGGATTTTTCCTACTATTCCTAGTTTGCTAACATTTCTTATTTTTATTAAAATTTTTTAAAATATTTATTTATTTTTGAGAGAGAGAGTGCGAGCAAGGGAGGGGCAGAGAGAGAGAGGGAGACACCGAATCTGAAGCAGGCTCCAGGCTCTGAGCTGTCAGCACAGAGCCCCACACGGTGCTCCAACTCAGGAACCACAAGATGGTGACCTGAGCCAAAATCGATGCTTAATTGACTGAGCCCCCCAGCCGCCCTACATTCCTTTTTGAAATACATGAATGAATGTGAAATTTTGCCAAATGTTTCTTCTGTCTCTGTGGGGATAGTCATCATTTTTCTCTTTTAGTAGTAATTTATATTAATACATTTTGTAATGTTACACCATCCTTACATTCCTGAAACTAGCTCTGCTTGGTTATGGCTGTCTGTCCATTTCTTATTCTGCTCATGGGTGTTCTTTACCAATGTTTTGTTTAAGATGTTTACATCTAAATCCATGCATGAGATTGATTTATAATTTTTCTTACCTGGCTTTAATATCAAGGGTTATGGGGTTTTTAAAATTTTATTTATTTATTATCTAATTTACATCCAAGTTAGTTAGCGTATAGTGCAATAATGATTTCAGGAGTAGAGTCCAGTGATTTATCCCCTACATGTAACACCCAGTGCTCATCCCAACAAGTGTGCTCCTTAATGTCCCTTACCCATTCAGCCCATCCCCCCACCCACAACCCCTCCAGCAACCCTCAGTTTATTCTCTGTATTTAAGAGTCTCTTCTTATGGTTTGTCCCCCTCCTTGTTTTTATATTATTTTTGGTTCCCTTCCCTTATGTTCATCTATTTTGGGTCTTAAATTACACATATGAGTGAAGTCATATGATATTTGTCTTTCTTTAATTTCACTTAGCATAATACCCTCTAGTTCCATCCACGTATTTGTAATGGCAATATTTCATTCTTTTTGATCGCCAAGTAATACTCCATTGTGTGTGTGTGTGTGTGTGTGTGTGTGTGTGTGTGTGTGTGTGTATCACTCTTCTTTATTCATTCATCCGTTGATGGACATTTGGGCTGTTTCCATACTTTAGCTATTGTTGATAGTGCTGCTGTAAACATTGGGGTGCATGTGCCCCTTCGAAACAGCACACCTATATCCCAAATATCAAGGGTTATGTTAGCCTTATAAAATTAACTGCCATCTCTGCTCTTTTTCTGTTCTTTTAACAATGCTCTTAAGAAAAGGATTCTATGTGGGTCAGATAATTGTTTTGTTTCCTTCTCATTCTTTTTTGTTTTGTTTCATCAAGTTCTGTGCACTTTAGGTACTGTTTCTACTTTCTTTGAATTTACTCTTTATTTTCTGGTATCCCAAGCTAGGTCTTTAGCTCATATTCTGTTTTCGCTTCTTTTGTAATATATGTATTTAAGGGTATTCATTTCCCTTGAAGTACTGCATAAACAGAATCCTGTAAGCGCTCATATTCATCCATTCACTCGTTGAACATGCCCCTGCTGTGACTCAGACAATCTTCAGTTCTCTGTGTGCACTGGGAGTACTGTAGTGAATGTAGCTCTTTGACCTCTTAAAGGTTGCATTCACAGAAGAAAAAAAGAAAATATACACACAAATAAGTCATGTCAGGTAGTCTTTGAATGATTTAGAAGCACGATTTTAAATTTGCAAATATATGGTGCGTTTTTCATGTGCCTATCCAATAGTTTGGAAGTCTTACTTTTATTTTCTTACGTGTTTTTGGAACATGGTCTAAATTCTATTGATACCTGGTTTCTGACCAATATGGGGTCCATTTTTGTAAATATTTCATGTGGGGCTGGAAGGAACTATATTCTCTAAATCTCAGGTGTAGGATTGTTAATGTTTTGCCATATTCGACTCATTTCTGCTTCTTGTGTAACCGATCTGGGCTTAACATATGCCCTGACTCTGTAGGATACTTTCACAGCCTTTACTGCTGTATGACGTTCCCAAGACAGAGTCAGTGGCATATTGCACTAAGCCAGGAGTCCTGAATGCAGGATATAGCATTCACACTATAGCACCATATCTAGTCCTTCATTCGTGGACATTATTAGTCAATCATGGAGCTTAACTCCCCAGTCCTGGCAATCATTAATTAATCAGATTTGGCTCATATAATTAAACTTTTTAAAGTTTTGTATTTATCCTGAGAGGGAGAGAGATAAAGCGTGAGTGGAGGAGAGGCAGAGAAAGAGGGAGACAGAGGATCCAAGCACGCCCCCCACTGGCAGTGCAGAGCCGATGCTGGGCTCGAACCCACAAACCATGAGATCATGACCCGAAACGAAGTCACCCAGGTACCCCTATAATTAAACCTTTTTTAATAAAAGTGACCGCTTTAGGGGAAGAACACTTGATATTTTGCCCTGGAAAATTTGGCTTTTTCTTGAGACGGCTTTGTCAGTGCATCTGGTAGATATATCAGAACACTGTGGATTATCTTGTGTTGGAATTAGCATTGAAAAAAGCAAATGGATGCCCTACCACATCTCCCCATCAAGCCCATGGGAGATGTTACCTATCCATGCTGCCATATTTCTCATCCAGTCTTAATCCAGCCTCAGAATCTTCCTCACCACAGTGTGCCGGACAAGACTGGCGATTGACTAGAGTTGACATGTAATGTGAAACCTTAGATCAGATTTGAATAATTGCTCCCCTTTCATCCGTGCAACTTTCATTGTTAAAATCAATAGTGGCCCTTTTCCTCCAAAGGAAAAATGGGGACATATTCTTCATATTCCTATGAAAAATGTACTCCTTTTCTCCATAAGTAATATTCTGGAAAGGGATATTAAGTAACTGTGCTGGAAAGAGAATCTTAGTCATGTACTAGAAACAACCAAAGATAGCAAAATCTAATTTCCAAGGATGAAGTTCAAAAAAAGAACAAAATGCAATTCAGCACGGAGAAATATGCATGCTGTCTCTTCCCAGTGGTGAGGGTGATAATCTGAAACGGATATTAAAAGGGCATAAGACATCTGGACATCAGAATTGCTGAAACCGAGGGGGGAGCATGCCGACTCACTGGGGCTGAGTATAAATCCTTCTCCAGAGAAGATGAGGGACAAAGATAGGTGTGAAGAAGCATCACATCGTAGTGGGAGAACAGGGATCCCTCGATGAGGCCAGCTGAGCACCAGCTGGGTCGACCTTTCCATCTTAGGCAGTTTCTATATCAGCACATCCTGGATTGGCTTCCAGAACTTCACTAGGTAGTAAAGGACAGGAAGAAGGGTGAAGGGAACATGGGACGAATTTGAGAAGAGAAAACGGAAGCATGCAACATCCATTATGTCCTTGACTGAGTACTTAAGGAAGACCAAAAGACACGAGGCAGTTGTAGTTCATCAAGTGAGAGTGAAGATTAGATATTTCTGGGGATAATCATGCAGTGAAAGGGGTCTTCCTTGAAAAACAGGAACTGAATTAGAGGAGAAATATTCATGTCCCTGCCCATCTAGGGTAGCAAGGGAAGCAGGAAGCAATAAATACAACATCTTTTCTTGGGGCCTTCAAAGTACATCCAGAACAGCCGTTACTCAATAGCCCAGTCTCAGAATTAGATTGAGGCGTGGGCCCCCTTCTTCTGTCTCTAGTTTCTCCATATTTCATGATGTATTTTTGGAAAAAAAATACTTTTAATGATGCCAACTTGCCTCCTTTCAGCACATTAAAAAAGGGAACGATTGGCTGAGGCTGTCATGATGATGGGAATAATTTTGTCGCTGTGCAATTTGGCTCTTGCTCCAAAGTGAAGTGCACATTTTCCTCCAGTATATTTTAAGCTGGAGACTTCTAAGTAAATGGGAGGTGGCTGATTTTATTTCTGTATGCAGCCAGCCTTCACTGGCACGAGCTCTGATTTGGCCCAATCAATTTTGTATTCATGCTGAGAAGCAAGTTGATCAAGTTCAAGGAACATCTGTATGCATTTATCTGGATTGGGTGCAAACATGGGAGCTGCTCCCCTGAAAGGTTCCCAGCCCTCCAGTGACGGCTGCAAGACTCCTGGACAATGACCTTTACAACTCTGGCAATTTCACTCCATCTTTAAATAACCACGGTGGCTCTTTAATGCACCATCTTCTTTGTAATTTATAAGGTTGTTTTTAGGAGTCTAGCTCTGGCAAGTTTGAGAGTTTATTAAGTAAATCTTCATTAGCTGGTTAAATGATCTCCAAAAAGTTATCCAACTGAGTGTGCCAGTGTCGGGTCATCAACCCATATATTAACACGACATTTCCATAGGCACATCTGTCTTGGTCTTCCCTTTCTTTTTATTTCCCCTCTCCTACTGCCATAAATTTTGTGTGCCAGCAGCTCTATGGCTCGAAGAGGGTTGTAAACATCTTCTTGTTCAATTACATCAGGATTTTTCCCTTTATGTCAGCAATTAAATTTATGAGCAAAAAAAAAAAAAAAAGAGTTTACTCTCTAAAACCTAAAGAGGCACAGTCAAGTTCAAAGTAAATAAAAACAGAATGCAATCAACATATAGTTGTAGAGTATAAACAAGGCAGTGGAATCCAAAAGACCTGGCTTCAAATCGTAGTGCCACCAACTGGCTGATTAATTTGGAGGGGAGGGGACTTATCCTTACTCCCTAAATTATAGTTTCCTCCTTTGCAGCGTGGCATGCATGATTGCAATTTCATAGAACTTTTGGGAGAATTAAATGAGATGAAGTACATGAATCGGGCTGTGCAGAAATGGTCAGTCCCTTTGTCTTTTCCTTCTCCATTTGCATAGCAGGCAAGCTGATTGGGTACACGACCTATGGTGTATATAATTTTGTTTATCCAAGGCCGGGGATACAGTAGGTGCTTAGCAAATATTTAACGGAAGGATGAGTGAGTAAGCCAGTTAGCGAAAGGTATTGGGTTTGATTCTTACTCTTGGTTTGGGCAGTGTAGGTTCGGGCAATCTCAATGGATTGAGGCCTTGCTACCCCACGGATGGTCCTCGTCAGTGGCACACGGGCATCACGCATGGCCCTCCATAGTGCAACTGAGTCAGAATCTGCCTTAAAGTTTTTTTTAAAACTGCCACTTTACATTTGTTTTTAATTTTTTATTTTATTTTAATTTAATTTAATTTAATTTTATTTTTTGCTTTTTAAAGAACTCAGATATAACTGACGTATTATATTACTTTCAGGTATACAACATAATGACTCAATATATGCATTGCCAAATGATCACCACAATAAGTCTAGTTAACATCTGTTGCCACTCATAGTTATAATTCTTTTTATTTTTGTGATGCCTTTTAACAAGATCTCAGGTGACTTGTGTGTACATTAAAGTTTGAGGAGTGCTGGGTTAGAGCCCTTAATTATGAAGCCAAGATTATGAGTTGGTTTCCCAAATCCGCTCTGTCGATGACAGACCATCTTGACCTTGCATTTGGTCTTGAAGGGATCCTGGTGTGGGAACACGGATGAATCTGTGCCAACAAATCCTTCCTACAACAGAGTGGGAGAAACAGCCGTGGTCATGACAGGTCACCAGGATCAGATTTCCCCTTCATCTGTTGTATTGTAATATCCTCTTAAGTGCTATACTTATATCCAAATCCAATCCAAAGCATGCCAGTGACAGCTAACATCCACTCCTTACGTGGGTCTCGCAGCCACCCATTTGGCGGCTGAGGCTTGGCAGGTCCAGTCACTAATTGGCAAAGGTCACAGAGGTAGAAACGGATATGAGACTCGAGCTCAGAGCTGTCTGATTCCAGGGGCCTTTCTCTCAACAGATCTGCTTCCCTCCCTCCCAGCCAGCCCTCCACACTGATGCCAGGCACCTTCTTAAGGTGCAGCCAGGGAGAGGTCTGCCAAACAGCCTGATGCTGTTTTTTTTTTTTTTTCTTGGTGTGTCTGCAACGCAAGAAGGCAGACACCCATACCCAGCAATGGCTCAGTTGGAACACAGGACCCTCCTCTGTGTACCCTCTCCTTGCTCTGCCTTCCTTGCTTCATCTGCTTCTGCCCTCCCTTGCAGCTCTGTGCCTCAGCACTTTTCTGATCAGCCCAGCTTCTGTGTACTTGCTCAAGCGGTCCCTCCACCTCGGGGGCCCCTTCCCCCACTCACCCACCTGGCTGACACATGCAGCCAGGCATTTAAAGGTCTCTCTCCCCAGTATTGCTCTCCCTGATGTCCCTAGGTAGACCTGAATTCTTTCTCTTTGGATCATTCTCAAAATAGCTTTTGTGCAATTAAAAAAAAAAAAAAGTGATTTGCTTCTAAGTTCCCCTTTCCTGCTGATCTGTGAACTTGAGGAGCAAGACCCCACAAAAGGCTGTGCGGTTCAGAGCACGGTGCTGGTGCCAGACCTGGCGGGATGCGAATGCCCCAAGCTGCATGACTTTGGGCAGGATACTTAAACTTCTCTGTGCCTCCGTTTTCCCTTCTGCAAAGTGGAGATCCTCAGAGTCTCTACCTCTTGGGTTTTTGTGAGCACTAACCTAGTTAATACAGGCTTAGAATGGTGCCTGGCACGTAGTAGGTTTCGTCTTCCCACCCCAGCCACCTACGCTGTGCGCGTTCAGAAAGTGATGTTCCAATGGATGAATGAATGTCTCGGGGGCTGCCTTCATTGTCTCTCTCTCTGGCCAGGAAACTCCTACATACGTTTTAAAGCTTTAAGAATGGAAAAACGTTTGCCCAAAAAAGTCTCTGTCTCCTTAGTATTTCTAATCTCTTCCCACACATCTTTTCCTGATACAGGAACCTACCTTTGCATCCCTTCATCTTCACTCCCCGGTTGTTTGATTAATGATGGTATCAGTACATTCCTACCCTCATCCCTCACGCTTTCCTAAGTCTGTATGAAAACATGCAATTTGCAGAGCTTCTACCCTGTTCGGATAACGAGCAGCCTGGGCTGTGCCCCCAGAGCAGGTCGAGGCGTGACCACAGGTGTCCGCTCCATGGCCTCCTGAAATGATAGGCGGGCTCTGCTGGCTGCATGCAGGTGTATCTGCTGCACCGAACAGCTGGCCTTTATTTCTGTCCATGCTTCCTCTCTCTTCATTTTGAAGGGAAGACAGCCTGTCAAAGCAAACCCGAAGGCGTACTAGCTGCAAGGATTTGAAAGGGCAGGGTTTATATTTTTCTTTGCTTTCCTGGGGTTCTCTGAAGAAGCACAGAGCTATCTTAGTGTTTGGAAAGAGGCGATGTAGCATGGTGGTAACCACAGAGGCTGACTAACCTTGGTTTGAAACCGAAACCTGCTACTTACTGGCTGGGAAGTGTTGGGTAAGTGCTAGAACCTCTGTGAGCTTCAATTCGTTTTTGCCTTTTTTTCTAAACTATAAAACGGTTCTAATTTGTAAGCAAATAGACTTCAGAAGTTAATTCATCATACAAAATACCTAGCACTATGTCTTACCCATAGTCAGAGCTCAGTCTGATTATTTTCAAGCATATATATGTGTATACACGCACACACACACACATGCACATATAATCACATGTTCTCTTGACACTTAATCAATTCCATTTCTCTTTAATTTAAATATCTTTTGCATAATAACTGCATAATATATGTTTGAACAAATGGATGGATAGAATGAATAGACTCGTGAGAGAAACCGTTTTTTGTTGTACGTACAACCCATGTGTCAGTCAGGATGAGCTAAGTTACACTGTAGTAACAAACAGCCCCACCTGTCCATAGCTTGAGCAGAAATCTATCCTGGGTCAGCCAGGAGTTTTCCTCCTGTCTCTGGGACCCATATAGATGAAACAGCCAGTCTGGAGTGTTGCCAGCACCATGGTCGGGGGGAAATGTGCATGGAATATCACATCCTGGGTCTTAACGTTTCCACTCAGAAGTGACACGTTATATTTCTGCTCAAGTTTTGTTTGAGAAAGCGAATCACATGCCCATATGTAACCTCAAGAGGGTGAGGAGGTGCCCTTCTCTAGGTGCCCCTGGTGAGAGCCGGCAGCGTCTGGTGGAAAGCACTACCCGACGAACCTGTCACACTCTTGTACCCAGCAGACCTCAGCCCATTTTTCGGGTTGTCATCACTAGATGGTATGCAGATGACTAGCTGTATATTAAGACCCCATTTATAAGTACAAGCCATGTAACATTGCAAAGAGAGTGATTAAACCATAATGCCACTAAGTGCTCTTTCTAGGGCTAGCAAAATATGTAAAGGCATTATACAGAGAGTATCACGGCTACATTTCCCTATGCAACAGAGAGCCTATTTACAGCTCAGTTCTGACAGAAGAATAACTACTTCTTCTCACCCAAACACAGTAACCAGCCCTCACTGAGTTCCACAAAAGAATATTAATTCTGCAGGAAAGAATCTAATGCTAAAGAGGACAGAAGTACAGCAATAGGGCGCTTGGGTGAGGGAGCTGATGGGGGAGAGAGAGAGAGAGAAAGGGAGAGAGGGAGGGAGAGGGAGGGAGGGAGGGAGAGGGAATGAGCTATAATACTGCAGCACAATGGGAGGAAATAGCGTCTGCCACAGAAATAAACTACTACGAGTAAATTCAGAACAAAGCTTAGGGCTTTAGAATAAAAGCAAGACGTGATTATTCCAACATAGAATAAAATGATGTGGGGCTCCGATCCCTCAAACCAGACCAGGATAATTCTCCTAGGCTCTCTGATAAAGGGTTCTCGTCACTTCCTTAGCAAAGGAGAACTGGAGGCTGAGATCAAGTTGGAGTGTCTGCTTAATCCGTATCTCCTTTGGAATGTCCACTTGTCATAGTCCTTACCTGATAGACAGCACTATTTGTACTGTATGATCTACCCTTGTGGTTACAGCTAATCGGACCAGGGTGAGTCCATTTAATCCAAGATGAAGCAATTCAGAGTCTTGTCTCAGCCAATCGGATTTGTTTCTCAAGATTCTAAAGTAAGACAAAGAGAAGATACCTAGGCCACTTAGGCTTTGACTTCTGTAGTGTTTATTCATTCATTCAACCAATTTTTATCAAATGCCCACTTGGGGACACAGGGCTCCCAAATCCAGACTTCACAGAGTCCATTCCCGTTCCACATGACTGTCCTTAATTCGATGTCCCTGGTTATTTATTGAGATTGATAGAAGCATATGTCAACCAATTTGATGGTTCTCCTCCCACAGTCATGCTGTATTATTCCTAATTATTCTGCCATTTTAATAAATTTAAAATTTTAACATTAAAAAAAATTTCCAGGTAGGTACCATTCCATAGAGACATCTGACTTGAGAAGCTGTCTTCTGATCTATTTCAGTGGGAGAATGCAGAGGAGGGAAGAACTCAAGACACCCCACTAGATCCTCTAACTTCCTTACAGAACTCTGCCTTCATTGTTTACCCCCGCGTGTTCTGTGTTCCCTGCGCATGAGGGAGCTTCCGGTTTCCCATCCCCCACTCCCTGTCTATCACAGAGCACGTGCACGCACAACTGCTGGCAGGTGCTGTGGACGTGTGAGAAATGCACAGAGACAAAAGCTAAAATTGGTTGTGCAGAATGCATTAGAGCGAACCCCTGCAGTGGCTGTCAGAAGCTTACACCCCAGATTTTCTGGGGGAGTTCCAACTTAAAATAGCCTGTCTTGCTATCCCCACAGACACTTATTTTTGGCAGATTGTGCATCCCAATTTTTGGTTTAGGAAACACTGTCACTTTACATATACTACACACCCAGACGTACTCTGGAAAGGGTCCTAATCCAGCTGGATTAAGTCACTTTCTCAGTGAGAGAGGCACTGCTCTTGTCTTAATGATCTCCAGATTCCTAGAAATAGCCCCTGTATAATGACTGCCCTATACAATGGTTTTCTAAGGGTCCCAAAATTGCCCCCAGATTAAAACCTTGTTTCCCAACAGTGCCATCAGTAACAGGCCTGTAGTTAATAGTGTTCACAGTAGCTGGAATCACTAAGTAATGCTGCCTAATGTGTCTTTTCTATCTCTTCAGGGCACATAATAGATGCTCATTAAAAGACTGATGAGTCAGGGCACCAGGGTGGTGCAGTAGGTTGAGCGTCCAACTTCAGCTCAGGTCATGATCCTCATGGTTCATCAGTTCGAGCCCCACATCGGGCTTTGTAGTGAGAGCGTGGAGCCTGCTTGGGATTCTCTGTCTCCCTCTCTCTGCCCCTGCCCCTCCCCACTCTCTTTCAAAAATAAACAAACATTTAGGGGCACCTGGGTGGCTCAGTCGGTTGAGCTTTCTACTTCGGCTCAGGTCATGATCTCGTGGTCCGTGAGTTCAAGCCCTGTGTCAGTCTCTGTGCTGACAGCTTGGAGCCTGGATCCTGCTTCAGATTCTGTGTTTTCCTCTCTCTCTGCCTCTCCCCCACTCATGTTCTTTCTTTCTCAAAAATAAATAAACATTAAAAAAATTTAAAAAAGAAGATTGATGAGTCAGGTGTCCACGCATTAAATGGAATCTTTGAACTGATGAGGCAAACCCCACATACAGACTCTGCTCTTTCTTTCACCTTCCTCTATTGTGGTCATCCTTGGTTCTGTGAATGTGGCTGACCTCAATTCCTGCTTCCTTTTATCTTGCAGTCTTGACCACGTTCATTTTTAGATCTCTGTAAGCTTCCTGGTCAACGAGTCCCATTTTGGTAGTCATGGCTCTTTGGGGTCCTAAGAACAACACCGAGAAGTCAAAAATTGTTGCACTTGGACAGGCAGGTTTTTTTCCCTATGCACAGAGAATGCATCACGCAGACATTTGGGGACCTCTGTTGCTGTGTGTATGAGAAGCATTTCTGACCAAGGCATTTATAGATCATAAGGAGCCCCAGGATAGCACATACAGTCTTTTTCTGGGAGCATCCTTCCTCAAAATTTCAGCCCTCCCTGTACCCATATATCATCATAGGAAAGAGAATGGGGAGAATGCTATTGAGGTTGCTAAGGAGAGTCAAGAATGCTCACCTTCTAAGCTCTGTTTGCTGTGACATGGAGACATACGTTCTCGTTGGTGCATCAGCCCTCAGAGACCCAAATGGTAGAGGATATCATAGCATATGCACCCAGACAATATTAAAATTATTTCAGTTTTTAAAATTTTTATTCACTTTATTTATTTTTTTAATTTCAATTTTTTAACTTACATGCAAGTCACTTAGCGTATAGTGCAACAATGATTTCAGGAGTAGATTCCCTAATGCCCCCTACCCATTTAGCCCATCCCCCCTCCCACAACCCCTCCAGTAACCCTCTGTTTGTTCTCCATATTGAAGAGTCTCTTATGTTTTTGTCCCCCTCCCTGTTTTTATATTATTTTTGCTTCCCTTCCCTTGTGTTCATCTGTTCTGTGTCTTAAGGTCCTCATATGAGTGAAGTCATATGATATTTGTCTTTCTTTAATTTCGCTTAACATAATACCTCTAGTTCCCTCCACGTTGTTGCAAATGGCAAGATTTCATTCTTTCTGATTGCTGAGTAATACTCTGTTGTATATATATATATACCACATCTTTTTTTATCCATTCATCCATCGATGGACAGTTGGGTTCTATCCATACTTTGGCTATTGTTGATAGTGCTGCTGTAAACATTGGGGTGCATGTGTCCCTTTGAAACAGTGTACCTGTATCCCTTGGATAAATACCTAGTAGTGCAATTACTGAGTCGTAGGGTAGTGCTTTTTTTTAATTATTCATTTTTGAGAGAGAGAGGGAGACAGAACGCAAGCAGGGGAGGAACAGAGAGAGAGGGAGACATAGAATCCAAAGCAGGCTCCAGGCTCCAAGCTGTCAGCACAGAGCCCGACACAGGGCTTGAACTCATGAACAGTGAGATCGTGACCTGAGCCGAAGTCTAATGCCCAACTGACTGAGCCACCAGGTGCCCCAATATTAAAATTATTTCAGTTTTACATTTAAAATCATTCCAAACAATGAGAGTCCCCAGGCAACTTTATTACGATATTGCCAAAACTTTGGTTGCTTTCGTGCCATTATCATTCATTTTTGATTTATCTGCATTACATAGTACTTAGGATTTAGTCATTTTTAAAAATATTGGCTCAGTTATTTTTTAAAAATACATTTATTTTATTTTTTAATTTTTTTTAACATTTATTTATTTTTGAGACAGAGAGAGAGCATGAACAGGGGAGGGTCAGAGAAAGAGGGAGACACAGAATCCGAAACAGGCTCCAGGCTCTGAGCCCTCAGCACAGAGCCCGACGCGGGGGTTGGACCCACGGACCGCGAGATCATGACCTGAGCCGAAGTCGGCCGCTTAACCGACTGAGCCACCCAGGCGCCCCTAAAAATACATTTATTTTAAAAGGAGATGTTGAATTGCATTCATGTTTTATTTCAGTAAAAGTTAGGTTACTTTATTGGGTGCCTGAGTGGCTTAGTCAGTTAAGCGCCTGGCTCTTGACCTCAGCTCAGGTCGTGATCTCACAGTTCGTGGGTTCAAGCCCCATGTCTGGCTCTGTGCCGGCAGTGCAGAGCCTGCTTGGGATTTTCTCCCCCCAGTCCCCACTCCCCCACTCACATGTTCTGTCTCTCTGTCTCTCTCCCAAAATAAATAAATAAACTTAAATTTTTTAATTTGCTTACTTTTTTAAAGGAAACTTCATTTCGAGATTCCAAATGTCAAATCAGTATCCCCTGTCATTAATAGATGGAAAGGAAGGAGTAAATTAAATACAATGATATTTTTACTTACTCTTATGCTAATTGAATAGAATAATTCTTTAAAAAAATAAAGTTTTCTCTTCTCCTTCTGGATGCCCCAGGGTCCTTCCCACCCTGGCCCTCCGTCTACATAAACTCTGAGGCATTAGGTGGGGGAGCTAGGATTTAAACCCGGGCCATCTGCTGGCAGAACCCACGCTTCTCACACCTGAAGCCCAGATCTGGATTCCAAAATATCAGTCCCCACCGAGAAGAGCCCTTTTCTTGGAGAAGTGGCCCCTTCCTGATCTGGGACAGGGGGATACAAGGTGAGCCATGGCCATCTACTTGTTGCAGGAAGCAAAGATGTGTCAAAAATGATGGAGATGTGTCAAGAGGGCCCCTGACCCAGTTTTAAGGGACTTGTAATGTCCAAATTTGGGACACTTTTAGCATGAGAAATGACAGAAGTTGTCATTCTACTTTGTTGATTGTTATACATTGAATGGCTAAAATTTCCTGAGTCCATTGTTGGACTCTTGAGACAGAGAGAGGGAGGGAAAGGAGAAAGGGAGTGGAGAGAGAGAAACAAAGAGAACACCAGCTAATACAGAAGGGGTAACAGAATGACTTAGAAAAAAATATCATTTTTAAACTTGACGTTTGGTAGTTGTTTCAGGCAAGAATTAACAATGGATGCTCCCTCCTCCGGGAGAGAGTTTACTGGGGACAGAAATCTTGTCCAGTGCCCATAAATCACCTGTGGCTGCCTTTCTAAAGTAAAGGGGGTAAAATGTGTCTTCACAATGGGTGATTTGGTACCCCCACCTTAATGTTCTGTATCTCCTGACATGGTGCACTCTGAGGTATAGAGCCTCATCTACAGAGGATCCTTGCCAAAAAGGTAAAACTTGAATCTAATTCAAATTAACTAGAATCTAATTTAACCTGAATCTAATTCAAATTAACTAGAATCTAATTTAACCCGAATCTAATTTAGACCCAAATTCCACTTTACAGAAAGAATAGGGGACAGGGGCACAAATCAAATGGCAACATGGGAAAATGATCAGACAAATTCAGAATGTGGGCCATTCTACAAGACAACTCGTCCAGACCCTACAACAAAAACCACAACAACGGTGTCCTAAATTATGCATGTGTTGGGCACGGGGGACGTGCGGGTAGAGGTATTAGTGTCACTCAAAAGACATAACAGACCACAAACAAATATAGTGTGTGGGTCTTGATCAGATAGTGGTTTAAATAAGCTATAAAATGCATTCTTGGGACAAATGAGGAAATTTGAATTTGGAGATTAGGTGTTCTGGAGTTGTATAATAATGATGTGGCTGTGTACAGGAATGCCTTGCTCTTAAGAGGCTGGACTTTTGGTAAAGAGTCATGATGTGTGCAGTTTATTTATTTATTTATTTATTTGTCTGTTTGTTTATTTGCCACGGGTTCAAGATTTTAAAATCTTGACAGATTTGTGTAGATTTTTAAAAAAAAAAATTAAATTTTTATTTAAATCCAAGTTAGTTAACACATAGTGTAATAATGATTTCAGGTAATAATCAATTAGTGGTTCATCACTTATATAAGTACCCAGTGCACATCCCAACAAGTGCCCTCCTTAATGCCCATCACCCATTTAGCCCATCCCCCACCTCCCTTCTTCCATCAACCCTCAGTTTGTTCTCTGTATTTAAGAGTCTCTTATGATTTGCCCCCCTCTGTTTTTATCTTATTTTACTTCCCATCCCCTACATTCATCTGTTGTGTTTCTCAAATTCCACATATGAGTGAAGTCATATGATATTTGTCTTTCTCTGACTGACTTATTTCTCTTAGCATATCTTCTTCTACCCAGTCGTTGCAGATGGCAGGATTTCATTGTTTTTGATTGCCGAGTAATATTCCATTGCACACCATGATGTGTGCAATTTAAATGGTTCAGGAAAAACTGCACACACTTGCATGTGAATAGACCACAGACTGATAGGTAGGTCGACCGAGAGCTGATAGACCAATCACAAAATGTTAGCTATTGAATCCAGGTGACCTTTACTGCGTTACTCTTACAACTTTTCTGAATATTTGAAAATTTTCATTAACATCAAGTTTGGAAAAATACAGCAGAACTTGTGCTCTAACGGCCCTTCCCTGCTGCCTGAGGTCAGACAGCAAGGCAGCAGCCCACTGTGCATCTGTCCCCTACAGTCACCTCGTGTCTCACCTCGTGGCCTTCAGGCTGCACATCAGAAACCCGCTGACCACAGTGTTCCCACAGACGAGGAAATGTGCGCAGGCTGTGAAGTGTGATATGATCCCTTCCAGGAGTGATAACTACAGCTCTCAGCTCTCTCTGCTTCTGTGGGGAGCCCACAACGCTCCCCTGTCTTATGGAAAAGCTCTAGCTTGCCGTGTGGCCCTTAGCACCCCTGTTTGGTGGCTGCAGAATCACCCTTGCCGCCGCCCCACTCTGTATCTCCCGTCTACACTGCAGGTTAGAGAGGGGTTCAGAATCGCCTGGACCCTGTAGCTTCCCTTTCTGAATTGCCCTCCTTCCCTCTGAAGCACAAAGACCTGCCGTGACATTCATTTGCAGAGAATCTGCTGTAAATCTGCCCGATCCCAGACCCGACGCATTGTTACTTGGCAGGTGAGAGGCACATGCCGCGGGGCTCCCGGAATTGGAAGTTAAGACCTTGTGTCTGCAGCCTGGATGGCTATCATGAATCTTTCCATAAGAACACTTTCTCCGAGATTAGGTCGCGAGCCATCAAGCATATGCCCTCCCCTCAGTCAGAACCCAGTTGAGCGTCCTCGACGAGCCTCTGAGGTCTGGAATTTGGAAGTGTGCTCCTGGCTCTGTGGAATATGATGGTCACAGGCCAGTGGAGACAGAGTTCAGTCTGTCACGGGGAGCAAACAGAGGTTGGCACAGCCATTTCTTCCAAAGAGAGGTGCTTTCCTGTTTGCCCTGGCTCCCTCCTGGGCTCCGAGCTTCCTTCTGGGCTGCTCTGGGCCCGCCCAACCTTGCCTTCCGTTCAGCAGCCAGGAAGTCCTGCATGAGATCTGACCTCAGCCTACTGTGCTGTAGCTTGACTCCAGTTCTCTTTTTTCTTTTTTTTTTTTTTTTGACTCATGTTAATTTTTGGAAGAATTAAATATCATTCCTTTAAACCCTCTTTTAGGGTGACTAACTCATCCTGATTTGCCTGGGGCTTTCCTGGATTGACCACTGAAAGTCCCATATACAAGCAAACTCTTCAGTCCCGGGAAACCAGGATGTTCGGTCATCTTTCCCTCCCTCCCTTCCCCTCTCTCCCTTCCTCCTCCCTCTCTTCTTCCCTTCCCCTTCCCAAGAGAAATCCTTTCCACCTGTTCTGTTTGCTCCATACCAGCACCACCTAGGAGGTGACCGTCAGGGCCAACCACATCAGCACATATGCATTTTCCTGCGACGGGCAGACTGCCCTACCTCAGCCAGTCCTCTCTAACCCTGGGGTATGGTGCTCTGCCTTCTCCACTTGCAGAGGAGAAAACCGAGACTCACTCAGGTCGCGGAACTTAGGTGAGGTCACACAGCTGGAGAGTGGGGGAGTTGGGCTTCTGATGCAGATGAGAGGCCTTGACCCCAAATCCCTGTCACCCACCCAACTTCAGACACAAGGCCACTGTTGCCTGTGGTTTCCAAGTGGGAGCAGAGTCGGCAGGACCCAAGGGCCGGACGTCAGGGACCTGCGCTCTAGCCAATCCGTGTCTGTGTGGACAGAGACCAAAGTCCTGAGTGAAACCCTCAGTCTTCTACACTCTGTCCAGAGCCCTTGGGTCCTGGCCCTGCTCACCTTTCCCTCTTCACCTCCCCACTCCTCCACGTGACGCCTACACCACCCTGAACCACGCTCCTTCCTGCCGTGTGCGGGGGCTCCAACCTCTCCTTCACTCACATCTGTACAGCCGGTGTTAAACCCTCCTGCCCAGCACCTTCCCAGCGTGCTGCATAGACTACCTGTCTTCACTGGCTCCGGAGCACTAGGTTGAACCCTCCCACTTACACCTAGACCCTCAGATAAGTCTCCTACTCTCTCTGTACCTCAGTTTCCTCCTCTGTCAAATGGGGATGATGGCGAGGGTAAGAGTGGCCTAGGTCTGTAATGGCGTTTATACTCCAGGGGGCAATAAACACAAACGAGGTAATATTAGTAGCAAACACGGACCCAGTGCTCACTCTGTGCCAGGTCCTCACTCTTCTCTGCATACTGTATTTATGAACTCATTTAGTCCTTGCCAGAACTCTTGGGGGTGTTACCTTTCCCACTTTCCCAAAGAGGAAATGGAGGCACAGTGAATAAATGACTAGCCCAAGGTCTCCTAGCTACTGATCAAGTAGCTGGGGGTGGTGTCCTCGATCTTAGACTCGACTCATGGCAATCTGGCAGGCAGGGGAGGAACTGTCTAGCTGGGCAGATCTCAGGTCCTGGTGACTCAAGAGAATTGCCTGCGGATAGTTTTACGAAACGCAGTGCCCGAGCCCTACTCCAGAGCAGTTCAGGGAGGACCTTTGTGGGTAAGCCCAGGCCTCCATATCTGTGAAAGTCTCGGAGAGAGTCCACGCAGTCAAGATTGAGAACTGTCGGTCTTGATGGGGAAGGCATCGCCGGGAGCAGGAGCACGCGTCCACTTCCCGTGGACACTTGTGTCTCTGCGGTCTCCACCCCCACTGCAGCCCTGCCCTGAGTCATAAATGAAGGGCCAGAGCGAGGAATTAAAGCCCCAGTCAGGGGAGGGGGGCTGGAAAGGTTGAAAGCAGCTTTTGCCTCCTGAGTTAACGGCAGCCCCGGAGGGGGCTGAATCAATGCGGCTGCCCGTCAGGCACCCGATGACAAATGACATTCTGAACTGGTATCTCCCCAGATACTTCTAAGCTGACCCTTGGAGATAGCTAATAAAAGACCAACCTGTCTTCCAAGATTAACGACTCGGGAGAAAGACACAGGGAGGGGGAGTGGGCGAGCGGGGGCTCTGGAAACCTTTGCTGCCCCCAGAGCCCTTCTTTTTGACAGTGAGGAGCCAGAACAAGAGCGGCTGGGGGGCAGAAAACAGGACTGGCTCCATTGTTTATTTACAACCTGCCCTTCTGCTGGGAAGCCCACCTTGGCCTCTTTCCCTGCCCTGGGCCCCTGCCCCGGGCCCCTGCCCCGTGCCGACCAGACTCCCCCCTCTGCACCAGCGCTCTCCATGCTTCTGCCAGAGTCTTGGGTTGCTCTCTGGAACTGCTTTTCCCCCTGTGTCCACTCTCCCCTGAGCTGCCGTCTCCAAGCCTCCTCTGTGCCTCTCTGCCCATGCCCTTCCTAGCTCTGCTGTCTGCCTTCCTCTGTCCTCACTGTCCTCATTTCCCCATTGTGCTTTTCCCAGCTCTTCTTCTTCGGGGTGTGTGTGTGTGTGTGTGTGTGTGTGTGTGTGTGTGTGTTACTTGTGTTTTTCTCTGACTCTCAATCTAGCTCTGTCTCTATCTCTCTCTTCCTTTCATCTCTGTGTCTTCTGTCTCTGTGTCTTCGCTGTTCTCGGCTCTCAAGTATCTGTCTTTATGACTTCTGTCTATTTCCGTCTTTTCCTTGTCTCTCTGTACCCCTCCTGTCTCTGCCCATGTTTGTGTTGGTTTCATGTCCCCTCCCCTCCCTGTCCCTCTCTGTCTCTCCGGCTCCTTATCCTTGCCCTTCCTGGGGCACTTGGTCCCTAGAAGAGGGGCTCCTTTTCATCGGGTATGATCAGTAGTGGGCAGAGCTGGTAATGGAAAGAGGCAGCACCCGCCACCCCCACTCTCCCACCAGTGCCCAGGACCCTCTTGCTGCCCAGTGTATATGAGTGTGTGTGTGTGTGTGGGGGGGTAGTTCTGAATGTGAACGTGTCCTGCCGTTGCCCCCCTGCAGGCTCCTCATCACTTTCCATAGGACAGCACAGATCAGACCCCTCAGTTCTCACCTTCACTTTGCCCTCCCAGTGTCAGCGAGAAATCCCAAGCCCATCGTGGATTGCACTTAATAGCTAACAGCTCTAGCTATGACGTACTAAATGCATATGGCCTGCTGTGTAATCTGTATGTGTAACTCATTTCCACAATAATCCTGCCATGTAGATACCATCATCCCCATATTTCAGGTGAGGAGACTGGGGGTCAGAGAGGTTAAGACACCTGTCCAAGGTCCCACAGCTAGTGAAAGGTAGAGGCGAAATTCAGACTCATTCTGGGTCGGCCCTTTTCTTTCCACTGAATCTTTCAGCACTGTGCTTTCTCATGAGATAACCCCTAGCCACATACACCTATTTAAATTCATTTAAATGAAGTAAGATTTAAAATGGAGTTTCTCCATTGCACTTGCCATGTTTCAAGTGCTCCGTGGTCCAAGGTAGCTAGTGGCTGCCATATTGGACAACACAGATACAGCACATTTTCATCCATGCAGAAAGTTGTGCTGGACCGTGCTGTCTTAGATAAACACAGAGGAGTTTTCTGTATCGTTTATTATGGGAGAACAAAAGAAAACCGGATACTGAAATAACCCTGGGCCACTCCCAGGTCCCAGTGCCAGCTACGGGAGGGGCTGCATGGAAGAATGTGGACTGAAACAGTAATCCTGTCTCCAAACACCTATGGGCAACATCACCTGTGCCATGCAAACCTGCCTTTACAGCCCTATTTATGTCGGGATCACCACTGAGGAACACTCTGCTTTCATGAGGGGGCGGAGGGCTGGATGTGTATATTCTCCTAGAAGGCAGAAAAAGCACAATCTTATGCCAGAAATTGAATTTTCTTATTTCAGCTGGTGTCCAGGGCTTTGAACCCTTCCAAAACATGAGCAGCTTATCTTGTTCTACTCGATCAAAAACATTTCATAATGCTGGCTCCTTCCTCAAGGTCACCTTGAAATCTCTTCCCTGCTCAAAGCATCCTGAATCTTCCTTCCTCTAATAGAAACATTCTTGAAATCTGAGTAAAATGGACTTGCCCAGCCCTGTTCCCTCTCCAAGAAAATTATATCTGGCCTCTCTGTAACAAGTCACTAAGAAGAGGGAAATATTTATAGTTTCTTGACAGCTCACCCATCAGGACAGTTGGAATACCCAGCATCTTCTGGCCCTACCTATACTGGAGATCTTGGCCTCATGCAGATTGCTTTCCAGGGGGCTCTGAACCTCCATGCTTTCTCGGATTGCTCAAGAATGCATTCCCTCCTAAAAAAAAAAAAGAACACATTCCTTCCTAGAGTTTTCATGTACCCCTGTGCCACTCTGCTGGGCACCATCATTCCTGCCCATAGAGTTCTTCTCCCCTCCTTGCTCTGCCTCCAGGTTGCCTTTAGATGCCAAAGCTAGCCTATGGTCCAGGATGAAACCAAAGCTAGCTTACGGTCTGGGAGAGAACTTTCTCTCCTGTCAGCCCTATTCTGATAACCAGTTAGAAGTGACCCAAGGTAGTGTTGTTTGGCCCCAACATGTTGCAGTGTTTCCTGGAGTCCTTCCTACCGATTTGATTTCTAATAGTGAAGCCTCATGTACAGTGGTTAAGAGCATGTGCTATGGAGCCAGGTGGCCTCAGTTTGAAACCCAGTGCTGCCACTTCCTAGTTGGGTGACCTTTCATAAGTGACTTAACCTCTCTGTGCCTCAGTTTCCTCATCTGTAAAATGGGGATAATAATACCGAACTCCTAAGTGTGAAGACTAGATCTGAGTTGTTGTTACCTTGGTCTGCTCTTGGGGCTTGGAAATGCCTCCTGGGATGGTTTCAGCCATGACCACCAATCACCCTGTGCTTAGATCGCCCCTTCCCCTGACCTCAGAGAAGTTTGGCCCCCAGTTGTTTGCTGCAGCTGACCTTTTTCACCCTGTCTTCCAGGAGGCTTTTCCACACCATTCCTACCCTTGAGGAATCTTCTGTCCACTCCCACCCCCCACCATCAGGTGGCTGGATATGCCCACAGATATGCCCCCACATGTTTGAGGTTCAAGGGGGTGGTGGGAGGCTCAGCTCAAGCAGACATGCCGTCTGCTCTCTCAGCCACAGACCCCTTCTGCGTTTTAGACATGAGGGAAATGAGGCCTAGGGCAGCGAGGCCACCTGCTTATGCTGACCTTTCTGGTATTCAGAAAGGGTACAACCCACAGCCGCTTTGTTTGGCACAGGAGTCCTCTCCCTGCAGACCTCAGGTGGTCTCAACATGGTGAGTGAAAGCATGGTGAGTCTTGGGAGCGAAGCGTGGACACAGCTGCCTCGGGAGACTTGCCTCTGGCTGTTCTCCGTCCCGTTTGGTCGAGTCCTTCCAGTCTCAGCCTTTTCGATGCATCCGGTTCACCCCGACTGTCCGCAATTCACACCCACTTCACCTTCCTTCCCAGATTCTCCAGCCATCACGAGACTCCTTACTGAGATCTTGACTCCCGTCTCCTCCCCAGCCTTCCCCACCTCTTGCTTGACTGTGTCCGGGTGCTCTCTCCTGTCATTCAAACTCGGCATCTTGCCTTGGACATGGGATCAGCGTTTGCCTACAGCTCAGAAAGGACACTCCTGTTCCTGGCCTGGCCCCAACAGGATAGAAAGACCAGAGTTACCTGCTCCCTCTTCTTTGCATGGGGGAGGACAGCACAGGGAAGGACACAGGGACCCCCTGATTCCCAAGTTTACTCTGACAGTACAACCTCAAGAAGTTTTTCTTTCTTTCTTCCTTCCTTCCTTCCTTCCTTCCTTCCTTCCTTCCTTCCTTTCTTTCTTTCTTTCTTTCTTCCTTCCTTCCTTCCTTCCTTCCTTCCTTCCTTCCTTCCTTTCCCCTTCCTTCCTTCCTTCGTTCCTTCCTTCCGTTCTTTTGTTGTTTCATTCGTTCTTTCTTTCTCTTTTTTTTTTTTTTTTTTTTTACAATAACCTCTAAATCCCTTTCCAGGCTGGAGGGACTCATGACTTTTTATTTAGTATCTACTCTCCCTCTTTCTCGGTTCATTGGCTCCAGACTTATTATCTTGCATTTGTCTGCATTACACTGCCTTTTCCTCTGACTGCCTGAGTCACCTGCTGTAACCCAGGCCAGTCCCATCCCAATCTATTTCTGAGTGTGTGTGCATGCACGTGCATGTGCCCACCCTTGCACTTGATTCCGTTGTTCCCAGCAGAGCAGATCCTCTGATGGAGGTGAAGAATATTGCCCTGAGTATGGGCCACGTTGGACACGTAGTCGGGGGAGGCCTAGTGTCACAGCAGCTATACTTCTGCCTCAGTTTCCCGACGTGTAAAATGGGGATAGTTGCTACTTCACAGTTATCGTAAGGACCAAATCAGTTGAATCGTCCAACAGTGTTGGCATGTAATCAAAACTATATGGAAACGTGCTCTCATTGTTGTGTCATGACCACTGTTCAAGAAGTTATGGTAGATGAAGCCCCAGGATTCACAGAAGGATAAAATAATGGCCACCGCCAAGTACCCTCTAGATTCCAAGGACTATGTGCTAAGTAGTTCATTTTTCAACAAAGATAAAGCTCCTTATTTCTCTGCCCTGATTACAAGAATAATGCGAATTGTAAGGAGAGATCTATAGAGCTGATTACTCGATAAAACTGAAAAGGACGAGTGCCTAGCAGAGTGTCTCTGATTTACAGTGAGGCTTTCATGAATATCCATAAAGTAATGGCAGAACTGAAGGAATGATTAAGGGCAAGGCTTTATACACCATCCAGAACAACCACTGTCAGTATTTTAATGTGTGCGTTTCCAGAAGCTTTTCTTTACATAGAGTTATAAACTTCTTTATTCTTGTAGAAAAGTGTAATTATATTGTTCATAATGATTTGTGAATCACTTTTATTCCCACTCACCAATTTATTGTAGTTACATTTCCGTGCCGGTAACTCTAGCAGGAAGGACGTATTGTGTGGCTTCTCCACCATCAGCCACGTCGGAGTAGATGGCTGGGAAAGGGAGTTCCTCAACCATACAGTGTTACCAGCTGTCTAGTTAGGGGGAGAATGTGGGATTTAAGTTTTGAAAACCTATAATAAGCACATACTGGTAATTGTCATGTGTTATTTGAATTATGTGAGTGATAGCAGAAGCACACGCACACAAAGGGGGTATAAAGACCTTTGAATAGCTGCGTGCTGTTCCATTATGGAGGTGCTATATTGTGTTTAATTCCTGTTTGATGGATACTTAGGTTATTTCAAAAGTGTGACCCATTTGGCTAACAGCCATTGATGCATGGAAGAATTTTCTTTTTCTAACTAACTCCGCTTTGTCAAATCTCCCCCTTTTCTGTCACCTAACAGGCTTCCTCAGGATCTCTGACCTAGACCAGGCAGACACGTTCTGGTAGGAAAAGTCTCGCCTCCATCATTAAGACTCTGTCTTGGTCAGCAGCACAGTTTCAATCCCACGCACTGTTGAAAGTCCCCTCCCCCCACCCCTTCCACCTTGAGAAACTGGAACTAGAGAGAGCAGGGTGGTTCCTGTCCACTCTGCCTGCTGGTCAGTCTGCACTATCACTGCATCCCATTTCATTCCCTTCCTTTCCTTGCCCAGAGTCCTGGACAGCAAGCAGGGAGGGAGAGGGTCACCCCTTTTATAAATATCTCCCATGACCTCCCTTGTGGCTCCCTCCATTAGCTGCAGTGGGGAGGGGAGAAGAAGAAGACACTCACTTCCCCAGCACTGCACCCCTCCAAAAGGTGACCTCATGTCCCTCCCTGTCCTTTTATACTTTCACTGGGGGCGTGGCTAGAAAGGATCTTTGCCCTTGCAATGAAGCCACCCCTCTAACCTAGGGTCTGCTGAAGTTCGCTCCTCTTTGCTTCCAAGCTCCGTGTCGGTGGTGGCACATTGGTAGCTGGGCATCAGCCCCGGTGGGAATGTTTACACCATGGAAGCTGGTGTCATCAGACAGACCACCCTTACCCCGACCCCGGAGCCCGGTGTTAGACACTTATGAGCACGCCACTGCCTCTTACCTGTCCAGCAGGTGGTTGTCACCGTATTGACAGCGTGGGATGCTTACTACCTTTTTGTTCTCAGCCTTTAGAGGCCAATTATAGGAACTTGGGAAACATCATACCTTCATAACAGGCATTTCATATTATAATTGATGCTTCAATGAGCCATTTTTTTTTCTGTTTAACCTGCCCATTTGAGTGATTATTTCCTTTGGCTAAGTTCCTGGAAATGGAAGTGCTGAATCCAAAGGTACGCCTAGTTTAAAGTTTCAGATCCATATGGTTGAGTCGTCCTTCAGAAAATACGTGCCAATTTACACTCCTGTCACCAGCAGGCCTGCCATAACTAAATATGATTTAAAAATATATGTTTTACTTTTGGGGCAAAGGTGCATTTGGTTTTCATCTGTATTTCTCTGACTACCAATCTGCCTGAGTAGTTTTATGGAACATTCATTTATTGATTAATAGCGTTTCCCAAATATCCTCTTCTTTCATGAATTTCCAAAAAGGCAGGCAGGAAGGCCACCAGCAGGTGACGACAGGGGACTAGAGGGCTCCTCTGTCGAGTGGCCCCCTACTTGTCCCGCACCTGCCCTGAGAAGAGCACCGAAGTCTAGGAACCTTTTTAGAGGCCGTGCTTTAATTAAAACCTTTCTACATTATCTATAAAAGCAATTTGGGTAGAATATTGATTCTGCTGTGTGGTTACAGTTCTTATAGGATGTCTTATTCTACCATCTGTGGCTTTCTGGCCATGATAAGCTTCTTTGTAAGGATTCCATCCTCACTCACACTCATATGCCTGGACACACACACACACACACACACACACACACACACCAAGCAAAGGAAAGGGTACTTATGTGACTTTCCAATTGGGAGTTTATTCATCCAGCAGTCCATTATCTCCCCCACAATCCTAGTTCCCTGAAGAAGTGGATTCTCTACCCTGTTTACTGTGTTAATGACCTCTTCACATAACACAGTACCTTGCCCGTAGCAGGCACTCAAAAGTATGTGTTAAATGAACAGATGAAACTGTTCAGTAAACAGTCACTGAACATCTACACTGCACGGGGCTAGGTGCTAATGGGATTGCAGAGATGAATAAAAACAGCCCTTGACCTCAAGTATCTTGCTGTCTGGTTGGGGAAGCTGGCAGATAAATCTTTGCCCTTTTGGATATGCAGACAGTCTGGCTCTTTCGTGACCCTGCCTTATTCCTGTGCGCAGACCAAACAAAGGCACACACACAATCGCGTATGTGTGATTGAAACTCTGAGTGCCCTCCACACATGCATACGTACACCTGTACACCCAAGCCCCCTGTCCGAGCTAGAAATAAACAGGCTGAAGCATTTGCAGCCCAGCCCGGTTTGTTTCCTCTGAGTTCAAAGGAGTTTATTAATTTCAGCCCCTTCATGTGGAACTTGCAAAGCCTCCCAGAGGAGATATCCATAGCAACTGTGGTAACCATCTGAAAAGGAAGATGTTAACCTTTTGGAGCCTGCTGCCCACTTTGCACGTCCCCCTTAGCATATTTACAGTGTGTCTCAGAATCTCTGAAATAACAAGCTCAACTGGGGAGTAGTGAAGTCTGGGGCTGGGGGATGCCTCCCTCATGGAGCCCTGGACCTGTGCCCCACGCAGGCTACTGCCTGATGAGTTAAGCCTGGCACCAGCTGGTATCGGAAGCTGGAGGTAGAGAAGAGGACTGGGATGATGTGGGAATTGGCTTCAGCTTTGCCCCTAAGCTGCAGGCTGAACTTTCTGAAATTGCTAAAAGGTCTCACTTTGGGTCCCACTGCCTCTAACTTGACCTTTTCAACGAGAGTGAAAAATGCTCGGTGCCTCATCTTTGGATCCAGAATGGATTGTTTCTTCGAGCAGGTCAGCCATTTCTACTCACTTCCTGGCCTTTGGCACACCACCCCAATTTTCTGATCTCATCTTGGGGTGAGGAATTCATTCAAGAATGGCCTCCTTTCCAGCTTGGGGGAGAGGGGAGGATTGAGCCTACAGCGCAGGTTGGGGACAAGGTGCCTCGTTTCCTTCTCTTGGGGGATGCTTGGTAGAGAGGAGAGGTTTGGGGGCCATGCAGACCTGGGTTCAAACCCCAAGTCCTTTTACATTCTTGCTGTGTATCTCTAAATGAGTTCCTTTTCTCTAAGCCTTAGTTTCTTCATTGGCAGAATGGACATAATGATCTGTCCCTTATAGTCCTATTGAGAAGATTGAAAGGAATCATGCGTGCAAGCAGTTTAGCAGTTGTGGTATACAGTAGGTGCTCAATAAATAGTAGTTGACTTTCTTCCCTGTCTGCCCTGTCTACTACCCTCCACCCTGTGCCGACTCCAGATACAGATATAAGTGAATCCAGCCCTTGAGGGGCTGTCAGTCTAGCAGACCAGACAGATGAGCAAACAATTATGTGACAGTGGAAGGAGTGGCTAATTAGACATGAGGAAGGCAGGGCATCTTCCCAAAAGAGGTGACAGTAACCAAGAACAGAATGACCAAGCAGGCTCAGGAGGGGAATCCATTTCCTGTGGAGCACTAGTTCTCAACTGGGAGCAGCTTTGCCCCCAGGGGACATTGGCAATGTTTGCAGACATTTTTGGTGGTTACAGCTGGTGACAGGTGCTACTAACACCTCATTAGCCAGAAATGCTGCTAACATCCTACAAAGCACAGGGCAGCCCCCAAAACAGGTAATTATTCATTCCCAAATGTCAGTAGTGTCAAGTTTGAGAAAACATGGGGTAGAATATCATCATATTCATCATCATAAAAATTATAATCAGTATAATTCTAGGATATCTACTCTGTGCCCAACATGGCCCTAGGGGCATTATTGCATTTACTTCTTATAACCAGAGTATGGGATAATTGTCAGTGACTCCATTTGAGGCTCAGGGAGATTAAGAAACTTGCCTGAGACCTCCCAGAATCAGAAGTCAGGTTTGAAATTCAGATCTGCCTGACTCCAAACCCCACTTTTTTTTTTTTTTTTAAATCTCTACGTGCTATTTCAAACGTCCATTGTGGAAAGACCTGAGGCTTGCCTTGACCACACACTGGACACGTGGTATGTGAGTAGGTTAGACTGGCTTCAAGCTCCAGGGAAGAGGGACCAGCACAGCCTTTGAAGGTAGCACCTGGGTGCTTTCTTCAGGCAAGAAGACTGACTGGGTCCGTCTAATCCCATGACATTTCTATTTTTTTTTTTTTAACGTTTTTTATTTATTTTTGGGACAGAGAGAGACAGAGTATGAACGGGGGAGGGGCAGAGAGAGAGGGAGACACAGAATCGGAAACAAGCTCCAGGCTCCGAGCCATCAGCCCAGAGCCTGACGCGGGGCTCGAACTCACAGACCGCGAGATCGTGACCTGGCTGAAGTCGGACGCTTAACCGACTGCGCCACCCAGGCGCCCCTAATCCCATGACATTTCTGTGAGTGGAGAACAAGTAGAATGGGGGCAGCTAGTCCTCCGGCCCCATCACTCACAGCCTGAGACAAATTCTGCTGGTGCTGCTGTTGCCACCACTATGCTTCCTACTGCCAAGTCAGCCAACAGTGAAGGAGCGCTCTGTCAGCTGTGCCTTTTATCACTTTATGTCGGTCCGTGTTCCAGCAACCCAGTGGAAGAGGTGTGATTGCTTTTGTTTCACATATACAAAACAGACGTCTAGGGAACCGTCCGGCATGAGTGGAAAGGCTGGTAATTGAACCCCTGTCATTCTATCAGTGGTTCCCACCGGGGGGAAGACTCCCTCCCAGAGGGGATATTACCTGAATATCCAAATATTATGTGGAGACAGTTTTCACTGTCACAACTGGAGTGAGTGTGTGTGTGTGTGTGTGTGTGTGTGTGTGTGTGCATGTACATGCTCATGCTGCTAGCATCTAGTGGGTAGAGACCAAGGATTGTAAGCATCCAACACCGACAAGACAGCTGCCCACAACACAGAATTTTCCGACCCCAAGTGACAGCTGCACCATGGTTCAGAAACTTGAACTGTACATCTTAAGCCCCTCCTCTGCTTCAAGTGCATTATCTCTTCAGCATGCAGTGGGATTGATAGTTTTCAATTTGTGTTGAATAAATGTTTATTGAAAGTTTCCTCAGGACACAAAACTCTTTGCATCACTCCCGGAAGCGTAGAAGAGCAGCATGAAAGTTAAAAATTCTTTTTTTGACTCGTTGTTGACAATGGGGTGACTTTTGTGGCAAAACTATGAGAGAGGCCAAGAACATGAACACTGCAAATCCACCTGTTTATGGCTGTGTGAGGGCATTTTGTTTTTTTTTAAGATGGTAATTGGGAAGGCTAGCAGTGAGCCCTAGTGAAATATTCATGACCCCCATCTAATTTCTAATTCAATTAAAAGGTGCTAATGTAGTTAACTGTGACAACAATTATTTTTGTTAATGAATATATTTAAATGCTTATCAGCAAAGGTGATAAGGAGTGCCCACAAGACCCAGCTACAAACTTGAATTTCAAATTGGTTTCAGAGTTTAAAGGTTGTTTTCAGAAAGCTGTGAACCAAATTCTGAATTTACAAAATGGATAATTTCTGAATTAGCTATTCACTTCTACAGGCAGTCTTCCATTTTCTTGAAGATTCAAGACAGGATTCTCTTAAAGTGCAAGTTCTTCCACTGCATTTGAAATAGGATTTGATTTATAAAAATTCAAATTAGAGCGACTTTGCAAGAACCCAAGGCCAAGAAATGGGGCAAAATCCAGTGTTTGTTGCCAAGCAGAAGACAGAGTTTCTCTGCCTGGGATGTCACAGGACGGATGTATAAATGGCAGTTCTGTTCCGGGGGCCCCTTTCAAGAGGAGTTGAATAGCATCTCATCCTAAAAAGTGAGCGTGTCCTGTGGGTTGGAGGGGCGGACAACGGGCGAATGTACCAGAGCTGGTAGACCAGATGTCTAGACTGGCATTTAAACCATGTACTTGATACTGCCTAGTTTTAAATACAGTCATCAAAATGTGAAATTGCCTATTTTAAATTTTACAGTGTTTGCGTGACTTTTAAAAGATAGGTTTCTAGCTTCTGGATGAAAAATGTCTCCTTTCATGTTCTTGATTCTTACTTTCACTGTTCTGCTAGCACCAATAGCTACAATGTTGGGTGTGAGGCCATCTTTGCGACCAACAAATCTGCTTTGGACACTTAATTCCACCACTCACTAGCTGTGTGACATGGGGCAAAACATTAAACCCGTCTGAGCCGGTTTTTTTCATCCATGAAGGGAAGGTTATAATACCTTGCATACCTTGGCAGGCTTGTCGGAGGGTTTAGAGAGGTAACCCCATAGGTAACCCCTGAAGTTAAGTGCCTAGCAACCTAAGTGCCTAGCAGTGTCTTGACATATAAATAAATGCTCAATAAATGATGGTGATGGTGGTGTTAGCACTAGGAGTGGTTGTTGTGGTTGTTGTTAGTCCCAGCATACTTTAATCTCAAAACATCCCTCAGGATAGGGAGCATTATTTTCATTTTATTGATAAGGAGACTGGGACTCGGAGAAGCTTTAGTTACTTGTCCAATGTCACATCATTGGTAAATGGTGGGATTGAGATTTGAATCAGATTGGTTTGGTCCAAGAACATGTTCTGTTCACATAAAGTGTCCCTTCCATTTACATTACATATTTATCTTTCCTCCACTGGACTGAAGTTTCTGTGAATCTTACAAGTCCTGGTATTTCCAATTCGCTTGTGGATCTTTCATTGGCATCATTTGAGAATGACCAGTTTTCACCATTGCTTTGATCAGAGCTCACTCATTTCCTATATTTTTACACTGGTTTCTTCTCTTCAAGACAATGCAGAAAATAGAACAAAAGGTTGTGAGGATACATCAGGCAGTAATGTCTTTGATGCAGTTTGGCGAAAGATCCAGGGTACTGGGCTCTGCATGTAGACCTCATTCTAACTATAGAGACCTCTTGAATAATGTCTGACATAATTGTTTATAAATCTAGCCCTTCTCCTGAATCTAGTCAAGCTCTAGAAATGTGAAATTCTTTAAAAAGTAAGAGTGGGAGGAAAGAGCTAAGACATGAGCATTTGACTGGTGATAATGACTCTGTAAAATGAATCAGCAGAGGACGTCTGGCTCGTGCTCTTGGAAGTCCCAGGAGTAGCCCAGTCTGGAGCTTTCCCTGGAGATCCCAGGAAAGGGAAAGTACATAACATTCAACTGTTTCTGGTAAGGACTTGAGACAGGAGTGCTGTTGGTGTGGTTTACAATGACAAAAGAAGGCTCAAAGACTTGACTTGAAGAAGAAGTCCGCCCAAATGACCCATTGAGAGAGAGAAGGTAGTTTTAAAGCCATTCAGATCTCAACAGCCTGTGAACCTTGAAAACATTATGCAAAGTAAGAGAAGCCACTCACAAGAGAATGCATATTATATGATTTCATTCACATGAAAACTCAGAATAGAAAAATTTGTTTAGACAGGCAGTAGATTAGTGGTTGCTTAGGGTGTGCGAGGAGGGGGAAACAGGAGTGTGATAGCTGGAACGTTACAGGGCTTCTTGTGGAGATGATGAAAATGGCCTGAAATGGACTGTGGTGACGGTGGCATGTGTCTGTGAAAATACTAAAAACTACTGAATTGTTTACTTTGAATGTGTGCATTGTATGGCATGTGAATTGTATCTAAATGAAGCTGTTTTGAAAACTCTCAATAGCCAACATGGGTAGTCTATTGCCCATGACCATGATCCCTGCTCTCAGTGCCTGTTCATTGCTTTTTCAAAGCTTTTTGTGATCTTGCCTTCCTTATCCTACCAATCTTACCAAATTAATACTCTCCATATGGTCCCAGAGTACCCATAATGATAAATATCTTGAAAGCTAAAGGGTCTTTTTTTGTTTTTAGAGCATGCTGATTCTTCTGATCACCTTAATTTGTTTTTGTATATTTCAGATATACATTTGAAAGTTTAGGGAAATTTATATACTATCACCACCCTAAAACCATCTGTTTTCATACTTTTAAACCTACTCTGGGAATCATTGGAAATTGGGAGAGGAAATCACTTCAGCATTATGTTGAACTTCCCACTCTGTGTCCTCAAGGGAGGCACAGAATAACACGTAGACCTTGGGAGCTCGTTTCCTGACAATATTTAGAAGTTACCACCTGTGAGATCTAGCGAAAATTACTTAACCTCTCTGAGTCTGCTTTCTCAGCTACAGAAAGAAGATAATTATAATACCTCTTGAGTTTGCTGTGTAAATGAAATAAGATGATGTGTATAAATCACTTAACGTAGTAGGCCCTCTGTGGATCAAAGCTATTTATTATAATTGCTGTGGTTATATTACAATTGATTAGAGGGTGTACACCTCTGAAGTTTAATCTTTATGACTTCCTTAGGACCTCTACCCTAGGGAATACCCTGGGAACACACACCTTCTGGCAGACACCCCCTTTCTTGAAGTGACTACCTTTTTAACTCCCCTAGGAATGCAGATAACACAAAGGGCTCTCTGGTAGCCGTGACAGGGGTGTACCAGAGAGCTGGAACTTCCTATCGGCTGCATCTGTTTAGATGTTGCAGACCCAGAGAGGGCCTGGTAGCCAGAGGTGGTGGTTTCTTACAGAGTGAAAGGCAGACTTACTATCTAGATTTCTGATTCCTCTGGGATGATTGAGCACACATTTCTGAATGGCAGCAGCCCGCTGGAACTGAAAAGCAGCTGCCGCCTTTTACACAGGATGTGCCTCCTCCAGTTCTCTCATCTTTCACCCTTTTCCTTGACTTATTTATGTTACCTGTCTGGTGTCTGGATGCACTTGAGTTTGTGATCCCCAAACTAAGCCTCTGTGATCCCCGTGAATGAATTGCTCATAGTAGTAGATAGCCTTTCTTGGCGTCCCTGGAAAAATCACAGTGTATGAGACCACGTATAGGGATTAAGGTGTTTTGTCTAGAAGTATACAGGAACAGGAGCCCAGCTAGGACAGGAAACTGGTTCCAGTCTCCATTCTAGGGTGTATGAGGCTAGGAGATGAAGCTTGTAGGACAGAGAGAGTGTACTATCTCTGCCCAACTTGAGCGCAACATCATCCTTTAATATGTCATCGTTAAATCAAACCCTCTAAGGGGAGATGCCAGGGAATCTGCACTGCTCTCTCCCTTCTTCACTGTGTCAAAAGAGGGTTGACTCTGCAGCTCTGACGGTTGCTGGCGGGTCTCACAGCACAGCTCTGAGGTCCTGTCCTCCTCTCTAGTCCAGAAGCAGATCAGCTCACATTTTAAATTCTCTAATAGAAGCACAAATGAGGTTTATGAACCATTAAACTTAGGTCAGTTTTCCAAAGTCTCAAAAAGCATTT
Organism: Panthera tigris; assembly: GCF_018350195.1. Taxonomy (NCBI): domain Eukaryota; kingdom Metazoa; phylum Chordata; class Mammalia; order Carnivora; family Felidae; genus Panthera; species Panthera tigris. Next base: position 27,837,402 of record NC_056675.1, on the reverse strand, counting down.
TAAAACAATTAATTACTTTGCTTCACTGGAAACAGATTGCAGACCAGTGCAAGTAGGCAGATGCTGGAGGTGAAGCATTTCACTAAGATGGACAGCGAGCTCCCACCCCAGAATTTTTTGTGGGGGGAGGAGAAGCTTGTTTCTCACATCTACCCCCACCCCAGCCTGGCAATGTCATGATCATTTCAAAGCAAGGTCTGTTTGCATTTTCCAAGCCCCTTTCTTCTTATAGTTTTGAAGAATAACCTTGAATTTTCACTGTGCTTAGGGAATGGGCAGTTCTGAGCAAATAAATGAATTTGTAGGTTAAGAGGAAGATGCTCTTAAATTCCTTCAGTTCTGTTTAAAATTTCTTTTAGAAGCATGAGTCCTCCATTGCTTTGTATTTGGAGAAGCTTAGAAAAAAGCTGATTAACAAGGTACCTACTACGCTGAGCCCAGGGTACAGGTGGAGATGCTGACTCCCTCTTGTAATTTCTCAGGGCTCTTGGAGCAGAAGTCAATGGCCCGAGACCAGGATACGGGGCGAATGACTTCCTTCTTTGTCCCAGCTCTGCTACCATCAATGCTGTGGAGGCTTGGACAAGTCCATTTCCTTATATGAGTCTCCCTCTGTTCTTCTGTAAAATGAATGGATTGGAATGGATCTCAAATTTCCTTTCTAGCCCTGACATTCTATGATTACTTACGAAACTTATTCTGTAGACACAAAAGGCATAAGAAATCAGGCTACTCCTTTCAGTTCAAGATGGCTGATTGAGCACATCTTGACAGAAGAAATATAAGAGCTAGAATAAGTCAGTGGCAGTGTGAGAAAATGGGGAATGTTGCAATCAGCAGGGCAAAAATGTTGAGAAAAGTGTGGAAGAGATAAAATATATGGCATCAGATTAATGGTGATTCCTTAACAGCCTTTAGGCAACTATAACCCCAAGTAGATAAAAAGGACATGATTGTAAACTGAGTTCTCACAATAGAACTCTGGAGAAAAATCAAAGTCAGAGACAGCAGTCTGGGAGAAGCAATGGTCTCTGGGTAACAGAGACAACAGAACCGTTATACACATTCCTCTTTCAAGAGGGGCTAGCTGCAGCACTCACTGACAGGTTCTCAGTGAAGGCAGTTTTCTATAGAAAGCTGGGACTGGAGCTTGGGTGGCTGGAGAGAGAAATGGGTCACTGCCCAAGTAACCGTTGCTAGATGCAGCTGAGATGGAGAACTTTCAACCAGAAGTCAGGCTTCCTTCCCTCACATCATGAAGGGAAGCTCACACGGATGTACCTCCTCTCCACTCAAAGCAGCCACTTCCACTGTCTGGGGGACAGCGACTGTCACATGGTTGGAGGGAAAACGAGTCAGTGCAGACCAGCACTGCACTGTAGAACAGCCTGCGGTGATAGAAATGCTCTATCAATCTGTGCGGCCAATAGTATAGCCTCTAGCCACATGGGACTCTTGAGCACTTGAAATATAGCTAGTGCAACTGAGGAACTGAATTTTAATTTCAATTTAATTAAAAAAAATTTTTTTTAACGTTTATTTATTTTTGAGACAGAAAGAGAGCATGAACGGGGGAGGGGCAGAGAGAGAGGGAGACACAGAATCGGAAGCAGGCTCCAGGCTCTGAGCCATCAGCCCAGAGCCCGACGCGGGGCTCGAACTCACGGACCGTGAGATCGTGACCTGAGCTAAAGTCGGACGCTTAACCGACTGAGCCACCCAGGTGCCCCTCAATTTAATTTTACTTATCAGATCTGAGAGGATGTATGCTCCATACAGAAACCTGAGTTTATTCATAAAGTGCTTTAATGATATAAAATAAATTGTGCATATTAAACTGATTGGTAACATTACCAACTGAGTACGACGTCTGAATGGGAGAATTAAAAATTAAATAAAAGAGGGTGCCTGGGTGGCTCAGTTATTTAAGCATCCAGCTTTGGCTCAGGTAATGATCTCACAGTTTGTGGGTTCGAGCCCCATGTCTGGCTCTGTGCCAGTAGCTTGGAACCTGGAGCCTGCTTTGGATTCTCTGTCTCTGTCTGTGTCTCTCTCTGCCTCTCCCCTGCTTTCACACTCTGTCTCTCAAAAGTAAATAAACGTTTTAAAAAAACATTAAAAATTTAAATAAAGGATCGACTTAGTGATCAGAAATATCTAACCAAAGCATTCTGCCAACCCCCCAGAGCAATGCCCTGAAAATGACAACACAAAAGCCGACACACGGACGATGGATCCAGGAGACCCAACGTTCATCAAAGAGAGAGCAGACATAATGGAATTAAGGAACAAGCTGAAAAAACAAAACAAAACAAAACAAAACGGAAAAACATACAAATAATTGCTGATAGTGCAGTTGTTAAATAGAAGTTAATAAAATAGAAGAGGCATGCCAGAAAACCAAGTATCTAAAATCCATGCATATCTACAGCAAAATATTAATCTTATACCCAAATTCGACATCATAAGATGTGGGAGGTGGAGAGTGGAGGGCAGAAGAGATGAAGATATTCCATAAGGGTTGTGTTTTCAGAGAGGAGGCTCTAGACTACTGCTGACTTTCTGGCATTGCTAAGAAAATAGGATTTGAAATATATTTGTGTTTGTAAAAGTACATCTAAATTAAAATATAAGTATAAAAAAAAGGAAGGTAGTCTTCTATTTCACTGGAGAAATAAAAGCCAGAAAGAATATTTGCTTAATTAGCTAGAAGCTGGAAAAGGTAGCCCTCAAGAAAAGATGAAAAATAAGCAACATAAATGAAGATGACAGAAATGAAGCCAAACATATGGTGATTATAGTAAATATAAATAATTTAATTTCTCCTGTTGAAAGACAAACAATGTTAGCACTTTTTAAAGGAAACATGTTACTTAGGAAACCTTAAATAAAATCATTTCAAAAAAGTTTAGAAATAAAGGATTAGAGAAAGCTATAAATATTGAATTAGGTTAGCAACTATATTTTCTAAGGAAAGATTTTCTTTGTTTAAAGATTATACGTCCCGCTGTTTTTCATTCTCGCCCTATCAGAATACTCTTATTTTTGTAAAATGTCACCCTTAGATGAGTTGCTGAATTATTTTGAAAATTTGACTCGTCTCTACTCATTTCTCCTTCTAGAAAGACTTTTTGACACAACTTCTTGTCCAGAAAGTCTAAATTCAGGATTTTCTACCTGTCTCCTCCTACAAAACTCTGTGTTTACAACAGTAACTCAGTAAAATACTCCAGAATGTTAAAGCTGAAATTTCTCCTTCATCTGAGGACCTCCTGATGATTTTTATCCAGAGTTTCTCCTAGATGAGGAAACCCAGTGGCAGAAGGATCAAGAGGCTTGCACAAGGTCACGCCGTAGTTTGTGGCAGAACCAGGGCTAGAACCTAAGTGCAGAGATCCTTTTTGTTTTAGGTGAGAGAAAACCAAGACAGTCTCCTTTTAATGCCTATCAATGAAAAGTTGAGGATCAGAACTAGGTTCAGGTGGCACCTGACCCAGGTATTAAAATTATGCCATCAGAATGAGGTCTCTGTCTGTAAAATGCTTGCTTCTCTATTAGCTTCATTCTCTTGTTCCATGTGGTGGCAAATTGCTACCAACTTCACCACCTTTAACTCCAAACTCAAGTCTAACCTTAAAGAACCTGCTAATCTTAACCATCAAAAGTGTCTCTTTGTCTCACTGGCTCAAGTTGAATCATGTGACCATCCCTGAACCAGTCAGTGGCATCACAGTAATGCTTGCTCCGTTAGGTCTGGCCTGAGCCACATGCACATCCCTAGGGCAGAAAGTGGATCCATCCCCACCCAGAACACATGGGCTGAGAATCAGGAATGTTCCCTGGAGGAAAATCTGGGTGCTCGAAATAGGAAAAGGCTGAATGTGCATTGAAGGGCCAAGTCAAGTCTCCTTCCTCCTGGTGCAATAAGTTCGCAGTGCACCATCACCGAAACGTGTCCAGTCCTCCACTCAAGGAGGCAACTGGCGCTCAACCTCCTCATCCTGTTTCAGGGGCGGGAACAAGCAGGCAGGTGAACTTGGCCTCTTTTTTTTTTTTTTTTTTTAATATTTTTCGTTTTGTTTTGTTTTGGAATGCTTCCTAAAGGGCACTAGTGAAGGATGACAGTAGCAAAGCCATTGTTCATTGTTCTGTCATCATCTATTGCAATTTCCAAATCAGCAAAACCAGCGGCTGTCTGGAGTGACAAATCCCTTGACAGATGGGAGCCTTCCTGGTTGCCAAGCAGTAACCCTGCTCCAATCAGTGATTGTGAAAAATCCGTGGAGAATATGGAACCTGAGATAATAATACTCTCAACTCCATATACTTGCAAAATTGGCTTGAGTATCAAGTTTAGACAGCCTCCGATCCTACAGATGTTGCTTATGGAATGCTTTCAGTCTTGGTAATGCACTTTAGGAAGATATGTAGGAAGGGTGGTACCAAGTATCCTGGCCTGTCTTGGAGCTGGGATTGTACGGAAAGACCTCTGTAGTTTGTGACCACTTAAAAACAGGGGTCTTGTGGAAAAAACAAAACAAAACAAAACAAAAACAACACTTTCACTCATCACATTCCCTAGAGAATATCCTCCTCCCTGACTACAATCCTGCGTTTTGTGTGAATTTGAAAAGCATAGCATCTTGCCTACAGGACTGGACATGACCCAGGAACTGGACAATCAGTATTTCTATTCCTTCTGGTTAGGGTGCCTGGACCCAAGTTGGACCCATGAGAAACCAATGAGAAAGGCTTGGAAAAATTACCTTGGAATTTTTATATAGAAAGCTGGAAGGAACAGTTCTCTTTTTTCCCTGGAGTTAAGGTTGTAAATATCTGACCCTATAGCTGTTGGTGATTACAATGAGTGGGGTTTAGAAAAGACATGTGCAGGGAGGGGTGGTATTGGAAGAAAGAATGTCCTCCGCTCCTACTAGTGAGGCATTTGCATACACATTTTCAGTTTTTATCCATAAGCCTCATTAATGGAAGCTTCTCTCTGATTCTGACAATAGGCTTATGCTAAGTCCTTGTGGAGTGGAATAGCCAAACCAGATTTTTTCCTTCTTTCGGTAAAGAAGCTGCCAGCTGCTCTTTGTTCTGGTGGGGATAGATGGTCAATTCAGAGCAGATGTTTATGCTCTCTCTTTAATATGCAGATATATTGCAAACAAACTTAGATTTGAAAACTGTTATGACGAGGCCTTTGGTTTGACTTAGAGGAGCTACCTATATACTCCTCTTTGCGAAGACATGAAGGCCGCTTTGCATATGGAGATCAGGGGTTTTCTGGGAGAGAAGACACTAATGTTCCCACAATACTTGCCCCTGATTATTTTACTTAGGAAGCTCTTGTGGAGAGGACTGGAGCAGACCTGGACAAGATTCAGTGAAAGAGAACAGCAGTGGGGGCCAAGAATTAAAGTAACCATAAGCAGAGAGAGATGTTAGACCAATGATCTCTTTCTGGCACTGACTCAGGAGACAGTAGTAGAAAGTGGTTCTGGGGATCCAAGATGAATAAATCTTAGAAAGGCTTCTGCTCTAGCATTTCTAGTGTCAGCTCATGTCAGGAATCAATTGTGTGTTAGTTGGTGTGAAGGGCCCAAGCATCTAAGTTTCCTATGTACAAGGAGGTTTTAGAGATGTGGGTAGGGCCACCTCCCTAACTTCGGTTCTCCACCCACACTACAGATAGTAAGTTCAGTACAAATACTGAACTAAGCCACTCTTGGGTGCCCAATGATGTTCTTTCTCTCCATGTCTAATTTCTGGTGCTGATAGACCAAGAGGCTACCCAGGTGGAACAAGTGCCACCCCATGGAAGCAAATGCCTCTTCAGGTGGGACCTTGCACCGTGATTATCATGGTGTGAGATGCGTATGTGTGAATGCATGTGTTGGTGGGTTTTCCTCATTGCAGAACATGCTAACGGTTCAAGTTGCATTCTGTTACCTAAACTTATAGGGCTTGGCCAACGTTTGTAATCCATAGAGTATGTCCCCCATGGCTCGTTGGCTTTCTGTTTGAATACATACAAGTAGTACAATTTGGCACCTGGGATGCTCATAGCTACTGAGTTGGTGGTTGTTTTTAGGAGTTTTCACGAAAAAATTATTACAAAAAATCTCAAGGATTCATTGTTGATACTTCCAGTTTTAAGTTAAGACTTTTACTTGACCTCTTTTTACTACATCAATATGACCTCTCTTCCATTCCAAGAATCCTGGCTTTCCAGGGTACAGGGGGTGACGGAATTAGAATTTATCATTATTTCTCACTCATTTTATCCAACCTTACTCACACAATGGTCTTGGAATAACAATACTAATTTATTATTACAGCTGTTATAGTTACTGAAAGTAACTCCACCTCCATTATTTCTATCGAAACCATCAGCACAATTTTGCTATATGCTCTTCTCATGCCCCTCCTTTTTGCCAAGTTTATTGAGATAAAACCTACATATAGGAAAGGTTACCTGTTGTAGGCACACAGATGTATAATCTTGATGTATAAAAGAAAAAAAAACTTATACAGACCCTCCATTCTTAGTAATTGTGCAAATATACATTGGCAGACATGTAGCCATTTCATAGTATGTTTCTCCTTGTGTGTCCTCATTCGTCTTTGTCTGTCTGTATGAGTAGCTATTTGTTTAATGCTCATTAGCCATCATTATGTCACTGGCCCTTTAATTATTTTGGTTGTCTAAAACTCATTCCATAGTAGATTACTCAGAGGGGCTTGTGGGAACAATATTTCTTGAGTTCTTGTGTTTCGATAAGTTTATCTATGCACTTTGTACTTAAAAAATCAATTGTGCCGCGTAATAAAATTCCTCAGTGCTCTTTCCCTGAGTATTTTAGATATGTTACTCAATTTTCTTCTGACATAAAGCCTGGCTTTCATTGGCTAATAATAATCTAATTTTCTTTCCCTTTTAAGTTGCATGGTTTTTTTTGGTGCTAGATGCCAAAAGGGTTATTTAATGTCTCAGATCATACTGGAATGTGTGTTGGTATTAATAATCTTGGGTCAGTATTCTCATGCTTGCATTGTGCTCTTTTGAAATCTAGTTTCCAATTACATTTTTATTTCAGGAATGTTTTCTTGAAATAGAGTTTTTGGTATTTCTTCTGTTTTCTCACCTTGGTTTTCATCTTTAGAAATGCCCGTTATCTGTGTGTTCAATCTTCTTTGCCTGTTTTCTTTTTTTACCCCTTTGCAGTTTCAGTATTTGTTACTGTCTCAATTATTTTTCTCTCTAAATCTCTTACATTGAACTTTAGGGTTTTTTTTGGTTTTTGTTTTTAACGTTTATTTATTTTTGAGACAGAGAGAGACAGAGCATGAATGGGGGAGGGTCAGAGAGAGGGAGACACAGAATCTGAAACAGGCTCCAGGCTCTGAGCTGTCAGCACAGAGCCCGACGCGGGGCTTGAACTCATGAACTGCGAGATCATGACCTGAGCTGAAGTCGGCCGCTTAACCGACTGAGCCACCCAGGCGCCCCTGAACTTTAGTTTTTTAATTGTGAAATCAATACAGCATGAAATTTAACATTTGAATAAATTTTAGGTATACAGTTCCATGACATTAAATACATTCACATAATCATGCAACCCTCACCACTGTCCCATTTCCATAACTTTCTTTATCCTGCAGGACTGAAACTCTATATTCATTTTAAAAAGAAATCCTGGGGCACCTGGTGGCTCAGGTGGTTAAATGTCCAACTTCAGCTGAGGTCATGATCTCATGGTTTGTGAGTTCGAGCCCTGCATCGGGCTCTGTGCTGACAGTGCAGAACCTGCTTGGGATTCCCTGTCTCTCTCTCTCTCAAAATAAATAAATAAATAAACTTAAAAAAATAAAATAAAGAGGAATTCCCATTCCCTACGACCCCCCCCACCCACCTCCTGGCAACCGCCATTCTACTCACCGTATCTGCGAATTGAGCTACTCTAAGTACCCCATGTGATTGTTATTATGCAGTGTTTGCCTTATTTTCACTGGCTTATTTCACTGAAGGGAATTTCTTTCCCTTCTAAGGATGACTAATACTTCATTGTGTGGCTCTACCACACTTTGGGTATCCCTTTATCTGCTGTTGGACTTTTGAGTGGATCCCACCTCTTGGCTACGGTGAAGAAATGCTGCTGTGAACACGAGTGTACAAGCACCTGTTTGTGTTCTCCGTTTCTTACTGACTTTTCAATTTTCCCTCCTTCTCACCTTCTGCTTCTTTTGTTCTTTCTGCTTGCCTCTCCTGGGCTCTCTTTTCCTCGGGTCTCTGAGATTCTGCCTCTGTCACTTCCTCGGTCTCCCCCATAGACAAGACTATAAGGCATGTCTTATACCTGTTAGTGGTCTGTCCCCACCCTCCTGTGTTTGGTGATTCAGGGGTATCTTGTTCCCTGGATTTGTTGCAAAATGTTGTCCATGTGTTTCTAGTCTTCCTAATCGACTTACTCTGTTTTCGTGTCGGGATTGAAAGAGGCTGAAAAACTGAGCTGCCATTGCTACTATCTTCCAAGAATCTCCCATAATTGTTTCTCTTTCTCTTACTTTCTGCTCCTTATGTCTTATTTCCTGTGTGCTCAGACATTTATTACTGTGTGCTGTTCATTTTTCCTGGAAATTTATTTGTGGCAATCCCTTGGGGACTGTGAAAAGGGTGCGTTCTTCCGAAAAGCATTTTCAGTTGTGTTAGCCGGACACCTGGGGGCATAGCCTGCAAATGTGTTAAACCAATTGATGGCTTGGAGTTTTCTGGTCCCCATGGGTTGTCCAATTTTGGCTGTAATTCCTGTGATTATTAGGGCCTTTTACAGAAGGTATTTTTCTCCCTACTGTGCTGAGTACTGAAGAATTTTTCTTGCAGACTCCAGGAGCTGGGGGCTATATAGGTGCAGTCATTTTACCTCTGGTTCATCCTTACATGGCTGTTGTAGCTCTTTGGGTCCTGGGTTTTGGAGGTCTTGCACTTAGCTTCCCACTTTGGGAAGGTCCGAGTCCATTGCGCCCCACGAGGTTATGAAAACTGAAGCCTGAGTTCGTCAAGTTTGAGAAATGTTTTCAGCACAAAAATGGTTCAGTACCATGCTTCTCCTTCTGGATTTCTTCCTTCCCTGAGATTTTGCCCTGATAATTCTTCACCAACAGCATTTTTAGTTGTTTTCTGTGGAAAGGCCTGACTTCCACTTGATCAGAAATGGAAGGCCCAAAATAATTTTTTACATGTAAGCTTTTGTAGAAATATTATCCCTTTGTGTGGTCATAAGAACTGTTCTTTCAGCTAGACAGTAGGAACCATGTTAGGTGAGGCTGGGGCATCCAGGCCAAGTACTGGAACCCACAAACATCTAAGAAGGCTTAAGGGAACCAGATCCAACCCAACAACCCAGATCCAATCTACACACAGGACAAGTCCTGTTGAACAGCCTTTTTTAACCTTTCTTCCTACACTGTAGGCACTGGCCAGAGAAGACTCACTTCAGTTTTGAGATGGCATGAGTGCATTTTTCTTAGTTGATACATGACAGGTACATGGGATCTGGAACCAGACTGCCTGGGTTTGAATCCTGGATCTGCTATTTATAGTATTACAATCTTGAGCATGTAAAGTCATCTCTCAAATCTACTTCCCTCACTTTCAGAGGGGATGAAAATAGTTCGTGCTTTATTGCGATGTTCTGAGGATTGCATGTGATAAAGTATTTAACACAGTGCCTGGCACATTTACACGCCCACAGTGAGGACTAATTGTAACCTCAATATCCCCAAAGGGAAAAGTCTTGTGGCATTTTTTCTCTCCGCTCGTTTTCCTCTTTTAGAGGCATACCCCATCCAGCATCTCATACCTTCATCCAGAGGAAGATCTCTTTTGTTTGCCACATTTAGTCCTTGCCATAATAAAAATGCTGAACCAAAGTTTTAGGTGTTGAGATGGGAAAGCAATTTGAAAACACAAGGACAGAGTTTTCTGAGTGAATGGGAAGGCGTCTGATGGAGCGAAAGAAGCCACACCACAGAGATGAGGTCTTGGGGGTGCTCAAGGGAGAAGACAAAGGTGTGGCTGATGTGAGGGGTGGAGGAGCAGGACATTGGGAACAGTCCTGTGCATTTAAGGCGCTGAGTCATTAATTATTTAACAGTGGTGTATTTGGGTGCTGAAGTCTCATGTTTACTGTGCTACTGATCTCCAGAATTCTGCAAACATTAAGTTTGAGTGGGCCCCGGGGAACTGACCCCTGAGCTTATGTCTGAGTTTTCTTATTTCCTGAAGTCTGCTTGTCTGCTCTCTCTTCTTTTTTTTGCTTCACACCTTAATTCTTACCGTCAAAAGACCCAGTGCCCTTTCGGTAGCTTTGTTGTGATGGTCCCAAACACCCAAGCTTTCTGAACGTCCTCTCCACATCTCCATCCAAACTCCTCTCTCCTGTGAACTATCTGAATTTTCTCTCCCTTGCTAATTTGACAAACATATCATTCTGAAGTGTGGTGTGCTGACGGATTCATTTAGTCTCCATTCTCAGAACATTCTAACGAGGGTTTTCTGGAAAGCTGCTCGCTTCAATCCCAAAGTGGCTTATTGATCCTGTCGTGTGTGTCGACTCCAGCCCTTGCCGGGGAGAAAGGTGAGAAGCAGGCTCACACCATACATTACTGGCGGGAATATAAAATGGTATAGTTACCCTGGGAAATACTTTGGCAGTTTCCTATAAAACTCAACACACAACTGTCTTATGACCTGGCAATTGCACTCCTGGGCATCAATCCCAGAGAAATAAAAACTCAATTTTACACATAAACCTGTATGCAAATGCTTATGGTGCTTTTATTCACGATGCCCCCGCCTGGCAACAAGCCAGATGTCCTTCGGTGGGAAAATGGTTAAACAGACTGTGGCACATCCATACCATGGAGTACTACTCAGCAGTAGAAAGGAGCATATTGTTGATCCTGCGACAGCCTAGGTGAATTTCCAGAGAATTATGCTGAGTAATAAATAAATAAATAAGTCTCAAAAGATTGTGTATTTTGTGATTCCATTTAGATAGCATTCTTGAAGTGGCACTCTTATAGGAATGGAGGAGAGATTAGTGATGGCCAAGGATAAGGAGGGGTGGGGCGGGAGGGCCGTGGGCAAGACGAGAAAAGGGCAATATGACGGATGCTTCAGGTGATAGGATTGTTGTATGTTGACTGTGTGAATGCCAGTTTCCTGGTTGTGGTATTGTGCTCTAGTTTTGTAACACGTTACCATTGGGGCAAACTGGGTAAAGAGCACGTGAGAACTTCCTATCCTTTTTTATAACTGCATTTGAATCTACATTTATTTAAAAATAAGAATTTAGGGGCCCCTGGGTGGCTCAGTCAGTTGTGTCTGACTCTTGACTTCAGCTCAGGTCATGATCTCAGTCATGAGATCAAGCCCTGCATCGGGCTCTGTGCTGAGTGTGGAGCCTGCTTAAAATTCTCTCTTTCTACCCTCTCTCTGCCCATTCCCTACTCATGTGCTCTCTCTCTGTCTCTCTCTGTCTCTCTGTCTCTCTCTCTCTTAAAAAGAAAATGCTAACATACACCAAATACTCACAACAGTGAGTGGCACAAGGTCAGAGCTCTATAAGCCTTTGCTATTATTAGTAATGATAGTATATTAATTTGTCAGTTCTGTTTGGTTCCAATCCCACAGATGCTAGAGCTGATCTCTATCTGTGCACATTGAAGATGAGGAAGTCGTTAGGCAGGCCAGCTCCTCTAGAGGCAACCACAGGAAGCCTCTCTAATATCATGGAACCTCCTTGTCTTGAAGTCCAGAATGCTCATCCCTTTCACTCGGCTCCTTTTGGGCTCCAGAGGACTTTGCATGCCCTGACAGGCCCACACTGGCCTTCCCAGAAGGCCACAGATGTCTTATGACTCCCAGGATCTGCTGTTTGAGTCCAGAAGGTACAGGGCTCCCTTAGCTTTTGGGAAAGAAAGTTCCCCAGTTCTCTTCTCCCCAGTCCTTCCCAGAACTTTTTAAGCAGAATCCAGAGCTTTGTTTGCTTCTGCCTGTGCCCGGATGATGTAGATACCTTAGGCCTGCAAGTAGAGAACACAGTCTCATTCCGGTTGCCATGCTGAGGAATGTCTTATCCTCAGAACTTTTCTCTCGCTCCTGTGGTACCATCATGACCCATGTTCCCAGCATCCTCCCTGGCCCTCCCTCTGGAGGACCCTCATGTCTCAGGAATGTTCGTGTTTGGCCTAGTGGTTCCCGATGAGGGCTGATACCATCCACTAAAGAGCAGGCCATTTGGACACAGTGCCGGGCTTTTGGTTGCCCAAATGAAAAGCCACCCTCTGTGCCCACAGAGTGCCTGGCACATAGAAAACAGTATCTCCCTCCTCCCTTTCCTTGGCATTACTGCATGGCTTGTCTCTCTTAGTTGTGCCACATTGCAATATGATTAAAAAGCTGTAAAGTCTCAGCACACATGAATGAAATGTAGTGTTGACATTAAGATTTTTAATCAAGGTCTTCTTACACCTATTGAATGATAAACATCAGTGTCTCCAGGCTCTGGGACAATTAGGAATGCATTGCACACCTTGCATGCATAAAGGAAAGCTTTTCTTTTCTTCACCAGGCCACATACTCTTAGAGTTAAGAGAACACCAGCTGGGAAGATAGTGTAACTCAGTACAACCTTCATCCTGGCTGGAGGAAGACATTTCCCTTCCTGGTCCCCAAGGGTCTGATCTCACATTCTTTAAACTCATACCAGGATCAAGACCAACAGGGAGCCTGCTGTCATCTCTCTGACATCCTATGCTTCTCCCTTCCTTAAGAACCAAACCAGAATTCAGACTCTTACTCAGTTTAGTCTGGTCCATCTCCAAAATTAGCAGGATTTTCTTCTGGTAGGTGGAAGTTGCCATGTGCATAGGTCTGTAGGTGCTTTTTACCTTCAGCCCCAGGAACTTGCTCTGGAGAGTTTACACAGATGTGAACTGCCCACCCTGAGACCCGGAAAGGTACAGTAAAACCTTGGCTTGTGAGCACAGTTTGTTCTGGAAACATGCTTATAATCCAAAGCACTTGAATATCAAAGCGAATTTTGAAAACCATTGGCTCAGTCGTGATCGTGTGATGTTTGGCATCACGTACTGCTTGCATTGCAAGACTCCGCTCGTTTATCAAGTTAAAATTTATTAGAAATGCTTGTTTGTCTTGTGGAACATTCGCAGAACAAGTTCTTCGCAATCCCAGGTTTTACTGTTGTTTGTCTCTGGAGTTGGAGAGGTCTGCGTTCCTTTTTGAGCTCTGTCGCTTACCTCCTCCCTGAACGTGAGCCCATTACTTGCCTCTCTGAGCTTCAAGGACGTAAACTCTACAATGTGGACATACTTGCTTGGCTAGGTTTGTTTGAAGTTTGAGATCATGCTTATTTAGTTCCTGGTACATCTCTGACACTTCGTGGCCATGAGCTCTAATTATTCATCATAATTAAGAGAGAGAGAGAGAGAGAGATGACGGAGAGCCAAAGCTCTGTGATCATTGCTGACACGTGTAAACTCGATGTCCACTGGGATTTCTTTGTCCTTTAAAATTCAAATGAAATTGGCTTTACCTCCACCCTACATATGGTTGGAGAGCCAGCGTCCCTTCCCATGTCACTAGGACTCTCTGAGACCTGGTGCAGATCAGCCCTTATGCTTCTCTGGTCAGTGTCTTTGTGTTTCTCCTCTCACGGGATTAGGTCAGTTTCAGGCCTACCTCACTGTCTTGCAAGCCGTGTCCACAAAGGGTGCAACCCCAATGTTTTCACTTCAGTTCCCCTGAGATGACATTATATTCATCAGATGATTGGTAAAGTTTTAAGGCAATGGAGTTTTATGTGACAATCCGCCCCCCAAACCCATGCTGGAGTATTAGACATTCCTGCTCCAAAAAAATGCCCTTCAACCACCTCCCGTTGGGCACTTGGCACTGATTACGTTTCTCTCCAGGCTCCATCTTCCCATCCTGGTACTTAATCCCCTCTCCTTTCCTCCTCACTTCTCTTATTTCAATCTAACCGTCCTCTTCCTGCCACCCACCAAATTCCTGCCAACTATGCAGAGAGCACCTTTGTCAAGGGAGCCGTCTCCTTCCACATGGATAGTCTTCCTACACAAATGTAGCCCATCAAGGCATTTTCCTAATCAAACATGGTTAACACGCTAAGGGGTTCTCCAGAGCCAGCTGTTAAAATAACATATCTTATTCCACTGCTTGGGAAAAATCAGAAGTACAAATATCTTAGGTCTCTGGGTCAGGGCTGCCATATAAGGTTTTGCAGGTTGTGCACTGCACAAGGATGTCTGGCCAAGAAGATTAAGTAGGGGTCAAAATGTAGCCACTTTTCAGTCTTCAAGTTGTGTGTCCTTGATCAATATTGGGTGCATTCAGAGGAGTACTTTTTCCTAGGTCAACCACTAATGTAGGGAGAGCTTATTCTAATTTTCTACTGGGGCCAGGGGAGTAGTGGCGGTGACAATGGCAATTTCTTCTGATTTGTCTTTCCAGAAGGGGTACCTCTTTCTCATTCTCATAAGGGTGTATGCGTTAGCAGTGGCCTTGCTTGAAGTCAGGGCTTTTGCAGTCACTGGGTAAGTCAGAGTCCTGAACTGAAGTAACACGGCGTCAGTATCTGAGTGGGAACAGCAGCAGGGCTGTGTCATTTTGAGGGAAAGACATCTGCAGTTCTCCCCAAGCTGTCACTGGGAGGTATCATTTGCATATTAAACAAATATTTAAAATTAGCCATGCAGCAAACAATCAGAAGCTGCATTGCAGACACCATCCCTTCAAAGCAACAGCAGGAACTAAAATGTACCTCCAGGTGTGCACATCTGGATTCAGGGTGGCATGACTGGAGCTGGGATCAGTTGCTATGACAGGTGAACTTGTCAGGTAAGGAGAAGGGAAAAATAAAAATAATAAAACTGTTAATAAAAATGACAAAACTTAGTTTTAAAATGAAATAATAAAATAAAATACGCACTCCTTTATACTCCCGCAATCCCAGTGGGCTATTTGGGGGTTAAATGAGATAATACATTTAGAATAGTGCATGGCTGCAGTAAGAGCTCAGTAATGTTAGCTACAACTGTCATTATTCCTAGGGTGACAGCCAGATATTTACAAACTGATCAGAATGGACGACGCCTACAGTCAGCACAGACATTACCTGACCTGATTTGCCTCACTTGATCAAAATGTATCATTCAAATAATAGACCATTGTTTGCGTAGGCTGAGAACTTTGCATGTTTTTATTTTGTCTAATCCTCATGAGAGCCTTGTGTAGTTGGGAATAGCATTACCCCTGTGTTACAGATGAGGAAACAGGCTTAAAGAGGTTAAGTGAGCTGGCCAAAGACACAGTGCGGCCCCTGGGACTCAAGCGGGAGCTCATGTCCTTGGCTTTTCCATGATAACTGTTTCCTCCACTTCTGCTTCAGGCGCTGTGTAAGGACATGCCCACCTTTTTGATTCAACAGGTAAACCCTGTTGGCCATATAGTCACTGTGCCTGGATAAGTACGTTTTTCAAACCACCTTATGCTTTCCTCTGTTTTCCAATTTCCCACGGTTGCCCCACTATTTTTGTAATTGGTAAAAGAGCAATTAATAAAAGAAACAGTTAAATTTAAAGGAGAAAATAAACTGATGCGTCCCGCCCAAACAACGGGACTATCGATTTGTGTCATTAATTAAAATGCTTTCCCGGCACACGCACTGCATATCCATTAGCTCACTCCTTCTTCATGGCGCGTTGGGGTTGGGGGGTAGGGGGAGTGGCCATCTATCCAAATCTGATCGAGATTAAATATGTCAGGGGAAGCGGGTGCTGGGGATGTGCTTCAGCTCCCAAGCCTCCAGGGTCTCCTCTCTCATGCTAATCGTGTTCAGGATTTGCCCTTCTGTGTGGGCAGAACAAACAGGGAGGACCCACTCTTGTGATGTGAAACTGCTGTTTATTCTTTTTCCAACGAGAACAGCATTTGTTTATTTGTATAATTTAGTGAGCGGAAGGATGGGATGTGTGTGTGGGGGGGGGGGTTGAAAATGTAGATAGAAAGAAAGAAGGAAGGAAGGAAAGAAAGAAAGAAAGAAAGAAAGAAAGAAAGAAAGAAAGAAAGAAAGAAAGAAGGTTCCCATACTAAGAAACACTGGCTTATTACAGTGAGGGTGATCCCAGGGGTTTTCATGCCTACGAAGCACCCCAGAAGGTTCATCTGTGCTTTGGATGCGGCGTGGGCGGGGAAAGGGAGGACAGATGACTGTTTTTCTGAGCCATGCCTGGGCTGAGCATTTTGGAAGTAATTTCCCATTTATTTCTCATGACCACCCTCCAGAGCACCATTTTACAGATGAGTAAACCGAGATTCAGAGAGTTTCAGCCAGTGGCAGAGCCATGGTTGGGGACCAGAACTGCCAAACCCCAAGGCCCACCCTCTTGGCCGGCATCTTGACAGTCATTTCCAGATCCAGGCTTATCAGCTGGTCCCATCATGGTCACTGAGGAGTTTTGTTAAAGCACATATTCCCAGACTTCCCCTAAGCTCACGGAATCAGAACCTCAATGCAGGGCCCAGAATCTGAATTTTTAACAAGTGCCCCCAAGTGGTTTTGGATGTGACGACAGGCTTATGCTCCAGAATTCTGTCTGAGCAGGGCTGTTTTCGGTCGGTGTGCAGCTGGCACGGTTATCTAAGCTGGTTAAACTCTGAAATACCTCCATTTTGATTGGTAGGTACCGGCTGCCCTGAATCTCTGCCCCCTGCCCTGCCTGCACAGTCCCAGCCACTCACCACTTATGACTTCTCACGACCAAGCCACCGGAGGGCTGTTGGCCCGCTTACTTGGGGTGAAAGCTTACTTACTGCAGCTTCTGCTTCAGTACTGAAGCTACTGTATCTCCTGATTTGTGGGTGCTCGTGCATAGCTGTTAGCAGATTTTGAATTTCATCCTGAATATGAGTACATGCCCCTGTTTAGATCATCGACTCTGGCCGACACATTTTACATTGCACACAGGGCTTTAGACATAGTTAACTGCTCATTAAATTTAGTGTTTTTTAAATTTTTTAAATGTTTATTTTTGAGAGAGAGAGACACACACACAGAGTGAGAGTGGGGGAGGGACAGAGAGAGAGGGAGACACAGAATCCGAAGCAGGCTCCAGGCTCTGAGCCCCCAGCACAGAGCCTGATGCGGGGCTCCAACCCATGAACCGTGAGATCATGAGCCAAAGTCAGACGCTCAACTGACTGAGCCCCCCAGGCGCCCCAGAGAGAAAGGGAGCAAAGGATCCTAAGCGGGCCCCGGGCAGACAGCAGACAGCCTGAAGCAGGGCTTGAACTCACGAACTGTGAGATCATGACCTGAGCCAAAGTTGGTGGCTTGACCGACTGAGCCCAGGTGCCCTGAATTTAGTTTTTTAAACAATCGTAACTGTACGATTTTTTTTTTCTTGTATTCACTATAAGAGGGGCTGATATGGAAGGGGAGGTGGGGGAGGAGGACCCAGAGTTGGTTTCTGGGGGCTGTGCATCAGGGTGGTCTCTGGGGAGACCAGGGCAGAAAAAGAGCCCCAAACTTCGAGGAACTTGGGAAGATGAGAAAGCAGTGATATCGCTGGAAAAGAAAATGGGGTGTTCAGCAGACAACAGGTCCTCAAAGAGACATTTGTTCAATGTTAGGTGAGGGAACATAACAAGAGAATTGCAATTGGGCTCATTTTTCACATAATCTAAAGAGAAGAAAGGACCCGCGGGTAGAAGGATGTCAGTTTCAATTCCGTTGTAGCTGTGGCATGTGGAAAAGACATTAAATTCTCGGGAAGGAACCCATTAAGCCAAATAAACGTCACCATAGCCAAACATTATTGGCTCTCTGACTTCCACAGATAACTTTAGAGATGGTTATTTCCTTAGTTGAGAAATCATGGCCAGGTATTTTCAATGGAAATGAGTTTTGCAACCTCTAACGTGTTTGAGAAAAAGAAATATTTTGACACACCATTCCAATAATAGATAATGCAGAATAATCTCCCGGGTAAATCACCAATGTGGAACAATTTGCTTCATCACAGAAAAGCTCGTTCTCCCCCACCCCCCACCTTTCCTTTCTGGAATGTCTGTACCCTCTCCCATGCTGCTCTCGGTGCTTCAGAGAAGCAATAAGAAATTTAGGATAATGGACTGTAAATGTATCTGTAGCACAGAGCCGCATGTCCGCACTGGTGGCCCGCCCACCAGCTTCCTTGGCACCTGGTCAGACTCACTGCCCAGGGTGTTGCAGTGGAATCTAAGGATGTCTAACTAATTAACCCCTGATTATGGCAAAATGAGGTTTATAATAGAGGAGAGTGTGCCAAAGCTGCATTTGGGAGACTTAGAGAAAAAATAAAACCATAAAACTGTAACCAAGCCAACTCAGAGCATAAGAAAGAAACCACAGCAGAATGCAAACAGATGACCAGACTATTATTCCCTGCCCCTCAGCTATGGGATTTTTAAGTTGAGGTCAGCTTTGGAAATAAATTCTCTACTCTGGCTACTCAGTGCAAATTTCTAACCATTTTCCTTGCAGGAAAATGAATTCAGTGTTAATTCTTGACCAGAGAGATGATTCCCAAGTAGGTGCTAGTCCCTAAGGAAGAGGAGTACCAAGAGAGAAGGGTCAGTGATGTGCGCGCTGTCTCTGCTTCCTGTTTTTCCATCCCGCTCCTCAGTGGCAAACTAAAGGACGTAAGCCTTTTTGGCAAGGAAAGCTTTCTATTGCCTCCTGCAGAAGTGAACCCAGCGTTTTCATGTTCTTTCCACAGCAGTGGGTTGTTGGTGGGAAATGAAGTCATAGGGTTTGCTGATGTCCTAGAAATAACGTGAAGAGATTTTTCAACAAGGAGGCATCCCTAAATGTCCAGAGAAACTGTCAGGGAGCTATCAAGTAAAGATAAAATGTATATGTATAGTTCTGTTCCCAGCCCTCTCAAATACTATGGTTTCCTGTCTGAGAATCAGCAAAGATTTGGGGTTTAGAAGGCCTGAGTTCAAATCTCAGCTTTTCTCTCCTGAGCGATGCTGGGAAAATCCCATATTTTTTCTGTACCTCAATGCTCTCAACTGTGAAATGGAGATGACCATTTCTGGCCAAGGATGCGCCAGAGAATTCAAATCAGAGGGAGGGACAATGGTCTTCTCCTCAGCCTTACCTTACACTTTGTCATCTGCCCGTGACATAACTATGAGAATACCCAGAACCCATAAACTGTAAGGACTAGGCAGTTTGTAAGCTTCCAGGACATACAAGGAAGGAGCGATCCAAGAGATTTCTCTGTCCCCCTGGGGTTTGATCCAACAAATACTGCCTCCCCACTCTTCCCCGATTATAAAACAAAAGCCTCTGTATCTATCAACTCATGCACATCAATGCTGAGCAGAAAAGAAAGAAAAACTTGCAACATTCGGTGACTGAACATAGTCGGCCAAGACGTCCTGACATTTTTATCATCATCGTGGCCGTCACCATAAATTCCTTATTATTAATGTTGATTGTGGAGACATGCCACCACCTGGCTTTTGGCAGAAGACGGGGGCACAAGTTTCAGAACAAAGAAAAATGATGCTCTGCTCTTCAGAAAAAGTTACATGTTTCAAAACTGAGCACAGAATGAACACGTACCTATTTTATATTTTCACCATGAATTTTGTAAGACGAATCACCAGACCAATACACCACAGTGCTGATTAAACTGGAGGCTTTAAAATAGTGATTTTTACACCTGGCTACACATTAGAAACAACTGAAGGTCTTAAAAAAGAAACAAACGAAAACAAGCAAACAATGTCCAGGCATTCTCCCTACCCAGAGATCCCGATTTAATTGGTGCCAGAAGTGAAGTTTTGATAGATGAGCCTGGTGGGAGTCTTCCCACTGAGCTGTGGCCTGTCTTGTCTGCCTACGTTCATCAAGGCCTGGGAAAAGCACCCCACCCCCATTCGCCTCCAGCAGTCTCTCATATACCTGGTCACCTCCTTGGGCTCTTCCCCATTTTCCTTCTTTAATGCCAAGGGCACTCTCTCATACCTTACTTCACTCTTCAGGGCAGATCCCTATATCCTATAAAGCAAACACAATTAATTGATCTTTGGGGTTTGTAGTAGATTTGATTATTGGTCTTAATTATTCCCTCCCCTAGAATGGGATTAGGCACCCACCCCCTTGCCATAGTCACACAGTGAGCAGTGTTCCCCTACCCTCTGTCTTTGGGCCACGTGAGTTGCCTTGGCCAATGGATAGTATGAATGGAGACTTGATATGTGCTTGTCTGAGTGGGTTTACTGTCTTATGCTTTCGTCATTGCTGTGGCATAAACCTGCCCTGATGTGTCTGTTGGTCCAACGAGGATAAGAGACATGTGGTTAATAACCTGAATTCAGCTTGCAGCTTGGAGGAAAGCATAACTTAGATCAGCTGAACCCCAGCTGGCCCACAAATCTGTGAACAAGAAATAAATGCTTGTTGTCATATGTGACTGAGTTTTGGCATGGTTTGTGACGTAACATTATTGTGGCGATAACTGTCTGGTGCTAAACCCGTGTCTAAGCACATGGCCTTCAACCATTGGACTTTTCCTACTGTGATACCTGAAGTCATCCTTTGATACCCTCTCATTGTGTGTGATCTCCATTCTGAATCAGCGTCCTCAACCTGCTCACTCCACTTGCTGGCATGTTCCACATCTTTCTGACTTCTGATCCTTGGCTGTGGATGGCCTTATCTTGCTCCACTGAAATTGTGCCCTTGGCTACCCCTCTGATTTTGCCTCCTTTCCTCTTCAGGCATGAATTGCATTTGGTCTTTTTGCTCGCACTGGTTAGACATCTGTTGAGGATGCTGGGACTGTGCAGCCGTTCTGAAAGCCTCAGAGGTGGATCCATACCTGAGCTCACCTGTTCCTGTGACGGAGATCCAGATACATGTCCATTTCCCCTCGGTTTTCTCCCAAGCACAGAGTGGAGAGGCAATACGACTGGTTAGAGCACAGACTCAGGAACAAATGTGCGTCACCTTCCACAAGCATTTCTCTTTCTTTACCTATAAATGGGGGAGGCCGATGCCAATCTCCTAGGATGGCAGTGAGGATTAATCTATGGAAAACACTTAACACAGAGCTTGACTGGCGCATAGCAAGCACTACATAGGTTTTTGCTATTACTGTTCTCCTCCTCCCCTCCTCCTCCTCCCCTTCCTCCTCCCCTTCCTCCTCCCCTTCCTCCTCCCCTCCTGCTTCTCGTCCTCCTCCTCCTCTCCTGCTCCTCTCTTCCTCCTCCTCCCCCTCCTTCTTCTTCACCTCCTTCATACTACTGTGTTCTACTTAAAACTCTCCACGTCCTACTTTGTGATTAGCATACAACATGTGAATAGTCAACCAAGGGTTGATTTTCTGAAATGCAAGTCGTGGCTTCATGCTGTAGTGTGAGGCTTCTAAATCTGAAGTACGCAGTACGGCAGTATCCTATACTGAAGTACAGGAGTCTGCTAGCAAGGACTCAGAAGCTGTGGAATAACTATGGTGCAACTTTCTAGAATGTTCTTTTGGCGTGACTGCAAATTATTACAAACACTACCTTTATGTGCTGAAGTTAATTTTTTTAATCTTAATAGCTTCAAGAGAGTTTCTGTTAGGAAAGTAAATACCTGTGTTTACCCAAGGGGCTTTTTAGCCTTGGGATAGAAAGTGAGGCCCCTGACATAAGGAGCCAAAACATATAATAGAAGTTAAGGATATATTTGGTTTAAAGTGACAGAAAAATCAACACAAATTGGCCTCAAAAACAAAAGGAATTTCTTAGTTCTTGTAACTAAAAAGCAGGAAGATCTGGTTTTAGATAGGGCTTCATCTAGTAGCTCAAATGATTGTATTCAGGACCCAGGTATTATGTATCCTCTTTGCTTTCTATTTTGTTTGTCTTCATCTTCAGGTCTGGTAGTTTCTCTTTCCCCGGCTCTGACCTCTCTCCCTGTGATAATAAAATGGCCGAAGTAGTTCTCATCTTGCAGTAAATACATTGTCCAGAGGAAAGGAGCATATCTTTTCTGCCATCTCCTCCTTAAGTCCTGGGATTACCTCTCTCTCATTGGCCGAAATTGGGTCTTGTGTTCAACTCTGAACCAATCACTCTGTCCAGGAAGCTAGGACTCACTGATTAGCTTAAGCCAAACACAGCCAACTGCTGTAGTTTGGGCAGTTAATTCTACCCAAACAATAAAACTGAGAAGGAGGGAGAGGGGCATTCCTCTGAGATGCTATTTATGGGAGAAAGGGACAAGGATGTTTGGGTGGTAACCCACAAATGTTCAATACTCCAGCGAAAGAGATGATTGAATAGATTTGTAGGAGATTTAGAAAAGCATTTCATTTTGCACAGATAGAGAAGTAGGGAGAAGAATTACCCATTCTGAAGGGAGGAAGTATAGATAGATAGATAGATAGATAGATAGATAGATAGATAGATAGATATTTACTGTTCAATTGTGTTTAGGGTTATGATATAAACCCCTTTTTTAAATGTTTTTATTATTTATTTATTTTGAGAGAGAGAGAGAGAGAGAGAGAACGAATGGGGGAGGGGCAGAGAGAGAGAGGGAGCGAGAGAATCCCAAGCAGGCTCCGGACTCCATGTGGAGTTCAATGTGGGGCTTGATCCCACAACCGTGAGATCATGATCTGAGCCGAGACCAAGAGCTGGAGTCTCACCTGAGCCACCCGGGAGCCCATATATAAACCCCTTCTTAGCGGTAGGCTGGTGAATGTTTAACAACTAGGTCTCTGGGAACCATATATAAGTATATTTTAAATTTTACTGATACAGAAGAATATGTAGCATACAATTTACAATGATAGCAAAGTATACACTATTCTTTCCCATATAGCTGATTGATTCCCACAAAATGCTTCCTTGAATTTTGCAGAATTCCTGTATCTATAGCTGATCTGTGCTTGCAATTCAACCATGATTTGACAAAATCGGGCTCTAAATAAATAGTTGATTACGAGTGTAGTTCTGACATGAATGTTGGCTGATATTTTCATTTATGTTGTTGAATAAGATGGAAGAGAAACAAGGGAGACGCGCAAGTCAGAACTTCATTTGTCAGTGATGTGAGGGACTGTTTTGCTGAACTGGGTAGCGATTTTCAAACACTGAAAAAAAAATTTCTTCAACTTTTTGTGCTCGTCACAGATATAACACCCTGAAATTTAATTGGCATTATTAACATATTTTCCATTATGTTTAAAGTCCAGATAATTAACAAAACAATAAATCAAGCCTTGCTTTGTAGCCTTTGCTGCTTTAGGTGGTATAAATACCCCTCTCACAGCCAATTCATTTTATCAGTGTGAAATCAGTAAACACAGAATTGGGAAGAAATGCACTACCAGCCCATTTTTATGGTATTTCTGCCACACAAATATAGTAGGCAAATAACTCCAACAGCACAGATAATAAAATGTAGTGAAATAGTAAGTAACGTTTTTAATATTTATTACCTTTATTAATCATATGGTTTATTTAATTGTGTTTGTATTACTTAATATTTAATAACGGCTGTGTTTAACCACCAGATTGCAAAAACCCTGAAACTTTAATAGCTGGCTCTCGCAAGGCTGTGTGAGACAGGGCCAGCACATCACTGCCCCTCCTGCATGCATTCGTCCCGTGTTGTCCCCAAATGATCACCATTAGCGTGTGCCTATGGGAGTGAATTTTAGTGGCAATCAAGTATCGATCACTTTATGTGCATCAAAATGTAGAGATGATATCCACGGGATGATCAAAGAATCCTGAGACGAGTGTGGTAGGAGAAACAATTTAAGGCCCAGAGGTGAACTTAAGGATATGAGCACTTACGCCTACCCCACCAGGTTTTTCCGAAATCCTGGGCAGTTTATGTAAGTTCACTGGCTAGAGCATGGGCTTTGTAGGAAATGAACAGATATTCTGGAATCAACTAATATCTGGGGTATGTACACACACACACACACACACACACACACACACGCACGCACACCGTTATATAATGCTTGTTATTAAGTGGAATCCACAATTACATCATTTTTAGGATAAATGAGAAGATCTCAAAGAAATTCCCCTGTGGGAACCACCCAGCTGTAAGTTCCAACCTCTTGGGAGCATGTTTCACTCTTCTCTGCTATTTGGGACACCTAGTGCATTTCTCTTCCCTGAGAATGTGTATTTTTCATCTGGTCTTGACATTTTAATCGGACTCCCATGCCTGGCTAGTCATCAGAATCTCCCTGGAGGCAGTTGAAAAATAGGATTCCAGGATCCCACCCTTAGATGTTCTGATTCAGGAGATCGAGCCTAGGGATTGAGAATCAGAATTCCGAAGGCCCTACCCAGGTGACCCAGCCATGTCCAGGGTCTGAGTGACATAGAGGTCTGCCACTCACCGTGTGCCTTGGCACCTCACGTCTCCTGACATTCTCTCAAGCTCTGACAGGGCAGCGATGGGTGGCAGTGCAGGGTAAGGAGACCTCTCCCGCTCCTCCTCATAGGAAGATCCTTTCCAGCTTCCCCTCAGCCCAGCCCTGTCTGCGTGGCCTTTCCATTTGACAGGAGAAAGAATCGGCTTTGCCTTTTGCAGCGAGACATCCCGATCGCAATACACTTTTAAAATTTCTAACAAGAGTAACTTTTGCTCCCATGTAATTTGCCTGGACCAGAGGGGCTCCGCAAGTCTGACTTCCTTCCAGATGGAAAAAACTTGGTGTGAACTTTCAAATCAGTTTAAAAAATTATTATTAATCTGCCTCATGGAATACACACCATGCTCCTACTAAATGCAGGAAGAGTAAGGGAGCCCCCAAGTATGTAATTTAACACCTGAAAATTCCCGAGGATGATTATACCATGGAAAGGAGACATATTGAGGATTGTAAGAAAAGGTTTAATAAAAAAATGTAAATGGAAAGGCCATAAAATTCAAATGAGGCTCATTCCCCGGGTTATAACAAGCTCTGTGCTCAGACCTTGTTAATAGCTTTTTTTTTTTAAATAATTTTATTGTAGCTTCTATTTTTTCTGTTGGTGTAATTAGAGCTTAATTAATTCCCCCCTAAAGGGGAAAAAGAGGACAAAATAGTATTTGATCTGAGACATGTATAGCGGGCAAAGCAATTAGGATCAGCAAGTTACTGTCTGTACCTTTTTTTCCTATGAGGTCTTCTGGGAGGCAGATGGCTCTGGACAGACACTCCCAGTCCTGCCCTTAGACCAGAGAATCAGTAATGCCAGGACATGCATTAAGGACCACAGGACTTTATTTAGACAAGAGACCATGCAATTTAAAAACAAACAAAACCCCCACAGCTATAAAAGCTCGCTGCATCAAATCTCTGATAAAAAGAAGGGTTCTTTTTATTTTTATTTAAGTTATTCGCATAAGTACCATATAGTTCAGAGTACCAAAAGCGTAGCTCAGGGAGGATACCAGAAGGCACATGGGCTCAGTTATAGCTTGGACATGAGAACCAACCCCAGCTCCTGCACTGAAGCCATGTGACTCTGCAGCCCTCTCTCCGTTCCTTAGACACTTGTAAATTGGGAAGAGCGATGGTACCTAATGGATAGGCCAGTCGCGAGGAGTAAATGAGGTCATGTAATGAAAAGCACCAGGTATAGGAAGTTGCTAAGTGATAGTATGACTTTGTGTGTGTGTTCTGGTTTCACAATATAGTTTTAGTGGAATTAGTCGTGAGCAGTTCCCAGCGTTAGAATTAATTACCTTCAGCTTGCCTGGCAGTGACTTATGATACCAGGCCTGTTAATGCTACCTCTGGTGGCCTCATAGGCTCAGGAGAAGCCACAGCGGTACAGGCGTGCTAATTAGGGGAGAACCAGTGTGCCCCGGAGCCTGGTCAGTTCACACTCTGGGGTCCAGGGAACAGCATGTTGGAAGCCAGGCAGTTGTGAGACCTGCTGAGTGGCCGACAGTGTTCTATGGTGGGGATGGGGGTCACAAAAGGATAGCGGGAGACATTTGTCTTCCAAAAGCAGGCAGAGGAGCTCCCAGCTTGACTCCAGCATCATGCCAAGGGCTCCATGGTGATGGTGAGAGACAGGCCTAGGGAGGAGCCTGGGCTCCAGTTTCCCAGCATGCCCTGAGCCCAAACTCTAGAACCAGGACTTTGGTCTGCTTTGGGCTCCTGGCTTTTGTGTCCTCGTTTCCTCTGCCCGCAGTGTTCACTTCACCTATTTCGCTGAATGAACGCCTCCTCTTTCTTTCCTATTTTGGCTGGAAGACCAATTCCAGTGTTACCTCCTCCCCGTCCCCCCAGATATTCAACCCAAGACCGCTGTTACAAGCTCTCATGTCTCTGTAGCACTTTCTCTAGGTAAGTTTATGTGATTAAGGTCTGTAAGCTCCACAAGAGCAGAGATCACTGTGTTGTTTTTGCTTATCTTCATATCCTCTATTTCAAGTTCCATTTAAGATTTTTTTAGTCTGCTTCTGACTTTAGTGTCTGCCTGTCCGCAGACATTGGCTTATGGCCACATTACTCCACAACCCACTTCTCCCATCACATCTCTTTTCCTGACTGTGGCACTCCTTTCCTCGTCTTATGACAGACATTGGATCCATCAGGATCATCCAGAATCACCTTAACTTCCTCAATTATATCTACAGTAACCCTTTTGCAGTGTAAGGTAACATTTTCACAGGTTATGGAGATTAGGACAAGGATGTCTTCTTGGGGGTTATCCCTATACTTACCACACTCCCTAAAATGGTCTACAGATTTAGTTCAGTCTTTAATCGACTATCACGGCCAGACTTTTTTCTGAAAAAACTGAAAGGCTGACCTGAAAACCTATATGAGCTAGAATATCCAAAACAATCCTAAAAAGAACAAAGTTGGGCTTACAGTGCTCAATGTCAAAACTTTCTCCAAGGCTACAGTAATCAAGACAGTGTGGTACTGGCATTACAGCTAGACCTATAGATCAATGAAATAGAATTCAGAGTCCAGAAATATACCTTTACTTTTAAGGTCCATTGATTTTTGACAAAGGTGCTAAGACAATTCAATGGGGAAAAGAACAGTCTTTTCAACAAACGATGTTAGACAACTATATATTCACAAGAATGAAACTAGATCCCTACCTCACATCAAAAATTAACTCAAAATGTCTCATCAAACTAAATGTAAGAGTTGAAACTATAAAACTCCTAGGAAAAAAAAAAAACAAGAATATATCCCTGTAGCCTTCTGTTAGACAAAGCCTGCTTGTTGTGACTTTAAAACAAAATGACAATGACAAGAAAAAAGATACAAACTGAACTTCATCAAAGTTTAAAACTTTTGTACCTTGTAAGGACAACATGAAAAAAGTTAAATAAATAATAATAAATAAATAATAAAAAATAACATTTGCAAATCATATATCAGATGAGGACCTTGGATCCATAGTATATAAAGAACTTTTACAACTCAGTAATAAAAAGAAACTCAATTTAAAAATGGGGAAAAGATTTTCATAGACATTTCTCCAAAGAAGATAAACGGCCCAATAAGCACATGAATATTATCAGTCATTAGAGAAGTGCAAGAGAAAACCACAGTGAGATATAACTGCACACCTACTAAAATGTTTCTGATAAAAAAGACAGATAATAACAAGGGTTAGCAAGGATGTGGAGAAATTAGAACTTTAGTGTGTTATCGGTGGGACTGTAAAATGGTGCAGGCACTTTGGAAAACAGATTGGTGATTTACCAAAAGCTTAAACATGGCTACTGTATGACAGCAGTGATACTCCGAGGTATGTATCCGAGAGATTTGAAGATATAAAAAAGTGTGTTCATAAATGTTGACAGAAGCTCTACATACATTAGCCCCCAAATTGAAACAACCCAAGGATCCATCAGCTCATGAATGGGAGAGTCAAATGTGGTGTATCTGTCCCTGTAATATTATTCAGTTATAGAAAGGAAGGGATCACATGCTCTACCATAGATGGACCTTGAAAACATTATGCTGAGTGAGAGAACCCATCACAAAAGATCACATATTTCATGGTTCCACTTATATGAAATGTCCTGAACAAACAGATCCATAGATACAGAAAGTACAATGTGGTTGCCAGGGACTGGGAAGAGTAAGGGTGTGTAGAGATGGCCTAGTGGGGATGACTTTCTTTTTGAGTTGATGAAAACATTCTGGAGTTAGATAGTAGCGATGAATAACTCTGAGTTTACTAAAACCCACTGAGTCGTACACTTAAAAGGCTGAATTTCATGGTATGTGAATCATATCTCAATAAAACCGTTAGGAAAAAAAGAAATTGTAAAATATACTGAATCCAACATAAGGAAGAAACAGAAAGGAAACACACAGATGGACCTAATTAAAAAAGAAAAACAAATTGAAGCTGATCAACAGGAATCTAACTGTATTTAATAATCATATTAAATTTAAATGGCATTTAAATAGATTTTCATGGAAAGACAAGAAGGTCAGTTTGGATTTTAAAGAAAATTAGGACTTAACTATATGTTGGAAATATAAGAAATGCTCTTTAAATACAGATACAGAAATAGGTTAAACCTAAAAAGATAGGAAAAGATATCCCATGCTAACACTATTTTTATGAAGAGTTGGAGCTGTTATATTAGTATCAGAGAAAATAGATTTCACAGCAAAGAATAAAGGTTACTTTATAATACAAGGGGGCAATTACTCTAGAGGACATTTGTGCACCCAGTGACAGATTCTGGAAAGACATGAAGCAAACATTTAGAGAAATGCAGAGAAAGAATTCCACAATTACAGTTAGAAAGTCCCAGCTCCTCTCTCAGTAACTGATAGAACGAATGAATGGAAAATCCGCAAGGATACAGAAAGACTTCAACACCCTGAACCAACTGCACTGAATTAACATTCACAGAACACTCTCCACCCAACAACAGCAGAATCATGCGTTCCTTCTGCCGTGCCCTGAATGTCCACACAGAACACTGAGCATATAGACCATATCCGGGACCAAAACACAAGTTCCCCTGTAGTTAAATTAGAAATGAATAACAGGCCTCTGGGAAACTCCGAATTTTGTGGACACTTAACAGCATATTTCTAAGTAAACCATGGGTCAAGAGGAATTGCAGAGTAATTTGAACTGAATGAAAATGAAAACATTGTACATGGGAAGGTCTGGAGTATTGTGAAAGCAGTAATTAGGCAGATATTTGTAGTATTAAATGCCTATATTAGAGAAAAAGGATGGTCTGAAATGAATGATCTCAGTTTGCACCTTGAAATAGAACATAAGGACAAGTTAGACTCAAAGGAAGCAGAAAACATACTGTAAGAAACATCAGGGAATAAACAAATGAAGTAGAAAACAGAGAAAAGCAAGAAAACCAGTAAAACTAAAAGGTGATTCTTTGAGAATATCATCAATCCAATTGATAAATATCTCATCAGACTGACAAGAAAAAGAAGACACAAATACCAATATCAGGAATGAGAAAGGTGATCTCGTTACAGATTCTACACATATTTAAAGGATAATAAAGTGAATACTGGGAACAACTTTGTGTCTGCAAATTCAACATCCTGGTCCCCTGAAAGACACAAACCACCAAAGCTCATCTGCAGTGGAACAGATAGCTTGAACAGTGCTATATCAATTAAAATGAAATTGTAGGGGGACCTGGGTGGCTCAGTTGGTTAAGCGGTTGACTTCAGCTCAGGTCATGATCTCGCGGTTTGTGAGTTCGAGCCCCGCGTCGGGCTCTGTGCTGACAGCTCAGAGCCTGGAGCCTGCTTCAGATTCTGTGTCTTCCTCTCTCTGACCCTCCCCCGTTCATGCTCTGTCTCTGTCTCAAAAATCATTAAACATAAAAAAAAAATTAAAAAAAAATAAAATGAAATTGTAGCTTCAGTATTTCCCACAAAGGGGGTGCCTGGGGGGGGGGGGGCTCAGTCAGCTAAGTGTCTGCCTCTTGGTTTCAGCTCAGGTCGTGATCTCATGGTTCATGGGATCAAGTCCCACGTGGGGTCTGTGCTGATGGTGCAGAGCCTGCTTGGGATTCTGTCTCTTCCCCTCTCTCTGTCTCTCTCTCTCTCTGAAAATGAACAAATAAACATTAAAAAAAAGTTTAAAAAATTTCCAACAGAGAAAACTCTAGGTTCAGATGGTATCCTAGTGAACTCTCCCACACATTTTAGAAAGAAATGATACCAGTTCTGCACAAACTCTTCCAAAAAAAAAAAAAAATTTGAAGAGAAAGGAGCACTGCCAAATTCATTGTATGGGTCTAAGATTATTCTGCTACCAAAACTCACCAAAGACATTGCAAGAAAAGGAGAACTGTAGTGAGGTTCTGGTCACTCCTAAGATAGGGTCTGGATGTGAAAATATGGAAGATCCATCTAGGTAAAAATCCTATGGGACAGTGGTTAAGAGGAAAAGCTTGGTCCCATATTCAGGTTCAAAATTCCTTCTGTGATACTTGATCAATTGTATGACCTTGGGCAAGTTACTTTACCCCCCTGACCCTCATTTTCTTTATCTATGAAGTCAAGGCAGTAACAGGACCTGTGGCTGAGGATTAGGGTGAAGATTAAATTAGATAATATATTGGCAGTGCCCATAAACAGTGCCTGGAGCATAATAGGCAGTTCAATAACTATTAACTGTAACAAGATAATATTCTTGTTAAGATAAAGAAGGCTTATGCCTTTCGTGGTGTGAATAAATGTTTGCAGCCAGTAGTTATTTTTTGATCAATGAAGCCATCTCAGAAATTACTGTTTTTCTTTGCATTTAAAGAAGAATTAAAATCCTCTGCAACCATATAACTTATATAACAACATAACTTATCTGCTCAACAGGAAACAGTGGCCTATTTTTTTCTGTCTTAGGAAGAAGGATTTTTCTGCCTCAGTATAATGTAAAAATTCCTTGTGGCCATTTGTTTCCCTGCTGGCCGAGGACCTGGCTTCCCCACATAGCAGTCACTCAGTTCAAGCAGACATAAAGTCCAGAGGAGTCTTGCTCACCAGAATCTGCTGGTTGACCCAAGGCCCTGTGGTTGACAGCCTTACTTGAGGGGAAACAAACAAACAAACAAGCAAACAAAAAACAAAACCTCAAGAAAACCTGTTTGGAAGAGAGCTTCCCCTGGCTCTGCCCAGAGCCTTGCCCTCCGTATGGCCTGGGTAGTAAAAACCAAGGAATAGCCTTGAGGGTTTATCCTGGTTATCTATGCCTCATATCCAGTCACCAAGGCAGCCAAATGTGAAGTATTCAAAGTTAAAAGGCTCTTCTTCCCCACCCACCCCCTCTGCCCTGGCTACCAGGATTTACACAAAGAACTGGGACCTTGAGCTTTATGTATGATTTGCACCCTTTCCCCCACCCCCCCACCCCCCTCCCCCCTTCCCCCATCACCACCAAATCCTCATCATCGGGTGAAACTGTATTAGGGCCTCCCACCCCAAATGGCAACCTTGGAAAGGACGCGTCTCTTGTCTATGAAAACATGCAAAGTATTCAGACCCGGTTGGGAGTCCACACTCCCAAGTGCTTTAGGGACAGGCCTCAGTAATCCACGAGAGGCTGTGTCACTGCCTTCCTCCTGCCCCCGGCAGAGGTGTCCTGCTTGTTATTTTTGCTGCAGGAGTTGGCACCAAGGCGGGAGGGAGACGTGCTGTGTCTGAGGGAGACGACACCAGAGGAAGTAGGCTGGTTTTTGGTTTTGAGGCTCTGGAAGCATGAAGACCCTGCCTGCGTATTCATGAGCCTCAGGAACTGTCCCATGTTCTGAAAAATAGGACTACTCACTCCCCGTCCCGTGGAGAGGACCAAGTAAATCTGTACAGAGAGAGAGAGAAAAAGCCACTCGGGTTATTGGTATCTCTTCCCTCTCCTTTGGGGCTAAGTCAGGGTTTCTTTACTGTAGCACTGTTGACATTCTGAGCCAGAGAATTCTTTGTTGGGAGGGAGGGGCCTGGGCACCGGAGGAGGCTTAGCTCTGTCCTTGGCCTCTCCCCATTAGATTCCCAAGCTGTTAAAACCAGATGCCTCCAAACACTGCTAAATGTCCCCTGGGCGAGGGTCAGGGTGCAGATGTCCCCTGGGGTGCAAAACCCCCTAGGGGCTGAAAATTACTGACTTAAACAGCAACATGGGAATAAAGACATTTCTCATTCGAGCCGCTGTAGCTTTTTCTTAGAAAAGGACGAGAAGGAAGCAAATTCCTTGACGTCATACAACAAACCAGAGGGCAATGGGAGAGGACAGGTAGGTTCGCAACCATCTCTTTAGGATGGCCAAACACTGTCCCAGTAGCAAATAAAGTGCCGGTGTATTTCACTGGAAAAATACAGACTTGGCCTCTCAGGGCTCTCTCCTAAGGGCTGCTCTGGGGGACGCAGAATGACTGAACAATATTTATGAACATCCAGTCCCACCCCCAGGGTAGGGTGGCCAGGAATGCATCACAGACCCAGCAGGCACAGAGCACTCCGACCCAACAGAGGTGCACACAGGGGTCAATCGCCTCCAAGGAGTTCTCTCCCCTTGAGTAAACAAGGCCCCGAGTGGTCAGAGGACAGTTCCTCATCCCTGAACAAGACTGGGAAGGGCCACTGGAGAAATGAGCTGTAAGAAAGGGAGATATGGTCCCCTCCTCCAAACAGAAGTCACCAGGAGGGTGTGGTGCAGGGCGTGGGCTAAGGGTAGCAGATTGACACCAGCAATGAAGGAAGGATGGGGCTGTGGCCAACTGAGGAATGACCTCCCAAAGGTGTACATGTTCAGATCCCTGGACCTGTGAATGGGTTCCCTTCAGGCACATGGGATTTTGCAGATATGATCGAGTTAAGGATCTTGAGGGGGAAATCATCCTGGATGCCCCTGGTGGGGCTGATGAAATCACACGGTCTTTCTAAGAGTGAGGCAGGAGGCCCTGCAATGAAGGAATCAGAGGGAAAGAGAAGGAAAGACTTGAAGATGCTACCTTGTTGGCTTTGAAAATGAAGGAAGGGGATCATGATGAAAAGGCGTAGGTGATCTCTTGGCAGCTGGAAAGGGCGAGGAAACAGATTCTCCCTCCAGAAGGAACACAGCCCTTGCAAGACCCATTTCAGACTTCTGACCTTCAGGTGGGAAAGATAATAACCTGTGTGTGCTGTTTTAAGCTGCCACATTTGTGATAACTGGTCATAGGACCCCTAGGAAAGAAACATGGAACCCTCCAGAGAATACTCAGAGAGTTCAGGGTTAGAGACCAAGCTTCCAGATCAGCTGAATCACCAAGTACTTGGGGTCCCTATCATCAGAGTCTCATTTTACTTTGGTGAAGTAACTAGTCCCTAGGTCTCCTCTGCTCTGACTCTATATTCTGTCATTTCACCACCCAGATGACAGCCAGCCAGCTGGGGTGACGGAGGCAGGGGCTATGGGGTCAACCTCAGCCCCTAAGGTATGATTTTCAAAAGGAGAAATCTGACCTTTGTCCCTAGGTCCTGGCATAGAGCTTTCAAAACCTTGGGAATTTCCTGAGTGATGCGGTGTCTCTGTTATTCTTAAGAGGAGTCTCTTTTGACCACACCACAGTTTGTGGTAATGAGGTGACTCTTGCTGGACCCCAGGTGCTTTCCAGTCCTGTGATTTCAATTTTTTTTAAATGTTTATTTTATTTTTGAGAGACAGAGAAGAAGTGGAGCAGGGTCAGGGAGAAGGAGACAGAATCCGAGGCAGGCTCCAGGCTCTGAGCTGTCAGCACAGAGCCCGACACAGGGCTTGAACTCAGAAACCGTGGGATTCTGACCTGAGCCGAAGTCGAACACTTAAGCGACTGAGCCACCCAGTTGCCCTTCCAGTCACATGATTTAAAGGGTTAGACCCTTCAGTCTCAGGCTTGCTCAGGCCTCCTGGAAGAAAAAACAGCTGGAGACTGAATTCAACCTAGTGGCCACCGATTTCATCACTCATGTCCAGGTAATGGAGCCTTAGCAAAAACTTTGGACAGGGAGACCCAGAAGACAGCTTCCTGGTTGGTGAACATTTACAGGTACAGGCAGGGTGGTGCACCCCAGCCTTTACAGGGACAGAAGCCCCTGCACATAGGACCCTTTGGAATCTTGTCACCTTATAAATCTCTATATGTCGCTCTTCATTTGTATCCTTTATGATAAAAGATACGCATTCATGTGATAAATTAAAGCAAATTTCAGACCATGAATCACTTCCAAATCCTCCTTCCTCTTACCCCTGAAATGCCTTTGTGAAAACCTAGGGTCCTACTGAGTAATTGAAAGGCCACTGGCCTAGGTGATCTGGGATCCCCTTTTCTCTGAGGCAGTGCTGTTCTGTGCTCTCAAAGTCTCATCAACACAGATCTGATTTCCCTGAAGGCCAGTGGCCCCTTCCTGTCTCAAGCAGCTGCAAGGGGAACCAATGGGGAAGTAAAGCAGCCTCTTGACTGAGTTGGAAATGAGCCCTTGCTCCTACTCAGGTTCTCCCCGCACACCCCCAAGGTCAAACCTGTGTGGTCACAGAGAGCCCAGCTCTTTATGATCTGAAATAAAATAAATCCTGCTCTTCTCTCCTCCCCCATACAAGGCAGCAGCATACTCTGGCCCTATCTCTGGTAATATCAGGTTTATAAGAACAGTTTCTCACTTTTATTCATTTGAGAATTGAATTAGCTTTCACATTTGCTTCCTCAGCTTCAAAGAACATCTCCAAGCCATCATTTACCACACTATTAAATCGAGGAGCATCTTGTCGGTACATCTGATAATTTGATTCTGAGTGATGTTTGTGTTGTTGCTAAGCATTTTAGCCCGCAACAATAACGTTACAAATGTATGGCTGGGCCTTTTAACTACCAACTCAAAAGAGATTTCAACAACTGCATGTAGCACTGGTAATGAAGAGACTAGATTACTTTAAAAGTTATTATGTTTCAATAGGAGGAACCGGATTCAATTTAAAGATACTCCCAGGTCTGGCCAAAGTAACATCTTTAGTTTCTCATGTGAAACTAGGTAAAAATCGGATGTCGCAGCAGCAGGAAGAATGTCAAGTCCCAGCATATTAAGTAGGTACAGGATTGGCAGCGTAAATTTCCCTGCTTAGTCCAACCTTGTAGATAAGACGTGCCAAGAGTTATAGGGTAGATGGTAAGAACATAGGATTTAGACCCCAGAGAAGGAGGTTCAAATCCCAGCTCTGCTGCTGGCACAAAGCACCTATAGTATTCCATATTCCTCATTTTCCTCTCCTGTAAAATTAGGAAAATAATAATAATGATTTTAAAATAATAATGAGTTGTAGAAGGGATTGCTGTAGATCAAGATTTCTTAACCTTGGTATTTCTTTTTATTATTATTATTATTATTATTATTGTGGTTGTTTTTTTAATGTCTATTTATTTTTGAGGGAGGGA
Source organism: Panthera tigris (assembly GCF_018350195.1). NCBI lineage: Eukaryota > Metazoa > Chordata > Mammalia > Carnivora > Felidae > Panthera > Panthera tigris. Next base: position 27,801,865 of record NC_056675.1, on the reverse strand, counting down.
GGGAGAGAGAGAGACGGGGGGGGGGTGGGTACAGAATCAGAAGCAGACTCCAGGCTCTGAGCTGTCAGCACAGAGACCAACGCGGGGCTTGAACTCACAAACTGAGATCATGACCTGAGCTGAAGTCGAATGCTTAACCGACTGAGCCACCCAGGAGCCCCAACCTTGGCATTTCTTAACCTTGGCATTATTGACATGTGGGTCTAAACCATTCTCTGTTGTTGTGGGGACCCATCCTGTGATTCAAGGGATGTTTAGTTGAACACCTAGGCTCTACCCACTAGCTCCAGAAGCAGACCCTTTCCTCAGTGACAGTCAAAATTGTGTCCAGCCATTGCCAAATGTCACAGGGGGCAAAGTCACCCTGATGGAGGACCATTGGTTTAGATCATGTTTTCAAAGCTCTTAGATGGTGCCCGACAAGCTATAAGGTCTCAGGGATTGGCAAATGTTATTAAGATTTGTTTTTAAAAAACATCTGAGCAGGCCAAATCACTCTAATTAATGCTGGGTTGAGTGTCCTGTCCTCAGGTCTCTGCTGTACTTGCTAGACCACGATTGTCTGTGAATCTAGCTCAGGAGAACATCTGAGGAGATGTGAATTCTGCCAGCTTTTGTGTGACCTGACAGCCTGAGTTCTCTAATCTGCAGGCTTCTAATGCCGAAGTCAACATAGTCACCCTTTTGCTCAAAGCAGACTGTGATCTCTGTGGACAAGTGAGGTTGGCCAATGCAATGTGTCTTTCATCCATCCGTCTATCCGTTGATATATCCATTTACTTTTATGGAGTGTCTGTTATATGCCAAGTTTTGTGCCGAGCATTTGGAATACAGTGACTAAGGGCTAGTCTCTGTTTTCTATAAGTTATGGGGTAGCAGGAAACACAGAGAAGTAAAAAATGATTGTACCACAGAACTATGATGGAAGAAAAAAGAGAGAGAGAAAATAAGTTGGCCTTCAGCACAGCCTAGAATGTTAGGGAAAGATTCCTTCATGATAACTAGGTTTTTAAAATTTAGGACCTGGTTTTCCTCTCCCAAAACTGGTTGCAAGGATTTATCTCATATTTAAACCATTTACTTTTCAGATAAGAAAACTCAAGGATAAAGAGGAGGTAACTCTTATACAAAGAAACACATGAATTTGTACCAGAGTTGAGTTCAAGTTTCTTTACACGACAGGTTTCCTTGTAGGAGGGAAGTCAATACAGTAGAGTGAACATGGCCAGCAAAATGTTTTATTCCCTAGAGGAAAATCTGATGATTGCTCCCTGTCTAGTGGGGCATCCTGGAGTGTGTGTTTGACTGTTGAGAGACTAGGATGATCTGTGTTATATTTGTCCATTGCTGGATGTTTCAAAGAGAACGGATTTCTCAACAGGAGGAATCACTGGCATGAAGCGGTCTGCAAGCTCCCGTACACAGTTGAATGGGGCTGAGTGCCTCTCTCGCAGAGGCACTAAAGAGTATGAGTGAAAGTCTTTGTGTTTTAGAAATGTCTCAGCAGCACAAGGGGGGCACTTCGCTCCTCGTGAAACCCAGAAAATGGCCATGATCTGACAGATAAGGCTCTAATAAATGTTTGGTGTCTGAACAAATGAATGCATGAAGGATGAAGAGATGAATAAACAAATAATTGAAACTTGAGGCAAAATGCCCTCCCTGTGTTTAGCACTAGGAGAGAAAATGTAGAGTTCACCCATGGTTTTGTCTGTCCAGCCTTGCTCTTTTTCTGGAAACTGCCCCTCCACCTACAAATTCTGTTTGGTTTCCTTTTGAGGGACCATGTTCCCTGCATCTCCAGCCACTGTTAATTGGTCCCCATGTAGGCATGTGATCCAGAATGGACCAATCACAGTACACTACTCTGTACTGGAATCAGCTGATTGGCCCTAGAATGGGCACCTGACCCAAGCTAAGACATTGGGTTCATTCATGAGGACATTTGGACCATCACTAAAGGAAAGAGCTCGGTATCCCTTGGAGGACTGACATCATTAAGTAGAAAACTCAGGAGTTATCAGAGGCCAGTGGTTTTTTTTTTTTTTGTTGTTGTTGTTGTTTTGTTTTGGAAAACCCATTGGTAGTGGGAGAGAAGAATAAGGAAATACGTAGACAAATGTCTACAGGAAATAAGAAAAGAATCACAGTATGTCTTGAATCCTTGGTTTTACAGTTCCTAAGAGCTCCCCCGAATTCCTGCCTTTACCTTGGCTTGGTTGTCCCATTGTTTCCTGAGATTCCTCAGCATCCTTATGATTCCACTTTCCCTTAAGCCATTTTGAGTTGTGTGTCTGCCCTTCGCAATCTGAAGAGTGCTGGCCGAACACACAGGCCAGACATCAAGATAAGTTCATTTCCTTTGCATGATTTGTCGCCAGTGTGGAGGATCTCGGGCAGGCACACACCGCTATGCTGTAAATCATAAACACAAGGCCCTGGCTTTGCAATAAAGCAACATTCTCCCTCCAGTGCATCCGGTATGCCTTTATAAGAGTAATAGATCAGAAGTTGCTTCGTAACAAAGATGCCAATATTATAGAAGCTCAAGATAGAGAATTTACTGGGAAGAGAATAGTGGTCTATTGACTTGCTACAAATGTTCTGGCTCTGCCGTTATTCAAATATTTCTATTGCCTGGGGTCCTGAATTTTTTTTTCTCCACTCTGTGAACACTCATCTGTAGCTCCTAAGCGAAGGGAAGAATCTTTCAAGTAAGCCTCCTCTGCCTGTACTATGGTTTGTTTGTTTGTTTGTTTGTTTGTTTTTGTTTCTTGTTTTTTTGTAATTCAGTGTAGTTAACAAACAGTGTTATATTAGCTTCAGGTGTGCAGTATAGTGATTCATCACTTCCGTACATTACTTAGTGCTCATCAGGGTAAGTGTACTCTTAATCCCCTTCCCCTGTTTCACCCATCCTGCCTTCTGGGAACCATCTGTTTGTTTTCTGCTTTTTAGTTTGTCTCTCCCTCTTTCTTTTCTTTCCTTGTTTGTTTTGTTTCTTAAATTCCACATATGAGTGAAATCATGTGGTATTTGTCTTTCTCTGACTGGCTTATTTTGCTTAGCATTATACTCTCCAGATCCATCCATGTTGTTGCAAATGGCAGGATTTCGTTCTTTTTTATGGCTGAATAATATTCCATTGTATGTATAACCATACCTTCTTTATCGATTCATCTATCCACGGACACTTGAGCTGCTTCTGTAGTTTGGCTATCATAAATAATGCCGCTATAAACATAGGAGTGCATGTATCCCTTTGAATTAGTGTTTTCATATTCTTTGGGTAGTGTGATTCCTGATCGTAGGGTAGTTCTATTTTTAATTTTTTGAGGAATCTCTCCATACTGTCTTCTAGAGTGGCTGCACCAGTTTGCATTCCCACCAACAGTGCATGAATGTTCCTTTTTCTCCACATCCTTGCCAGCAGTTGCTATTGCTTGAATTTTTGATTTTACCCATTCTGACAGGTATAAGGTGATATCTCACTGTGATTTTGATTTCCATTTCCCTGATGATGAGTGATGTTGAGCATCTTTTCATGTGTCTCTTGGCCATCTGGATGTCTTCTTTAGAGAAATGTCTGTTCATATCTTCTCATTTTCAATTGGATTGTTTGTTCTAGTTCTGTGAAAACTGCTATTGGTATTTTGATAGAGATTGTATTAAACGTGTAGATTGCTTTGGGTAGTATAGACACTTTAACAATATTTGTCCTTCCAATCCATGAGCATGGGATATCTTTCCATTTCTCTGTGTCATCTTCAATTTCTTTCATCAGTGTTTCAGAGTTTTCAGATATAGGCTTTTACCTCTTTGTTTAAGTTTACTCCTAGGTATGTTATTATTTTAGGTGCAATTGTAAATGGGATTGTTTTCTTAGTTTCTCTTTCTGCTGCTTCATTATTGGTATATAGAAATGAAACAGATTTCTGTATATTGATTGTATATCCTATGACTTTACTGAATTAATTGATCTGTTCTAGTAGTTTTTTTGGTGGAGTCTTTTGGGTTTTCTATATGTAGTATCGTGTCACCTGCAAATAGTGAAAGTTTTGCTTCTTAATGATTTGGATGCCTTTTATTTGTTTGTTGTCTGATTGCTATGGGTAGGACTTGCCGTACTATGTTGAATAAAAGTGGTAAGAGTAGACATCGTTGTCTTGTTCCTGACCTTAGGGAAACAGCTCTCAGTTTTTCCCCATTGTGTGTGATGTTAGCTGTGGGTTTTTCATGTAAAGCCTTTATTATGTTGCGGTATGTTCCCTGCAAACCCTTTGTTGAGGATTTTTATCATGGATGGATGTTGTACTTTTGTCAAATGCTTTTTCTGTATCTTTTGAAATGATCATGTGGTTTTTATCCTTTCTCTTATTGATGCGATGTATCACATTGATGCCTGTACTATTTTGAATTAATGCTACATTGTGGAAATGGCTGTTCATGATATAATAGTTCATGGCAGTGAATAGCTTAAGTTGCCGATGAATCCACCTAGTCTGGATGCCTCTCTGAATGGAGATAAAATCAACCTTTATCTACTGCCAACCACTTTTTGGGGCACTGTCCAAATGTTATCTGTCATTCGATTTTCACATCCACACAGGGAAGTATTGGTCTTCCTAATTTGCAGGTGAGGAAACTGAGGCTCAGATGAGTTAAGGAAATTGTCCAGCTGGTCAGCTAAAGGGCAGGGTTTGGAAATTGGGTTGGTCTGTTCCACAGGCCATGTTCTTTGTTTGTTGAGATTCTTCAGGGATATAGAAATACTGCCTGGGAGAGATTCATCGCTTCTCAGCGTTAGGAGTCTTGGTTCATTTAAAGCACTTCTTCTTATTGAAATTTGAACACTATAGGGGAAGAAGGATCCAGGCACAGTCTGCGGGACCTGTAACAACGGAAGCTCTTCCTTACTCTTCTCAACATGGGAACTCTGTGCAAGGAACCTAAAGGTTTTATGAAATAATGGAAGAAAATGTTTGAATACCTATTATCCCATAATTCTGGTCACTGGCTTCTTCTCCCCATTGCTGCTAATATGGCCGTTCTTCCTCCCACTCAAGTGGGTTTAAAGCCCTGGAAACATTTTGCTGGATTTTTTCTTTCTCCACATTTCTCCTTTGCACCCCATAGCCAAAATGGGACCTAAAAAAACTACAAATCTGCGTGGTATTGCTACTTTGCTTAAAACCCTTCTCACCATGGCTTATCCTGACTTTCGAATAAAGTCTAAGAGCCTGAGTGAGGCTTACAAAGACCTCCACGATCATCCAGGACTTTTCTTGCCTCAGCTGTCCAGCTGTCATTGTTTTCCTTTGCTCTTGCCGTGCCCTAACACAATTGTATTTTCCTAGTTCCCTTCCTTCTCCCTCTTTGACCCCACCCCCTTCACCCCAGAAGTCCCAGTGGAAAGGTCTTTTCCTCTGAGAAGCATTGTGAGACCCTTGAGACCAGGTTACGTACCTGCTTTATGCTCCAGCGGCACCCTGGGCTTCGTCTTTTGTAACGCCACGTTAGTCCCTATTTTTCCACATCTGTCGTTCTTACTAAACTGCAGAATGATACGCGGCTCTTGTATTCCCAAAGGCAGCCCTGTACTTATCACCTGTAATCACCTGTCTTTTCTTCCCATAGAGAATCTTTGGTATTTGTTGTTTCCTTTCTATTTCTCATCATCCAAACCTTTTCATAGAATTCATTTCATTTCTGGATCTCTTCACTCCAATTCCTTGTGTGAGCTGGACGACCCATTTACCTTCTTAAAACACTGAACTTGAACATCCTTGCTCTGCAGTGTTCATTGACTTGCTTTTGTCTACCCCAAGTATGACAACATAATATTCATAACTTTTCAAATATGGTCCCAGCCTAGGTTTCCAGCCTTAATAGCCAGATTTTTCTTATGAGTCACAGTCCAGCAAGAGACTTTGGTTTTCTTTCTTCCTTTCCTTCTTCTTTCCTTCCTTTGCTTCTCTTCCTTGTACTTCCTCCCTGTCTCCCTTCCCTGCCTTCTCTTTCTCCCTCCCCATCTCCATTCCTCCCCTACATTCATCAAGTAAAGAGTTTAGCAATGGACATCTACTTTGGTGATTATTAACCCCAGCTGCACAAGAGATTTAACTTTTTATGGATGCCTGGACCTCAGTCCCCCCACCCCCTCGCACCCCTTCCCTTCAGAGAGTCCTGTTTACTTAGCATGGGGTTAGATCGTGCATCATAATTTTTTTAAAGCTTCCTAAGTGATTCTGAAGTTCACTTGAAATTGAGAACCATGTATCTACATTTACCAGGCATACTGGATCGGTTTCTTTCCTCACGGAGTTTCCAGTGCAGTAGGCTGTGGAGTGGTGGTTTTTAATGGGGACACTTTTGCTTCCCACCCATCCACACAGGAGACCTTTGGGCAGTATGAAGACATGTTTGGCTGTCACAACTCAGGGAGGGGTGCTTCTGGCATCTGATGGGTAGAGGTCAGGGGTGCTGCTAAATATCCTTTATTTATTTAAAAAAATTTTTAATGTTTATTCATTTTTGAAAGACAGAGAGAGACAGAGCACCAGCAGGGGTGGGGTGGAGAGAAAGGGGGACACAGAATCTGAAGCAGGCTCCAGGCTCAGAGCTGTCAGCACCAGAGCCCGACGTGGGGCTCTAGCTCACGAACCACGAGATCGTGACCTGAGCCAAATTCGGACGCTCAACCAGCTGAGCCACCCAGGCACCCCTTCTTTATTTATTTTTAATGTTTTATTTATTTTTGAGAGAGAGAGTGCAAGCAGGGGAGGGTACAGAGGATATGAAGCTGGCTCCGATGCGGGGTTCAGACTCACACACTGTGAGATCATGCCCTGAGCCAGTCAGATGTCCACTGACTAAGCTACCCAGGAGCCCCTAAATATCCTTTAATGCACAGGACAGCCCTGTCCCCCACACAACAAAGAATCATCTGGACAAAAATGTTAATAAATACAAGGCTGAGAAAACCTACTCTTGAAGGAAGAGTCATTGGTGAAATAATCATGCAAATAAAGTTTAATTTACTAACTGAAATGAGGCAAATAAAGCTAAATATGGGGTGACAGTGTGTGAGAATCACAGGGAGATCTCAACTAGCCTGGTGACACTGTACTTCCTGAGGTAGAGATCTGAAGGAAGGGTATAAATTAATCACTACATGAAGGGGTTGAGATGGGGCAGGGGGCATTTCAGGTGGCCTCCCCAGCATATCTGAGGCTTTGGAAAATTCATATAACTTAGAGAACATCCACTGTGCTGGAGTGCAAAGAAAGGAAAGTAGGTAAGAATTTTAATCTAGATCATCAGAGCAGTGGGAAACATGGAAAGGCAAGAGGGTATCATTATCACCAGATTTGCATTTGAAAAAGTTCATTCTAGTTGGCAAGTGGAAAATGATTGGAATGGGGTAAAAGTGGATGTCCTGAGTCTGGGCGAGGCCTGACACTGGGGCATTGGGTGGGAGAGATACTTGGAGGAGATACTTGGGGTAAGCTTGACGCTTTTAACTTATTCTTGTACTTTTCAGCCTCTAGGTATTTGATGACACCATTTTCTTTCTTTCTCTTTTTTTTTTTATTTTTTTAATGTTTATTTTTGAGAGAGAGAGATAGAGTGGGAGCGGGAGAGGGTCAGAGAGAGAAACGCAGAATCCAAAGCAGGCTCCAGGCTCTGAGCTGTCAGCACAGAGCCTGACCCGGGGCTCAAACTTACAAACCGTGAGATCATGACCTGAGCCAAAGTCAGATGCTTAACCAACTGAGCCACCCAGGCACCTCTACACCATTTTCTTTAACTGGAAATACTCTCCCTGTCTATTTGAAACCCTAGCCATTCTTTCCCTACATCCCAAGCCAAACAAAAATCGAAAAGAAACTTCTTACTTACCTTAGTGTCATTGCCTTTGAAATTCTGGGATTCTTTGTACCTTTGAAACAAGCTTTTACTTGTGATGTACAATTTATGTACATTGGGTTTATCTTCCTTATAAAAAGGTAAGGTCTTTGACAGCTGAAATCTGTCTTATTCATCTTCATTTCCTGCACATTTTTCTAGATGTTTAGTTAAGGACTATTTGGTGACGAGAAACAGAATCTTCTCAGACTAACTTAAAACAAGAGTTTCTTTGAAGGGAGACAAGGGTATAGCAGACATTCTTTCTTGTTACCTGCCCAACATCCATCTTCTGGGAACAACACCCCAGTGTGCCTTTGGGTGGTGTCCCTTTGCTTTCTATCCCTTCGTGCTCATGATTTGGGTGAGGCTGATGCCTCTTCACAGTGACTTCTAAGGACGGACTGATTGGTCAACATGTTCCACTCAGTGGCTTAGCTCCTTGGTGGTTGTGACCTAAACTATTCGATGAGCATCAGTCTCCCAATTTTTCTAAACCTACTGGAAATGAGGGGGCACTTTCTCCATTGTGGTTGCAAAGCCAGAACTTCTGAGAGCATTTGGTGAGCCCATCTGAGAAGGAAGCCAGCCGAGAGGAAGGCAGAAACAGGAGACAAAGAAGGAGAGCCCTGTTGACATTGAACACTTGCAGTCATCTGTCTCCGTACTGGCAGCACTATAAGCCAGTACACCCCCGTGTCTCTGGGACTTGCCACTAAAGGACACTGAGTAAAGCAATGGAACGTCATTCTGAATCCAAGGGCAGGGATTTAAGCCATGTCTCCCAGGGACCTGGAATCTAAGAGACCTGGTGTATAGCTCTACCTTAGGGGCATGGCTAGATAGGGGGACACGTGTGTCCCCTCTTTGTGTCTGAGGGTTTATCTGCCCCGTCTTTTTTCTCTCTCTGCATATCAGTGATGCCTTTTTTGAGCCATGCATGTCTCAGAATTGTGTGGCTCTTCAGTGCAGTGCCCATTAGCAGCCACATAGAGTGCCTGAGCCACATTCTCAGTCTCTAAAGCTTATCTAGACTTAGACTTCGTTTCTATCCTTGGCCCAACCTGTGGTCAGGGGGCACAACCACAGGCTCATTATCCTCTCCGCAGGCTCTGTGGGAGCCCACCAAAAGATTGGGAGTGGGGGTACAGCATGCAAAGTGATTAGCATGCCAGCTACATGATTGACCCCAATAGTAAGTACAGATGGAAAGCATTCAGAATTGCACCAGCTTCAACACCAGAGCCTACTGCTTGAAATATCAAGTGATCCCTCCAGCAAAGGGGAGGGCTGTATCCTGACATTTTATTATGAGTCCCGGATAAACTCCAATTACAGCTTCCTTTTGCCATATCCAAGACCCAAAGTTCCATCTGTCTTTGGAGATGTGCATACCAAACACAAGAACCAAGCTGGATTCCCAAACATGGTGCCTTGACCATTCTATACCTGTATCCCTCATCTGTGGCGGAGGTGTGCAGGCCCCCGTTCAGCAGGGGTGCAGAGACCTTGTCCAATCTCTGGTTAAGAACATTTCCCAGTCTAATGGTCTTATCTGTTTCCTTGAAAAGGAAAAAATATTATGGGGCAGTTACAGAATCCCTGATAACAGATTTTCCGAGGAATCCTCCATAATAGTCCTTGGGAGCCCGAAGTCTCTAGAGCGGGCATAGGGTAGGATCTCAATAACTGTAAGCATCTTCTGTCTATACCTTTTTGTCCTAATATTTCATGATCCCACCTAGGTCACTGGGAATGTTGTTGGGATGAGAGCAGGGACAGGATATGATGCCAGTGTCATATTCTCTCTTTGCTTTGAGCTGGAGAATTTTGCTTGCCTGCCTTCTCTCCTTCCTTCACAGTGTCTCTGGAGGTCCTGCATGTACGGGCTGAAATTTTCTCTCCCAACCTGCTTCAGAGACTGCCAAAGAATCTGGATGGAGGGGCTGCAGAACCGGGGATGAATTGCCAGTCTCTAAAGTCGATACCTGTTCAGAGGCTACCCTGAAAGTGAATGATTACTGGCGGGGATAGCTTGCTGAAATGGGCTGATGAATTGGGACCCATACAGTCACAATAAAGATTGTGATGCTGTTAGGAGACCAGATTAGATTTTTCTGGACTGCAATAGGCTGCAATCATCTTGTTATGTCAGCTTGTTTATTGTTTTGGGTCCTGACTTATTTTCTCAGTGCAAGGTGCATACAAAATAACTCTGCTGTGAGCACTAAAATTATTTGGGTAGGAGACTTGATTCCCACTAGTGTCCCCCATTAATTAGTAGAATGGGTCATCCTAAGGGGACAGTTACCCTGTATTATTCAGGGATGCCTTATCATGGTAGAAATTTCACACCCGGTAAATTGCTAATGAAAATGTCATACTCCCGCTGAGTTTACCTGACATACTATTTATCTTGCCACTGCCATTAGAGATAGAATTACTGTCAGATTTACTACAAAAAACAGAATTGATTTTTAATTAGGGTTTCTAGAACTAAAGGTTAAAGATGGTTTAAAGAAGGGAAGCTGTGGTTTTCTCCGTAAGTATCCCAGAGATTGCTTCCTTAGCCTGGTGAGAGGCCAGAGCATCATCTGCACGGATGATGTTTCACGGTTAACCCTTTATACTTCCCATTGGTACAGGAATGTACACAAACTCCTGTCCATCCCTACCTCCATCCCTTTTGCCAGCCATGGGTGTCAGAGTGTCAAAGTAGAACAGATTGCTTTGGTTTGTGTAACAAGGGTTGCTAAAATTGCAATCTTTCCTTCACAGGCGATTCAGGGAATACTCCGATAACCTCATGCAGGCATTTCATATACAGGCAATTATAGGAAGATAGATTAGAGTGTCCACAAGAATCATAACTTCCCTTTGCCTGATTTATAAGCCTTATCCTTATTTTTTATAATACCATTTATAACATCAACACCATCTAGACAGCTGTCTACGGGAGTTGGCTTCTCCAAACCATATGCTGGTGCCCGGCTGGCATGGGAGAAAAGATCCTGGAGGCAAGGTCCGTGGGAGAGCTGATCTAAGGGAGAGGTTATGATAAGCTCAGGTTCTGGGGTCAGGCCTGGCTGTGTCCCAGCTCTGCCACTCGTGAGCTGTGTGATTGTGGGCAAGTGGCTTAACCTCTCTGAGCTTTAGTTTCCTCTTCTGTAAATATGGAGTGACAGTCAGTACTTACTACACTGCAGGATTGTCATCTGCAGTAAATGAGCTGAATCTTGTAAATTGATTAGCATTGTACAGGATACATCGTTAGCATTCAGTAAATATTAGCTATCTTGAGAAAAGCAGAATACAGTGATAGAAATCAGACCTAAAACCTTAGGGGGTTTCAGGGGGGGGAAATAATTCATTCTCCCAAATATCTGTTCATTTGTATGATGTCAGCAGACACCCACCTCAGATGTAGTCCCAATTATTTTTGCCATGGTGGAAAAAACTCTTTCCACTGCCTTTTCTTCTCTCTTCCCTTAATGTTCTCCAGCTCTTTCCCTGTGGCCAGGCTGAGTGCCGACTTGGCCATCATTAGCCTGTCCTTTCTCACCCTGGTGCTCGTCACATGGAGCCTGGGTCCCTGGTGACCTCTCCCTGTGGTTTCCAGTCTGTGAAGATGAGAATGAGACACTGGAGAAGACAAAGGGCGTCCACTGCCCTCAGCATTATGAGTTAGAAAGCACTGATGCCCTGGGGCAGCAGGAATACTGTGACAACCTCCACACAGCCCTTTGGCTCCTTTCCCATAGGAAGCTACTACGGCTTGCCCCGCCTGACAAGTTCTTTATGCTTTAAACAAAAGAGATTATTGGAAGGAAAGACATGAGTGTCTCAAAGTGGTATTTTGGTACAAAAGGATGTCTTAAAATAGCATCCTTACACTTCCCATTGGGGCAGGAAGGACCTGAGGAGAGAGAACATTAAGTCTGGAAAAGCCAAAATGATTGCTGGGCATTATCGTCCCCTGATGGGTAAGAGGGCTCTCTTTGAGAAGTGGCCAGGCACTCTGGCTGATGGGCTGCTGGGAGAGGAGGGGACCCCGTGATTAAGTAAAGGGGGGGATGTGCCCTCACAGAGGACAGCACCAGTTAGACCCAGCAGGCTGGAGCTGGTTTAGGCAGTAGGAAGAGAAGAAGGGGGATGGGGTTGTATCGTTACTCTCACACCTGACTTGAGACCCTAGAAACAGTAACAGGGAGGCCCTAAGTGACCGGTCGATGGCTTCTCTCTGGGACCCCAGCCTCTGCTTCTGCGTGCCCTCTCCCTGTTGTCAGATGCATACATCGAGTCCCCTCTGTGTTTCCTGCCCACCAAAGGACAGGTGACTGGTAAGTTTTAATGGCCAATCTAGAGGTAAGACGGATTCCCTAGGGGATACAGAAGAAGGGAATTGCATGGCACATCCCAGTAAGCAACTTAAAACTCCAAGTAGACATGTCTGTTCACCAGATTCCATCTCTGAGAAAGTCTTTCTCTCTTATTATACACCAGGGATCAGTAAACTTTTTCTTAAATGGCCATATATAATAAACATTTTAGGCTTTGCAAGCCAAGAGGCAAAATCAAAGGTATCACATAGGCACTTATCTAACCATTTAAAATATAACCATTAAAAACTGTAACAACCATTCCTGGCTCAGGGGCCATAAAAAATAGAGCTGGATTTGGCTTGTGGACTGTAGTTTGCTGACCTCTGTCCCACATAATTCTCAAATTTCCGCCTCACCATTTTGCACTAATATACCTGAGGCACTTCACATTCTCAGCTCTGCCCCAGCTTGTGTCCAAGACAGACCCAATCCCCCCTAAAACAGTCAGTCCTCACATAGTTAATGGGTTCCAAACAGTTAACAGGAACATACTTGTTTGAAAATGATCAGGGTTATGGATACTTTTTTTTTTTTTACCCTGTCATATGAGAAAAGATTGGGGACATTGGTCAAAAGGGACCAGCATCTCAGGGTTTCTGCCCATGAGTCAGTGAAATTAGGTCATGTTTCAAAGTGAGGGTAATGCCTCTTGGTCCGCTCTAAGGGGGACAGGTCCAGTGATTTGTGGAGGAGAGCGAGACCCACTATTGCTATATCCGTGTTTATGTCCAGCTCAAACACGAGGTACATCCATCCATGGGGCAAGATAAGACCCCTTAATGCTGGACTTATTTTTCTTCAGAACCCTTCCAAGACAAATCACCCAGCTACCAAACTACAGAGAAGTCTGGACGTCTGCAGGTGTAGCAGTCAGCAACAACTCAATCATGTATTCATTCATTTGTTCAACAAACATTTATTAGACACCTGCTGTCTTCAGAGATTAAAAAATAAGCAAATGCAACCAGTGAATTCTTGTGGAGCTCAAGTCTAGGTGGGGAAAGAGTTGCTGAAATGGGCAAATGAGAAGAGTCCATTTAGACCAGAAAAATCCTGTGAATGCAATGACATCTGCCCATACTAACCTGTGAGAAGGTGGGAGTAAATGGGAGGCACCTTCCCAAACTGGGGAGGAAAAGAAAGGCTTCCAAAAAAAGGGATAGTTAGTCCAGGTAGTCCAAAATGCAGAGATGAGGTATAGTGCCCAGGACAAGGGCAAGCCTATAAAAGCTTAAGAGAACATAGTATCTCTAAGAAACCAAAGTATTTGGGGTAGAAGGAGTATTTGCACTGTATGTGTGTGCATTGGGATGGGGACAGTGCCACAACAGTGGCAAAAGATCAGGCTGAAAGAAAAAAAGGAAAGAAGGGAAGAGAAAGAAAACTGAAGGCCCTCTCTGCTTTACTTAGCATTTGTCCTTTCTGCTCAAAGCAATGAGAGACCACTGAGAGACCTAAACAGAAGAATGCCACTTTTGTGTTATTAGATGTGAAAAATGCACAAGTCTTACTGCCCTGTGGTGGCCCAGGCAAGTCTCATCAGAATGAAGGTCAGATTTCTGAGTGTGCACTTCAAGGACCTTTGCAACTTGACATTTCCAGTCTCTCCTCCCCTCTGCCATGCATCTCCAGTGGTACAACATTTACTCCTTCCCTCAACATGTCAGTCACTTTGTGTTGGTTATCTATTGCTGTGGAACAAACAGTTAACAGCTTAAAAAATAACATTTACTATCTCAACTGGTTTCTGAGATCAGGAATCCAGGATGCCTTAGCTCGGTGGGTCTGGCTCAGAGTCTTTCATGAAATGGTAGTTAAGATGTCAGCTGGGGTATCACTCATCTGAAGGCTTGACTGGGGCTGGAGGAGCTGATTCCAAGATGGCGTACTCCATAGCAGTTGACTAAGATGCCTCAGCTCATTACTGGCTGCAGGCAGGAAGCCTCAGTCCTCACCCTGTAGACTTCTCCACAGGGCTGCATTTGTGTTCTTGTGACTTCCCCTGAAAAAACAATTCAAGAGAGAAAACAAAGAGGAGGCCAAAATACCTTCTGTGACCTAATCTTACACATCCCAATTGTATCTACCGTATTCTGCTTATTAGAAACAAGTCGCTAAATTCTTCTCATTCTCAAGAAAATAGGAATTATGCTTCAACCCTTTAAAGGAAGAGTATCAGGGCGCCTGGGTGGCTCAGTTGGTTAAGCGTCTGACTTCAGCTCAGGTTATGATCTCTAGGTTTGTGAGTTCAAGCCCCACGTCAGGCTCTGTGCTGACAGCTTAGAGCCTGGAGCCTGCTTTAGATTCTGTGTCTCCTCTTATCTCTGCCCCTCCCCTGCTCACACACTCTCTCTCTCTCTCACTCTCTCTCTCTCTCAAAATAAATAAAAATAAACTTAAAGGGGTGCCCGGGTGGCTCACTTGGTTGAGTGTCCAACTTCGGCTTAGGGTGATGATCTCATAGTTTGTGGGTTCAGGCCCCACGTCAGGCTCTGTGCTGACAGCTCAGAGCCTGGAGCCTGCTTCGGATTCTGTGTCTCCTCTTCTTTCTGCCCCTCCCATGCTCATGCTCTGTCTCTCTCTTTCAATAATAAATAAACATTAAAAAAAAATTTAAAGGAAGAGTATCAAAGACTTTGTGGGCATATTTCAAGTCCACACATCATTTAATGTTGATGTCCCTTTCCCGAAGCTAGTAGTTCTCAGCTGCGGATAATTTTTGCCCCTCTCCCCCTGGGGGACATTCGTCAACATCTGGAGACGTTTTTGGCTGTCACATGTGGAGGGGAGTGGTCTACTGACATGCGGTGCTAGAGGCCAAGGATGCTGCTGAACATTGTGCAATGCCCAGGGCAGTCCCTCACAACAAAGAATTACTCAGCCCAAAGTGTCACTAGTGCTGAGTCTGAGAAAACCTGGCCCGAGCCGTTAGCTCTGTGACTTTGGGCAAATTAAGTATTCTCTGTAAGCCTCAGTTTCCTTAGCAATAAGATAGTGAGATGATATAATCCATCTGGTAGAAACATGAGGGAAAGCATGTAAAATACTTATATAGTCAATCAGAGGAGAGCCTTCTCTGTGCCAGGCCCTGGGCTAGATACAGGGAACTTGGAGGTGAACTAGCCAGGTGTGTGCCTGACTTTGTAGCGTTATGTATTTGGAGCTTTAATCATAACACCGGTATTTTAGTGTGATTTATCACACACTGGTCGTTGTTCTGTTTATCTGTGAGAATCTTGGAGAGAGGAGCGGCTCTCTCTCCCTGTCCAGCCCACCTCAGTGCCTCGCAACATGTTTCACACTGACAATGTACTCCATCATGCTGGTGGGATTGCTTTCCACCCGCTCGCTTCTTGAAATGACTACTTTTTATATGATTTTAAGGTGCCGGAGATTGTAAAACGTACAATCTTTTTAATAACAGCTTTCAATTTTGTCGGGGGGGCGGGTGGGAAACACTATTAACTGTATGTTTCAATTGTGAGGCACACCCTGATTTGAGAAGTGTTAAAATTTAAAAAACAAATGTGCCTCACAAAATTGGGGAAATAATGGTGACGTTCTTTGTTTGTGTCCCATACTACTAATTTTGAGTAAAAGCAGCCTGTGTGCCAGTCCTGCCATTATTCTTCCTACGGAGGTGGTGTTAGCCTCGGCATATTAGTTTTCTCTTGCTGTTGTAACAGATTGCCTTCAGTCATGTGACTTAAACAATGCATATTTATTATCGTACAGTTCTGCAGGTGAGAAGTCCGAGGGAGATTTCACTGGGCCAAAGTCAAGGTGTCTACAGGGCTGTTTTTCTTCTCGAGACTTTGGGGGAGGAGTCTGTTTCCCAGCCCTTCTCCAGCTTCTAGTGTTTACTTGCATTCCGTGGCTCACGGTCCCCATTCTGCATCTGGAAAGCCAGCAATGGAAGATTAAATCCTTCCCTGTCTTCCATAATCGCTTCCCCCTCTGCCTCCCTCTTCTACTTTTAAGGATCCTTGTGATTACATTGGACCCATCTGGAGAATCTGGGCTAATCTCTCTGCCTTAAAGTCAGCAGACTAGCAACTTAATTCTATCTGCAACCCTGATTCCCCTTGGTCACCTCGCCTTATATATTCACAGATCCCAAAAGATTAAAACCTGGGTGTCTTTGGGGGGCATGGTTATTCTGCCTACTATGGTCAGTGATACCAAGAGAATTGCAAAATCCCTTTAGACATGTAAAGTTAGTCCAAACCACATCTCATGACATAGGGAAGTTTGAACATTATGTATAATGTTTATGTATATGTATAATTATACAGTATCCAGTTGGATGGGTGAATTCCAGCCACTGCTTTCAAATGGCGGGATCCAGAGAAATATTGCATATCTGTGCTCCTTGCCCCTGGGTGAGTGAGATTCATTCCCTTTCTACATAAGCAAACGGAACCTATAAACCTCAATTTGGCTACTCCACTGTTCCAACATAACATTGCTCAGTGTCGTGAAACGTGACTCTTCAAAAATCTATTATGTGACAAGCCGAGTAGTTTATGACACAAATATTGTATTTTGCACACTTCATTTGCAGTTAAATTATTGAACATCTGACAGCACAGGCCACATTCCGTTTCTTAGTGCAAATCCATTAGAAGGTATTTTGTCGTTGTTGTTGCTGCTGTTAAATTAGGGCTTTAACATTTCCAGACGTGAAGAGTGAATGTATTTTACAATGATTAAAAATCATTTTGTAATTAGATTTGAATGAATAGGGAGTTATTGGAAAAGCTCAGCCTAGTGTTAGCTCCTTAAGGAACAATTCCAGGGCACATGTCTTGATGGTGTCTGCTGTTGTAGTCATTTGGCAATTACATAAAAGAGGAAATTAAGGCCAAAGGGGAAACAACCAAAGAGAGTGGAGATCTGGGAGGCAAATCTCCAGGAAGAGTTTAATATGGAATCACTTCTTGAGATAGGTCTGTCTTTGGATTTTTAAAATCCTGAACTTCCCTGTGCTGTCAGTGATTAGGCCATTTGTATTGCCCACAACCAGGGTCGTAACATCAAAGTCTGTTAGGGCTAGGCATTTAAAGCAAATGAAATAAGTGATGCCGGTGCATTATGGTATATTAGGGAGGGGTGGGGACTGTGGAAAATTGCAAAGCACTTGCCTTCTCTAAATGGGTAACTGCTCCTCAGCTCCCACTGATTTTTTTTTAGAAGAGTGTGGGAGACCAGTCTTGCCAAAATTTCCAGCTTTTCACAAGAAACCAGGATTCTTTTTTTCCCAAGTTTTTATTTAAATGTATTTATTTTATTTAAATTTATTAAATTAGTTAACTTACAGAGCAATATTAGTTTCAGGTGTAGAATTTAGTGATTCCTCACTTACATATCACACCCAGGGCTCATCACAAGTACCCTCCTTATTCCCCATCACTGATTTCACCCATTCCCCCACCGTCTGGTAACCATCAGTTTGTTCTCTGTAGTTAAGAGTCTGTTTCTCGGTTTGTTTTTCTTTTTCCCCCCACTATGTTTATTTGTTTTGTTTCTTAAATTACACATATGAGTGAAATCAAATTGTATTTGTCTTCGATTGACTTATTTCACTTAGCATAATACACTCTAGCTCGCTCCATCCACATTTTTGCAAATGGCAAGATTCCATTCTTTTTTATGGCTGAGTAATATTCCACTGTATGTACATATCACATCTTCTTTATCCATTCATAGGTCAATGGACATTTTGGCTCTTTTCATGAAATTTGGCTGTTATTGATAATACTGCTATAAACATTAGGGTGCATGTATCCCTTTGAATCAGTATTTTTGTATCCTTTGGGTAAATACCAAGTTCTGTATCCTTTGGATAAATAGCAAGTAGTTTAATTGCTAGATCATAGGATAGTTCTATTTTTAACTTTCTGAGGAACCACTGCCCCCATACTGTTTTCCACAGTGGCTGCACCAATTTGCATCCCCACCAACAGTGCAAGAGGGTTTCCCGTTGTCTGCATCCTCGTCAACATCTTTTGTTTCCTGTGTTGTTAATTTTAGCCACTCTGACTGGTCTGAGGTGTTTTGTTCTGCATTTCCCTGATGATGAGTGATGTTGAGCATCTTTTCATGTGTGTGTTGGCCATCTGTATGTCTTCTTTGGAAAAATGTGTATTCATGTCTTCTGCCCATTTATCAACTGAATTATTTGTTTTTTGGGTGTTGAGTTTGATAAGTTCCTTATAGATTTTGGATGCTAACCCCTTATCAAGTATGTCATTTGCAAATATCTTCTCCCATTCCACAGGTTACCTTTTAGTTTTGTTATTTCCTTCACTGTGCAGAAGTTTTTTATTTTGATGAAGTCCCCAATAGTTTATTTTTGCTTTTGAAGAAATCAGAATTATTGATTTTTATTTAAGATCTTAATATTGCAAAATACAGACTATTACTACAAAAATAATTTTTTAACTATTCACGTCAAACAAAATGCATGTGTAGATCCAGGATAGCCCAGAGAACATTTGATTTAGATTTCTAGGTTCCAACATACTAATAAGCTATATGTAGTAGCTCGTTCAAAACTGCAAACTTTGAAGTGTGCACTGTAGTGCAATGAGGTATGGTTCACAGAATAGACTCTTAAACAGCCTATGAACAGAATTGCCTGTTTCAACCTTAGTTTGTGCATCTTTTAACTGTTAATGGCCTTGGGCAAGTTGCTTAACATCTGTCTTCATTTTGGTTTCTTCTCCAAAGAAAACGTAACTAATATCTATCTCATAAAGTTATTGTGAAGGTTTAAAATTAATTCCTATTTAATTCCAGTAGCGACTGAATGTGGGAAGTGTTTGTGTTGTTTTATTGTTGTTGTTAATAATAAGGAAACTAAAAACTTCGTGTTCAGAGTTTAGGTGACCTTCCTCAAGGTCACATCGTGTGACTCTACATTGCCTCCTGTGGGTTGCTCCTGGTGAAGGTGTCATTGACCTTCATAATTGGTTTAAAAGTGGGACAAATCAGTGCGCCTGACTGGCTCAGTTGGAAGAGTGTGCGACTCTTGATCTCGGGGGTTTGAGTTTGAGCTCTACGTTGGGTCTAGAGATTACTTAAATAAAAACAACTTTAAAAAAATGAGGGGCGCCTGGGTGGCTCAGTTGGTTAAGCATCTGAGTCTTGATTTTGGCTCAGGTCACGATCTCACTATCTCTCAGGCCACGTGAGCCAGCTTGGGATTCAGCATGGAGCCTGCTTGGGATTTTCTTTCTCCTGTCTCTGCCTCTCCCACACATGTGCGGAATTCTCTCTCTCTCAAAATAAATAAACATTTAAAAAAATAAACTTATTTTAAAAAGTGGGAAAACTGTAAGCCCATGATTTGGATGCTAAGATGCCCAAAGCCTGTTTCATTAACACTTGATAAATAAACCACATGAATACAAATAAATGCCTTTTCCCCTCATTACTGGAGTTTAGAATAAGATTAGAAATAAAATCATGTCACTTGTAATCCTTCAGTGACTCTCTGTAATCCTAAGAGCAATTTGTGATTATTTAGTATGGTTTTGGGGACCCTCCATGATCTGGCCTCTCCCTACCCCTTAACTCTCTGACTTACATTCTTTATTCCAGCTCTGCTGTATTCTAGGATAGGAGGCAGCATATCTTCTTTTGCCTCTAGGAATCGTATTCTTATTACCTTTGCCTGAAACACTGTTAGAAGCCTAGACCTGAGTTAATCACATTCTGTAGCTCAGGAAATATCATCCTATTTGGTCAAGGGATGGCCCTTGTTTTATTTTATTATTCATTTCTCTCTTTCCCTATACACCTCATTCCCAATATCATTTCCTTCGTTCACGTGTTTGATATATGTTTGTAAACATTGTAAAGTACACAGTTATTTTGATTGTGAGTGTATTTTTAATTAACATAAACAGCGTTATGTTATAAATCTCATCCTGAGGCTTTCCTCACTCAACACTGTTTTAAGGTCTGTCTGTATTTCTTTCTGTATATTTAGCTTGTGACTTCCTCATGCTGTATGATTTTCTTTAATCACATTCATTTATCACATTTTAGTTACTCAGTTCTGGCCTAAGGATGGACACCTGGGTTGCCTTCTTGGTGTTAGAAAAAAACTTCAAGGTACAGACTCATCCCTTCATGAATCGATGTGGCAACTCCCCTGGGATGTATACATAGGTGAGACCGATTGATAGGTAACAGGGCAGACACTAACCTAAGTTCACCAAGTCTCGCCAGCTAGCGTTTCCAAATGGTTTTGCCAGTTCACTCTCCCACCAGGAAGAAAGGAGAGTTCCTGGCTCCGTGCTTCCCGGCAATGGCCACCTGTCTAATGTTTTGCCATTCTGATGGGTAGGTGAGCACCTCGTTTTAATTTGCATTTCTCTAGTTATTGAAGAGTGGCAGCATCTCTTCCGATATCATAGAGTTACCCAGGTTTCTCCATATCTGAATCATCTGTTCATGTGTTTTTTTGTTTTGTTTGATCTTTCCCTTGGGTTTCCTATCTTTTCTTCATAATTTACAGGGGCTCCTTGTATATTCTGAATACCTAAACCTTTTTTGATTCTGGATGTTGTAAATGCCTCTCAGTGTCTCTCATGTTCACCTCCCTCTTCCTGGGCTAGCTGACTCCAACTCATTCTTCAGCATCACCCTAGACATCCCTTCCTGCCTGAGCTTCCTGGGTTCTCTGTTATCTGTCTCATGTACACTCCCACAGCCCCCTGCTTCCCCTGTCATATTGCTCATCAATCTGTCAAAATCACCTGTTGGAGTCCCAGCTTCCCCAAAGTGATTTTGAGCTCCCTGAGGCTATAGATCACTTCTTGTTCATTGTGACATCTTCAGTTCCTGTATCAGGGCTTAGACTGAAGGGCCAGGACAAACATTTGTCAGATCAGTGAGAAGTAAACTCATCTATTAAATACTTCCTGTGCATCAGATTTGATACATGAGAATTATAGGCAGTGCTCCATTAAACTACCGCAGTGACCCTGCAGTGGAGGATTTGTTGTCCCCATCTTACAGATGAGGAAACAGAGCTAACGTACAGTCTGTGTTGTCGGGGAGATGGGTAACTACGAGCATTAGCTATTTTCAGCACTGGTTGTATTTTTACGACCCTGTAGCTCAAGCTGCCAAATTAGGGTTTTAGAAGATCTTGCTCAAAGCATAATCATTTATTTGCCCTCAATTATTTTTCTTATTTTTTTGCTTAACATGGCTACAAGAATCCCATGTGGTCTGCCCTTCTCTCCAGCGTCAGTTCTCCCACCGTCACTGCCACCTCTTTCTCCCTAAGTCCCAGGAACACCTGATGCCCTTCTAGTTCCTCAGATGCTATTTCTTCTCTTCAGAGCAGCACTTCTCAACCCTCAATGCAAATACAAATCAACTGGGGATCTTGTTAAAAAGTTCGGATTCTTGTTTTGCTAGATCCCAGGCGAGGTTTGAGACTTTGCATTTCCAGCAAGGTCTCAGGTGATGCTGATACTCTAAGACCATACTCTGAGCGGCTAGAATTTAGAACACTCTTTACTCTATCCTACCTCCCAACTGTTCATGCTTTGGAGCTCAGCTTAAATTCCACTGCCTCAGGGAATCTATCCCTAGTCAGACTAGACCAAGAAATATATCCTCACTGCACTCTGCCCTTGTTTTCTGAAGCTCTTACCACCATCGTATTAATGAGCCACCAGATGAATCATTAAGTGTCTGTCTCCCTAACTCACATACAAGCTTCGCGAGAGAGGGAACATCAGCAGTCTTTGTGTCTGAGCGAAACTTGCCAGTAATGGGATCTCAACAAATATGCGTGGATTAAAAGGACTGGAGATGAATGCCCTAACATTTGATTCAGAGGCCCCATGATGGTGTGTTTTTCACCTCCTTTGGGCTACAGATCCCTCTGAGAATTTGGAGAACTCTATCCCCAGGAAAAAAACAAAAAAGCCTCTCCCAGAAAATAGGAGCATATCAATAAGATTTTCCCCGACCATTGCCCTCCTTTTCAGAAGGTGGGCATTATTACGACCCTGTGTAAATATAATTGGGGCGCATCTCTTCTGGGCTCCAGCTGCCCCTTAGATCTTCCTTCCCTCCCTTTTATTTCAGTCGGTCTAATACGGAGGAGCACCATGGGGACTCCTACCATCAACACAGCATTTTTACTTTTTTTTTTTAAGTTCATTTATTTATTTTGAGAAAGAGTGCGTGTGAGCGGGGGAGGGGCAGAGACGGAGGGAGTGAGAGATAATCCCAAGCAGACTCCACACTGTCAGTGCAGAGCCTAGCTGGGGATCGAAAGAACCGAACTGTGAGATCACAACCTGAGCCCAAATCCGGTCGGATGTTTAACCCACTGAGCCACCCAGACGCCCCCGCAGCATCTTCACATCTAAATTCACTGCACAGGCAGTGGTGGAGAGCGCGTAAATGTGGCCCCAGCAAGGCAGTGGTGTGTGTGCTCCTGGGGGAAGGACTAAGTCTTGCCAGATCCACACGTGAATTAGCCCAAATTAACTGAGACTTGACGTGAGCTAGAAATCACTTTACCTGGAAACAGGCTGGTCTTTCACTTGGGCTTTGGCAAATGAACCTGATTCTAGAGCATCTTAGAGACCGGCTTCTCTCATCATTTCTGTGCCTCTGCATCTCCTGGAGACAAATGCCTCGCTCAGGGGACTAGAGTGGATTTCAGGGATGGAGGCACCTGCTTTCACAGGCAGCTCACCAGAGTCTGAGACCTGTGGGCGAGAGAGTTAACTTCCCTGCACCTCAGCCTCCACATCTGTAAAATGGGTCCCGTCACAGTGTCCTCTGAAGTCCTGGGACATATTTTCAGTGCTGAAACAGTGTCTGCCATTGATACTGCTCTTGCTTTTAAACAGAAGCTTCCTCACTGTGTCCCACTGTCCCTCCTATAATAGAGCCAGCTTACAGGGGCTTGCTTTGCCCCTTTAGGCTGATTATCTAATTTTTTTTTGCTCAATTCTCTCCTCCCCGACTTCTGGGGATGTAGTACATTATAATCTGTTATTGGCACTGCTATTTATTTGCAGCCAGGGACATTTTATTCTTTTCCAACTTGTACAAACCTGAGCTTGGCTTCCATCCACAGCCAGACCTAGAAATTATAATGCATTACCAGGTAGGTATTCATTTCCTGGTATTATTCTAAAAGACTTCTGGGGCTCAAGAGATTCTGAGCAGTGAATTTGAGGAAGACACCCTGTAGGTTGCAGTAAAAGCCTGTGCAGGTACTATTTAAGGTGTTTTTTTTTTAAGTCTTTAATATTCGTTCAGAGGTTCAATTATTTACCATGCTAGCTTCAGGTAGAGAGTAATTTGAATATCACTGTTGGTAAGAAACGGGCGGAGGGGAAGGTAGCAGTTTGCAAATCACACAAGTCAGTCTTGGCTTTGGTGACTACCACCAAGATGCAGAAATGTAGGCTTTCTACACTCTATTCCAGGTTATAGTTTACGGATTTTTAAAATAAAATTATACAGGTAATATATTGCTGTCTGTAGGGGTGATATTTAGAATATACAACTATGTGAGACAAGTGATCTAAGCTTAGGCTGGAGCAAGGATCTGGGGACCCCCTGTTAACCCCCAGGGCAACCAAGGGGTTAACTCTGTACCTGCTGGGCCATGGGGAGGCCTGGAGGGCGGGGTAGGCTCCAGGAAAGGGCCTAGGATGGTTAGGATAGTAGGGGACATACTTTACCAACTGGTACAATAATAATTTAGTATTTTAACAACTGCTGTAGCCATGAGCTTGCCTAACTGCTGAATATCAGCCATATTAGTTGTAACATCTCAGTGGTAAGAATATAATGATGAAATGCCCAATCTCCCCCTTCACGTCCCACCTCTGCTTCCTCTGTTACATGCCCCTCTCCCCTGCAGGTTGTTTTCTCATTCAAACACTAGGAACATCTACATCTATGGGCAGTTTTTTGTCCTGTTTTGTTTTGTTTCGTTTTGTTTTGTTTTATTTTAATTGTGTCACCCAGAGTGGAATCCCACATTATGAATTGTAATAGCCAACAGTTGTTAAAGCTTGTTAGTTACCAGGCACGGTCTAAGCAGTTTACATAATGAACTCTTCTAATCTCCCCACTGGTTTTCCCAGCCGACAGATGAGGAAACTGACACAGTGAAGTTAGTTACCTTTCAAGCCCATAAATGCTGAATCAAACCCAAGTGGCCTGGCTTCAAACCCCTGCTTTCAGTATCATGAACTAAGCTAGATCAATATGTTACCTGCACTTTCTGTTAAATATCTGATTCATCCCTTTAAATGACTACCTCATATTATCTAGCAAGGTTTACAATATTTCATTAACCCTTTTTCCTTCTGTAGACATTGAATGTTCCCCATTCCCCCCCTCCCTCTCTCTCCCTGCCCCCCCCCACTCTGCCCCGTCTCCTTTTTGCATTTTTCTTTTCTTTTCCTTGTAGGGGGACACTACAAATAGTGCTGTAATGTGGTTATGTGTCCTTGTACAGATAAGTCTCTGTACAGCTTTTGTTTCTGGAATATGTACTTCAGAAAAAGGGAATTGCTGGCCCTAATGATAAGGATATTTTGAATCTTAATAAATAGTGCTAGCATTACATTGTAGAAAAGTATATGCGGTTCTAGCCAGCCTCACATGCCTTTCCCATTTCTCCAGACCCTTCCCAGCACCAGAGGCTGTCTGTCTTTCTAATGTTTTGCCAGAGACGGAGGAAGAATGTTGTCACGATTGTCAAAATTTACATTTTCCTTATTGTCAGTGAAGTTGAGCAGTGTTCATATGTTTAATGGCCTCCTGCTCAAAAATTACCTGTTCCTCTTTGTGTGTTTTGCCCAATTTTAAACTCATTTATCCTCATTCTTATCAGTTCACTAATAGGAAAACTAACCCTTTGTCAATCGTGTGTACTGTAAAGGTTCGATCCCAGTTATCATTGCCTTTTGTTTATATGTGGTCTTTGGTTGAATAAGTTTAAAAAACAATATTTTTAATAATCAGCTTCTCAATCATTGACTTTGTAGCTTCTGGACTTCCTGTCTAGCTTAGGAAGGTCTCCCCCATTCTGAGTTATACACACAGTGTCTCTCCTTATTTCTTTTTCACATTTACATATTCAGTCTATCCAGGATTGACTTCTATATCTGATTTGATGTGTGAATCTGTATTTTCTCCAGACGGAGAGCCAAATATACAGTTCTGTTGGTTAAATGAAACGCAGCCTTCCCCGTGTCTCAAGATGCTACAGCCAGGAGTGAGTACAGAATCCCAGAGCTGGAACCTCAGAAAGGCAGAGCCCGGCCATGACTCCTAATCCCTCCCTCCTCTGATTGGCCACATTTTTGGCAAGATCTGGCCCAGGGTCTCCTTGGAAAATGCCTTCCCCAACCATCTGCTCTCTAAAGAAAGTAGGCAATGTCTAGGGAACTAATGGAAAGGAGGCCACTGAGTCTAGACCAAAGGGTGCCCCACCTCCACATCACCCCCAAATGCACAGAATTTGGTCTGATTCAGGAAGGCTCAAGCCCAGCAGGCACTCGTAAGGAGAGCATCTGTGAAATCAGATCGTATTCTGGACTCCACAGCAACCTGGTGGGAAGGGCACCAGCACCCTGAAAGAGTTTGCATTATGCAGTCAGTTCCTGCCTGCTCTTTGAAATATGCACTGACAGCTACAAACCTGTGTGCAGGTGAGCAGGCAGTGTGTCTCTGCTTTACCTGGGAGCCTGTATAAGCAAGAACGTGGGGCAGGTTTCAGCATGCACATATCTGTAAAAGTTTAGCCAAAGGCTAGAGGCAACTGACCTTTGCCAACCCAACTAGAAAGCTGGGAAACTGGTTTGGCCCCTTTTTCTTTTCTTTTTTGTTATTTTTCTTGTCTCCTCTGCTTCCCTTCCTTCCTCTCTTCCTCCCTCCCTCCCTTTCCATCTCTCATCCTCTCATCTTTTTTGGGAAGATGAGATCCTGGTGATCCCTAGAGAGCTCATCTCCAAGGCAGAGAACCTCAGCAGCCTGGCTCTGTGTTTGATCAACACTTGAAGTGCCTGCAAATACTCTTGCTTCTCATTTAAATTTGTATCGATCTCCCAAATGGCAAACAGGCAACCAAAATAAATTACCTAAATAGAGTTAATCAGGAAGGAGCCAGTGCACGAAGAAGAATCTGGTGTTGGTACCACAGATTTTGCTGATGTGGAAAAGCTGCTGGAATGAAATATGTATGCTTTGGACAGAAGAAAATAAACAAAAGTCAGTCCCTGAGAAGTCAGAATTACTGAGAAATGAACCAGGGTAGCCTTGTGCAGAATTGCTCTGTGGATGCCAAGACCTGGAGGTGGGAATACATGGGTCATTAAGGGCTGCCTCCTTCTTGGGAACAGGCCTCAGAAATCCTTTATGGTTAAGGGGAGATCTGCTTATAACAGGTATATGGTTGTGTGTGTGTGTGTGTGTGTGTGTGTGTGTGTGTGTGTGTGTGTTTCCAGATCAAGCAATTTCAAGCTAAACAATGCATGGCATTAGAAAAAAAAAAAAAAAACAGTGGGAGAGCCCAGGTGATAGTTATCTTTTCAGTTTGTGCCTTAGAGCAGATAGCTCTAATTGTTTTTGTCTAATTGTTTTCCTGAATGTGATGGAAGGGAATCATCTCAAGAGAGGGGCGCATGTAATGGAGGCTTTGCTGGTCAGCTTTTGTTCCCCTTCTCGAAGGGGCTGGTTCAGAGGTGGATCCAGTAAGAGTCAACGTGAGTGTTTTGTTTTGCCAACACCGTTTGGGTTTGTTGGCTTATTTGAGCCATTTAGTTGCCAACATCTAAACAATTGGTATATTTGATGTAAAATCATGGCTTCTCTTTAAGAGATCCACTGATTGGTTAACTCTGGGCTGATATCCCCACCAGGCAATAGTCTGCTGATGATGCACAGCAGCCGTCCTCTTCAGATGGGCGAGGGCTTCCAGTTTGCCAAATTCCATACCCGGGCCATATTTACTTGAGTTTCTGACCTGGTCAAAGATAGCAGTTCTATCTAATTTCATTTCACAGCAAGTGTCAAGAATGATGGAGACCTCTGGGGTCCTGAGAAGGGAAGTAACTAGACTAAGGGCACACAGCAAGTTGATAGCATACATGGGAACGGAACCCAGGATATTCTTATATTAACTATCCCAGAGCAGACAGTACTCTTTACATTTCCTGCTAGGGAAGAAAGAGCTGGTTCCCTGAAGAGGCTTCCAAAGGTAATATTCTGTGATGCAATCCACTAAAAGTGGTAATGGTGGGAATTTCAGACCCAGTGGGGTGGTGGATATTTTTAGGCAATGGGACTGAGTGTTCCTCTCTCTAGATGCTTTTCACAGGTGAGTGCCAACTCCTCTTATGACCAGGGTTGAAGTCTGGGCAAATAAAACTCTTCTTTACCTGACTATTTAAAAAAAACAAAAAAAAAGCTATGAGCCTAGTTGGGATTCTCTTTCTCCCTGTCTCTCTGCCCCTCCTCCAATTATGGTCACTCTCTCACTCTTTCTGTCTCTCTCTCAAAATAAGTAAATACACTTAAAAAAAAAAAAAGAGCTCTGACAACATCACTCATTCTTTCTGACATGGGTGTGTTCATAAGCTTACAGATGGAAGAAAATTCTGTCTTTATTCATTTCTCCATTCAACTGCTTGTATGTGTTTTTTCCACCCCACATTTACTGAGTATTCACTATGTGCCACGTTCGGTGCTAAACTTACGGAGACACAAAGATTGGTCCCTGAAGCTCTCAGTCCAGCTACAGGCTGTAATGCACACACAAAGGAGGACTGACTTCACTGAGAAGGTGAAAGGTTGTTACCAACCTTTCCAGGACAAAGAAGAGGCCATTTTGGGTAGGAGTCAAGAATTAGTAGCTGTCAACTGCCCTAAGAGCCCAGACCCACTTGGGTTGGCCCCAACATTTAAAAAAGTAAATTAAAAAGAATGTGTTTACCACATTTAAAAATTGGAAGATTTCAAATAAAAATCCAGATTTCCAACTTCTCTTTAAAAGTAGTGGATCTAGGGGTGCCTGGATGGCTCAGTCGGTTGAGCGTCCGACTTCGCCTCAGGTCATGATCTCACAGTCCGTGAGTTCAAGCCCCCCTTTGGGCTCTGTGCTGACAGCTCGGAGCCTGGAGCATGCTTCGGATCCTGTGTCTCCCTCTCTCTCTGCCCCTTCCCCACTCATGCTCTGTCTCTGTCTCTCAAAAATGAATAAATGTTAAAAAAAAAAATTTTTTTTAAATAAAAGTAGTGGATCTCAGGGCGCCTGGATGGCTTAGTGGGTTGAGTGTCTGACCCTTGATTTCAGCTCAGGTCATGATCTCAAGGTTCATGAGATCAAACCCCATGTCAAAGTCTGTGCTGACAGTGTGGAGACTGCTTGGGATTCTCTCTCTCCCTCTCCGCCCCTCCCCCCAATAAAAAAATAAAAATAATGGATCTGGGTTCACATCCTCTTGTGGTGATGTTGCTGAGTGGTGGCTGCTCTTTCTGGAGAGGGCATGCACTCCAGCCCACTATTTCCTATTACATCATTTTTGGCCCCCATCATAAAGTTACATAACTTGGCTGTTCTCTCTAGGGATTTGCATTGGTATTCTCTGATTTAGCATCTCAAAGAACATACAGTGGTCACAGGGAAGAGGTGGGAAAAATGTGTAG
This sequence comes from Panthera tigris, assembly GCF_018350195.1. Classification (NCBI taxonomy): domain Eukaryota; kingdom Metazoa; phylum Chordata; class Mammalia; order Carnivora; family Felidae; genus Panthera; species Panthera tigris. Next base: position 27,772,862 of record NC_056675.1, on the reverse strand, counting down.
GCAGAGGCCCAGAGGTGGGGAACATGTAATGTATTCAGGGAACTGCATGTAGTTTCATGTGGCAGGCAGATGATTGCATGGGACAAAGCATAGGTAGAAATGAAGCAGAAGTGGGCAAAGGACAGATTGCCCATGGAAGGCCCTGTGGGTCATGCAAAAGACTTTGTACTGAGTCCTCTACTCAATGGGAAATCCTTGGATTCTTGGCACGGGAGTGTTATGATGCTATTTGTTCTCAAAAGACCGCTGTGCAACCATGGAATGAATGTAACTGGCAAAGGTGATGAAAGAGGTTGGGAGACCTTTTGGGCAGCAATTGTACCTATCCAGGATGGAGATGAGGGATCCAGTAATCTTTAATATATGCCCAGCACGTGTTCATGATAGAGAGATGAACAAGAAAGTCTCCAGGGTCACTTGTTCCTTTTACCAACCAAGAGTCACCATGGTGGCCCTCCAGGCTTCCTGTGGCCAGAGTTCAGCACATGTTCACAGACAGGGCACAACTGAGTACTTCCTTGTCTGTAAAATGCTTTTTGGCAAAGTACATAGGAATTTAGACTTTCTTAGTAGTAATTACACTATAATGCCCCAGGTGCCCCCAGGGTGTACTCAGGGAATTAATGGGCCTACCAGTCTCATTTACTTCTTAGGGTTCCAGGGTCTCCTTCCACAAATGAGCATTCTCAGCACACTGAATGAGACCCTGGAGGACCAGAAGAATGATTGCTTCTCTCCAAGGTGAGCCAGAGGTCAATATCAGCCCCTGGAGGATGCCTCTGGCCCACTGATTGGGAAATACTGCAGTGACCGAGGCAGAAGGCGCTCCAAATGCAAAGAACATTATTCCAAGCAAACGAGGGAGCTCAGCAATTATTTCCACTCAAAAGTTGGTAATGAATAGGCATGTTATTTATTCATTCATTATATGTAGGCAAACAAGCAACCAAAGAGGAAGCCGTCTGGCCATTCTTTTCATGAATCTGTCCCATTTCTGAGTGAAATGTAGGCCATGCAGATGAAATGCTGAACTCTGGAAATATATTACCCACTCAGGAAGCCATCTTTCCAGCCTTAATTAAAGAAAATCAACAACTTCCATTTGTAGTGGATGATGATGGGAATCAAAGAACTGAAATGCAGACTTGCCAGGCAAGCTGAGTTGGGCTTGGCTGGGCTTGCAGAAGCCTGGGAGCCTCAGGAGTTCACTGGAAAGATTGTGCCTTGGGTGTCCAAGAAGCTTGTAGCATCACCAGTAGCCAAGGTACTGCAGAGAATTGATGTTGTTACAGGACACCAAATCTTTTTTGTTGAAGCTTTGGTTCATTCCTTCATTCATTCATTCATTCCCTCAAGTTTTTAAAAAGCTTACTTATTTTGAGAGAGAGAGAGAGAACATGAGCAGGGTAAGGGCAGAAAGAGAGAGTGAGAGAGATTGCCAAGCAGTCTCTACACTGTTAGTACAGAGCCCACCACGAACTGTGAGACCACGATCTGAGCCAAGGTCCAGTCGGATGCTTAACTGACTGGCTACCCAGGCACCCCTCACTCCCTCAGGTTTTATTAGTCCATATGCTCATTCATTCATCTACTCAGTGAGCACTTATTGAATACCTACTATGTATTAGGTATTGCACCATGAATATAAAATGCTAAGCAAAAAATAGACATTGTCTCAATTCTGTTATTCTTAAATTTTAGTAGAGATGATGTTTACTAAGTGAATAATCACATAAATATATAATGACAAACTGTAAAAGAACTCAGAGTGAAAACTACAAGGTACTCTGCAAACTTGTACCCAGAAGCTTTAACTGGTGTGGGGGAATCAAGGATAGATACCCTGGGGCATTGACCCTTGGGCTGCAATCCTAAAGAGGTCAAGGTGTAACCGGTTGAGGACGAAGAAGAGGACATAGAACAATCCAGGTAGGGAGAACAGTATGTGCTTATGTGCCAGTATCCAGAAATGGAAGTGAGCATCATCACCAGAGAAAATGCCCCTTGGTTTTGGTTTTGCCTCACCTCTGTATACCAAATAATGGGACTCTATTTAGGCGATTCAATTAGGGACTGTTGATGGGTGAAAACTGTCATGATAGCATAAGGCTTGGTTTGAGTGTGTGGGTTTAGATGCCAAAGAGACTGTTGGGAACCCTGATTTCACTCTATTAACCTTGTAAAAGGAGGACAGAGCTTGCCTTGTTGCAGTAGGAACATGACCTCTGGACCTCCTATCATGTGGGTTGCCTACACCTTGGCTGAAGCCAGTGTTCTAGAGACCTCTCAGGTCTCACGAAAAGCTCCCATCCTCCTCCTCTCTCTGAGTCCGCCGAACACTAGTGCATGAGCTCTGGAGACTCATCATGCAATTAAAACCTGGACCCTCTGCTTGTAAGCTCTGTAACCTTGGGCAAGTCACTTAATCTCAATGTGTCTTAGTTTCCTTGTCTAACAGTTGGGTGCGATAGTAGTGTCTGCCTTAGCATTGGGTGCTGTTGTGAGGAGGGGCTGTATGGAAGCACAGAGGAGACACAAATACTGATGATATTATTATTATTATTACTTAGAGAAGTACCTTCATACCCATTTCAGACCCAAGGGAAAGAAGGAAGCTTATGCTGAACATCAAAAAGGATGGATGGATGGATGTGTGTGTGTGTGTGTGTGTGTGTGTGTTCCATGTTGATAGGCACAACTGGGAGGTAAACATTCCTGAGACAGGTGTAAAATGTGTGTGCCTCAAGTGATTGTCTTTGGCCATGTCTAATGCAGGGGCCCTTGGGGAACTGCAAAGTCAGGGTGGCGGGAGTCCACAAGACTTGGAGTATTTTAGTAGGATTCTGCTGATGGCATCTGCATTGCAGCTTGTGACTGCATCTGCCATAAGAACACATGCTCCTGAAAGATGGTGCTATTCCCGAACTCTATCTCTTCCATGGCTCTACCCACTTGGTTCTGCACTGAGTTACTTCTCCCAAGCTGTTCTTTCTGCTCTGAAAGCTCTTTTCTCCTGCTTCCTTTCTTATTCACAACCATCAGGCAACCCCATTCATCTTCCAAGACTGGCTTATGCACCTGCCCCTCCAAAGTATCTCTTGGACTCAACTTCCATACTCTGTCCTCAAAAAGCCAGACATTTTCTTCTTTATTCCTGACTGAAATGTATATATAACTGTCTTGGCATCTGTGATGCTATAGAGTCTTCTTAAATTTGTAAGTCTGTCTCCCAGTGTAGACTCTAGGAACATCCCTATAAGACAGAGCCCTCTTATGTCTCCTTTATGCCCAGGATCTAGCACAATACTTTGCATGCACTTGGTACTTAATAAATGTTGGTTGCATTACTGAACCACTGAAAGGACACGTGAAAATCTATTTTATCATCCCTCGAGTAAGAAAGAAATCAATTAAACCTCTATAAATGAGTGTTTGAGAATGGGGGCTTATTCTCTTTTCAAAGCTCATTTGTGGAATGCTACTCAACAGTTAAAACGGATGGCTCTGATACGTGTAACAGCTTGGATGGATCTCAAGAGAATTATGCTGAGTCAAAAGAAATGTTACATACTGTATGATTGCAAGTATAGAGCACTCTTGAAATGAAACAATAGGGATGGAGACCCGATCACTGGTGCAGAGAGGAGCAGGAGGGAGCAGTGGATATAAAAGGTAGCAGGAGAGGTTCTTCTGATAAGACTGTCTGTTTCCTGACTGGTGGTGGTCACTGGGTCTACTCAGGTGGGAAACACACACACACACAAATGCACGCACATGAAACCAGTGACATCTGACAAAGGGTGGTGGGTTGTATTAATGTCAGTTTCCTAGTTGTGGTATTGCCCTATCGTTATGCAAGATGTTACGATTGGAGAAAACTGAGTGCAGGGCATATGGGATCTCTTTGTGTCTTTCTTATCCCTGCATGTGAATCTTTCACTATCTCAAAATAAAAACAAACACACATACACACCTACACACACATTTACACAGTGAGATCCCACTATACATCCACCTGAATGGCTAAAATTAAAAAGGCTGACCACACCTAGCGTCGGCAGAGATACGGAGCAACCAGAACTCATGCACGCTATTGCTGGGAGTGTTGATTGGTACAGACACTTTGAAAAAAAGGTTGACAGCTTCTTCCCAGGCTGAAAACATACACACCTTACTATCCAGCATTTCCATTCTGACAACAGAAAAACACAAGTATGAGATGATCTGAAGCAGCACATTTCATGATAACTCTACACTGGAAGCTGTCAAATGACCACCAACAGTATGATGGATGAATCATTTGTGACATATATCCGTTGTCTCAGTCCATTTGGGCTCTTAGAACAAATTACCATAAATTGGGCGATTTAAACAAAAGGCATTTCTCTCCCACGGTTCTGGAGGCTGAGAAGTCCAAGATCAAGGTGTCAGTAGATTTAGTGTCTAGTCTAGTAAGGGCCCTCTGCTTGGTTTACAGATGGCTGTCTTCTTATGTTTTCACATGGCCCTTCCTTGTGCAAGCATGAAAGGGGGGGGGGGAGAGAAATCTCCTGTCTCTTCCTCTTTTTATAAGACATTAACCCCCTCTTGAAGGCCCCGCCCTCATTACCTACTGTAACTGTAATTACTTCTCCTAAGTCCTACTGCCAATGGGGATTAGAGCTTCAGCATATGGAGGGGAGAGGGATATGTCCCCCCCCTGTGGATATGAATGTCCACAGACATTCAGAGCACAGCACGTATGATAGGATAGTATATAGCAATTAGAACAAACAGCTTTCAGCTACATGCATCAGTGTCAATGGATTTCAGAACCGTAACATTGTACAAAAGAAGACAGTCACAAAAAAGACACGCTGTATGATCCCATTGATACGAAGTTCAAAGAAGGCAAAATTAGTCTGTGCTGTTGGAGTCAGTAGGGTGGTTATATGTGAGGGGTAACAACTGGAGAGTGACAGGAGGGAGAATGCTGGGGTTATAGTATTGTCCTGTTTTTGTTTTTTTTTTTTAAATCTGGGTCCTAGTTATAACAGTGAATTTAAAAATTTGTCTGATTGTACCCTCATGATGTGTGTTCCTTTGGGTGTGTGCATTATTATACTAGAAAAATAAATTTTTAAAGGACAAAAGTGTTGATTCATTCTGTTCCATAGTCACTATTTATTAGGTGCCTACTCTGTCCCAGATACCCTGAGTGCTTGGGACACCCTTATAGATGCAGAAGCCCTATTCTGGGGGATTCAAGTCTCTGGAGAGGCCATTTATTTTCCTTTTCTTTATTTTTCTCTTGCAAAGAGTTCTAAGTATCAGATAAGATCAGGGGAAACTTTTCTGTTGGTGGTGGCTGTGATTTTAATTAGTTATCGAACTAAAAGAACTTGCATAAGAGAGCTCTTTACAGCAGAGCATCAGAGAGGTTTGAGATATATATATATATATATATACATATATATATATATATATATATATATATAATATTTATTGAACTCTAAATCCTGAGTTCCAGCATCCCTCAGATAATTCCTTTTAAGACTTCCTCAAACTAATTTCCAATCAAAAGAAGAAAACATAGTCAAATGTAATTGCTGCAAAAGAAAAAAAAATCCCCTTATTAGGAAATCTGTAGCTGCCTTCAGGAATTCAAAAATAAAAACAGTCAAGTGAAGGAATCTTTGCTTTGCTTCACATGGAAATATCTTGGCTGAGAGGAAATTCTGCATCTGTGTTTTCAGCCCTCAGGCCTGGGTGAGCAGACCCCCAGGACAGATTACCCCCTGCCATTTAAATGAAGGACAGTTCATGGCCTCTGGGACTTGATTTGGTGAAAATGGTGTTTCTTGTCATTCTATCCATAATAATCCTGTAATTTGCAAAACACAGGAGGCATTAAAGCGTGGATAATATCACCTTGCCATGCCAAAGATGGAAAAGAGAATTAATGAGATCAATAAAGCTACTCTCACAGGAAAAATAGAAACGCAGATGGGAAATGGTGGATGGGTTGGCAAGCCTGAGAGAGAGCTGGTGATCTACTGATGGCCCTGTCTTAAAGCCAGGACTGTTCCATGGAACAGGTGAGCCGACCAGCCTCACCGCCACGCCTCCAGCAGAGTCCCACCTTGGCAATGCTCAGGTTTCTGGCCCGGATGAGAGATCAGTCAACAGCAGGTCAGCAGGTATTGGTGGGACACCACCATATGCTTGGCATCAGGCACGCATCGTGGTGATGCTAAGAAATTACGAAATATTGTGTGTTTATCAAGGAGCTTATGTTCTGCTTTGAAAGAAAATCAGATGCCCTCACCTCTTTTTACACCAACATTTACGTGAACATGTATGACGATAGACATCTGATCAGTAATCACAATTAAAAAGGTGTTAAAATGTATCCAGGGCTCGTCAAGAGTTGAGCACACAGGGTTGGCCATCATGGAAAAAGGAAACAAGCATGTGTCCTAATACATGTATTGGGTCTTCAAAGCAACCCTTCGGAAGAATAGATACAGTTGCAGCCACTGTGCAGATGGAAAAACTGAGGCTCTGGGAATTAATACATTTGCCCCAGTTCCCACAGCAAGTGGTGAAGCCACATCAGATTGTAATAAATCTAAAGTCCATGCTTTCTCCCTGTGGAGTATTTCCCAAAGAGAGGCAAGCCCATTTAGGAGGCACCTGGGTGGACATTTTAATTTGTGTACTTGTGCATTAAGGTTAATATGTGCAAGAAACATACATAAAACTAGGATAGCAAAGCCCCAATTTCAGATATTACTGCTTCAGATGAGGCTAAAGTATTTAAAAATAATGCAATTTTTAAGAGACATAGCAAGTAAATCATGCAGGTGATATGTATTGAGAACAAAAGCATGAATGACTTTCATTATAGAAAGCACCTGTCCCTGTCATGGGGCGACGAGTGTTTTATAGGGATCTAGGTAGGGATTGGGGAATTTGGACATTACTAGGACTCACACTTGCCGCCTGAGGCAGAGGGGGCTTCTGGCAAGTGGAGAGGAAGGTCCAGATGATAGGCACAGTGTGGGGTTAGAGTGAGCATGCCCAGCATAAGAGGGGACACCATGCCCAGAGAGTCTGAATCAACATCCGAAACATCCGTATCAATTAGCACCAATACCCAAAAGAGAAGCTCAAGCTTTTCCATACCAAACTGAAGAGACAAGGAACTATGAGTAATTTGAGAACTTAAGGACATTAGTGTGTCATTGGATCAGGAACATGGTCACCTGGGACAGCCTGGTGAGTGCTCACCTTAATGGGCGTGGCAGCTGATCCAAAGGGCAAAGGTAGGGGAGGCGAGGAGGCCCCGCAGCCACAGGCCTGTGAAGTCATCCTTAGGTGGATGCTCATTTTCTACCCCGGGGGATGGTGATGGCCCCTAGTTTGTCACTGCTCCTTCTGAGGTAGCACTTGGAAGACGCATGGGAATGAGGGCAGGGAAGGCAGGAAGGAGAGAGCAAAGGGAGTAAGGAGTTAGAGTCAGAAGGAGAGAAGGATGGCAGGAAAAGAGGGAAGGAGGTAATAGAGAAGGAGGGGTGGGGCGTTATGGAGGGGAAGAGAGAAGGAAGGAAGTGGGGGAGGGAGGGAGAGGAAGGAAGGAAGGGAGGGGGGAACGAACGGAGGAAGGAAGGAGAGCAAGACGTAAGAGGATTGATCCCCAGCAGACTGGCTATGCATTGTCTGTATTCACACTCTCTATTTTTTCTTCCTTCTCTGTCCCCCATCACCACCTCTGAAATTAGCTTCTTGTTGGCAGTTCCACCTTCTCTTCTTACTAATTTCCTTTTTGATATTTTAATTTATTGCATTTCACTGGGACCTCTTTCCCTTTAAGGCATTGTAATTAATGGACCAGTCTAATTTCCTTTGAGACAACATTCTTAATTGCCGTAATTCTCACTTATGTCTTTTAGGCATCCCTGTTGGCGTTGATTCATTTTCATTTGCATCCTCAAACTCTTCAATTAGAAATGCACCGTGATCAGGCAGACAGTTTTCCTTCCCTCCACCGCAATGCCACATCGTGGTGTGAGCGAGCTTCGGGGGCCCTGTCTGCCTTTTAACGTCTCATTTATAAATTGAAACTCCTCTCAGTCTCCATGCACATTGGAATTTTTATGAACGTCGGCAAAGAGGCTGGGTTGCTATTATTTTTTTTCATTTTTGAAAAGTCAATACTGTTTTTCAGTAACTTTTTTTGTGGGTGGACCTAACGTTGCTTTTGGCTTCTGTTGTTGCTGCTGCTGCTTTAATTTTTAACCAGTGCTTATGGGATATGGCTTGGCCCCCCAACCTAGTTTGTGTGCCTTGGGTGACAAAGAGTTAGTGGTGAGATTCCCCTTCTTCTCTCAGAACATTGACGCCAGTATGATACTGTGAACTCACATACCCTCCCCTCAGCCCACACCCCTGGCAGGCAGCCCCTGATCCACTGGTCCTCCACTTTTGACATTTTTAGATTATTCTATAAGTGGTAGCTTTGCTGTTATTTTTTCTTCTAGTTTTTGGTGATGCCTGTTTTCCCAATTATGTCTACTTATTTTCAAAGTATCCTTAAACCTACTTTTACATTATAATATTAACATATAGAGTAATATAATTACACTAATATTATTATATTGCATTTTTATTTAATTGTATTCTCCACCGCATACCATGGCACTCTCTTTTCTTTTAAGGAATGTACAAAATAATTGGGGGGGAGGGGAGCAGGACCAAAAAAGAAAAAAAAAGACTAAGAAGCAGAGAGATAACCATTAAGGTTTCTATGCAGGGTTGACCTCATGGTGGTCCCTCTGCCTCGCCAGCACTTGTATGCAAAGAAGAAGAAAAGAGGTTTGGGCCCAAGCAGAGTAAACTCAACAGTCTCAGCTGTAAGCTGTGTGGCCTTGGGCCATTTGGTTTGCCTCTCTGAGCCTCAGTTGCCTTACTTTTAGAGAGGGGTAACTGTTGCTTTGCCTACCTTAGAGGCTGGGTCGTGAGGATTGAGTCAGCAGACCTAAGGGGCTCAGAACCCATGCCAGGCACACACGCACCGTTTCTCAGCCTTGCCCTTGTCCCCACCTCTACAGAGGTTCACCCCTCAGGATCCTTGTCTAAAACCAGCCCCTCAGAGAGGCGGGCCTGTAGGGAAGGCGGTCAGCAGGGACTGGAGATGCGCAGGGCCTGGTCGGGGGTTAGAGGGAGATTCCTGTGGTGCCTGGTTTTTCTCCGGCACTCACACTGGCCTCCGATCTTACATAAAATCTGATGCCTCTCCTCCCCGCTCCCTCTTCTGATCCCATTCCGAATTGCCCCCGGCCCCTCCAGCATGACCCTGTGCTGCATCCCAGGGGAGACCCACAGAGCTGTTCACACTCAACTGTCCCTCCTTTATGGCAGCACCAGGCTGACTTTGGTGTCCCGGCCACTTTGGTGGCTGCAAAAGTCATTCTCTTTGGTGATAACCTAAGGTGGCTGGTTTTCTTTCCATCCTATCCTGTGGCCCATCCTGTTCTGACTCTGTGATCGAAGCTACTGGAAAAGTCAGGCATCGGTTTTCCATCGTATCTCGTAAAAAACAACGAAGTAGATCTTATTTGACTGCTGCTAATGTAATTTTTTTTAACTTTTAATTTTGAAATAGTTTTTGAACTCACAAGAAGTTGTAGGGTCATAGTCACCGGTCTCATTTAATTTTTTCAACCCACTTGAAGAGGTAGGCGCTATTGCTCTCTGACTGGTGCTGTTATTTTATGGGTGAGGAAACTGAGGCACAGGGAGATCGTGCGAGCTGCATAGTCATTGCTACGTACTGGTGGAGCCAGGCTGGGAACCTTGGTCTCTGAAGTACCACCACCAAGAATTCACCTCTTTCCCTTTCTCCTGTAGCAGGGACCCACCCACGCAGCTGCAGGAAACTTCGTGAAAATTCACGAACCCCTCAAGAGTCATGGATTTTTCACTCACGGTGAGACCATGTGATTCCATTCCCTAATTTTACAACTGAGGAAATTGAGGTCTTGCCAGCATTTCGGGCTTCCACAGGGTCACTCCGCAATACAGAGGTCAGCTAGGATTAGAACCTTGGGTATTGGAGCCTTTGATTGCTTTTTACAGAAGTATTCCTTTTCCTGGCTTTATCGGCATATAATTGACAAATAAAGATTGTATATGTTAAAGGTGCACAATGCGGTGATTTGATACACATTGAGAAGTGGTTTCTGTGGTCACGCTAATGAACATGTCCTGCATCACCTCACATAGTTTCATTTTGGTTTTGGTTTTTCTGTCTGTGAGAACAATCAAGATATGCCCTATTAGCAATGTCAAGTTTACAATACGGTGTGGTTAACTGTAGTCACAACGCTGTACATGAGACCTCAAGAACTTATGCATCCTTCAGAGTTCCAACTTCGTAGACTTGAACACTGTCTTCGGGGTTTGGGGGGCTTGGGTGAAAATTAAGTCACAGGGCCAGTTACCTTCTTCTGCTTTGGTCTTTGTATGAAAGTTTCCATCATTGGCTCTTGTTTTCCTCGCCCAAATGTAGAATTTCTGTGTGTGCGATCAGGATAACCCTGTCATTTTGTGATTAGTCACTAACCAAAGTCACTTCACTTGTTCACTTCATCCCTGCTGCTTACTGTCTTCAGAGAAGCAAAATCAACAGGGTATTAGTATAAAAAAGACATTTATTTTAAGGAATTGCTTGTGCAATTATGGAGGCTGAGAAGTCCAAAGATCTGCAGCAGTTGGCAAACTGGAGATCTCTCTCTCTCTCTCACACACACACACACACACACACACACACCCCTATTGTGTTACAGCCGTTGAGATTTGGGTGCTTGCTTGTTAGAACAGCTTGTATTACCTTGATTATTACGCGGCATGAAGTCCCATTCATTGTAATCCAAGTGCCCTGAGTAACTAACTCCTGAGCACGTATGTGCCAGGCACAGGGCTGGGCAGTGGAGTTAGGGCACACAAAGCACAGATAGGTTTCCTGCCCTCACAGTGCTTTCGTTGTGGGGTGTGTGGCCCTACTCTGGCCTCTTCCAGTGTCCTGTGCTTCCGTCTCTCATAACACTTACTATGCTTTGTTGTCACTGTATAATTACCTGCCTAGCCTGTGAAAAGTACGGAACATGGCGTAATTCTGTTTCTGGTACCCTGGTGCCTGAGACACAGTGCGTTTGGTAAATGTTTCATGAATAAACGCACCACCTGCTGTCCTCGTGTTTTGCCCCCTCAACCCCGGTCGGTGGGGAAGGCCCTACCCCGTGTCCTTCTTCACACCTGTGGCTTACTGACTCATCAGTGCAACATAGACTTCTCCCCACAAGCAAGGCAGATTCATTGAATCCAAAGGGAAATTTTATGCCTCACTCAAATGGCTGCCCCCCCTAATGAGAAAATAAAATATTTGACAATTTTCTCCATTGTCCTCCTATTTTCTTTTGGATTGGGCTGCATTTTGCAGTGTTTCTCCTGCTCAGACATGATGAATACCCTTTAAAGCAACACAGTGTTATTTGCAAATGAACTTTAAGAGGAACAAATTTGCACAGGGCCAGAGTGGGCTCCAGCAGCAGCTTGGAAAAAACACATTTTTCAAGGTACCAAGCAAAAGGAATTTATCCAATTTAATTTTCAGGTAGGTCTATAAAATTAATAAGTATTCTGACTGAAAAGCATAATTAAACCAACGGTGAATGTAAATGAGGAAGGGAAGTATCGTGCTATGCCTGGAATATCGTTTTGCAAGCGAATGGCCCATACCAAGAAAACAAATTATTAATGCAGCCTTATTTCTCGAGAATATTTGGGGAACCAGGAAAGCTCTCGCTGTTCTGCATAATCATCTTCTTGGGAATGTATGAGCAAAGAACAGCGGGCTCAGCTGGAACAGGCAGTGGTTTCCACAGCACTGAAGCCAAGAGGGGGCTGCCTGCCATCCTTCACATGCAGGGGAAGACCGTTTGAATAAACCCAAAGCCACCCCACTCCCACCCTACGGCCAACACCGTTAGCAGCTGGTTTTGATTATGTCTGGAGGGGAGAGGGGAGGGAGGCAACATGGAAGGTCCAGAGCATGAGTCATGACTGGTCTAAGCCATTCAGGCATCTGTTTTCCTTTGCTGGATAGCTTATTTCCCAGCTCACCTTGCAGCTGGGAGCGGCCATTTGGGCCGTCCTGGCCAATGAGACATTAACAGCTATCTGCTGGGACACTCTGGAAAATGTTTCCTCTGTAAGAAAAGAAGAAAGATGCAAAATGGTCTTCACTTCATGGCCTGGCTCTCCCGTCTTCACCTTCTCCTTCCTGTCCTTGAATGCAGCCATGATGCCTGGAGCTGTGGCAGCCATCTTTCAATGCACACGAGTATAAAAAGCCACTATGTTAAAGACTGGAGTCCATACTGAAATGGATGTGGATCTTTGAAGTTTTGTTGTTGTTGTTGTTGCTGGTGGTGGTGGTGTTTTTTGTTTTTTGTTTTAGGTGGGGGGAGCACGCGAGCAGGGAAGAGGCAGAGAGAGAGAGAGAGAGAGAGAGAGAGAGAGAGAGAGAGAAAACCCAAGCAGGCTCCGCCTCATCAGTGCAGAGCCCGACACAGGGCTCAATCCCACAAATCATGGGTCATGACCTTAACCGCAATCAAGAGTGAGATGCCTAACCAACTGAGCCACTCAGGCACCCTGGATGTAGATCTTTAATGATGCAAACGAGTTGCTGAACCAACCTTGATGTCTGGCTCCAGTCTTCTTATTAGTGAGGCAAGAAATGTTAATTAGAATTCAGTGACTTATGTTTGGCTGAACATAATCCTACCTCACAGCGACCCCAAATTTAGTCCCTCTGTCATGTCTCTGGAAGCCACCTCCCCCTCGCCAACCTCTCCTCTGCTGCCCAGTTCAGGCCTGCTCATCTTTTATCTGAACTTTTGCTACAGCCTTTTAACCAGTCTCCCTGCCTCCCGGCTCACCCAGACCATCTCCCACATGGTTGCCTGGGTGATATAATGCTCTCCCCAGATTTGTGCATCTGACAAACCCCTGTTCCTTCGTTAGGATCCTTTAGGGTCAAGATCAGCACCTCCTCTGAGAATCCATCCCACTTTTCCAGACAAAACCTACTGTTGCCTTCTCTGTTCACATATATAATTCTATTTCCATATGTATTTCAGAGTTCCGTCCTGTCTCCATCCTTCCTCAAACACTCCATGTGCCAGAAAGCATCAGGGCTGATCCCTTCCAATTTTGGCTGCATGTATTTCGGGACAGATCTGTCTGTCCAGCCATCACGTGGTCAGACACCACATCATACTCTTTCTGTATCCCCAGCGCCTAGCCGAGGGTCTGGCGCCTTCTAAGAACTCCGTAAACATTCATGGAATAAATCAGCCTCCTAGGAGCAGGAGATAAAGTGGTGAACAAGGCAGCATGGTCTCTACCCTCATGGTCTACAAACTCCAGTTGGAGAGGCTTCAGTAAAACAAAGATTCACAGACACATAGGAGCTTGGGAAGTGTGGGGACGGCTGCCCCCCTTGAAGGGAGAATTCAGAAGTGCCATGAGGATTTCATCTAGACAGTGGGCAAGGGCTCAGACTGGGGCACTTTGAGGAAGCCACTCATGTATGCTGAAACCTTCACAGCCACAAAATGGAAGAAATTGAGTTTTTTCAAAGAGCTGGATGAGTCACCGTGGTCATAGCACAGGGGGAAGGGAGTGAGAGGTAGGAGATGATGTCAGTGGGGCGGGACCACATAAGCCTTGGAAGACCCGCAAAGGATTTGTTTGTTTGTTTGTTTTGATATAAAAATATTTCCTTTTTCCATGTTAAAACTGTCCAGTTGTGCCACACATTGTGTACATTTTAAATAAATGTAGTCACATGATCCCAATATATAGGAAACATTGATGATCAAATTTATCAAATCAGTAATACCTTTCCAGCATCTCTTAATAACGTCCATTCAGCCTGTCTGCTTGCTGGCCTAGATGAGTGGGTGCCTACTTTTTACATGAACTGTGACATAGAACACATTGGTCTTTCATCCGATTTCAGTTTTAAAATAATGATCAGTGGTGAAACTTGGTTTCATTCTTAAAAAGACAAAAAAACAACAACAACAAAAACCCTAGTGTTGTGTTTAGCAGCTCTGCCTTCCTCCTTCCCTGCAGTCCCTGGAAACCATACATCCATTTCTAGATTTCTGTGAATTTGCTTACGTTAGTTTCCTCAACCAAGCGACATCATGCAGCATTTGTCTTCCTGTGACTGGCACGTTTCACTCAGCATCATGTCCTCCAGGTTTGCTCCTGTTATTGCAAACAGCAGAATTTCCCTCTTTTTTCTAAGGCTGAACACGATGTATGTTGTATGTCTCTAGCACATGTCCTTTATCCACCCACGCGTGGACAGGCACATAGACTGTCTCCACAGGCGAAGGATTTTTGCTGTTTGTCCCAGTGCAATTGGAAGCAGCTGAAGGGTTTTGAGGAGATGAAGGGACAAGGATGTACTTTATGTTGTAAGATGGTCACCCGTTGGCTCAGCTGAGAAGATACTTGGAGGAAACAAGAGTGGAGCTTGAGGGTGAAGTCAGGAGTCTGTTTCCAGAAAAGACGGCAGCTTGGGTTGGGGCAGGGGGATGGCAGAGGAGCTGAGAGGAATGAGCAGATTGGGGGGAGCTTTGGGAGTGAAAGTGACAGGACTTGGGACAGGTTGGATATGACAGTTTCAGACCCCCTGGACTCTCTCTGCTCTCACCCTCCTGCCTGGCTGCCTCCCAACAACCTTCCTTGGAAGCAACTCTCCACTCACAGGAGCAAGGTCAAAGAGAAGCCTTTTCCTTCTAGAAAAATCGATGAAACTCATAAACCAGAAGAAAAGAACATATTAAGCCTGCCTCCCTTTCTTTGCACACATCTGTCCCAACAGAAAAGTGCATGTGGTATTTCCCAGTAATTAAGTCATATGGTTGAGAGCAAATGCAAGAGATGATTTAATTCTCCAATGTCTGTTTGCCCTGGACGATGCTTCTCAGCTTCTTCTCCAGCCCCCACAGGAGTGAAGTCTGTGCAGACTGCCGTAAGCCTGCGGCCCAAGCCATGCATCCGTGTTGTAGTGGTTTCCTCTGACCCAGACTCAGTCAGTGCTTCCTGTTTTGAGTGGTTGCCGTGGACCAGACGTGTTCTCAGTGGCTGACTCATATTAACACAGCCACCTCGAGAGGTGATGCTGATAATATCCCCATTGTAATGTGAGGAAATTGGAATGACTCGATAAATATTGGATAATAATGCCACCAACAAACTTTCAATCAGCATCTACAATCTACCGGGTACTCCACTCAGCCCTGAGCATACAAACGTTCTTTCCTTGCAGAAATTCACAGTCCGGCAGAAGAGATAGATAAACACATAACTATCTGAAAATGCTGTGTTCACAGTATGAATAAAATCATATGCAAATATTGAGTTAATAAACATTTTTTTTTCTGAGTCAGTAGGAGAGAGGATTAAATCTAACGCATAGATAAGAACTATGTAAACCTGAAAGCACACACAAAGTGAGAAATAGTATTATTGGCAATTAAAAATACTCCTTACCTACATACGCAGAGGAGGAAGAACATTCCTCAGGGGTGAGGGTAAGAAGGCCGGCTTAAGTCCCCTTTGTTGCCATTGTCACTTCCTTGGCTGGTTCAGGAGCGTTTAGAGATGGCCCTTATTAATTCATGCACGAATCGGGGATGATCCATTGAATTCCAAAGTGGTGACCCGATGTTAATAATAACAGTGGCTTCTGAGACCTTTACGAGGGAGGCAAGCAGTTTTACTAGAATTATTTCATTCATTCGTTCATTCAGTCAGTCAGCCAACAAATACTCATTGGGTGCCATGTTCTAGTCCGGTGCTGATCACTCTGCAAAGTCTAGACAGAACCCATGCTGTCATCACACATATATTCCAGTAAGGAAGATGGACCATGAGCAAATAAAACAGTTTATGTTCTGTAATCATTTAGCGTATCTGATGGTGTTGAGCGCCTGCAGAGGAAGGTCAAGCAAGATAAGGAGGGGGTGAGGAGTCCCAGGATGGAGGTGGAACTATTATTTTATGTGGTGTATTTATTTACTAGGGTGTTGATAACAAAATACTACAGGCAGGGTGGCTTAAATATCAGAAATGTATTTTATCACAGCTCAGGAGGCTCACAATCCAAGGTCATTGTGCTGGCAGAATTGGTCTCTCCTGAGGCCTCTCTCCTTGGTTTTCACATGGTGCCCCATCCCCCAGCTGCCTCTTCACATGGTTGTCACTCTGTGCATGTACACTCTGGTCCCCTAATCTCCTCTTCTTGTAAGGTCCTTCGCATTGGCTTAGGGCCCACCCTAACAGCCTCATGTTACCTTCATTGCCTCTTTAAAGACCCCACCTCCAAATGCACATCTCCCCATTCTGATGTACCAGCGGGGTCCTTCAACATGCGGATTTTTAGAGGGTACACGGTTCAGTCCCTAACAGGTGGTGAGCGGAGACTTCGCAGAACCTGGAGGAGTGAGGAATCACGTAGACAGTAGGAAGAACATTCTGGCAGAGAATCAGCAAGGGCAGAGGCCCCGGGGTAGGTTATTGACTTGGTGAATTTGAAGATCAGGAGACAGAAGCCACTCAAGCTAATCGAGTGATGGCTGTCAGAGAGATAATGGAGGTGTACGAATCCTGTAGTCCATGGTCGAAATGTGAATTTTATTCTTGGCTAAATGGAAAGGATTTTGGAGGGTTTTGAACAGGGGAGTAATACAGATCGCATCACTCTTGGTTTTAAAAGATTACCCTGGATGCCATGCCAGGGGCAACCTTGGGAGGGAAGGGAGAAGAAAGGGAACTAAGAAGCTACTGCAGTAATCTGGGTGAGAGATGAGGTGGCCTGAGCCCAGGGCTTAGCCCTGGAGGTGGTAGGAGGCAAGGTGAGGCAGGGATATGTTTTCAAGTGTGGCTGACAGGACTTGCTGGCTGGTTGGATGTGCAAAGAGAAAGAGAGGAGACAGGGAGACCCCAGGTTCTTTGGCCCCGACCACCAGAAGCATGGAGCCCCATTTAGTGAGGTGGGCAAGACGGGTGGGTTGGACGGGTGTGGACGGGAAGACCGGCAGCCCATTTAGACACATTTGGTTTGAGATGCCAACGAGACACCCATGCCGAGCTCTGAAAAAGGAGCTTCTGTGGAGAGACCCAGGTCTGGAGGTAGAGCCCTGAGAATCATCAACAAATAAACAAAGACATTAAACCCACAGGACCAGAAAATATGCCGGAAGGAATGAATGTAGACGAAATGAATTCAGAGGGGACAAATAAAATGTGACTTCATTTTCACTTATTCCTAACTGAAATTTGATATGTCCCTCAATTATGAATGAGGGAATAAACCACAGTAATGTTAGTGTAGCCGTGAGCATGTGGCCAACAGGAATCCCGGCCAGTTATCATTAGAAGTGATGCAGGTATTTCAAAATATCATTTACATGTATCACTGTTTCAAAATCCGGGAGTCTTTAGACCCACCACTGGATCTCTTTTTTAATGTGTTAATAAATAAGGCCACATATTACCATTTCACACAATCTTTTTATTAAATATTTTGATAACTCTTTCAAGGTAATTAGTTTCTTTGAAATGCAGTGTACTTTTATGGATTTTTTAAAAAATCGTTATTCTGACAAGGTCTCTGTAAGCTTCATCTGTCTGCCTGAGGGTTCTAAGCTGCTCTTCCCACCCCCAAAGAAAGTCTCACACCTCTGGTTTCAAGGTCTAAGGATCAACAAAGGAAGTGGAGTTGAGCCAGACCCCCCCCCCCCCCGGCTGGTTTACAAAGCTGGTCTCTCTCCCTGTCTCCAGCCTCTCTTCCTGATGACCTAAGTCCTGTTTGGCTGGCCCTCCACTCAGTGCCACTTGGATTCTATATGAGCAAGCCAGAGCCTCTTCGCCCAGTGACCCTGTTTTCCAGGAGGCGGACAAGCATTTATTTATTTTTCTGTTTTTAAATGTTTATTTATTTATTGTGATAGAGAGTGAGAGTGCGTGTGAGCAGGGGAGGGGCAGAGGGAGGGAGAGCGAGCGAGAGAGAGAGAGAGAGAGAGAGAGAGAGAGAGAATCCCGCAGGGTCTGTGCTGACAGCAGGGCTCGATCCCACCAACCATGAGATCATGACCTGAGCTGAAAGCAAGTTGGGCGCTTAACCAACCGAGCCACCCAAGCGCCCCAGGGAGCCAGTATTTAGAGACATGTTATACTCATCAGACATTCTTGCAACCTACAAAAAAAGACGCTCAGCCACACCATGCACATTCCCAGGACGACCCTTGCAAAGCATTCAAGTACAGGATTCTAGAGCTGGGGAGCAGAGAATTGACACTCTCGTTGTATTCTTCTGTGGCTTGCTTTCTTGGCGAAGCATTCGGCGCAGGGAGATCTCCTTAGAGATCATGTTCTGTCTGCATCGATTCCATCACAGGAGGGATGCATCCCTCAAAGAACACATCATGCATTGAAAGGCCACTCACAGAGGTTAAGTTCCTTTCTTCTAGCAGCATCCTCTGTTTTCTCCTGGCTCACTTACCTCCCTTTCCTGGCCCAGGCTGGAGTCAGGCATAGGGGGAGGGGACCCCCAGTGAGAGCTATTTTGATTGTTCTTTTGCAGATTTTCCATCCAAAAACTCGTGGGTGCCATTTTTCCCTCTGCACCTCTGAAAATAGAAGCACCCGAATGTTCAGATCTGCATTTGGGGCCCTGCTGCTTGAGGCCTTCTATCGCAAGGATGCCGTTTTGGGATGTAACAAATGGCTGAATAGATTTTCTTGGCTCACTCCCACTGCCTCAAGGCAGTAGTCAGTGGGGTAGTGCATTTCAGAACATCAGCTGTATCCCAAAAGGAAACCAGAAGTCAGAAAGCATCATCCTGCCTGTATTGCCAGGGAAAGTCTTCATATCTCATTTCCATAGTTTGTAAAAGAAAATACAGAGAAGAGTTTACCGCAAAACATGTATTATTAAGCTTTAAGAAACATTCTGGACCGGCTCTATTTGTTTTTCTCCCATGGGTAAAATAAGGGAACTGATCCCTAGTAAATGAAAGAATGCATATATGAGAGGTGGGGGTTTCATTATGGATTCGCTTTGGCTGAGAGTGGGTGATCTCTTCTCAGGAAAAATACCTTGATAAGTGGGAAAACGTTCACAGGGCAAGTGTGGAAGGCCTGAGCCGGCAGAAACTCATGTTGATTAAAGACTTGGCTAAACCGCTTGGTCTAGCAACAGACAAGAATTCGGTGAGAAACAGACATGCCCTTTAATACATTATGGAAACTTGTTCTTAATAACCTCGAGGTGGGAGAGGCCTTTCTAACCATTCGTCTTCTCAACAAGTATTTTTAAGTGCCAGGCACTGTTCTGGGCACTGAAACACAGGGCTTTGTCTTCTGGATGACCCACGCATATAAATGGGTGTCGGACCATTTGGAGAAATCTTTGCAAACATAAGGCGTCGGGGACACTACAGGGTGCTTATAAGTTGGCGAAGGAGAGTGAGGCCTTTGCCATCAGCTAGACCTGCCAGGGTTCAAAATCGCACCCACCAGTCATGTCACCTTAGTCAAGTCACTAAGTTCTCTGGGCCTCTGTCACCCACAGAGTTGTTGTAAGAGGCAGGTGACTTAATGGGGGTGGAACACTTAGCATCATAGCACTCGCTCATAATATGTACTTCCCATTGATAGCTGCTGTTGTTAAATAAAACTACCCGCTGTATTTGTTCCCAGAGAACTTACCCTGCAAAAGTGCGCTTTTATAATAAGCCAGTGTTATTACTGAAGTTCAGTCACTAGAAAATGTTCTTTTTTTTTATTAAAATTTTTTTTAATGTTTACTTATTTTTGAGAGAGAGAGAGAGAGAATGAGAGCACCAGCAGGGGAGGGGCAGGGAGGGAGACACACAAAACCCAAAGCAGACTCCAAGGCTGTGAGCTCTCAGCAAAGAGACAGAAGTGGGGCTTGAACCCGCAAACCATGAGATCATGACCTGAGCTGTAGTCGGACACTTAACCAACGGAGCCACGCAGGGTGCCCCGAAAATGTTCTTTTCTTTGTTTCCTTACAGCAAGAATCAGCATTGTGTTCATCTGTGTATCCTCTCACGCAGTCCATCATGCATCTTTGCGGGCAATTTGAGTTGTCTTGATGGGGTGGGAGTCCTACTGGCATCCAGTGGGTAGAGGCCGAGGACACTGGGAAACGTCCTACTATGTCCTGTCCACAACATCCCTCTGCAACAAAGAAGTATCTGGACAGAAATGGCATTAGTGTCAAATTTTGAGAAACCCTCCTCTAGGAGGGGTCTAGAGTGTTGACTCACATATGTGTCAAGCCCACCCAGTATGTGTCAAGCACTCGGCTAGTGTTAGAAATACAGTGTGACCAAGAAGGACGTGATCCCCATTCTCGTGGAGATTGCACTTTAGGAAAGGAGAGAGAGTCATTTGCACTAATAATCACGGAGCAATTCTAGCGCAAATCACCCAGGGGTAGGTCAGGTGGCGGAGTCAGAGTGTGCAGTAGCAGAAACGATCCCAGTGTGTGGGAGCCTGGGAAGGCTCTCCGTGGAAGTGGCATTTAGGCCGACACTCGAAGGATCTGGCTGGATTTAACCCATGACCTTGGTGCTCTAATCATTGTATTTTGGGCCCCTGGACTGAGCAGTTCCCTGGCATCGCTATTCACGAAATCACAGTGAGGTGGGAATGGCGTGGCAGTTAAGAACGTGGATTCTGGGACCAAATTGCCATGGTTGGTAACCACCTCGGGTGGCTTCTCTGTCGCAGTTTCTTCATCTGTAAAATGGGAATGAAAAGAGTGCCTGCCTCATTGGTCCTCAGTGGAGATTAAAACGAGTAAAATAGTGTAATTAAATAACGGGAAACATTCGTACCATAAATACTACCTAAGTATTAGCGATTGTTAACATTAATATTGTCATCTTGGATGAAGGAGCAGGTCTTCTCCACGAGAATCAGCCCCACTCGTCTGGGAAATAGTGAGAAAACACAAGACAACAGTGAGCTCATCAATTCACTTCCATTGTTTTTAGAGTGAATTTGGCCGTGTTTCTTTGAAAATGGCAGATTTGAGACTGGAGTGGGACCTGCTTTCTTCCCAGAAAAGTGAACAGTCAGTGTGAGAACTGCCGTGGGCACAATGTCAAACAGAGACAAAGACACAAAATCCAACTGTTGTCATGTGGTGGTATTTTCAGACTCCCCTCCTTAGTCTTGATTCTTTAAATCCTTTGTAAACTCACCCAAATCCTCCCTTCTCTGGAGCTCCCACTCCATTAAAACAGGAGTTAAATGTTATCTTTATAGTTGGCATGAAAATACTCTTTAGGGAATCCTTTTTCAGAAAAACATCTTGATAATAAGCTTTAAATATGGAAGGACAGTAAAACAAAGAGACAGATGACCAGGTCTAGACCCCCAGAAATTTTCGTTGGGAGAACTAAGAGATAGGAAAAGGCAAAAAGTTACAGAAAAACATCTGGCAAAAGGGCCAGGAATGGCATTAAAAAAAATCATCAGTAGGGAATAGCTGAAGGATTTTCTAGATCACATGTGCCTAAAAATCAATTTTCAAGTTACTTGCTGGGTAGAAGTCATCCATCACCTCGAACTTCCCTTTAAGACTGTTACACACCCAAATAAATGTCTTTTGTAAATTTTGGACTCAGAAAATCAAAGAACGGTTTCTGGCATCCACATCCGCACTGGCATCCCCAGAGTGAAATTAACAGGAAATTAGAACCAGAGGTCATGGTAAGAATATAAGACTCTGGAATCCGCCGAAATCTTGGAGCAGAGATTAAAATTTCCAGCCCAGTGCGGAATGGAGGGCTTGAGTCAACTGTAAGAGAATAAGGCTGGGTGTTCTCGGCTGACTTGTGAGCCACGTGACCCTCTTCTTTGAAACATTTCATGCATTGATGCATGGATCACTGGAGGAACTAGGTTTATAGACCATCCTTATGATTGTTTGGGGAAGATTAGACATAAAAGACAGTGAAAGTAGTCATTAGGTTCTCAAAACAAAACAAAAGCATAAAAATCTCAACCTAAAAAATTATAAAACAGCCTAGCTAAACCTTCCAAAAAGAAAGGCTTCTTGTTGGCTGAAACAAAGAAGTCAGAAAGGCACAAATAGACCTTGGTTGTACTGATTTAAGATTCACAGTGAATCTTAAACTTTTATTTGCTTCCCCCACCTAGGCTAAACTTTGGTTTGGGGTGCACTAAGTGAGCTTTAAAGAACAGTCCTTGGAGATGTCTTTTGCCTGACTGATCACCCCACGATCAGCTATGTCCTTTTGAGCACTCAACATGATTCAATCCAATCAGCAAATTCTAGAATCAGCAAAATTGTGTAGAAGGAGCATGGATGATTAATTCTGACAGAGCCGAGTTAGATTCTAAGTTCTGTGTGACGATGGGGAAGCTAGCTTAGCCTCTTGGAACCTCAATATTTTCATCTGTCAAGTGGGCATAAGCATACTTACCTTACAGGTTAAGGGACCATAAAGTGAGACCAGAAGAGGGACGTGTGTGTGTGCGTGTGTGTGTGTGTGTCTACAGTTGATTCACATCACGTGTCAGAGTGAGGTACCATAAAGTTGCAAGAACAGCAATTTAGGTTCCTGCGAGCCTTTGGTCACAACATTTTCATCTGGCAGTCAACACAAGCCTTGGCTATGTGTGTTTCTATTTAAAGACAGCTTATCTAGTATTATTGTCCGAATTTTTAGCCTTGAACCCACTCAGCCAGCAGCACTGTAACTCCTGCCTGTTATCCAGCCTATCTGATGCACCTGCTTTCTCTTGCAAGCACATCACCTCCTTGCACTTTGAAACTCTAGACGGCACTTGAGCACTATGCTTGGGGGACCATTTTGAACAGAGAAATAACGAATAAAAAGTACAAAAATGAAAAAAACCCCACAAAACTCTAGCACTAAACAGACTGGGGAAGGACCCTTGTTTACCACATGAGAAGTGCAGCAAGGCTTGCTCGACCAGAGCTGGAAATGTGCACACTGAGAGGCTCAGATTGCTCGCAGCTCTTCTCACGGCTGCGAATGACTGCCAACACATCACATGTATTGAATTGGGGATTACAAATAAATTTTAGTGGGAAGGTGAATTCACAAACACAGAATCTGCAAATCATGAGGACCAACTGAAATGATATAGATGTCCCACACTCCAGTCCTTATAGGCCTTAAGCAGATCTCAAACCCCCAGGCTCAGCCCTTACAGGCCTGACTTTCGTCTCTGTCTTCATTTCCGGCCCCTGGTGAGTTTCTTCTCTTTGAAGTTTGGGTTGGTATTTTTATGTCTTTGCTCTGTGTCACCTTGCCTCCCTGTATGTTTGTAGCAAGAGAGGATGCCATCTGCCTCACCTTAGCCTGATAACTTGCTGGAAATCACGTGTGGTTCATTTTCTCCCTCTCTTACTGCAACTTGTGCCCCCATGGCGATGCTGTGCAAACCCCATCACAGCCCCACGCACGCTGACCCCAAGTGTCCTGGGTCTGCCACTTACGGCCTTTGCACCCCATGTAGGGACAATACCTGTTCCAGGTTTTTCATGACAGAGGCCATGGCACCTAACTAATATCTTCAGTATGAGGGCATCAGGTTCTGGAAAGATCTCAGCTGTGGCCTCATACTCTCCCAGGACCAAACTGCCCACTGCCCCTCTCCCCCCATGACAACTTCAGCCTGGTCTCAGCCTCTTGCCCCAGTCTAGCTTCTCCCCGTGCCTTGGGGTGCATCCTCTGCTGGTGTCCCCATGGTTTATGCTGCTAGCTGACCACAGTCAGAGCCACATGGATCAGCAGAGATATAACCTTGATCCTCAAAGGTGAAAGGACCAGCGCTTCAATCCCTTTTTCCCCAGTCTCTGCCCCCTACGCAACTCTAACCTGTCCCCCATCAGTAACCCTCCAAATTCATTTCCTATCAATGCTATAACAAACGACCTCACGCTTTGTGGCTTCAAACGTATTTATTCTCTTGCCATTCTGGAAGTCAGAAATCCAAAATGAGTCTTCCAGAGTTCAAGGCCTGGTGTTGGCAGAGTTTGTTCCTTCTGGAGCCTTGAAGGGAGAATTGTTTCCTTGCCTTCTGCACCTTCTAGAGGCTGTCCTTATCCCTTGGCTCATGGTCCTGCATCACATGGCCTCTTCTCTCTCTCTCTCTCTCTCTCTCTCTCTCTCTCTCTCTCTCTCTCTCTTTCTCTCTCTCTCTGCTTCCATAGTCATTTCACCTTGTCCCTCCCCTGACCTCCTCGCCTCCCTTTTGTAAGTACCCTTGTGATGACATTTAGGGGGCACCCAGGTAACCCAGGATGATCTCCCCATCTCAAGATCCTCAACTTGATCACAGCTGCAGAGACCCCCCTTGCCATACTAGGGAGCCTCCTGGATCCAGGGACTAGGACTTGGATATCTTAGCGGGGTGTGGAGGGGCATTAATCAGCCCACCACACCCTCCGTCACCTTATAAAGGAGAAGGGGGTGTGAAGGCCGTCAAACTAAAGTAGGACAACGTTTACATGCTGCTGTGTACACCCTGCCTTCAGGGCCAGTGCTGCCTCCTTGGATGGCACCAAAGGCACCACTCAAGTGGTTCTCAGGGATCCAGGGACCTCCCCACCATTGGACCCAGAAGGGCTGACAAGGTTTAAATGGAAGTTTCTCACCCTGTGTTAGTGATCATTATAATAATGTGTCTTACCTTACCCTGAGTCCTGCTGATCAGAAGGTGCAGAATTCTAACAGTAAATGGAACATAAGCATGCCAAGTTTATACATGCTTTGTGTCATTGGGTTGTTCTCAGAAGCCTGTTAGTGGACACCATTCTTCTTCCTGTTTTCTGGATGAGGTACCTGAAGCACAGCTAAGGATCGTGCTCAGAGTTCCTCAGTTATTAACAGTTACATCCAAGAGTGAGAGCCAAGCATTCAGACTCCAGAGCCTGTGCCTCCAACAGCTACAGATCATCGTGCTGCCAGGTTCTGCCTCTAACTTGCTGTGTGACCTCGAGGAAGCCACTTTCCCTCTCTGGTCGTAGATTATGAAAGTAGGAGCATAAAGCCAGGTCAGAACTTCTCAACACTAGCACTTCTGACCTTGGGACCAGATTACTCTTTGTGGTGGAGGCTGTCCTGTGCAGGGTATGACATTTGCCAGCTTCCCTGGCCTCTGCCTGCTAGATGCTTCCCCAACACCCTACTCGACTGTAATAATGACACATGTCTCCAGACGTTTCCAAACATCCCTTGTTTGGAGGCAAAATCTCCCCTGGTTGAGAACCCCTGGGAAGTAACCCATCAGGACTTGCCACACGTACAATATTCTGGTATTTCCTTAGCTTCAAGTTAGAAAATTGCTTTACATTCAAGAAGCTCCCTAGGCAGGCAAGAGTTCAGATGCAATGTGCAAGCTAACCAGTCTTATAAATTAGCACAAACATATGTCAGTGGTAATTAATTAAATACCTCCATCGCATCACTAATAGCACCAGCTGAGGACAATATTACCATTCACAGAGCACTGCCGCCCATTTCTCAGCTTCACGTCGCGAGAGGTATGAGTGAACAGTTTGTTTAGCGGGTTAAACAAAAGCTGTTGCTTCCTCGCTTTGAAGGAAAGGGAGAATGTCCCCCAGAACGGACACGGAGCCTTCTCACCCTCTATTCCTGCCACCTTCCGTGAGATCTTCCCAGGGAGCCAGTTTCCAGGCAGTGGACAAAGGAACTGGTCCTCAATGTTGGCTTCTCCTGTTCCCTCTCCAAGTGAGAGTTTGTTAGCTGCCGAGTTCAGGCTCTCACGTCACATTATTCCGTAGCAGCTCTCCAGCCCCCTGCTTCTACGTGGTACGTAGATGCTATTCTCTTATTATCTGACATCATATCCCACTTAAATCAGTGTAGGTTTTCGTTTGTTTGCTTATTTAGTTTTTTGTTTGTTTGTTTGTTTGTTTGTTTGTTCGTTTGGAGCATTTTGGAGTTTTATTTGGCTTCGTTTTGTTTGGTGCTGACAGAAGTCACGAAAAACATAGACAAATATCTGAGTCTGTATTCCAAGTCTTCCTACAACTTGTGTGAGCCTGGACACGTGGCTTAACGTCTCAGCCTCAGTTTCCTCTCATCTGTAAAATGGGGATAGGAACACTGATCTCAAGGATGGCCATAAAGATTAAATTAGACCATACCTATTCAGCACCTAGACAGTGCTGGGCAGGTACGAATAGTGCCCTTCTGCCAAAGTGGTTAGCCAACAGGCGAATACTTGGCTTTGAAATTTTCCCTTAGCTTCTGGCTGTCACTGTTGAAGAACAGTGTTAATATACACAAGATGGTTTAAGTCCACACTAAGAGAAGGAAGAGGTGGAATAATCAGCCCCTGAATAATGAGCGTCTGACTACATACTATTGCTTTGGGAAGCACAGCTCCAAAAGGCTGAGTCCACGCTGGCTTTAAGTAGGAAGATGTATCCTTCCAACTTGAGCTCAGAGTGGGAAGCTTTATCACACACATGCTTCGCATGCACACATAGTCAGACTGCAAAATCGAATCCCCTGGGCCACCACACTCCTGAATCCGTGGAAAGAGCCAATGTAGTATTCCATAGCATTACATTTGAGGAGGTTAGCATAAGGAGCAAATCTCTGGCCTCTGTTATAATGCTGAATGATCAGCGCTTTGGCTAATGACCACCCCCCCCCCCCCCCCGCCCCTGCTTTTCTCATCTTCTGTGTCAGTTAGCTTTCACCGGGTTATGCTATGTAACAAGAAGCCCAAAAATCTCAGTGGCTTACAACAATTCGGTTTTTACCGTCTCCTTATCTGCTGGTAATCACAGGTCAGCTGCAGCTCTGTTCCACATGCCTTCTCTTTCCAGGACCCAGGTTGCAGGAACAGTCCCTATCAAAGCCCAGTGACAGTCATAGGGCAAAGGGAAAGAGCAAGAGAGCTGACGGGAACACACCATCTTAAACTTCTGCTTGAACATGGTTGGCCTTATACCTACAGGTCTGCCACTGGCCAAGGCGAGTCCCATGGATGAACCTAACATCAGTGGGTCAGCAGAGTATAACCCTCTGACAGAATGACTGAATACTTGGAAGTATACTCCCAAATTGGGGGAAGTGATAGATTATGCTCTAAGCATTCCCAGGCCTTCTCTGATTTTAAACTAATTTTCAATTTTTAGAAGGCAGACTAGGTCAAAGGCTTTTTAAAACTAAAAAATCATTAATTTATTTTTAAAATTCCAGTGTAATTAACATACCATGTTATATTAGTTTCACATGTACAGCCTTCATGTTTCAACAATTTCATACATTACTCTGTGCTCATCATGATAAGTGTATTCTTAACCCCCTTCACCCATTTCACCCTTCCTCCACTGGCCTCTCCTCTGGCAACCACCAGTTTGTTCTCTATAAATAAGAGTCTGGTTCTTAGTTTGTCTCTTTTTTCCTTGTTCATTTTGTTTTCTTAAATTCCACATATGAGTGAAATCATATGGTATTTGTCTTTCTCTGACTGACTTATTTCACTCAGCGTTATACTCTAGATCCATCCATGTTGTTGCAAATGGCAAGATCTCATTCTTTTTATGGCTGAGTAATATTCCACTGTATGTATATATGCTGCATCTTCTTTATCCATTCATCTATCGATGGGCACTTGGGTTGCTTCCATGTCTTGGCAATTGTAAACAATGCTGCCGTACACATAGGAGAGCATACATCTTTTCAAATCAGTGTTTTCATATTCTTTGGGTAAATAGCCAATAGTGGAATTACTGGATCATAGGGTCGTTCTATTTTTAGTTTTTGGAGGAACCTCCTCAGTGTTTTCTACACTGGCTGCCCCAGTTTGCATTGCCCCCAACAGAGGAAGAGTGTTCCTTTTTCTTCACAACCTTGCTAACACTTTCATCCTTCCTAATAAAAACACTTTGTGTTTTTGATTTTAGCCATTCTGACAGGTGTGAGGTAATATCTTCTTGTGGTTTTGATTTGCATCTCCCTGATGATGCGTGATGTTGAGCATCTTTTCATGTGTCCATTGGCCTTCTGGATGTCTTCTTTGGAGAAATGACTGTTCATGTCTCCTGCCCATTTTTTAATTGCATTATTTGTTGTTTGGTACTGAGTTGCATGAGTTCTTTATATATTTTGGATATCAACCCCTTATCAGATGTATCATGTGCAAACATCTCCTCCCATCCTGTGGGTTGTCTTTTTGTTTTTTTTTTTTTTTATTTTTTCCCCCTCTGCACAGAGGCTTTTCATTTTGGTGTAATCCAGTAGTTTACATTTGCTTTTGTTTCCCTTGCATAAACATATATAGAAAAAATGCTCCTACCGACAAAGAGATTACTGCCTATGTTTTCTTTTAGGAATTTTAAGGTTTCAGGTCTCACAGTTAGGTCTTTAATTTCATTTTGAGCTTATTTTCTTGTATGGTGTAAGAAAGTTGTCCAGTTTCATTCTTTTACATGTAGCTGTCCAGTTTTCCAGCACCATTTGTTGAAGAGACTTTTTCCCATTGCATATTCCTACCTCCTTTGTTGTAGATTAATTGATCATACAATTGTGGGTTCATTTCTGGGTTTTCTATTCTGTTCCATTGAGCTGTGTGTCTGTTTTTGTGCCAGTACCGTACTGTTTGGATCATTACAGACTTGTAATATAACTTGAAGTCTGGAATTGTGATACCTCCAGTTTTATTCTTCTTTTTCAAGATTTCTTTGGCTATTTGGGGGTCTTTTGTGGTTCCATACAAACTGTAGGATTATTTGTTCTAGTTCTATAAAAAGTGCTGTGGTATTTTGATAGGGGTTTCATTAAATCTGTACATTGCTCTGGGTAGTGTGGACATTTTAACAATATTTGTTCTCCCAAACCAGGAACAAGGGATATCATTCCATTTGATTGTGTCTTCTTCAGTTTCTTTCATCATTGTGTTTTATAGTTTTCAGAGTATAAATCTTCTACCTCTTTGGTTAAATTTATTCCCAGGTGTGTTATTATTTTTGGTGCAATTGTAAATGGAATTGTTTTCTTAATTTCTCTTTATGCTACTTCATTATTAGTGTATAGAAATGCAACAGATTTATGTATATTGGTTTTGTATACTGCACCAATCAAAGGCTCCTTATACACACTATGAGGGGTCCAAAGCTCAAAGTTCCTCTTAAGTATTCTTAGGGTCTGTGGACTCCAACAAGGTTTGTCTAACAGATTTCTAACAGATAACTTATCAATCCCTAAATACTCTTTGTCAGAGCAGGAATCCATTTATGAGAACAGTAATCCATGGTAAAACATCCCTTTCAGGCATCTTTGTGACTTCTAGGTACTTTTAGCTGAGGGAGGTCACGATTCCTTTCTAAAATTGCTATGGCTATGATAGACCTCCCATTGATTCAAGATGGAAGGACATATACAGAATATAGGATGTGCGTGCACGTGGGGAGGGATAGGCTCCTGGGGGATACAGAAATGCTGTCACCAGATGGAAAATATGACAGCCAGCCAAAACTCCCAAGTGTGTAAGAAACATCAGTTCTTCCACTGGTTTCTGAGGTTGCTTTCACATCTAAAATGTTACTGATCTACGTTCAGAAACCACCTCCTCCATCCAGACTTCAAACCAATTTCAACATGTTTTTCTGAGTATGATCCAATCATACTGCTCTCCCCCTCCACCACCACTTGGAAGGAAGCTTTCAAACTGTCCTTCATTAATGCTTCTACTTAGACCTAGGACCCTTTTCTTCCCGTTCAGCAATACCCACTCCAAATGCCATCACCCATCTTCCTAGTCATCGGATCTCCCACTTCTCCCCAATGCATTTACCTTGGAAAACTTTGCTGTCCTTGGATGTGTAAGCAAGCCTTTCATAATATTGTTAAAGCAGCAGTCTGAATGCTCACATTGAGCATGCATGCATGGCCTTAGAAGAAAAAACCTTACCCGTCTTCTATGTTATCATCAATAACTATAATGTCGGCTATTTATTGAGTCCCCTATGATGTTCTAGGCTCCGTTCATAATTTTCATTTATTGTATCTACTCTTGAGTACAGGGGAAAATATATTATTACCCCAGTTGAAGAGAGGAGCCAGTGGAGACTCAGAAATGTGAAGCAACTTGCCCAAGTTCACAGATGCTAATAATTGGCAGAGCAGGAATTCAAACTTGAGTTTTGCCCGACCTCACTATCCATGCCTTCCTGCTACCTAGTGTTTCCTTCTACCTTAATGCTTCATGGAAAAGCGTTACGAAGGGCACGCCACCCTGGGCCTGAACAATGCCCATTAAGGAGAACTCACACCTTCCCTGCTGTTCCTGTACACTTCGATTCACTCAACAGACTGAAGAATGGAACTGGAGACACTTAGTCCTCTCCAGACAATAAATCATTGGCTTTTTATCTGTCACCGGCTCGATTTTCCAAAGATTTGTTTTCGTCAGTTTAATGAATTATTGGATCACCTGGAAATTGCTCAGAATTAACCTGTGGCTGACATTAATGGATCTGCAACACAAGTGTCGAGCTCTCTCTAACCAGTCCAATCCATCCTTTTGTGAGGGGGCCGGCTGCCCGGCACGCGGCGATCCGTCCATTTTGCTGCTCTGTCTGCCTGTGTCTACGGACGGCGAGCAGGCACCAGAGGAGTCTGTCAGGAGCCCGGGTACCGCCTGCTGCTTACCCTGCCTGTGCCGGCAGGAGGTGAGAATCCTAATAAATCCCTTCATGACTTGCCACACGATCCCCTGGTTCTCTGAGAAGCCTTTGGCAAGGGTTGGGCTTCTTTGTTAGGATCCACTCTACATCCCCGACTACCCTCGAGCCCTCTTAGCCCTGGTTCCAAGTATTTCCCTAACCCATCCGGTTCTCTCCACCTCCCCCAACACCAACCAGCCTCGTCAAGCTGCCACTACTTGATGCCCGAGTTTATACAAAGCACTCATTCTCCTTGTTCCCACCTCTGCCCTCCAATAACCTGCTGTCCACAGAGCGATCATTTTATATCAAATAATCACATCCACTTTGCTTAACATTCTCAGGGGCTTCCCCCTGTGTTTGGAATAAGACCCCACAAGAGCATCCATGACCTGGCTCTGCCTCCCTCCCAGCAGACCTAGGACCTTGCCCTGAGCTCTCACTCGGCCCCAGTCACTTTGGCCTTTGGCCTTGCCACATACCCTACTCATATTTTGGCCTGTTTTGCTCACAGCTGTATCCACAGGACCTATGACAGAACTTGACACACAGCAAGTACTTACTCCATCGCCTTAATTCATCAATCGGTTATTTTCAGGGTCCTAAGAACATTGTAGAGAATGAGGACACAGAGGGCTTCTGACAGCTTGTTAAGGTTTAACAACCAGGGTCAGCTCATAGGAAGTCCCAGCTCACCGTGCTCCCCTACCACTTCCCTTCACCCTCACACTCTAGACTGTTACTAGACTGTCTCTTTGGTCTGGAGAGTTGCCTCTCTAGACCAGAAATCCGCACACTTTTTTTTTTTCTGCAGAGGGCCAGAGAGTGAATATTTGCAGACCATTCATTCTTTGTCCCAGCTACTCAATTCTGCTGTTGTAGTGCAGAAACAGTCATAGACAATATGTAAATGAATGACCTGGTGTGTGCCGGTAAAATTGCCTACCTGCCGTAGGCTGGATCTGGCCCGGTGGCTGTAATTTGCTGCAGTCTGCTTAAACTCTAAGCTCCTTGGGGAACCCTAATACACGGCTGGCCACCATTCAGGGTCTGTTGGAGAAAGTCCAATATGATGGAGGCAAGAATTCACCCAGTGATGTGGAAATCAAGAAAGCCGTCTTCATAGCCTTCCATGTCTGAGACCAGCCTTTCACATCTTGAGCGTTGGAATCAAGTCTGTCTTCCACAGTGGCTTGCCCCACTCACAAGCTGTGCAGCTTGGGACAAGTTACCAAATTGTTTTCCATCTTTCTCCTATAAAATGGGATGAACTAATCTCTTAGGGGTCTTTAAAAGAGCAAAGGAGATAATGTAAGTGATTTCAGATGAAGTGAGAATCGCCCTTCCCTCCACCCCCCACATGTGCATACATGCATGTATGTAGGCTGGTGCAAAAATGGTTGTGATTGTCACTGTTCCGTTAACAACCTGGCTTTTGTCCTCCTGAGTGATGTTTAGGATCTAGAGTAGCAGCTGAATTCCTCAGGACAATGGAAGGCATTTCTTTTGTGATGCTTTAGGGGAAAAGGAGAAAAATGAGGTAACTGGCAAGGAGAGATTTGGCTGGAAAAAAATAGGTGGTTGAGGGAGATTTTCATCCTGTATGTGGTGTCTGATTGTAAAATCGCTTTCCCTTTACTACCCATGGGATTCCAGTTAAACGTCCTTTTCTTATTACTGCACTGGGTCCGGGGGCGGTGGGGTGGGGGGAGGGAGGTTGGATCTATTTGTTTTCAGGAGGGGCTAATCTGCACAAAAGCTGAACCCTACTCCTTCTAGGCATGAGCTGAGAACAAATGGCTCCCTTGCCTGGCACATGCTAGGGTCAGTAAATGCTAGTTAGTTCCATTCTTACCTCCCCTTAATCATTTCATCTTTACAAAAAAAAAAAAAAAAAATCATGTACTTCAGACTCTGCCAAAAATCCCTAAGTCTCAAGTACTGGATGTTTGTTGAAGGAAGAGAATAATTCAAATGAGGCTTGCCCAGTAGAGATCCCTCAAGGATACCTAAGAATGGCTCGTAATTAGCATACTCATTCTTAATATATAAATGGATGCTTCTAAAGTGCTGAAGTGTGCTTAAAAGCAATTTGATTATCAGTAGTCACAGCATTCTTTTTGCAACCTTTCCCCCACACATTCACACTGCCTATGGGGAAGTTTTTCCAAAGGGTGGAGGGAACTAGAGACCAGCCCTTGCCAGTATTATCACAAATTACAAATAAATAGTCCTAGCCTCATGCTCCCTGGAAGAGAGAACTCAACCAGGTTCCAATTGTCATTTTTCCTTATGTGAATTATATGATCTTGAGTAAATCACTTATTCTCTCTGTGTTTCAGAATCCTAATAAATTGGAAAAGATCCTGTGCCCATGGATTGGAGGATTTAATATTGTTAGCGTGTCACTATAGCTTTTCCTGGCATTTTCTCACATCGGAACTGTGATTCATTTCCTGGGTGAAGGTGCTCTAAAAAGCTCTTATTCTTATTTTTTTGTCCTCCCATAATTCTGGAGATATGCAAACACACACACTATTTAATTTTTTTGCTAGTGCTTTGGTATCATATATAAGAATTTTGCTAAATCCAAGATCATGAAAATGTACCCTTGTGATTTCTGCCGAGTTCAATGTTTTTGGCTCTTAAATTTAGATCACTGATCTATTCTGAGTTAATGTTTACCTAAGGTGTTAGGTCAGGGAGTCAAACTACGGCCATGTGGAAATCCATTTGTCCCAGAACCAGTTGTCAAAGAGACTATTCTATCCCAACTGAATGGACGTAGCATCCTTGTCCAAAGTCAGCTGGCCATAGCTATATGGGTTTATTTCTGGACTCTCAATTCTGTTCCACTGGTTTATATGTCTAGCTTTATGCCAGCACCACACTGTTTTAATTACTATAGCTTTGCAGTAAGTTTTGATGGGGAGATATGAGTACTCCCAACATTGTTCTTTTTCAGGATTGTATTGGCTGTTCAGGGCCCCTTGCAAATCCACATGAATCTGAGTACTAACTTTTTCAATTCTGCAAAAAAGGGCCATTAAGATCCGATAGGCCATTAGAAAAGATTTGATAGGTCATTGAATCTGTAGATCACTTTGTGTATGTCAACATCTTACCGATATAAATCTTCCAGTCTTTGAACACAGGATGCGTTGCCATTTATTTAGGCCTTCTTTAATTTCTTTCAACAATATTTTTTAGTTTTCAGTGAACCGTCCTTCTTGCCTCCTTTGTTAAATTTGTTTCCAGGTATTTCATTCTTTTAGATGCTATTGTGAATGGGATTGCTTTCTTAACGTCCTTTTGGGATTATTCATTGCAGGGATGTGGATACAGCATGTGTTCATCTTGTCCCCTGCAACTTGGCTGAACTTGTTCTTTAGTTCTACTAGCTTTCTTTTAGAGTCTTTGGGATTTTCTATATCGTGTCATCCATGAACGGAGATAATTTTCCTTCTTTTCCAGTTTGGATGTCCCTCATTTCTTTTTCTTGTCTAATTGCTCTGGCCGGATCTTCTGGTACAGTGTTAAATACTAGGCAGGAAAGCAGGCATCCTTGTTTTGTTCCTAGTTTTAGGGGAAAAGCATTCAGACTTTCACCACTGAGTGTAATGCTAGCTGTGCATTTTTCACAAATGCCCTTTATTGTGTCAAGGAAGTTCCTTTCTGTCCTTTGTTCTCTGAGATATTTTATCATTAAAGTGTGTTGGCATTTTGTCAACATCATTTGAGATGATTATATATTTTTCTTCATTCTACTAATCTCATGTATTACACTGATTCATTTTCTTATGTTGAATCACCGTTGCATTCCTGGGATAAATCCCACTTGGCCATGGCATAAAATCCTCAATAATATGTTGTTCAGTTCTATTTGCTAGCATTTATGGATTTAAAACAGTATTTTTTTCTCTTTCTTGTTTTCTTTCTTTTTTTTTTGATATATGAAATTTATTGTCAAATTGGTTTCCATACAACACCCAGTGCTCATCCCAAAAGATGCCCTCTTCAATACCCATCACCTACCCTTCCCTCCCTCCCACCCTGCATCAACCCTCAGTTTGTTCTCAGTTTTTAAGAGTCTCTTATGCTTTGGCTCTCTCCCACGCTAACCTCTTTTTTTTTTCCTTCCCCTCCTCCATGGGTTTCTGTTAAGGTTCTCAGGATCCACATAAGAGTGAAAACATATGGTATCTGTCTTTCTCTGTATGGCTTATTTCACTTAGCATCACACTGTCCAGTTCCATCCACGTTGCTACAAAGGGCCATATTTCATTCTTTCTCATTGCCACATAATACTCCATTGTGTATATAAACCACAATTTCTTTATCCATTCATCAGTTGATGGACATTTAGGCTCTTTCCACAATTTGGCTCTTGTTGAGAGTGCTGCTATAAACATTGGGGTACAAGTGCCCCTATGCATCAGTACTCCTGTATCCCTTGGGTCAATTCCTAGCAGTGCTATTGCTGGGTCATAGGGTAGGTCTATTTTTAATTTTCTGAGGAACCTCCACACTGCTTTCCAGAGCGGCTGCACCAGTTTGCATTCCCACCAACAGTGCGAGAGGGTTCCCGTTTCTCCACATCCTCACCAGCATCTATAGTCTCCTGATTTGTTCATTTTGGCCACTCTGACTGGCGTGAGGTGATATCTGAGTGTGGTCTGGATTTGTATTTCCCTGATGAGGAGCGATTAAAACAGTATTTTTAATAAAAGGCAAACACTTGACAATTCCATTGCAACCATAATGTAATGAACAGTAGTCCATTCTCTCCTGTCTGCCTGTAACTAACTTGCCTCCCTAGTACTAGCGCTAGATTTGTACTTTGATGGTATGTTTGCTGTATAGAGGGTAGTTTAGTAAAATAGCTGATCTTTTACATCCTTAAGTGTGTGCGTGTGTGTGTGTGTGTGTGTACGTGAAGCAGCATAGCATAGCAGTCAGCTAGGGGCTTTGCTGTCAGAAAGATCTGCACCAAACTGCTGGTTCCGTCACATACCATCCTTGGGAACCTGGACAGTGTTTTAGCTTCACTGAGCTTCGGTTTCATCACCGGATTATTTACTCTCTAGCTCTCAGAGCTGTTAAAAAAGAAAAAAGCAGATGAGATGTTGTATGCAAAGCACAACACAGTGCCTAGCATCAAACAAAGTCTCAATAACAAGAGCAACTCACTTATCAGGATCATTTAGATGTAACAAGTTGTAATTATGTTCCGTTTGAGTATGTTTCCCCCAGGAAGTTAGTTTTTTTTCACAAAAACTCTTAACATGACCTTCTGATGGAGGCTATGATTACATCTACCCGGCCAGAGGTACTGTGGAAACAGTTCCATAAGGCCTCCAGATGTGTCCACAGTGTAGACTGAGGGTATCGACATCTCACCCAGATGCTAGGTGCAGAGCCTCAGCCTCAGATTTTCCCTGATGTCCTGCTTTGTCAGGGCAATGGGGGTTCAGCCTTGTCCAGCCTGGCCCTTCCAGGGTGATTGCCTTCCTGGGCCAAGGGAAGGGTGCAATTCCTCATTCAGCCACCAGGTGGCAGATGACCATTCCCAGGAAGGAAGTTTAGGTGGGCGGGTGCCCTGAACCTGAGCCTATTGGAATTTTTTAAAAAAGGTCAGGTATTTGAGCCACAGCCTAAAGTCGCGGCCTAATTACAACTCAGTAGAAGAGAAATGGCTAATGCTGGTGCTTCCTTTGTTTCTCAGCCTTATCTCAAGAAATGGCGCCTTGTTGGGAGTGGACTTCCCTCTCACCATCCAATTCCAGGAGTGGTGCAGCAGGCGTATTGCAACACCGACGAGGATTCGGATTTGTGACAGTGTCTCCGCAAACAGGGGTGGTGAGAACAAATGAGGGAACACAGGCGAGGTGTGGGGAGCAGTCTGCACTCAGATCCAGGCTCACTATCAGAAAAAAACACGGCCTAACAACTGTTCTAAAAAAGGTTTATTAAAAATAAATTTTTTAAGTTTTTTTCTATCAGAATATGAAGGGGCCAAAAGTTTACAGTCTACTGATGCAGAGTAAGATACCATTTTTTAAATATGCAGAGGGATGGGGGAAATCTTTTTATCCTTCCTCCTCACCTCCGGTGCCACTCCAGAGAACCTTAAATACAGTAGCAAAAATTTCATCCCGGGGCATTTGGACATGCATTTTGCTGGGTAGTGGGGAAGGCTTTGGGGCCCAAAGGCGTTTCCTGATGGGATTTCGGGTACCACCACCAGCTGTGCCAGATGCTGATGCTTCCTCCTGACCCAGGTTTCCTAGAACAGGGGTTTTAACCCTTAATGTGCTAAGGACCCCATCTGCAGCCTGAGGTCACCTACGGGCTCCTTCTTACAATGATGTTTTTAAATGCATAAAGTACACTACATTACATTACAAAAGAAGCCTGTAGTTTGATCTTAGCTATGATTTCTGTAAGTGAAAAGTCACAGATGTTACTAATATTATAGTCATTTTTCTTTATATTCATCATTGACTGACATGCTCAATGTTAGGTGGAACTTTGTGACAACCGATAAGCAAATTGTTCTCACCCAATTCACAGACTCCGGAATTCTAGCCACAGGTATCTTGGGTCAGTGGATCTCAGGTGAAGAACAAAAACACGTCGTTATTATTACCACCTTAGGCGTCCTGAGCAGTGAGATTTTGTTGTTTATTTCAGCAATATACATTCCATTTTGCCCCAGTGGAATCTAAGTGAATTGATTCAGAACACATCGCTTATCACCTTTTTTTTAATTATGAGACTGAGAAAAACTACAAGTGCACCTTATGTTGAGGGGAAAATCCATCTAATTGGTATTGAATGGTATCAACAGCTAATTTTTTTAACACAGCAATTCTACATAGAGAAAATTGGTTTAGATGGTCAATGGAAAACAATGCTGTTTTAGGGCTTAATGAGAACAATTCTTCCTTTCCTTAAAAAGTTGTCACTTCATGGCCAGATTGATATGGCGCTTATCAATTGCCACATTGCTTTTTGTTAGAAAGAAAGAAAGAAAGAAAGAAAGAAAGAAAGAAAGAAAAGAAAAGAAAACGAAACTTTCCTGAAAACTTTTAGCCCTGTGGATGTGTGTGTGTACACATGTGTGAACATGTGTGCATATGAGTGCCTTATATCCCAGACTTGTGATATGGGATGAATAGTTCCATACCTAGTAGAGAAAGCCTTTTGAGATTGTTTCCAAAATAGCTAAAAGAGGGGGAAGATACAAAGAGGCTTGGAAGGGCAAGAGGGCAAAGAGATTCCTCACTCCTGCCTGACTCCCCTGAAATAGCTTCCTTTGCCACATCCGTTACGGTGACTTCATATTGTCACAGGTTCCACCCTCAGAACACTTACCTCAGTTTGAAGGATCAAAAAAAAAAAAAATTAAGAGTTGTAAGTGTGTTCCTATTTTGACTTTTCCCTGCCTACAATTCCTTATTGCTTCTCGAAGAGAGCCCTTCCTACTGTTATCTGTAGCACCTCCCCAATGCAAATACTTTGTCTTAAGATAATGCCTGTAGAGTGACTTACTTAACGGTTTGGTGAAGTCAGGGCATATCAGAACCACCCGGCATAAGGTTGGGCTATGGTCACTTCAGTACAAAACCAAGCCAAAAGTTTGAGTGGGTCAAGACAGTCAATCCTAGGTAGAGAAAAAGGAAGTGGGCCACCTACGAGGATGAAGAATCCATGCCTCTTCTCATTAAGCATGATCCTGTTGGTGTCTTTCCATGTTATCTTCCAGGATTGTCTACACAGAGCATTGAGAGCTTAGCTGAACTTAGACCAAGAAATTTCATGTCTTTATGGATGCTTGCCTCATATGTGTCTACACTCGTGTGTACATCTTCATGTTTGTGTCTTGTATGTGTCTTATGCAGCATGTCTGTGTATTTATGTTTGTGTGTGTGTCAGTGTGATTATATGGCGTATACGGCAATGTGCACTGTGGGTTGAACAGCATGGTAGACATTGCATGGGGCTGAGCTCCAGGATTACACTTTGTATGTTGCTAAACAAATGCCACCAAAGAAAAGCCAGTCGTTCTTAGTATATTCAAGGGCCCGAGATACTGAGAAACTCCCTGAGAAGGAAAACAGAAACCCTGAATCTGTGGAATGTCCTGACACCCCATTTCAATGAGTAAAAGTGACAGAGTTGAGCTAAACTTAAGAGTCTGTCAACAAAACTGTTCTTTTAATATTCTACCAAGCAAAACTATATAATGGTGTTGAATGCAAACTTGGGATTGATTTTTAAGGTAAACATGAGACATTTTGTTGTGTGAATGGACATCATATGGGAAAGTATTAGAGATACAGAAAGTAAGGCTGATTGGTACTAGGCTGGGGAGGGCCTTGAATACAAAGGTCAAGGCAAATGACCCTGGGGGAACCATCAGGGGCTCTGGCTAAGGTGTGGCACAATGAAGGGCATCTCTGCCATCCCCAGGGTGGTCCTAGCATTGGCCATGGTCCCTGGGTCTTCCTCACAGACCAATGTGGACATATTCTAAAAGGTATATAGTTGAGTTTCTTGTGGAAATGAAACCAAGTCACTGTGAACCCAGCATTCCACTGACTGCTTAACTCCAGGCTCTGCTATGCTCTCATCTTTTTGAATTGCCTAAATGCCTATATATATAATTTTTTTTTTTGAGAGAGAGAGAGAGAGAGACGTCATGAGCTGGTGAGGGGCAGAGAGAGGAGACACAGAATCTGAAATGGGCTCCAGGCCCTGAGCTGTCAGCACAGAGCCCGGCACGGGCTTAAACTCACGATCCATGAGATCATGACCTGAGCCGAAGTCAGATGCTTAACCAACTGAGCCACCCGGGTGCCCCCCTAAACACCCATTCTTATCTATTTATTAGTTCATTTAACAAACGTATATTAAGGGCCTACCATGTTGGAGGCTTTGTCCTTGGTACTGGGGATTGAGCAGTGAACAGAACAAACCAACAGCCTGTCCTCATGGAGCATTCAATCTAGTTGGGAGAGACACAAAGCATACATTAAACCAGTAAATTATGTACCATATTAGATAGGAATAAGTGCTTAGGAGAAAAAAAATTGGTGAAGTAGACATGGGAGTTAGGAAGCAATGGGCCATTTAGAACTTTTAAGGAGAGCCATCAGGGAAGGTGGTGTTTAAGGTGAGACCTGAAGACATGAGGGGCAAGCAGATGTCTTGAGAAATAAGAGTTTTAAACAGAGAAAACAGCGCATTCAAAGGCCCTGAGGTAGGTGCTTGTCTGCCTGCCATGGCCAAGGGATTCTGAAGAGGCCTGTGTGGCTGGAGCAGAGTGAATGTATGGGGAGATTTGGTCAGAGAGGGGATGGAGATCATCCTCAAGACATTGATTCGATCTGAATTCTGCAAAGAGTGAGCTGTGGGAGGTCAGGAACAAAGCTGGCATTCTTCAAAACAACGTCTGGAGCTGCATCCACAAAATGAAGCCACAGTTGCTGGTATGTTTTAGAAAGATGCTCAGAGCCAACCGTGGGCTGTAGTAACACTGGCAAGCTGTGGCAATAAACTGAGGTCCTGATTTAATTCCCACATGGCCTGGTTGCAATCTCTCTTCACACTGGAGGCTCTGAGCTCCGTGTTCCAGCCTCTGAAACCCCTTTCTCTCCAGAGAGTGGACTTGTCCTCCACCATCTGTTGAATCCAGCCAGCACTGAGAAACCAGAGGGGGTGACCAAAAATATCCAAATCTCTGTTTTCAGGGAAACTATCAGACCCAGGCTCCCTTTTATCCTACCCTCGTTCCATCGTCTTTTCTAACACATCTGGATTTCAAAGGAAATTGAAGCCACTTGTAACCGATGAATCACAGGCACTGAAACCATCGGGTGGGTTTTACACAATCCATTTAATATTTCAGCTTTTTACATTCCAGTCTCTCTTCCCCCTTCCCTTCTTTTCCTAATGTTTTTCCCTCTTCTTCTCCCTCTTCTAAATATTCTCCTATATATGCAGAGACAAAAGGGTTTTTGGTTGCTTGGGGATTTGGGGTAGGTTTGTTTGTTTGTTTGTTTGTTTGTTTGTTTTTTCGCTAACCAGGCACTTTGCCTGCAAAGACTGGATACCTCCCTACCTCTTCTCATTGACAGCTCTTAGTATGTCCCCCAGACTCAGCCGTCTGTGGCTTCTTATTCCGTGGGCTTCCTCCCTTGCCGGGAGGCAGACATCTCACCTGTCTCTCACCCCTCCAGGTCTGACTCTGCAGGAGCACCCATAAAGAATAGAGTAAGTGGGGTCATTGCGTATTCCTCTAGAAGGAGTTATGATTTGGCAGAGGGCATTTTTATCACTTTTCTGCAAATTGCCTCAAAAGGAATGCCACTTAAAAACGAGGCAGTTTGTTAATAAGGCAGCACGGAACAGGCTAATTCCAGTCACGACTTGCCTGCTGTGCTCAACTGCTATTTGAAGAGAAATCCTTCTTGCTTTGGAAGTGTATTTGGCATGGTGCGTATAATAAACATCAAGAAACCCTGATTCAATCCAGTTTGGCATTACATGAGAGAAATCCGGCTTGAAAAGATCCCAGAGTAGCTATGGGTTTGGCCTACTCCAACTTAAGGGGTGAGATTTGATGGGCAACAAAAAGTTGTCCTCACCAAAAATACCTCCATCACCATCATCCCCACTACCACGTTGATTCTCTCCACTCGTCACTCTCAGAGTGCAAACGTGTTCACGTCTTGTTTGTGTTTCCATCTAAACACTTGCACGTCTTTACCAGTGAGACGCTAAGTACTCCACTTAGAACCTTCCGCCGTGGTCCTACTCCTCCAGGGCTTATCCAGGCTGGAGGGGATCAGGCATCCTCAGCAATGAGCAGAGGCCAGGAGTCTTCTCAGCCCACCGCTGCCATTGCTTCTCGCAGCCACATGGTGTCGCTGTGGAAGACCGGTTCTGCCCCGCTCACAGACGCTCCACTTGGTAAAACCTAAATCCCAACAGAGGCTGCATTGGTTCTGTGAGAGTCCACAATCCGCTTCCTTGGGTTTCGGCACAGCCAACAGTGTTTCGTGCTCGTTTTGTAACCACAACTCTTGCGATCAGCCATTGTTCTCAGGAGTGCAAGCATCGTGTTAAGGTCTCTGGGTCTCTGGGAGCTTCCTGCATCAGCCAAAACCACACCCAAATATGTCTCCTCTGTGAAGAGACTCAGGGACCCTATTGTTGAACTGAGCACTGTAATTAACACAGCTAGGACTTACCCCTTTCTTTGAAGTCATCTTATTTTAGGAGTCTGGTTGCCCTTCCCTGCTCCTTTGCCATGGTCAGGGCCGCCTGGTCAACCTGGACAACTTGGTCAATAACCTCCCCCCCCCCCCCCCCCCCCCCCCCCCCCGCCAAACACAACACACATATGCACACCTAAGTCATGGAGGTACCTGGGCCCAACTGAAAAACTACATGTCCCAGCTTCCCTTGCAGATAGCAGCAGCTAGTGAGATGTGAGGGGAGGCCTTTCGGTGGAGTCATTGGGCAATCACTCTTGATCTTACCCCTTTGCTTCCATTTGGAGGCCAGACTTGTAGAGAGAACCCCAAGAAGCTCTCTTGGACCATGAAGTGGCCCAGAGGATGGAAACCATGAGATAGGGATGTTGGAGAGAAAAAGATAGGAAGAGTTTGGGTTTCTGATGACAAAGGAGCTGCTATACTGTCTTAAGTATTTATCTTCTGATTCATCTGTTAGCTGGACCTCTCAAACTTTAATATGCATGCTAATCGACTGTTAAAATGCAGATTCTGGTTTCGGGGGTCTCGGGAGGCCTGGGATTCTGCAGTTCCCACACGATCCCCGATTAGGGTTGCCAGATAAAATACAGAGCACCCAGTGAAATTTGAACTTCAGAGAAACAACAAATGAATTCTTAGTGTAAGTATGTTCTAAATGTCATTGCATGGGATATACTTATGCGAAAAAAGTTTGTGTAAGTATGATCCAAATCTTGCCTACTGAGCCAACAGGCAAGCTTCCTTTCAGGCACAGCAAAAATGCATATTGGTTCTCAGGGCCGTAGTGTTCATAGGGCTGGTGGATTTCCAGTGTTTTTGTGTTTTTTTAGTACTGGTGCAAAGAAAAGAAACTCACCCCATCTAAGTCGGGTTTTAAAAACACATCAATGGAAAAGGTGTGAGGGGAGCCCTTGACTCCAAGACAAGATGTCCAGCAAGTCCTCAGGAACAGTGGCTGGGGCCTCAGTGGTTGGGGACAAACGAATCTCTCTGCCTCTCTCTGTGGGCTTGAGTTCTGTCCTGCCATTGCTCCTGTCTACTCACGATGAACCAGCATCTCCTTTTTTTTTTTTTTTTTTTCCATCAAGTCTCTGATGCACTCCCAGCTTGCCCGGGCTTTTGCCATGACAGCAGCCGCCCCAGTGTTGGCTCTCCTGAAGTAGAAGAGGCAGCGTGGCCTCAAGGCTTGAAGCAGGGACTCCAGGTTCACACGCTGGTGCTGCCGCTGTTGGTACCATGGTGGGGGAGTCGTCATTCTCGCTGCCCGCCAGCTTCTTTGCCTGTAACATAGGGAGACAGTGGTACCCACCTTATAGGATTGCTGTGGGCTTGAAATAAGGTGAAATATGCACAGGCCTTAGAACAGGGCCCAGTGCAAAGTGAGCACTGAACAAATACGTGCCAGGTGTTAGTATAGCACAGCCTCTGACTCCACATTCCCAGGCTCCGGGTCATCTAGTTTAAAATCTCCAGAAGAGGAGGGTCTGGCTGGCTTAGCGCCGAGGGCTTCCAGTGCTGGGGCCGTGAGGAGGCTAATGATGTCTTCGGGAAAAAAAAGCTGAGACCTTGGCACTGTGGGAACACGAAGGAGAATCATCAGCCTTGCCTTATTTGGAAACAGCATCCCAGAGAAGTGACACTGAGCATCTTGCAGAACACAGAGGTTTGCAGGTGGCAAAGGACAAGAACATCCCAGGCCGAGAGGAGACTTTTAAGCATAAAGAACAGAGAAATGTGAAAGAGCTTGATGCCCCTCTTGGAGTTTCCTTAGCAGCACTAAAGATGTGTGATAAGATGGGGAGGTCGACAAGCAAGACAGAGAAGTCTTTTACTGGCAAATGGAGAAGTTTGAACTTCGTTCTGTGGGCCAGGGATGCCAGACGAGAGCCAAGAACCTCTCAAGGTCCTTTATGCCTGATCAGCGGTCCGGGAGTTCACATTGAGGATTTTCTTAGAAACCTTCTGGTGAGATGACTCAGGACAAGTTGAGGTCACCACTTTGAGCCTTGGTCTTGTCACTGATAATATGGCATTAATAATACTGTCTACCCTATAGAGTTGTGAGGATTAAGTAAATGATAATTTGGCAAGAACTTACAACAGTGCTTGGCACATAGGAATTGCTCAATAAATGC
Source organism: Panthera tigris (assembly GCF_018350195.1). Lineage (NCBI taxonomy): Eukaryota > Metazoa > Chordata > Mammalia > Carnivora > Felidae > Panthera > Panthera tigris. Next base: position 27,728,577 of record NC_056675.1, on the reverse strand, counting down.
TCATGATTGCTAGTCCTAGTTCACCCATAATTTTAAAATTAGCATAGGTATTTTTTAGATCATTTGGGTGGCCCACTTATAACCTGCAATGGAATGCACTTACCGTTGCAATGGAATGACAGTGTCCGTGTCCACATTAATATTTATGATCTCACCAGCGCTAATTAGCATGTCCTTCACTGTCATGGGTTATTGGGAAAAGAGCAGACATGGAACCGATCCTTAAAGGGTGGCTTTGTTGCAAGTGAGTTTCTAATAGTGTCAGAGTGCGGCATTCGAACAAAGGTATCCTACCTTGTTGAAACTCAGGAAAGGGACCAGAGACCTGAGCCATCCCGGGACCAGCACACAGTGACAAAGGGCCCACATCGCAGCAGCCAACGTGGTACCCTACTCCCTCCGCCACAGGCCCTGTAGTTTTGGCAAAGCAACCCACCGAATTGATGTTGTTAATTTGAAGTTTCCTGGTTCTGTAGTCTGACTTTTTTTTTTTTTTAATTTATAAATTTGGTTTTGCCATTGGATAAGAGCTATGAGCGCACGGGGCGTTGATGCTGAGTTTTATGTTGGGACATAGTTAAGCAACAGTATAGCAAAGATAAGTCACTACTCGCACCTTGCAGTTTTTGTGTCCTTATTGTCACTCCCATCTGCGAATACTCTGGACAGCCAGGAGGGTGTTGAAGGGCTCTGAGCGGGGGAGTGGAGTGGTTGTGTGTTTCAGGAAGGTCCGGCCTAGGCAAGGGCATGGATGGAAGGATGGCAGGCAAGCTCTGTTGCCTCGGCGATATGTGTTGCTTTGAGAAACTAACAACCTTGTGGAGGTAACCACACTTTTTTTTTTTTTTTTTTTACTAGATCTATGTATTTGGAGTAGGGTAGCAGTCGTGGTTTGCCTGGGAGCAGGCAGGTACAGTCACACAAGGGCCCCATGCTCAGGACACCGTATGTGGCTTAATGCTCTGGTATCGCAGTCTTGAAATTCTTACTAAGGTTTCCAGCAATTCCTGCACTTTTCATTTTGCATCATGTCCTGCGAATTTCTGAGTTGATCGCTCTTGGAGTGAGGGGGTTTTGGGGACATGAGATATTCGGTGCTAAAACTAGGACAGGCGTAAGCAACCTGTCTTGCCACCCAAACTGGCACGCAGGGCCAAGCCCAGGAAGAAAGCGGGTTAACTTAGAGGGGCATCTGGTGGCTTTGTTCCCAAGCCCCTGGCTGCTCCAAGGGAGGCACCTGGCAGAGGGTTTGCTGAGACCCCAGGTCTGGATAATGAGCACAGCCAGGTTCCGGGTGTCAGCTCAGAGACACAGGCTGGGAAGTTTCCACAGGGGCGGCTCACTGCAGAGCTGGTGGATGGTGGCGGGGGTTGGGGGGAGGGTACGGGGGAGGCCTGGGACACAGCTGGATCTCATTTGGCTGGAGTTGAGTGGGATGGGGGAGGAGATGGCGTGGCTCTTTGAAAACTGTTGTGACACCAAAGGAAACAGTATCTGGACACGTCTCCTGGCAGCCTTGCTTTTTCCAAAGCATGAGACATTCGCAGAAATCCCCCACCCACCTTGAGAAGTAAAAGTTGGTCTTCCAAGTACAACAAGAAACCCCAGCAAGATAAGGGCCAGGCACCTTCAAAGCCCGCTCTTGAATTCAGACCAGCCCCTCAGTCTTGTTTAATCCCAGGTAATGGGTGAGGCCAGGAGGAGGAGGGGAAAAAAAAAAATAAGTAAACCTTTAGCTCGCCGGGCCCCTGCTCTGGCTGGAACAAGATTCGAGGGAGTCAGAGAAAAGACATGCCAGGGTCATGGGGAGCGACAGACGTAGAAGCCTCGAGAAAAATACCTCTCTGTCATTCTAGCCGCGATTCCTTGCCTTTCCCCAGAAGATACTCATACCCATTCTGTGTGAACTAGAAACAGTTATCCTCTGATCCTCTGAGGTTAGGTCAAAACAGTCTAAAATAGGGAAAGGTTACACGATCCGGTGGGATGCTGGATGAAAACATTAGAATTTCTGCTCATTTTACATTGTTATCTGGTGCTTTTCAGTGGCTCTTTTTTGCATGTGCATTATCATTTGGAAGGTATACAGTTCAACATAGAATTTACAGGTAATTAGTCACCTAACTGGGTGTTCGTTCACTTTTTTTTTGAAGGGGGCATCCTTGATCAAAAGTATTTGGAGACTCTTGGCTCAGAGGTTGTAAGCCTTTGGAGGTAAAAAAAAAAAAAAAAAAAAAGTCTGTAAATTTCTGTTCAGGCTCCCTTTTCCATCCCATAATTGAGCCGATCATGCGGCTGGCTATGTAGGGCATCAAATAGAGGTAATGAACAGTCACACACGATCGATGTCCCTGTGGTGTCTCCATCCAGGGACGCAGGAGACAGGGAGACACCCAGAAGGGGCCTAACACAACGTTTTTGAATACAAGACGGAGGGTAGGATTTACACACTGGTTAAGGAGTTACCGAGTGGACAAAGAATGGGAAGGTGTTGGAGGCAAAAGCAAGAGCTTGAACAAGATTATGGAAAGAATGGTATCCCACTGTGGTTTTGAGAGCTCAGGTGGTGAGAACGGAGAAGGTTTTGGACAGCCGGTGACTTGGTGTCCAGTGGAGAAAAGACACAGGAGGAAAGGTGCTTTTTCCTAGAACAGTGCCTGGAATGTAGCAGGTGCCCCGTACATATATTTTGTGTTTTTTTATTTTTATTTTTTAAAAAATTTTTTTAACGTTTTATTTATTTTTGAGAAGAGAGAGACAGAGCATGAATGGGGGAGGGTCAGAGAGAGAGGGAGACACAGAATCTGAAGCAGGCTCCAGGCTCTGAGCTGTCAGCCCAGAGCCCGACGCAGGGCTCGAACTCACGGACCGTGAGATCGTGACCTGAGCTGAAGTTGGACGCTTAACCGACTGAGCCACCCAGGCGCCCCAGCCTGTACATATATTTTGAATGAATGAGGAAAAGGATGCATGAAAGACAATCTTGAGTGCCAGGATAAGGACATGGGATTTAACTACAGGCAGTGAGAAGGCACGCTCATAACACTGGCTAGCATCCATTATCTTCGGTAGTTTTGAAAATGGGGGTGATGTGCTCAGATCTTCGCTTTGGGGGAAGAGGCCTATATTGTGCATTGGCTAGAGAGGCACTGAAGTCCAACACGGCATCTGCTCCCGTGGAGCCCAGATTCTGTTGGTGGAGACAGGGGTGGAAAAGACATAAATGCATAGAAAACTAAGGAAGTATGGAGCTAGGAAGGAAGCAATCAGGGTAGTATGGGATCAAATAATGACACTTTGTCATCAGCCAGGCAGAGGGAGAAGAAAAGAGCGGTTCAGGCAGAGGACAAGCCGGTGCAAGCTCCCTGAGTTGAGAAGGGGTCGGCCAACTGGAAAAAGTAAATGACACAGAACAAAACAACAACATCACTACTGTGACTGGCACATTGTAAGTCATATGGAGAGAGTAACCCAAGGTGCTCCTGGGAACAGGCAGGGGCGAGGCCGGGCCAGGAGGGACGGCTTAAGAATTTGATTCTTATCCAAAGAACAAGAAGGAACCATTGCAGGGTCCAGGTAGAGGAGTGGCAAGCTTCTCTTTATGTATTTTAACAGGTGACTTTTGAGTTCATGGGTCCAGAAGATTTGTACCTGGATAAAAGGCCTACATCCCCCCTCTCCCCAGACAGTCATGATGTACGTGTATTTGCTAGTAATAGAACTCTGGAGTAAAAGTATATTAACAATATTGAATAGTGCTTTTGCTTGTTTGCTGTGCTTAAGAGGCAGTCCAGAGGTAGGTGATCCCAGAGCTCACTCACCAGCTCAACTCAATAGCTTCTCTAGATTCTCTTGGCCCTTTCCTTATGGTCACAGTTTGGCTGCCACACCTCCAAATATCACATCATCACCCATCAATATACAAAGCAGAAAGAGAGAAGAAAGCCTTCTCCTTGTAGCTTCCCCCTTTTTACCAACAGGGGGTATATCTCCCAGAAACCTCTCTGCAGATTTTCTCTCTATGGAGATTAGGTCGCTGGCTGTGCCATAGGGAGGCTGGGAAAGTGAGTAGTCACCATGGCCTGCTTCTCTGCTAGCACAGAAGGGCCACTGAGCAGCCAAACAAGAGTGCCTTCCATGACAGCTTCTTGATGGGATGTTTACTTTTCCCCCGTCTTTTTTTGAGACTTTCTGATTGTGAAAAGAAGTTCCTCTTTCTTGCACTGAAGCCATACAGAAACCAAATCATCCAGGCTATAGAGCGATCTGGACCCCTTGAAAGAAGGGGCCAAAGGTGACAGAAAAGCAGTAATCAAGGAGGAAGGGAAGTAAAGATAAGTGTGACTCAACACTGCTTCTCACCTCTTGCCCACATTGCACAGTGGGGATAATTACCGGCTTTGTGCACAGCTTGCTGCAGGGGAGAGAGCACTGGTCTAGGAGTCAGGAGGCATAGATCCTTGTGCAGTCCGTCCTCGACTGGCTGGGTGACCTTAGGCCAGGCACCACTTGTTTATAAATGAAGTATTTCCTCTAGAAAAATAACGTATAAAATAATAGAACAAACATCAAACGTCTGCCCAGCCTGCGGACCACATCATGGGAACCACTAAGACCCCTGGTTCCTCTCCTACAATATCATCCCCATGCCTTTGACTACAATTTTGAATTCGGTGCTTCTAATGCCTTGAATTGGAGCCTTTCTAGTACATATTTGTATCCTTAAACAATGCATGATAATGTTTAGTGGATGTCTGAAACTTGGTATAAGATGGTGTTTTACTAACGCATTCTTTGACAGTTTATTTTTTTTCATTCAGTTTGTTGTTTTCTTCCATATTACAGGTGATATGTATACTTGTAGTCGATTCAGTTTCACTGCCTCGTGCCATTGCAGCACTTAAATGTTCTGGTTTATTTATCCTCTCTGCCACTGAGACACATTTGGCATCATTACCATTTGTTTTTACTGTTCCAGCCTGATATTTTTGCATACCTTTCCCTGTGCACACGTATACAGATTCTCCAGAGGGTATAGGTGGAGAATCGCTGTGCAGGCAAAGCACACAATTTAGAGCCACACCCACCAGGACCGGCTCCTAGTTCGGCCACGTACCAGGTGGGTCCTCTACCCTCCCTCCCCTGGTTCTCCATCTGCATTGATGATGTTGTTATGAGAAGCATTGTGAAATTCACGTGAAATTGTGCCCGTCAAATCAATGCCTGTCGGAAGCCGGGCACAATAGGTTTTACAGTCAGTGGTATCACCCTCCCTTTCCCTTTGTTTTTCTGTATCGCTATCTATAAAATGGTGATTCGGGGTGCCTGGGGGGCTCAGTCAGTTAAGCATCTGACTCTTGATTTCGGCTCAGGTCATGATCTCACAGTCATGGGATCGAACCCCATGTCTGACTCTCTGCTGACAGTGTGGAGCCTACTTGGGATTCTCTCTCTCCCTGTCTCTCTGCTCCTCCCCAGCTCCTGATCTCCCTCTCTCTCAAAATAAACAAGTAAATATTTAAAAAAAAAACTTTTTAAAAAGTGGTGATGATATCTCTCAGCTTGCTAACCACCCAGGATCAAAGGGGATAAGGTAATAGGTAATACCTTTGGAAATTTCTGTCCTCATAAGACAGAAACACTCTAATACCAGCCCTATCACACAATTCAGTGTGATATATAAAAGTGCCTCAAAAGTGGAAAACAGGCCTCTTTCACTCATTCGTTTGTTCATTCGTTCATCAGACATTTATTTAAGACACTTTTGGGGCGTGCTGCACACCAGGCAGCAGGTCATCAGAGACTGAAATAGACACAGACACGGACTCTGCATCTTTATGCAAACTGTACCGAACCTACAGACACAGGTAGTGGACACTTAGCACACAAGCAAGTGCAAAATGTGGTGACAGAAAGGAAAAGAACAACTAATAAGATGAGCCAAGAATCATCTGAGCACTTCCTGGGTGTCCTGCCCTGAAGCTCATTCTCACAACAACCCAGGGAGATCGATACTCTTACTGCACAGGTCAGAATCCTGGCAGGAAGCCGGTGGCACCCTCGGGGGGGTAACTGCAGGGAGGTCAGGAAAGGGGATATTTACAAGGTGTAGGTGGGGCTACGGGCAGGGGACCCGAGGCCCCAGAGGCCAACAACCACCATGGGTGCTGAAGCGGCACCACATGGGCAGTGGGGAGCAATTCCGTGAAGTAAGGACTCTGAGATCCTAATCAGGACCCGAGGGAGGGGGCTGGAGCCATCACCCACCGGGCAGTGAGCCGGGTGACTAAACAGCCTGATCTCCTCTCTGCCTGCCTCTCATTGACTGAATCCAACCAGAGGACACGAGAGCACCACCCATCAGCCCAATGGAGCCTCTAGGAGTGTGGAAAAGGCGAGCAGAAACTACCCACCACACTGTTGTCCTTATTTACCAATGGGGAAGATAAGGCACGGAGAAAGGGAAAGACAGTCTCAAGGTAAAGGATAATCGAAAGGCAACCTTTGACGTTGCGTGATCCAGGATGGCTTCTCTGAGGAGACGTGAGTTAAGACTCTCGGAGGAAAGAATGTTCCAGAGAGGATTTGCACGAGTAGAGTTCCTCAGTAAAGAAAGTTCCAGGTGTGTTAGAGAAACAGAACGAAGGTCAGTTCGGCGTGGCTGCAGTGTTTGAGCAAGGTGGAGAGAGAGAGACTGTTTAAAGGAAAGGGCTTCTTCTTACTGCAAACAAAATCTCCTCCCAAGGATCTTGGCTAGAAGGTCCCTGGTAGCTTGGCTCTCGAATCTGGATTCACAGAGGGCCCGCTGTGGACCCCCGGCTGGTTTCTCTTCACTGGGTCACCCCACTGGTGCGTGGTGACCTAAGAGTGACCACTCCTCAGCTGGAGGTTCGTGGCAGGATGCCCAGGCCGGATGGACCAGCTGAGCTTGGCTCGGGGCCGGCAGGACTCTGTGCCTCTTTGGTCAATCCGCTGAGTGATGAACACAGCCTGATGGCACGGGATGTGTTTAAAATGCCCTCCAGGTGCTGGGCCCTATTCTGCATATGGTACCATGAGGGTGCCTCCATCCTCGGCCGGACAGACTCCCGTATCGACAAGGGCAACACTTACCGTGAGATGGTACCGACATTGACTTTGGAGTCAACTTTCTCTGTGCGTGAGAAAGGAGCAGACGGAAGGGGGGCAGAGGGCACCTCTACTGTGGGTGCCAGGCGGTTGCTCTGGGTCTCAGTGGCTGATGTGCCACACTTCTGTTCCCACGAGGGGCAAGGCACACTTCTGAGGGAAAAGCAGAGTCTAACACCCGTGTTTGCATGCTGGACTCCAGGTGTGGGCATTATATAATGTGTGTATTTATTTTGGTAGCTTTTATCCAAGCATGCATGTGTGTATCTGTCCATCGATCTATCAGTCGATCTGTCGATCTGTTATTCCATCCATTCATCCATCTTTCTATCACAAACAGCCAAATAGGACTAACATTTTCCTCATTCAAGGAACACTTCCAAGCACATTAACTTAATTGCAGACTCACAAAAATCCCGTGAGGTAAGTAAGTACTATAATAATTCCCACTTTAAGATGGTGATAGAGAGACGTCAAGTGTTTACGGAACTCGCCCAATGTCATTGTGCAGCTAGTAAGCAGGAGAGTGGAGATTTAAGCCCCAAAAGACTGGCTCCAAACAAGAGCTCGAAGAATAGTGACCACCTTCACCTCCTCCCCCTTAGATTCAAAGTCATTGCCCCTTGGCAATTTCTGCCCTTTCTCTCTCTGTCCACATGCACATACACACACTCTCTCACACACATATACACACAGTTTTCTAAACTATCTGAAAGTAAATTGCAGATTTCATGTTTACCCCCAAAGCATGCATCTTCTAAGAGTAACCTACTCTCCTAGAATTCTGTTTGTTTCTCCCCAGTTTTCTTGAGATATAATTGACATATAACACTATATAAGTTTAAGGTGTAGGGGCACCTAGGTGGCTCAGTCGGTTGAGTGTCCGACTTCGGCTCAGGTCATGATCTTGCAGTTTGTGAGTTCAAGCCCCACATCAGGCTCTGTGCTGACAGCTCAGAGCCTGGAGCCTGCTTTGGATTCTGTGTCTCCCTCTCTCTGCTTCTCCACCGCTCATGCTCACTTGCTCTCTCTCTCTCAGAAAAAAGAAATATTAAAAAGAATTAAAAATAAGTTTAAGGTATACAATGCAATGGTTTGACATGTGTAGATATTGTGGAATAATTGCCACATTAAGTGCACCCATCACCTCACACAGTAAAGCCTTGGTTTGCAGGTATAATTTATTGTGGAAGCGTGTTTGTAATCCAAAGCACTTGTATATCAAAGCGAATTTCCCCATAAGAAATAATGGAAACTCAGATGATTCATTGCACAACCCAAAAATATTCACATGAAAATGATTACAACACTGTAATATCATACAAAATAATAAAGAAAATACAAAATATAAACAAAAATAAACAAATTAACCTGCACTTACCTTTGAAACCTTCGTGGCTGATGTGGGGGAGATAAGAGAGAGGAGGGTTATTGTGTAAGACGACTTTCACTATCACTAACAGAATCACTGCTGTCTATTGGCCCAATGGCATCTTTTATTCTTCGGCAGTTTTAACAGGGAACCTACCCAATGATGCTTGCTTTTGTCTCCTTTTGAGGATTTTGCGGAAATTGGCATTGCAATGTTGTTGAACAGATTCATCGCTCACACTGCTACAGCCTTATTCAGGTGGGGCTTTTCTACAGAATTTTGCACATCTCCCTAATCTCATTTGAAGTGAGGGATTCCTCCTCCTTTTTCTCCTCCTCCGCTGCAGACAGGATGCAGATGTAGACTTCTTACGAAATCTTACAATTTCGGCCACTCTCATACGTCGTTCGTACTTCTAGATGATTTCTTTCTTTCTTTTTTTTTTTTTTTTTTTCAACGTTTTTTATTTATTTTTGGGACAGAGAGAGACAGAGCATGAACGGGGGAGGGGCAGAGAGAGAGGGAGACACAGAATCGGAAACAGGCTCCAGGCTCCGAGCCATCAGCCCAGAGCCTGACGCGGGGCTCGAACTCACGGACCGCGAGATCGTGACCTGGCTGAAGTCGGACGCTTAACCGACTGCGCCACCCAGGCGCCCCTAGATGATTTCTTTCTTAACTTGCACTGCAATCATCTCCTTCTTCTTACTGCCTTTCTTTTCAACCTTTATCTACAATGGGAGCCATTGTATACGCTCTCACGGGTGTTGACTACAGTACAGTACTAATAAACTCTTGTCATAGACTGTATTTAATGTAACTGGCAATAAGGCAGCACAGGAAAGGGTCTATATCTGCAGGCAGCCTGACCTAGAACCAAGCAAAGCATTCCTAAGCTTACTCTTGTCTGGAGAAGCAAAGGATGGTCCGTAGGGGCTTTGAAGGGACAAAAGATACACTAGTGCCAATTGTGGGCACCTTCCCACGTTCTGAAAACTCACCGATATCTGCCAAACACCACAGCCTGAGAACAAGCATCCGAACATGGGAGAAGATCACCCAGAATCCCGCAGTGACAAAGAGAGAGAAGGGCCATTGGCTTAGTGGTGATCATGTGATGTTAGGTGTCACATGCTACTTACATTGCAGGACATTGCTTGTTTATCAAGTTAAAGTTTATCAGAAATGTTTGCTCATCTTGCAGAACAAGTTACTCAGAATCCAAGGTTTTACTGTATATAGTACGATTTAAAAAACTTTTTTTTAATCTTTATTTATTTTGAGAGAGAGACAGAGTGTGAACAGGAGAGGAGCTGAGGGGAGGGAGACACAGCATCCGAAGCAGGCTCCAGGCTCTGAGCTGTCAGCACAGAGCCCGACGCGGGGCTCGAACTCACAAACCGCGAGATCATGACCTGAGCCAAAGTCGGACGCTTAACTGACTCAGGCACCCCTATGATACCATTATTAACTATGGTCACCATGCTGTACATTATATCCCCAGGGCTCATTTATTTATAACTGAAAGACTCTGTCTTTTAACCCCACTCCCCCATTTCCCCACCCACCACCTCTGGCAACCGGCAATCTTTCTGTTTCTTTGTGTTCGGTTATTTTATTTATTTTTTATTTGTTAATGTTTATCTTATTTTTGAGAGAGAGAGAGAGAGAGAGACAGAGCAGGAGCGGGGGAGGGGCAGTGAGAGAGAGGGAGACACAGAACCCGAAGCAAGCTCCAGGCTCTGAGCTGTCAGCACAGAGCCCAACGCAGGGCTCCAACTCTGAAACCGCGAGATCATGACCCGAGCGGAAGTCGGACGCTTAACGGACTGAGCCACCCGGGTGCCCCCAGTTATTTTAGATTCCACCTGGAGGTGAGATCATACAGTATTTGTCTTTCCCTGTCTGATTTGTTCCATTTACATACTGCCCTGAAGATTTGTCCATGTTGTCACAAATAACATAATTTCCTGCTATTTTATGGTTGAGTTAAACTCCATTGTATATATATATATATATACCACATCTCCATTATGGATTCATATATCCATGGACACTTAGGTTGTTTCCATGGCTTGGCTGTTTTGAATAAATGCCACAGTGAACCTGGGGGTGCAGGTATCTCTCTGAGGTAGTGACTTCTTCTCCTTTGGTTATTTACCCAGAAGCGAAGTTGCCGGATGGGGCAGCAGCTCCAGTTTTAATTTTGCGCGGACCCTCCATACTGGTTTCCACAGTGGTGCACCAGCTTGCATTCCCACCGGCAGTGAACATGGGCTCTCTTTCTCTGCATCCTCACCGACACTTGTTGTCTCTTGTCCTTTGGTCATTGTCATCCTGACCTGTGTGAGGTCATTTCTCATTGTGGTTTCGATTTGCATTTCCCTGATGATGACTGATGTCGAGCATCTTTTCTTGTGTCTGTTGGCCACTTGAATATCTTCTTTGGGAAAATGTCAGTTCAGGCCTTTTCCCTATTTTTAATTGAGTTATTTGGTGTTTTTTTGTTTTTGTTTTGTTTTGTTTTTACTATTGATTTGTATGAATCTGTGTTCTCAAACCTTGCTAACTACAGATAGAACACTGCCTTGTGATTTCTTTTCAGCTGATGACCAGTTAACCCCCAGGGAAAGATGGACCTTCAGGTGGTTGGGGCCAGTGGAGTAGATTGAGGAGGGCTGGGCAGAGAGCTCCTTGTAAGAGACAAAAAGGAAGTAAAGTCCCGTTTTACTGAAGGTGAACCGTCTCCAGCTGAGTGATTCTGCACTTCTCACCCTGATTATTGAAACCTGCAATGCATGAAGATTTCAATTCCACCCTCTCTTCCCCTGCCTTAAAAATTCAGCTCACTCACTTGCCAGCCCCCCACCAGCATGCCCACAAACCCTCAGTCAATCCTTTGCCTCGGTTGCTTCGTCTGGAAATTTCTGTGTTGCTGCTGCAAGGCCCTCAGAGCTGACCCTGTTTCCTTCCTTCAGCATCTTTTACGTTTCCTCAGCCATGAGTGGAATATTTTTCAAGTCCTGTTGGCTGGTTTGTTTGTTTGTTTTTCCCTGCCTCAAGCCCAACTCCTTGTTCCTGATTGGTGGTAGGAAAGCCAATCTTTCTGACAGCTGGATAGACCGAAATAGATCACAACCCATAATGGGACCCTACAATAAATAGCTGTACTGCTCTGAGCGATGGCCTCTCTCAGAATGAGTTATAAAGCCGGCTAATGTATTAGCATGGCACGTTTTTACACTCTAACTTCTTCTCAGTGTGTTGTGTTCCACGGGGGACCTCCTGAGCCAAAATACGGCATTTTGCAAAGTCCAGTGAGAGTTATTTGTGCAGAGTTCTCACAAAAGCTCCTTTTTGAGGTTTGCAGGGGTCAGGGGTCTTTGAAGGTGGTAACAACTGTGATAGCAACAGTGGCTTTATCGAGCTCTTACTATATGCCAGACACTGTGCTAAGTAGTTTACCTGCATATCTCATTTAGTCCTGGCAGCGGGTCTCTGAGATCTAGGTACTGCTATTGTTTCTAATTTTACAAATGAGAAAATGGAACTCAGAAAGGGGAAGTCATTTGTCCCGCCCCCAGAGTTTCTGATTCACTATGTCTGGGGTGGGACCTGAGAATTTGCATCTCTAACAGGTCTCCAGGTGATGCTGCTGGTCTGGGGCCACACTCTTGAGAGCCGCTGAGTTTTCGAGCAGCTGCTCTTGTGCCTGGACTGATCCTCACTGCAATTCAGCCAGGAAGTTTCCTTACCCGCATTTGAGATCCCAGGTCCAGAAGAGGGAAGTGGCGTCCTCAGAAGCACACGGGTGTGGCTGACTTCACATCCACCCCTCTGTACACTAAACTGCAGCAGCTTTCTCAACGTCGATTTTAAAGCCCGTGCGTCAAATCGAGAATCCTGGTGAGGGCCTGCCCATCCCTCCTGGCTGTCCTGGAGTCACGGCAAGGAGCCGGAGTAAAGCCTTACAGAGTCACTCACCCTGACTTGGGTATTTTGCCAAATAGAGCTTGGGAGGAAGTTCTTGGACACACGCTTCAGTCTGTGTATCTGTGGTCCCTGACTCCTCTGTGCCCCACGCCCAGGAATGATGACCCTGTCCCTTCTCAGCACGGCAAACGGCCCTCTGGTGGACTAAAAGAGTTAATGCAATTTCCGAAAGGTTTAACATGGGAAGCACAGGGCGTCAGAACTCCTCTGCGTTGAGGCTCAGTGCTGGCTGTGGCCTGGACTCACCTGAGGCGGGTGAAAAATGCCAACCGTGAGCCCCAACGCCAGAGCTGCCCCTGCCGCTGGGTTTGGGGTTATCTAGCAGCCCAGGCATCCTGTCGTTCAAAAGAAAAGCGTTCCAGGTGAATTCTGAGATCAGCCAGAGGTAAGAACCGCTGGAGCATGAATCAGAATCCCCTGGAGAGCTTGTTAAAACACACATTTCAAAGCTCCACCCCCCCCCCCCCCCCCACCCAGAGATGCCAATTCAGTGAGTCTGGGTTGGAGCAACAGAATTTGCATTTCTAACAAACTGCCGGGTGATGCTGATCCCGCCTTCCAGAACCGGACTTGGAGCCAGCACGCTCATCCATGTCATGTTCAGAGAACCGCTCAGAACCACAGAGGAGTGATTGCTTCACATCACAGAGCCAGTGACTTGCACATTCTGGGTGACAACTCAGCTCGGCTGACTGTAGCCTGAGGCATGCTTTGCTACTGGGGCTCAGCACCTCCATTCAGCAGACCCTTGCTTATTAAGTGCTTATTAATAAGCACTTGGTGCTACTCTAGGTGCTGGGGGAGGAGGGGTGAGGATGAGAAGGACAGTCACGGTTCCTGTCCTCCCAGAGCTTATGGTCAAGTGAGGCGGTTTCAACCAGGGATGATTTCGTTCCCCTCCTCCCCACCGGGGACACTTGGGAATGTCTAGAGACATTTCTAGTTGTCACAACTGGGACAGAAGGAGAGGGATGCCATTAGCATCTAGTGGGTCAAGGCTAGGGATACTGCTACATGTCCTACAGTGCACAAGAGAGCCCCCTGCAACACAGAACGATCTGGCCCAAAATGTCAGTAGTCCTGAGGCTGAGAAACCCTGGCCCAGTTGGCAAGACAGACATATAAGCTGGTGATTAAAATACACCGGGGGTGACATGTGCGATGGAAGACGTGAGGGTGCTGTTGGATCCAGAGAAAGGGACCTCATCCACGGGTCTGGGGTCTCGGGAGTTCTAGAAGAGGTAATATCTAAGCTGGAAACAGAAAGATGAGTCAAACAAGGCAAACAAGGCAGTAAGTTTGGGGTGCGTAAAGAATGTTTACTTTGGGGGCACCTGGGTGGCTCAGTCGGTTAAGCAGCCAAATTGGGCTCAAGTCATGTTCTTGCGGTTCATGGGTTCAGGCCCCGCATCAGGCTCTGTGCTGACAGATCAGAGCCCAGAGCCTGCTTGGGATTCTGTGTCTCCCTTTCTTTCTGCCTGCTCTCCACCCCCTCCCCCCGCCCCCGCCCCACCACATGCTCTCTCTCTCTCTCTCTCTCTCTCTCTCTCAAAAATAAATAAAAACGTATTTAAAATTTTTTTGAAAAAAGAATGTTTACTTTGTACAAAGGAAACAGCATGTACAAAGAGGAAAGAAAAGCCCCTTGGAGGAGCAGGACTCACAAGTAACCGAGGCACAGAGCACCCATCAATGGGCTTAATACTCACAGCTACTTTATGAGGCAAATGCTTCCATTATCCCCATGTTATAGATGTTGCACCTGTGGCCCCGAGAGGTCAAATGGCTTGCCCCAGGTCACACAGCTCAAAGGTAGTGGAGCTGGAATTAGAACCAGGCATCCTGGCTTCCAGAGTCCCTAACTTTGACGACCCTTCTGCATGTAGACGATAATCCACTCTGTTGGGGCCTGCAGGCAACAGAGCGGAGAGAGTGTCGTGGGGGAGTGAGAGGGCAGGGGACCCGTAGGTGGGGGACAGGCCAGCAGAGACGAACAAGTCACCTGACTGGAGTATCGTGGTGGCAGTAGGAAGCCACAGAAGGGTTTAGCTGGGAAAAGGACCTATTTAGATGTTCGGGGAGTAGTATAGGTCAGGGAAGAAACCAGATTAAGAGTGAGCTCAAGTAGAGAATCCTTTTTAATTCATGACCCTAGAGGGAACCCTGGTCACTTTTGTATTTGAGGGAAAGGTGTGCATTTCTGGGCTTCTTAAAAAACCTGACTGTCCAGTGTCTCTCCCCGAGAGTGTCAACGGCTTGCCTGTTGGCCTGTGATAAAATTAGAACAAAGTGGGAAAAAACGGGCTTCGGTGTTGCATTTCAGAGGCGTCTTCTCCAAGGCTAGCCCCCGAGTATCGTTCAGCTAGCTCGCTAACTAGAAGCTTCAAAGGAACGGAATTGTTTAGTAGTAGAAAAATACAGTTATTAGCTATGATTATAGGGGAATCCGATCGAGCTGTGAATGGGCTCTGCCTGTCTCCTAACTGGCAATTTCAAGCTGCCTCCTCTCCCCAAATTTCAGAAAAGGAGGAACCCAAACCTTGCAAGCGGCTCCACCTTGTTTATTTGTTATTTTTAAACAAATCAAACGTAAATTGATCTGCCTTCTTGGGAACGCGGTAGCTGCCAAATGGCCTGGCTCTCCTGCAGGTTTTCGTGGCGAACACCATCCGTTAGCCGTGATCGCTTCAATTGTGAATAATCAGGGAACTAATTACAGGCCTTGTGGCATCGCCCTCACCAGCAGGTAACATAATTCACTACTAAGTGGGGTGACGATGAGCCTCCTGTGCTTTGGAGGAAGCGGTCATTCCTGGGTAACGTTCCAACACTTGTCTACTCCAGGTGTCCCTGTAGGAACAGGTTGAAGGAGATCGTCACCCATGTGCCCACCTATCCATCCCTTCCTTCTCAACAAATAGTGATTAAGGATTTGCGTTTCAGACACTACCCAGTGGAGCTTATGTCCTGCAGGGTGAGCTAGGCGATAAGTAACTGACTAAAGAAGACCAATCTCGATGGTTATAAGGGCCGCGAAGGAAAGCAAACATCGTATTACCTTAGAACGATGACTTCTCCCGAGAAGCCGCGTCCCCAGAGACCTGACTGATGAGAAAGACGTGGCCCTGCAAAGATCTAGGGGCAGAAGGTTCCAGCAAACGCAGAGGCCTGGCGGAGCAGCAAGCTCCAGGTTCTCTAGGGTAGAAGGCAGCGTTGCCAGAATGGATTCATGGAGGTCATTTCAGCTTTGCAGCCATCGCCCCGAGCTTAAATGCATTCTGAGGGCAGCGGGACACCCTGGAGGGCTTTGTGGAAGAGGAAGGCAGGATCATTGTGAGACCAATGGAGAGAGGAGAACAAGAGTGCGTGAAGAGAGACCAGTGACCACACTTGGCTCCTGGTGGCTTGGACCAAGGTGCTTACAGCAGAGATGAGGAGGGCAGGGACCCAGCAGTTGTATGGAGATAGAGCCCTGGCTGCCACATGTTTGGGTGATGATCATCCCAGGGCTCTGGACGCATCGCTGCCTTTCCTCCTCAGACCAGTGGACAGAGCTTCTCTCTACAAAGCCTCTTCTTCCCCACCCAGCATTTCTTAAGCAGCCGCTGTGTACGTGGGTTGGAGTTCCCTTTGAGCACTGTGTCTGCTGTGATACCAATACTCCAAAGCAATAGGCTTTTCTCAGTAGAAAACCTCAGTGGTTCCCATAAAGCCTGCCATATGAATATGAGACAATATACACTGGTTTTGGTTTGGGCTTATTTCTGGGTCACAAGGACCTTACAAATTCTCATGAGGAGGGATGCGGACTAACTTCCAGGAAAACGCGTATGCTCGAGAGATTCATCCATATATCCCCTAAAGACAATCCATGCACAGTCTGGGGGCCATGGGAACCCCAGTAGATTCTCTCCTATCAAGTGACAGGGCACTAACTCCCTCTATCTGGAAAATCTTTAAATAATTCTGCCATTGTTGGTGCTAAGTGCCACCCAGCATGACCGGTCACCAGGAGTCCTTGCCTGCCTGTCATAAGTAATAGAACAAGGGCCAATGCTCCCAGAGGTGTGTATTATCTCATCCACTTTCAAATGGAGATACACTGCTACTGTTGACCTAAGTGTGGTCATGGGGCTAAAAGAGTCAGGAACCAGCAAGGACATCAGAAGCCAGTCTGAACCCTTCATAGTGTAGTTTAGAGGTCACAAATGTGACCCCAGGGAGCCAGGCATCCTGGCTTCAGGACCCAGCTTCTGTGGTCACTACTTGTGTGAGCTCAGGCACGACAGCATGCTTTCTAAGATTTAGTTTGCTCTAGAAGGGGGAAGGGTATGGCAGTTTTCCCGTGTTTGGGGGAAAATTAAGTAAGACTGTGTCTCCAGTGCTAAGCTCCCCACAGTGGTGGTGGTTATAAGCTAAGAGGGTTTGGGAAGTCAAGGCACTTTGGAGCCTCACGTAACAATGTTCCTTCTGCATCAGGCTGGGTTGGCTGGAGAATCGAACGCGAGAATATGTGTGAAAACCCCTTTACAATCACAACAGGCAATGTTAAATTACTGTTGCTCTGAGTGTTTGCTAAGACGTGCTTCTGAAGCTCCCCCACTCAGAAAAGGGACGTTCTATGATTTAAAACAAACCAACCAATAAATAAACTTTCTTTTTAGTCTGTTGCAACATCCTTTGAGATAATTGGTGGCATCCTAAGAAACTGGGGCTGGAAAATTTTCGCCTACACTCATAAAGCAGGTTGAATAAAACGTTTGTTGGACTCAGCTGAGTAGCTGATGAATCACTGCTTAGAACTGGGTGAGTTCCAAAATGTGGTCACATCTGGATTAACTGGAAATGTGCGGAAGGAAATTCTGATCAATTGACTGCTCTGGTTCCAAGTCTCCCCTTTTTGTTCTTGCCCTTGTATTGAAGAGGATTTTTTTAAAAGAGAACTTAAGTCCACCATCCTTCCTTGTCAGTAGGAACTAGGTGGGGAGGGGAAGCTTTGGTGAATGCAGATCTTCATTGTTGTCAAGGTGATGGCTACTGTCACTGCACAGGGCTGGACAAAGATAGGTCACAGGTTGCATATTCAGGGTGAACAGAGACCGATCCCTGAACATTTGTAGGTCCACGAAATAGAATATTTTATAGCTATTAAAAATCATATTGTAAAGCAACATTCAATGGCAGGAGAAGCTATTATAGACTATGTCCTCCACCCCTGCCCTGCAAAAAGAAAGAATAAAAAGACATGTTGAAGTCATAATTCTCAGTATCTCAGACTATGTCCTTATTTGGAAATAGGATCGTTGCAGATGTAATTAGTTAAGAGGAGGTCATACTGGAGTCAGAAGTCCCTAATCCAATTGGACCAAGGTCCTTATAAGAAGATGGACATGTGAAGACAGAGACACACAGGAGGATGTCACGTATGATAAAGGCAGAGATTGGAGTAAGGCCACTGTAGGCTAAGCAACCTCATGGATTTCCAGCAGCCACCAGAAGCTGGGAGAGGCACGGTAGGATTCCCCCACAGATTTCGGAAGCATCGGGGCCCTGCGGGTGCCTTGACTTTGGACATTAGCCTCCAGACTGAAACAATACACTTCTGTTGTTTTAAGCCACCCAGGGTTGTTTCGGCAGCTCTAGGAAATAATACTGATAAGTGGAAAAGCCAACTGATCAGTGTGCAGAGTATGAGCTCATCTGTATAAAAGTCACAATTATGTAATCGTAAATGACAGGAAGGATGCCCGATACCATGCTAACGGAGGCATCGCCAGGTGGTGAGACCGCAGGTTTAAGTTTTTGCTCATGTTTCTAGTCTATATTTTCTAAATTTTCAGAACAGATTATTAGTATAATAGGGAGAAAGTTTATTTTTTTTACAAGAGAAATAATTGCTCCTGGAACTAGGCTCCCCAAACATATACCTTATATCAAAAAACAGCATATAAAATTTGCTTCCTAAGATCTTAAGCCTTAAAATATCCCCTCTCTCAGTCTATGGCTCTATTGAGAGAGGTGCTGAAGAGAGAAAGGACTTATGCTCTCTCCATTTTATAATCATTGGCTCCCCACTACCATCCGAATATCACATACAAGTTCTCGGGGTGCCGGGGTGACTCAGTCAGTTAAGCATCTGACTTCAGCTCAGGTCATGATCTCGCAGTTCATGAGTTTGACTGTGCAGAGCCTGCTTGGGATTCTCTCTCAGCCCCTGCCTGCCAAACCTCCCCCCACCCCCGGCCTCTCAAAATAAATAAATAAACTTGAAAAAAACGTAAAAAAAAAAGAATGTCCATATAAGGTCTGACATGACCCAGGCTCTGGAAACATAGCCACCCTCCTTTCCCACCCATACTGATCACTTGTACCTTACACACACGCGTGTGCACACACACACATGCATGCACGCACACACACATACACACATAACACACACATTACCTCCACATATCGATGTGGTAATATTCTGCCTCATTCCTGAAGGAATCTTATGTGGCTTTCCACATGGCTGTGCTGTGCCTCAGTGCCTTTTCTCATGCTGTTTTCTTTGCCAAAAATGCCTTCCCCACCTGAGTTCCAGTCATCTTTAGATCCTCAGCTTAAATGCCAATTCCTCCAAGAAGACTTCCCTGGTGCCTCTGCCTCATTAAGCTTTTTTGGGAGCTCCTACCTGTGCTATCAGTATCTGGGTGTCCTGATATCCTATCCCTAGTCACAATTGCTGGCTTTCTTATATCTGTCCCACTGCAGTGTCAGCTCCAGGAGGGTAGGAAATACTCCCTGATCATTTTTGTACCAGAGTGCCTGGGCCTGGTACACAGCAGCAATTCAGGAAGTCCAGGTTACAAAAGGCAATAGGATTGTTGGGCTGTGTCGTTTAGAGACTACATCTCTCTGCTCCTACTTTTGTCTCCTACAGCCTATCATCGACAAACCAATAATTTTAATCTAAATAGTATTAGGTCACCCCAGCTTAAAACCTTTGCATGGGTCCCAATTACTCTTAGAATAAAATTCAAATTCCTTGACCATTAAGGTCCTGCAGGACTACCTCTGACAACCCTAACCTCAGCTTATATAGTATATGTACTATAAATACTTGCTGAATGATGACATGGATGGATGGATATGAGATAGGTGGGTGGATGATGATGGATAGGTGGGTGGATGGATGGATGGATAGATGGATGGATGGATGGATGGGTGGATGGATAGATGGAAGGAAGGAAGGAAGGAAGGAAGGAAGGAAGGAAGGAAGGGAAATTGGGTGGGTGGATGGATGGATGGGTAGGTGGATGGATGGATGGATGGGTGGATGGATGGATGGATGGAAGGAAGGAAGGCAGGAAGGAAGGCAGGAAGGAAGGGAAATTGGGTGGGTGGATGGATGGATGGGTGGATGGATGGATGGAAGGAAGAAAGGAAGGAAGGAAGGAAGGAAGGAAGGAAGGGAAATTGGGTGGGTGGATGGATGGATGGGTGGGTGGATAGATGGATGGAAGGAAGGAAGGGAAATTGTATGGGTGGATGGATGGATGGATGGAAGGAAGGAAGGAAGGATGGAAAATTGCATGGGTGGGTGGATGGATGCATGTCCTCTCTTCCATTTATGTGAGTGTAAACTTGCAGGGAGTTCAGCTTCAGTATTGATTTTTCTCTTCAAAGACACTCTTTGAAAACATTCCACAGCAAGAGAAAAGTATGCTTGATTTTTGGTTTTGCCATTTATTGTCATTTGTGAATGTTTTGCTGCCCTGGGACTCAGTTTCCTTATCTTTTTACAGAGCATTAAGCCAGATGATTTAGTAAAGTTCACTGGAGAGTCTTCTCTGGCCAGTGGTCCTCAGGCATCCACACCGGGCCACCTAACTGATGTCTTTCACCTGCTCTCCCATCTCTTCTTTTTGTTCTCCAGCCCCACACTGGGGAAATTCTGGAGAATCATTAAACCTGTTTTTAGTTGACTGATGACGTCAAGGTTTCACTTTTCCTCCCAGTTGCCCATCGAGGTGGAAAGTCAGGTGAAATTAAGTTAACATAAAACTAGCCATTTTAAGTGTATAATGTATAATTATAAGTGTATAATTTTAAGCATATAATTCAGTGGTACTTAGCACATTCACAGTGTCAGGCAACTGTCACCTCCTCCTAGTTCCAAAGCACTTTCATCGCCCTTAGAGGAAACGTCTTTCCCCGTAAGCAGCCCCTCCCATTTCTCTAACCTGCTAACCACGAATCTGCTTTCTGTTGCTATGGATTTACCTATTCTGGATATTTCTTGTAAATGGAATCATACAATATGTGACCATGTTTTTGAAGTCCATCCATGTTGTGGCACATATCAGAACTTTATTCCTTTTATGGCCAAATAATATTCCATTGTATGTTTATACCGCATTTTGATGGACATCTGAGTTGTTTCCACCTTTCGAGCTACTGTGGATAGTGCTGCTATGGACATTTGTTTCTGTTTTCAATCCTTTTGGGAGGGCAATTGCTGGGTTATAGGGTAATTCTGTGTTTGACTTGCTGAAGGACCCAGTCATTGTCCATAGAGGCTGGACCATTTTATGATTTAGCTGCATTTCTAATATGTATCCTCTAGAATCCAAGCTTTGTTCACCGTGGTAGGCTCAGCGTCCAGAAGACTGGCTGGCACGTGAATAGGTCTTTGTTTTCTTCTGAAATGAATATACATGGCAGACTGCGCCTCTGAGGCTTATCTACCTGGGTGAAAATGGTATCTTCAGTGGAAAGCTACTGTCCCATCTTTTCCCTACATCCATGTCCTTCCGATCTAACTCCAGGATAGACAAAATTCTCTCCCAGGACTCTTTGAGAATAGCGCACTTCACTAAAGGAAATCAGGTTTATAGGAAGATGTTTCGGGAAAACTGCAGGTCTCAGAGGACTCAGGAGAGAAGCTTGGCAGAAACAGAAGATGCATGCCACTAAAGAGTGGCCACCGTGACCCATGCCTCACCACACGGACCCCTCCCTACCCCACTTTGCCTTCACTGTCCACCTAGCCAGGCGGAGAGGGAGGACAACCTTCTCTGCTCCAGGGTTAAAGTCAGGGCAGTCAGGGATGGCACCAAGATGATATTCAGCCTTGGGATCTTAATCTCCTGTTGGATGAGAACAGACTTATGACTCCAGGACCAGAATTAGAGCCTGAGCAACTAAGTGCTTTGTGACTCTGCTGAAGCAACAGATCCCTTGGTCCAATTCTGTTAAAACACGTAGTAAATTATATCAGTTGGTAATAGGTCCAGTATGGCAACTGAAGCAAAAACAAAGAGACAGACATTTTACGACTGGATGTTTGTTCTGTCTCGCTTTCTGTCTGCACCTCCTCCCTCCTCTCCCTACACACGTGTGTGTCCCCGTGTACACACACACACACACACACACACACACACTTAGTGGAGTCCCATGATGGTTTGTTCTTCAGAGATGCTATAAAAAGAATATGGATATTTGAAAGTCAGACAGATCTGTGTTAGCATCCCAGAGACCCTCCACTAATTAGCTTTGTGACCCCACACTGCTAACTTTACCTCTCTGAACCTCTATTTCTTCACTTAGAAAATGGGAATCTCAGTAATATCTATGCTAGTCACCATGACTGGCCTGACACATATTCGGTGCTCACCTCCACTTTGTAGAGTGAGCAAGTCTCTCTTTCCATCCCAGTGGGCCTCGATGTCAGTGGGAGGACGGGGCCAAGGACTCCGCATGCTTGAACATTTTCAGAGAGCCACGGCAGCCGTGTCCTGGAAAAGTCATATTGAAAACAGGGCCAGTTTGGAAGTGTTTGGTGATAATTAAAAATCACAAAGAACAACATGTAACCCAGTAGTCTTTGAAATACCCGTTAGCACCAACCATTAAGGAAAAAGCAAAGAGAGCCACAGCATCGTTCAGCACTCGATTTCAGACCGACACGCTTTAATCTAGCTTTTAAATTTTTAATTATGTTACTCTAATTTTAGACATTAATGAGATTGTGGTGCAGAGTATTTATTTCCATTTCAGGTTGTTTTCTTTTCTTCTCAATCACTCACCCTCTCAACAGTGCAGGGCGCCAGAGCCGGTGAGCTTCCTGGGAACGCTGGCGACTGCTTCCCCAAGTGCCTCTGCCTTGCCGCTCAAGGCATGGTCCGCCCACCGGCACCACCTGGGAGCTGGTTAGAAATGCAGGATCTCGGGCCCCAGCCCAGACCTGCTGAATCAGAATCCCCACTTTCGAAAGATGCCTCCCGGGTGATTCTTGAGTGCGTTAAAGCATGAGAAACACCCCACGTGAGGACCCGTTAGATACCTGGTGATGCTTCTGTGAACAGGGCTGGTCCATGGATCCGTAAGCAGCAGTGGGCTGCAAAAGCTAGGGAAGACCAAGTCATCATTCTGCTAGGGTTTTCATAGTTATTCTCGTGCTTGTTTCAATTTGGCTTGGGGACAGGACACATTCTCCTGAAAAATCCACACCCCATAGTGGAACATCAGTTCTATAGCAACACAAGATTGGTTCTATCCCTGTCAGCAGCAGCAGCTGGAGGGTCCCTGGCCAGAATAAGCGCAGCTCACCTTCATTCTGTGTTGACCGTGGGCCTAGCCCTGTTCTCAGTGCTTTACAGGCAATAGCTCATGTGATCCTTGCACTTCCCTGAGAAGTGGGCGCCACTGTTATCCCCGTTTCACAGATGAGGAAACGGAGGCTTACAAGTGTAAGTGACCTTCTCAAGATCACAGCCAGTGATCCCGATTCTGACTGCAGAGCCTGAACTCAGCAGTTTTGTGTCCTGGGGAACTTTCACCCAAGTGAGACCCTGATTCTGTCATCCAGCAAATGTCTGTTGAGCACCTATGAAGTGCTGGGCATGCATGAAGCACTGGGGATCGGATTGTGAATAGAGACCAGAGATTTCACCCCAGGGAGCCTACAGTCTAAGGGAAAACAAGGACATTAACCAGATTATCACATACAGACATATGTGTACATGTATCCTTGCAAATGGGGACAGTACTAGGAATGACGCTCAGTGCTCTAAGGGTACTAGGAGAAGAGACGCACGGTGCCCTAAGGGTGACTGGCAGGGGGATCTGCCTGGTTTGGGTGTCGGGTCGGCCTCCCTAGAAGATCTTTGAGCTCAGGGCTCACGGAGGTGTTAGCTGACAATGGGGCATGAACGGTCCAGAAACAAAAGACAGCATGTGAAAATACCCTGAGGAAGAGGTCCATAGGATGTGTGGAATATCTGAAAGGTGGTCCAAGTAAAGGTGCAGGAGGCAAAGGGGATAGAGCTGTCCTAGGAGGGGAAAGAGGGACGGGCCCAACTAGGAGGCCTCTGGAGGCATGCTCATTCATGGTCTCCTTGTCACCACATGGCCCCTCTCAGTGTCCCAGTATGTTTCCCCTCTCCCATCTCACTGTATCCTTGCCCCCTTTCCCCATGCTCCAAGCTTTCCCATCCCCTTCTCCTCTTTGAGGACCTGGCCCTGCTTTGTGACAGCACACATTTGCAGGCGTGTCATCTGGACAGTGGTGGTGCGTATGACAGGAGCCCAGTTCAACAGGGCTGAATTACCTAGCCTCAGGCACGCCTAGATTCAGGTGCTCTATAATGGCATTAGGAATTCCATCTCTCCATCTTTGGACTCTGAGTTCTTGGGATAGCTTCATCTCCATCGTGTTTGATGGCCCCCTCCAACTCTGGACCTGTATATCCCATTAGCTTATTACCAATCAAGAAGACCTCTTTCCTGATGATTCTATGACCTTTCCAAGAAGAAATCCCAGTGGCCCAACTTGTTTGGTATGCCTGTCCCTGAACCATTCACTCTAGCCAGGATATGCTAATGCTTTGGTTTTCCAAGTTAGGGAACCACCCCTGAAGCCCAAGGCTCCTTAAAGCTCTGAAGACAGAATGTGAATAGTGGATATTTTAGGCATGGTGAGCATGGTAGGGACAGGACTAGAGGGAAAAGAGCCATGCCCTTGTGGGTGCCCTTCACCATTTCAGTTACAGTCATCCTCTACTCTGCTCCTAATAGCAGGGGTGACTGAATCACTCTTACAGGAATTTACTCCAATTATAAAATGCCATTGGTTATTTTTAAAATGCTACATTAAAAGTAAACTTGTATCATAGAACACATGCTGGCTTTGGAAATGTCAACATGGTAAGGGCAGCATCTTAGAATCAACAGGGTGGCATTGAGTGCTCTAGTAGGCACAAGGTCTTGGGTGTGGCACCCGGAAAACCCCAGGTAATGAATTCTTGTCTCATCTCCACAGAGTTGCTGCATCCTCTTCCCTCACCCTGCACAATGCTATTTATGATCATTACTAAGGATATATTTGTTATCTACCAAGGATGGAATTTTGTATCTTGGGGTGGAAGAGTAAAGAAGGAGACAGACAGCCCAACAGAAACAGGGAATGGCAGAGACAGACACAGATGGAGAGAGCAAGAAACAAAAATAAATAAATGAATAGTAAGCTTTCGAAAGAGTTTAGGGAAGTGCCCCAAGCCCAAGTGAAAAATTAATCAAGATTCCACTTGTAAGTGGATATGGTTCTTGGGCCAAAGGACAGGAAGCACTTTGACCTGGAACCTTTTGAGGAACTGTGGACAGTTCCTGTGCCTAAGAGAGGGGAGAGAAGAAGTGGGGATCAGAGATGGGGATGGGTGCTCTTCTGGGAGCTTTCCCCTCCCCTCTGAGACAGTGCAGATGAACACAGCATCCGCCTCCAGAAGGAACTGCCATGGCCTGGTCATGGAGCATTCGCAGCCAAAACACACATCCACCCCCGTGCTGCTGTTGATAAGACGTTTACAAATTTCGTGAGAGAAAAATGTGGTCATTTATACTGCCACGTCGTAAAGCCTGACATTAGTGGAGCTATTGGAGCCCATGAATCACAGAAGGAGGTAAAAATTCAAATGGATATAAATGTCCATTAATAGTGAGAAAGTGAAATTACACTTCATCCACATCATGGAGTAATATGAAGCCATTATAAAAATGAGATAGACCTCTACTGAGTGTCATGGAAAGATCTCCAAGAAAAACGCTAAGTTAAAATAAAAAAGCAAATCACAAACAATACGTATAGTATAATTCCGTGTATTTATGCTGCAGGAGCTATCTATGTGTGTAAATGCACAAAGGATCTATGGCAAGCAACACTGGTGATCATCTCCTAGGAGGAAGTGAGCATAGTAGGCTTGGGGTTTCCATAATTTCTTTATATATTTATCTTCTTTATATATTTTCTCCTGTTGGACTCTTTCTCGGTGAAAAGGAAATAAATGACATTGTGTCTACCAGGTGAGAAATAACAATGGAAGTTAGTGGTTTGGGGACAAGGAAAGAAATTACTTAATTTACTCACCTTCAGCCTCATTAGTCACATCCCCACCACCACCAGCAGCACCACTGATACTCCATTTGTGGCCACATTGGTCTGTCTGTGATTCTCCTGCCCAGGCTAGAATACACTTCCTTCCATTGCTCTCCACGATTCTGCTCCATCTACAGGGTTGTTTTCATGCACATTCATTTTGTTCAAAAACATGTAAAATCCGGAGGTGATACTACTACTACTCCAATCACATAATACAGTGTGTATCAGTCAGGATAGGAATGGATATGCTGCAGTAACAAATGACCCCTAAATCACCATGCCTCAGAACAACAAAGGTTTATTTCTTGCTCACATTTCAAGTTGTCTTCAACTCTGGCATCCAGGGTTAGTCTCTGGAGCAGCTTATATCTGGGATGTTGCTGGTGTCATGTCAAAGGCAAAACAAGATCAGAGTGAGCCACATAATGGTTTCTAAGCCTTCTTTATAGAAGAGAAGAGCCCTAACCATTTCTGCTCAAATTTCACTGACTAAAACAAGCTAAGTGGCCAAGCCTGATGCCAAAAAGTCAAAGAGGTATGATCCTCCGGGGTTGGAGACTTGGATAGAGAGGGGAAAGGAGATACTTGTGTGTGGTTTTCAAAGACTTGAGCCACAGCAAGTATTTCTGGAGCATCTGCTCTGTCCTAGGTGCTACTGTATCATAGGAAGAATATGAATACAAGTCATAATTATAAAAATAGACCCTACAACACCAGATACTGTGCTAAACACATTACATGCAACCACTCATTTCATCCTTACATCACTGTTACTAGAGATGAGCAACCCGGAACTCTCACTGCCCTCCAGGAGCTTACAGTCTTAGGGTATCCTAGGTGGTGTCCAGACTTAAAATACAAAGATTGCTCATGACGCTCTGCTTTTCAAGAATTTATTTATTAACTTAACAATCACCCCTCATATGCAAAAACTGAGTGGGTTTTTAGGATGCTTTACAAGAAACGCCATAGAGTAGCGCTTAAGAATACTGCCAGGACCTTAGTTCTTCCTATGTCTCTATTAGCTCAATGACCGAGGGAGGTGATGCAGCCTCTCAGCCTCCACATCATCAGCTAAAACTGAGCATGATTACAGAGCCTACCCTTTGGGCTGTTTAATCAGCAGGATCTATTGAGCACCTCCTCCATGCCAGACACTCTTCCAGAAATCAGCAATGAGTGAATCATCCATAGGCTTTATTTTCTAGTGGGGGAAGAAAGAAAGGAAACCAACAAATCAATATATAACTTAATGTTAAGATAATAAGTGCTATGAAAAAAGATAATAAGGCAGAGAGAAGAGTCTGAGTGATGGGGGTGCTATTTTAAATGCAGTGGTCAGCAGAGACCTAACTGATGAAGTGATATTTGAGCAGAGACCTAAATAAAGTGAGGGACAAACAGGTCACCTGAAGTTCTAAGAAAGCGTGGGTCCAATGGAAGAGATGGTGGAAACAAAGTCCCTGAGGCCAGGCTGTGTTCCAATGGGGCGGGGTGGGGGAGAGCAGAGCAGAGGAGGCCCTCATAGCACAACTGGAGCAGGTGAGCATAGCGGAGGATGGCAGAAGTGAGGCAGAGAGGTTGGTGGACCAGATAAGGACCTCATAGGCCAGGGAAGGGGGTTTCAATTCTGTTCAGTTGTGAAGGTTAAATGTGATAATCCATGGAAAGCTGCTTAGCACTGTGGCAGGTGCATAGCAAGCCTTCAGCAGATGAATGGATGCCAGAAACTCCTCATCCATTCAGTGACCAAAGATTTATGGAGGGCCTGCTGTGTGCTAGGTACTGCCCTGGATGCTTGGGACTCACTAGTGCACCTGGCATGCAAGCCTGATTAGAGCACGAGAGCCAGAACGAAATGAATGAATATAATAAGCAGATAAGTAAGTGATAGAGCACATTAGAAAGTGGTAAGTGCTGTGGATAACTAACCGATAGAGAAGGAGGGTCAGGACGGGGACACTGGGGTACCAGGCTGTAGCACTAAGTACTGTTGATGGTTGAGGAGACCTCATTGAGAAGAAAGACTTGAAATAGGTGAGGGGTTTGGGGAAGTGGATTTCTGGGGGAAGAACATTGCAAGCAGAGGGAACAGCAGAAGGGAGCAAAGACCTGGAAGTAGAGCCATGGCTGGTATGTTTAATGAACACCAAGGATGTCAGGGAGCGGGGGCTGGGTGAATGAGAGGAGAGGAGCAGGGGATGTGGTCACAGGGTTGATGGGGGTCAGGTCATGGAGGGCCTTTGGCTTTTGCTGTGAGTGCCACAGTTTCCACCAGAGGGTTCTGAGAAGGGATGTGACCAAAGGTAGATTCTAACAGGGTGGCTCCAACTGCTGGGTTGAAAAGATACTGGACAGGGGGTGGCTGGAAGCAGGGAGATCAGTTAGGAAGCCGTAGCAGTAATCCAGGTTTGGGGCGGGGGGGAGTGGAGGAGGCGATGGTGGCTGGGGCCCAGTTGGCAGTGGTGGAGATGTGGAGAAGAAATAGGATACTGGAAATATTTTGAAATAGAACCCCTTCCCCAGACCCCTGTCCATTTCCCCCACCCCCAGCACTGTGCAGTTCCTGGCTCAAACAATTGGCAAGAAGAGGAAGCCACCATCAGTGTCCCATGCCTAAGCTCAGGACATCTCATGTCCCTCCACTCACTGCTCTGTTGGCTAGCTCCCAGTTATTAATGCCAGCTGTTCCCACCTCTGATGGTGTGGAAGCAATTCTTCTAATCTCAGATTGGCAATCTGAGGCTGGGCATGAGGGAACACAGGATAAAGATGCCAGCAACAGAAAGAAAGAAGCTTCTACATGAGAAGAATCTCTTCTCCCAGTCCTGATCCAGTGCTGTTTTTGGTAGGACTCCCCCCACTTCTACCCTCTTGAAAGTCGTGGAAGACCGATCTTGCCTGGTGTCCTGTTCTCATGCAGACATGCATCTTAAGTCTCTCTTTTCAAAAGGAATTAATGTATTCTTATTTTTATATGTTTATTCATTTATTCATTTTGCAAATGGTTTCTTAGGGCCAGGCATGCTGATGAGTGGTAAAAATCCATAATAGGCACAATCAGTACAGCCCCTGACTACATAGAGCATATAATTGAGTAGGGAAATAATTAATTTAAGTAATCCAACCCTTCAGCAGAGGAATGCTGTGGTCAAGAGGAAGTAGGTAGGGGCTGAGGGGGCAGACTTTGGAGTTAACTCCTCGCTGGATGATCTCTTGGGCAAGCTAACCTAACTGCTTCTGTTTTCTCATTTGTGAAATGAGGGATAATTAGATGGCCTATCTGATAGGTTTGTGGATGAATTAAAGGAAATCACATGTATAAAGCTCTTGTGGAATTATCCAGCACATAGGACACATCATGTGGGTGTTAGCTACGATTATTATAAACATGTAATTCAGATTTTGATAATTCTATGAAGGGAACATATAGGATATGTATGAAGGTGGAGAGGGTTGAAACTGTAGGTGAATTTAAGGTGAACACTGAAGGATGATAAACTAACTTTGCAAAAACGTTCAAGGACAAAGTGTTCAAGGCAGAGGGAAGGGTATGATATGGGTGAAGACTCTGGCACGGGGCGGAGGTTGGCCTTTTGGAGGAGTGCAGAGATGGTGGTACAGGGCACAGTGATTCAGCAAAGATGCTCGATCTTTTCCTGAGTCTTAGACACCAGGAAGCAGAAAACAGGGGACTGACCTGAACTGGCCAATGGCAAGCTTAATACCCCAGAGGTTTCTGCCATGGATCCTTGTCAAGTGGTCCTTTCAAAGCCTGTAATTGCCAATCACTGCATGTTTTTGGCCTCTTTTCCTGCTTAGTCTCGGGGGCAGATGCTTCCTAGCACCTGTACCCAGTGCACACCCCTGTGAGCTGATATCTACCCCACCCCAAGGGGTGAGCTGCTGCAGCTATGTTTGTGATATGTGACTTTGACCTCACCTTGGGCTTAGATGATTGGGCTAGAACGTACAAAATGGGCCAATTGGATCCTCTTCTGGGAATTTACATTTGGATTTAGTTGTTCTTGTGGGCACTTAAATGGAAAGACCATGAAGAGAAGTGGGGTGGCCACACTGGGGTCATGGGCAAGAGAGGCAACAACACTCCTCTGCAAAAGAGGAAAGCAAACAGATTAGCAGAGTGCCGCAGAGAGGAGCGAGAACACGGCTTCAGAATGAGAAGGAGAGAGAACAGAGTTGCCTTAGACCCTGATATATCAGGTCCCAGGTTCTAGACCCTTGGAGCCCAGCCGTGTTCTAGGAGATAAGGCTTGAACACTTGCCATCAAGCTTAGATCGATTTGAGTCCCTTTCCTTGGCTTGCAACCCCACACCCCATGAGAAACTCCTTCCTCTCCTTGACCATTCCATGAAATGCCAAGACAGGTACCATTACATTGTTGGACTTCTTCCATCTGGTTAGTGGACAGGATAAGATTTCACAGATGGTCTGTAGAGTCTTCCACTTCCCTGAACCTTTTAAAGTAGAAAATTCTCAGCAGCTAACAAGTGAGTATTGCAGGAAGAAAAAACCCAGGTGAACATGGCAGCCCTTTGTGCATAGATATATACAAACAGCAACACTTCTAGACGGTTTCCCCTAGAATCTCTGCACATACGGTCATGTAGTTGACTGAAACATTTGAAGAGCCATAGGGCACTTAGACATTGTAGGGACAGATCTATCCACAGAGTGGCACTTAGGGGTTTCCTTTTTAAAAATTTTCTCTTCTGGATTAATTTGTTGTGCGATTAATAATAATAGTTCACGTTTATCCATTAATCACAGTGTGCCACATCACTGCTTTGTGTGCTTGACATGAATGGACTTATTTCATTCTCATAGCAATCCTGTTAACTATCAGCCCAATTTACATATGAAAAAAACTGAGGCACAGAAGATTAAGGAATGTTCCCAGGAACATCTAGAAAATGACAGGACCGGAGTAAATGTTCAGCTCCTGAGCTCCAGAGTCTGGGCGTTTCAGCATTTCCACTGCATCTGCCCTGATGCAGAGTTTCACAATCCAAACAGTTGGCCCTGCAGGGGATCTTTATAGTTTTATCATGTTTCTGTCCCTATTTTCTTCCTATGAGATATTAGAAAGGCTCTTCCCGCAACCCCTCTGCCACTCTGTCATCCTCCCTCCATCCCAAATATTTGGTAGATATGGCCGATCAACCACAAGGCATTCTTTGCATGTGGGACATTGGGACCACCAGGGAAATAGTTCACGGAAGGTCATAAAAATAGTAGTTAGCATTTATTTAGTACTTGACGTATGCCAGGGTGTCCCCTCCGCAGTCACTATTTCATTTGATCCTTAAATCTCCCTCACAGGAACATACACGTATTTCCTCCTTTTTTTCAGATAATGAAGCTCAGGCTTAAAAAGATTATGTGACTCAGCCAGGGTCACTGAGCTCGTATATGACAGAGCCAATGTTCAAGCCCATGTCGCATGACACACACATAGACACACACGCAAAGCCTGGACTCTTAACCACAAAGATCCTTGGATCCAAAGCTGGAAGGAAATGCCAGGTAGAAAGCAGCACAACACGGGTTCTCATCTCAGGTCAGTCGCTCATGAGCAGCAGGGACTCATGCGTGAATACGAAAAAGCAGTCTCCAGAAAAAGAGGGACTTAAAACCAAAATGGTTGGTTGATGAAATTTCTGGGGACCCTGAGCACCCACTGGCTACTGGTGGCTCAGCGACATTTGTTTCGATGGGGACTTTTGACGTGGCCTGGTGGTTCCGACGCCACCTCATCACCGCTGGCCCTGATGGCGTCCTCGCCTCCTTACCCACGGGCATAGTGCAGAACAGAAAGAAAAGGGCAGGTTTCACTTGCCAGCCAAGCAAACTGGACTTACAAGAATAGGTGAGAGGTTCCCCCCAGAGACTCCCAGAAATGGCGACATCACTGGTAGTGGTGAGCTTTAGGCGGAGGTCGGGATGAATGCCATCGTAGGTATGGGACGGAGCCAGAAAAACACGGTTCTAGGATAGGTGTCCAGGATGATCCAGCAAGTTTTGTCACCTGATGACCCATTAAACACAGAGCACACACCAGTTAAAACAACAGAGGTTTTTTCACCCAAACTTCACATAACACAGTATCATGTGCCAGGCAGCATGGGGCACAGTGCACCCCACTGGAGAAGAGGCAGCACATGCACAGAGAACCCAATTCACGGTGATGCTGTTGGATGAGAGGGATCTCAACAGAGGCAGAGGAATGTAAGATGTCTTCACGTGGTCACACGTGCCAACACTAAGCTAAGGGATTTACTGAATCCATTTAGTCCACATACACAAAAACAAAAGCAAAAAACCCAACCAAGCAAACAGAGCAGGTATTAACATCCTTCAGGGATGAGAAAACTGAGGCTCAGAGAGGTGCATTAGGTCCCGAAGGCCACACAGCTAGGAAGCAGTGGTACTGGCTTCCAGATTCACCCAAATCCCTCTGGCTCCTGAGCCCAAGTGTGTGGACACCATGCAGCAATGCCTCTCGTTTGTCAGGTTGTTTCCTTCCTTAAAGTGGGCTCCTGATACGAATGGCCAGTTTCCCTTGGAGAGACTCCACTCACCCCACCAGCTGACAGGCACAGGTGCTGGTTGAGAAGTCACAGCAGAGGTGCAGAGAGGAGAGGAGACACCGCTGTCTCTCCAGAAGCTTCCAAGGGCTTATGCTTATTCCGCAGGTTTCCGTGGGCGAGCTCGATCTGGTTTTTCTTTTTTAACAAAACCATAAATAGTTGATGCGGTAAGGCTGACCACCTAGCCGGCCTCTCTGTGGTGGGGTCTGCATCCCAGCCTCGTAGGGCCGGGAGACATCTTTCCGCGGAAAAGAAAATGTCTCAACCACAGAGCTGCCGACACAGCATTTCGTTTCTCTACACAGACAGAGGCAGGAGTCAAGGTGAGCAGACAGGAAGGCCAGACTCTCAGGCTCGGGTTCCTAAGCAGGGGCTTCATTCCAGACACCCTGTCCTACCTGGGGACATGGAATGGAACGAGAGGTACGGTGACGTTGATGCAGGCTTCTGGTTTGCAAACAGAGCCAACCCAGGCTGACTTAAGCTGAAAGGGAAATGTATTAAAAAGTATTATTTAGCTCACAGAATCTCCAGGAGGTGATGTAGTGGATTGAATGGTGGCCCGCAAAAAGGTTTGTCCCTATTCTAATCCCCAAAATCCATGAATGTGACCTTATTTGGAAAAAGGGTCTTTGCAGACGGAATGATCTTGAGGGGACAAGATCATTCTAGATTATCCAGGTGGGCCCTAAATCCAGTGACTGGTGTCCTTATAAAATGAAGCTGAGAAGAGTTGACACCCTCAGAGGAGACACAGAGAAAAGAAGAAAGGTGACCAGAGGAGCAGAGGCTGGAGTGGCATGGCCATAACTCAGGGAATGCAAACAGCCACCAGGAGCTTGAACAAGCACAGGACCGATTCTCCCCTAGAGCCTCCTGAGCGAATGCAGCCCTGCCCACACCTAGATTTTGAACTTCTAGCATCCAGAACTGTGAGCGGGCACATTTCTCGTGTTCTGAGACACCAAATTTGTGGTCATTTGTTACAACCTGGCGAGGACAGGATTTGAGGACAAGGACACCAAGGACAATCTCTAAACTCGCACTGGAGACAGAAGTGGTGCAGCAGAGGCATCCCTTTCCCCACGGTGGGCCCCACGGACCTTACGATGCCAGCTCCGGGATGCTTTACTGAACTTGGGACCCCGCCATCCCAGGAAGCTGGACGAAAGCCCCCACCATCGCAGGCAGGGTCAGCTTTCAAGGCGAAGCCGTCACCAAGCAATCTGATTGGTGGAAACCAGGTCACATGGTTTTGCTCAGCTGCAAGGGAGGCTGGGGAAGGTGGTGCCTCAGACATAGGAAGGTGCTGGGAAGCCAAACAGAGAGGGGGGGTGTCCTCCAGAGGTGGCTAGTCGGGTGGACCTGAATCCTCTTCCCTGATTCCTCCCGCTGATCGGAAATAGCGGGGGGCGGCGTTCCCCAAGTATAAGCAGCCCTAGAACCGTCCTGCCGGGCGAGCGGTGCATAAACGTCTTACACGAGGGGATGGGCAACCGCAGGTGCTGCTTGCCCAATTTCATGGTTGTGGCAGCTGGGTTTGAGGGTTTTTGTTTCACAGAGTTAACTTGTCCTCTGTTGTTGCTGCCTGCTTCCTACTCAAGGCTGTTAAGCAATGTAGGTTGCGTTTCAGGAACTGGCCTCACCATCTCCCACCCCCCCGCCGTATCCCCCTCACCCCCTTGGCTCCAGCCCCACTGATCTCTCCGCTGCTTCTGGAACATTCCAGGTACTCGAGGGACACGAGCTTCAGGGCTTGTGCCCATTCATTCCCTCCTGCGTGGAAGTCATTTCCCTTGAACCTGAAAAGGTCCACTATCTCACTTGATTGACCTTCAGCTCTTTGCCCAAATACCATCATTTTTCCAAAAACGAAAGCAAAAACAAAAAGCCTTTCCTGACCACCCAGTTGAAAATAGCAGCCCCATCCCTTTACCCGGCTTTCTTATTAAAAGTTCTTATCATTAGCCAGTGTAAAATGCACAGTGATTAGCCATTGTTGTTGTTGTTGTTTTTACTGTGCCTTGCCCCACCCCCCACCCCCCAACTAGAACAAAAGGTCCATGAGAGGAAGCACTTTTGTGCTTTGTCTAGCTAGGACTGTGTCCCTCGTGCCTAGAATGATTCCTGGCATGTAAGTGGTGCTCAGTGATATCAGTTGAATGCAGAAGTCATATTGTCATTAATAGTTTTATTTTTTCTTTTCCACTAGGATTTAGCCATCTCTAGGAAATGATTCCATCTTCTTATTCTGTATTTTCTGTGGAGCCTAGCACAGTGCTGAGCACATAGAGGCCCCAGGGAATAGTTGTAAGAGGGACAGATGGATGGGTGAGCACATTTGAACTCTTGTAAATCCCAAACGCTTGATGTAAAACGCACGATTCTCAAGGGGAGATTTCTCTGAATGGTGT
Source organism: Panthera tigris (assembly GCF_018350195.1). Taxonomy (NCBI): domain Eukaryota; kingdom Metazoa; phylum Chordata; class Mammalia; order Carnivora; family Felidae; genus Panthera; species Panthera tigris. The sequence continues at coordinate 27,693,641 of NC_056675.1, read as the reverse complement.
TTCCCGGCTCTAAGTGGCACCCAGTACAACTGGGTCTCTCTCTGGCTATCTCTGCACCTACAGCAGCCCCTATGGTTTTCTGCTCACAGAGTCTTATTCTAGCATGTAGCAGTCAACATCCATCTCACTCGTATGCTTTTCTTCATTAGCAGAAGAGCTGTCTTTTACCCCAAACAAGAGCTGGTGCTGAATGCCAGTGTAGGAAACAGGTGAAATGGAAAACGCCTGTGGCCGGGGGCGTGGGTCCTGTCCGTGTGGCCCCTCCTTGTGGCATCTCTCCAGTAAGCTCCGGGCCTCTCCAGCAGCTCTGGGAACACCTGTATTAATGAGAACAAGGAGTGCCCATGTCTCCTGAAGGTGGCATACAAACATCCCTTTCTTTCTTCTGTCGTCAGTGACCCTCTTCTGGTGGTGTGTCCGGAACTTGGATAATCTCGTGGGAGTTGAAAAGCCTGGCCAGGGGAGTGTGAGTTAGGCCATCCAGACAGCCCAGATGGAGATCGCCGTCTCACTGTCTCCTTCTGTGGCTCAGTCTTGGGTCATTATGAGAATTCGTTGAATACATACGGACGGACAGTGTGCTGTGTTCCAGCATTAAACACGTTGCCACGTCTACACTGGGTGGTTGGGACTATTACTGTCACACCCATTTTACAGATGAAGAGTGAAGGCTTCGGGAGGTGATCTTATGTATCCGGGGGCACAGGAGACAGAGCCTTAGAAACCCGATGTGACTTTGAACCTCTCCCCACAGAGGAAGGAAGAAGGGATGATTTCTTTCACAATCCATGGGTGTTTGTCACTGATTGCTTTGGAGAGTGCTTGACCATTGGCCATAGGCTTCTCAGCCTCGTTGGGCTCCCAGCTGGACCCTGCAGGCCCCCGGGAAGTGGTGGCCCAGCCCCCCGACTTACTGAGATTGCAGCTTGGCTGATGGCTGAACCATGGGAACCGCATGCTGAGAAGGAGGTGCTGCTTGCCATGTGGGCCTTGGAGGCCACCTGCCTGCGAGGGCTCTTCCCCCCTCCCCAATGATGGACGGTGCTGGAGCTCAGCCAGGCGGCATCTACTCATCCCCATTTCCGGGCCGTGGGTCTGTGCCAGGCACTGTACTGGGTGCTGGGGACTCTCAGTGAGCAGACAGCCATGGCCAACCAGGCCAGCAAAAGAGAGGGCGGCTCTCAGCCCCCAGGAACCCCCTGGGCTTTGTGCCTTACATGAGGTGCAGCGCAGCCCTGACCCTCATCCTCATGGAGCTGATTGTCAAAAGGAGGAAAAATACATGAGTCTACTGAATACACCATTAATGTAAGTGTGACAGGGGAGCCATAGGACTATATAAAAAAAGGAGCCAGGTTAGGGAGAGTGAGGAAGATCATTCCAAAAATGACTTGATATAAGAAAGATGAGCAAGGCTAAAGAATGTGGGGTTTGTATGTGTGTGTGTGAATCTGTGCATGTGTGTGTGCATGTATGGGTGTGTATGCTGGTGTGGATATATGTGGGTGGTGTATGGATATGTGGATAGATGTGTGTGGATATGGACGTGTGGATGTTGGGATTGTGTGTGTGTGGATTTGTGGGTGTATGGGTGTGTGTTTGCATGCGTGTGTGCTGTATGTGGATGGATATGTGTGTGCAGATATATGGATGTGTGGAGGTGTGTGGGTATGTTGTTTGTGTATGAACGTGTGTGTGGATGTGTGTGTGTGTGTGTGTGTGTTCTGTGGGTATGGATGTGTATAGATGGATGTGTGTTAATAGGTGGATGTCTGTGTGGATATTTGGGAATTTGTAGGCGTGTGTGTATAAATGGGTGTGTGTGTATGTGTGGGTGTATGTATTATATGTGGATAGATGTGTGGATGTGTAGATATGTGGGTTTGTGTGTGTGGATATATGGTGTGTATGTGTTGATGTGTGAGTGTGTGGATGTGTGTGTTTGTGGATCATCGGGTATGGATATGTATGTGGATGTGGATGTGTGTGTGTGTGTGTGTGTGTGTGTGTAAGAGAAGAAGTAGGGGCAGAGCCTGGAGCCCAAACTGAGGGCAGAACGAGATGCTCCGGGTCCTGAGCGAAGTCCAGTGGGATAGGTGACAGGAGAGCAGTGAGCAAACAGTGGAGCAGGAAGGAACCCCCATCAAAGCAGGCTGCCTTCGGTTCAGTCTCAGAATGTCCTGTGGTGAAGAAAGACAAATCGAAGCCCAAGAAAATCCGGGAGGAATGATCTGTGTCTTTCCTGAAGAACACCTAGCCATACTGAAGTCAGGAGCCCCCAGCCAAACTTGCTGAAATTCTCCACCAGCCATCTTTTTCCAGAGTCCCAAGAGATGCTATGTAGAAAACAGTGTCTTTAAAGGGGGCGGTTGAGTGAGGAAGGGTGTCTGAATGATTCCCCTCTCTTGTTTTTGCTTTAGTTACCCCTAGGTATCTTTTTTTAATGTTTATTTATTTTTGAGGGGTGAGGGAAGACACACACACACACACACACACACACACACAGAATCCAAAGCAGGCTCCAGGTTCTGAGCTGTCAGCACAGAGCCTGACATGGGGCTCGAACTCATGAACTGTAAGATCATGACCTGAGCCGAAGTCTGACACTTAACCGACTGAGCAACACAGGCGCCCCCCCTCCAAGTGTCTTAAAACAAATTGGATATTTGTTGCTTTTTGAGAGTCAATCAATTGGTAACCCTCATGGGGTCTACATATGAGATTCATTTGTCAGCACACCTCCCTTTGTCTGTTGGTATACCATTGACAGATCATTTTTAATTTTCCTTTTCTGACCTTTTCTACTAACATGACCCTGAAGAGGAGGGTAACCTGATCAGTGTTCCTTTCCTACATTCTGGCTTTCTCCTGCCTGCTGCAGAAAATGAGAATATTTACACAGGACCCTGGGGGCTGTGTTAGGCATCTTGGACTTTTTTCCTAAAAATAATAGGACATCAGTTGAAGATTTTAAACTGAGGAGTGTGATTAGGTTTTTGATCCAAAACAAGAGGATTTTACCTTTCTTGATTCACCGTGAAGTTTTCCCAAGGGCAGCAGACACCGTCTTTCCAAAAACAAGAGACCCTGCTTCTCCCAAGTGGATGCCACCCCCTGCCTGGCCCCATGCTCGGTAGCGTCGTCTTTCCACGCTCTGTCCACGCTGTGGACCAGTTAATTCTGTCTTGTAGGCAGTTGTTCTGGTGGTGTAGGATGTTCACTCGATGCCGCTAACGCCCCTCTGGGTGTGACAACCATAAACGTTTTTGTATTGCCAGGTGTTCTCTGAAAGGAGAGGGCGCAGTCGCCACCAGTGAGAAGCACTGCTCTATGGTTTCATGCTCACATTTTTTTTCTCACCATTTCATGGGACTATCATCTAAATTACATCTGTCAAAGATACATGGAAGCCTCCGTTTCCATGGATATTGACATTAGGGCCTTCCATTTAAGCTCCCGTGGATTTTCTTCTTTCGCTGATAAGACGCAAAGCTCTTGCTGACCCTTTAGCCACGTTCTGAGAATCTTGTCCAGCCCCATCCCATTTGCCTGATGGGCCTCTCCTTAACGCAAGTGGGCTCATCTTTCTCACACCTTTGGGGGCTTAATTCATTATGCGGTGGTCATTGAAAGGCTTGGACAAAGAGGGCATTGGGTAGCCATGACATGACAAAGAGTTTGCTGTGTTGGGAAGTCTCAGGCCTTTTATGATTTACTAAAGATAACTCTAGACTCTTAAACTGTTTGAAAATGTAAAAAAAAAATGACCTTGGACAGAAATGATCTCTGGATAACAAGTAAGAGAATTCATATTTCTATAGCAGAAAGCCATCCTGAGTACTCTCCGAAAGGAGATCTATTGTATTTGCTGGGGAAAGGGAGGTTCCGGCATACCCCTGACTGCCTGTCTCATTCATCCACTCCCAACTCTCTCAAAAGCACCAAACTTAGGATTCCACATCCCAGATCCCCAGGCTCACTAATTTCTCCATGTAAGAGGAGCAGGTGACCCGGCTGTCACAAAGTACCTAGGAGGGAACTTGTCGGAGTTCAGTTCATTGGAACAGAAATGACAGAATGTCAATTTCCCTCCTAACTGCATGTCATAGCCAGGAATCAAATAAGCAATTACAGAAGGCTGAATTGAATTCATTTCAAATTCAGATGGGCAGCCTGGACCTAGGATGCTCCACGGAGGGGAAACAGCCTTTCTGACTATGTATACCATAGCAAGCCATCCCCCCCGGGGCCGGCCCAGTTAAAATTGTCACTGGCAGCTTCCCACCTGGTCTTTCCATGTCAGCTCCTGATCTCACATCCCCTGGCTCCACCCAACCCAGAGATGCTGGCTCTGCTGCTGGAATTTAAGGCATCGAGTCAAGTTGTGGGGATGTGACCATGTAAGCCCGGCCCCTTCCAGGGGCTGCTTCCAGGGTCTCCACAGAACACCTTTTCCACTGGTCCTGCCAGGTAACAGGGTGCTCTTTGAAGGTGAGGAAGAGAGGAAGAGAACAAAAAAAAGGGCTCACTATTTTTTTTAATGTCAGTCACTGGATGATACATGGTTAAATAAGCTAATCCATTTTAGCCCATGTAATTCTAAAAATAACTCTGGAATAGCTATGATCGTAATTGTCTCCATTTTTACAAAATCTTACTTGACGGAGAAGGCGCTCACCATAATTTGTGTTCTTCCCTATGTTTCCTCGCCTCCCTTGGTATTAGTTCTGGGCCACGTGACTCATGCTGACAGATGGGCTTTGAGCAGAAACAATCGTGTTACCTCCTGGCAGAGGTAGTTGAGAGGCATCCTCCTTCCTTCTCTTCTGCTCTTGTGGCAGAAACGATCAGTGTTACCTCCTGGCAGAGGTAGTTAAGAGGCCCCATCCTTCCCTCTCTTCTCCTCTTGTGGCAAACGTGGAAGTCCCATGAGCCAAATGGCGCAGAACCAAGATGGTGGAGAGTAGTGTTAACTATGATTATACACTCATATTTGGAAGGGTGCTTAGAAGCCTGATACCTACCCTTTTCTGGCATTCTTGCCAAGTTCATTTCCAACCTCTTGTTGCACACTTTTAGTAAGAGAGAACTCACTACCTCATGAGCTATTTCTATGTGGTTATGTTCTGCTCCACTGCTCCTCATTCTACCTAGGGAGCCACACAGATCAAGTATCCTCGCCCATAAACAGGACACCTTTCTCAGTGTTTGGACATAGGTACCCTGTCCTCTGGGTGTTCCTTTTCCCAAGCCTAGTTCTTTAAGCTGTCCCTCTCTCTTGCTCGATGTTGAGCGTTTGTCTTATATGACAAACTGAAAAGCAGATGCCCACAGAGGGCAATTGTTGTAGCAAAATGTAAGTCACTCCTTAATGACAGAAACTGGCACTGAGGTGTCTAAATTCCATAAAAGAAAGGATTTATGTCTGTTTGCTTCATTCCCTGTTGTATACCAGAACAGTGCCTGGCACTGAATAGGTGCTCAATTAATATTTGTTGAGCAAATGAATGAACCAAAGAGTCCTAACTCCCAGTCACTTTTTTTTCTCTTTCCTTTAAACAATGTAAAGAAATCAACAGTCAGTCGTTAATTCCATGCTAAACTCACACCTTGGAATCCTTGGGCACAAAACACTATAACACAGCTACAGTCAAGATAAAACATGTATCAAATAGCCTGGGCTTATAAGGCACTTAAATTTGGCAAAAAAAGATATAGGTAGATGATAGATAGATAGATAGATAGATAGATATGGAAAGATAAAGAGGGAGGGAGAGAGATATGAGAAAAAAATCTTAAAGATGATGGTGAAAGTGTATTTGACCCCCCCCCCCCCCACCACCACCTCTCATTCCCTTTAACTTTAAACTATGTTGAGTCCATACTAAGGCATTTCTCATGGAATTTATTCCAGGTGCCTTCTATTCTAATTCTCTCCACCAATATCATGGTCATCTCTAAAGCCTTATTAAGACACATATATTTTGAGGCATACTTCAGTAGGTTGGTTAGTAGCTTCAGGGATTAAAGCTAAGCACAATAACAGAATGTACCTAGCTTTTGACATTAAAATTGTTATTTACAGTTGGGGCTTTTTTGCTGTGATGTGGCATTATAATGAAGGTAAACTTTTCTTTTGAAAAGATGGATATGATTCTGGGATAAAAGTGAACGCTGGTTAATAAAACCACAGATAAGTATACCCTTGTATGATGCTGTTGTGCTTAGGCAGTAATTCAAATACACCTGCCTTATTGGGACTCTACTGCTCCCCAGAAGACAAGGCAACATCTGCCTGAGAGAAATATAATCGAAGAGACGGGTACAGATCCCAGCTATGCATTAACCATTGTGATATGCCTTTTTATGGTGTACAAAATGAGAATAAGATGAAATTCACGTATGCATTTACTTTCAAAAAACAGTCTTGAAACCCCTGATATGCCATGCACTGAAAGTTGAATTGCTTTCTACAATAAAGGGAAGACCAGTCACTAGCTAGCTAGTTATGTGGGCGACTGGGTGGCTGAGTGGATGCATCGATATGTGGGTGGGTGAATGGGTGGATGGGTGGGTGGAGGGATGGACAGCCAGATGAGTTGTAAAGGATGGTACAGAATCTTTGCGTTTCTAGGATCACACCCTCCTCCCCCCCCCACCCCCGCCCCACTTCATCCAGTAATAACAGTCCAGTATTCCTTAGAGAATCACTGTCCTCGCTCTCTGTCCATATGGTTTATGTGACTCCGACCCGTCCTGGCCAATGAGACCTCTGAGACTGGAGCCCATCAGCTCTAATTCTAGAACTGGGGCAGGCGTGACCTAGAGAGAGGCAACTCTCTCCTACCGGCCTTGGATTTGGGACGCTGTAAGCCTGAGTCTGCTTAGTGGGCTGTGGGGACACACAGAGAGAGTGTGCCTAGGAGTGAAGCCACCAGAGAGGAGAGCAGAGTTGAGAAAAGGGAAAAGTCAAGTGCCGATTAAATTACTTGAACATCTGACTTCTGCCATGCCTGATATGAACACCTGGCTTTTGAATTAATGTGAAATTTTACATCCCGCCTTCTGTTTCCATAATTTTTCTTTTGGTCTCTTGCAATCAAAAGAGTTCTATGTAACACAGATCTGTAAGCCAGGAGAGGGACCCAGTTATTGTACAATGTGCTGGGGAGGATGAAAAGTGGAATTGACGGCAGCATCCCACTCACTACCCGCCAAGATAAGTAACCAGTCTCTGGGCCACGTGTGACCTGCCTAAACTTGGGGATAAAGTCCCTGATCTGATTTCAAACTGAACCATTTGAAAGCCAACTCCATGGGTCTACTTCTCAATATATACCCAAATATTAGCCTTTGGGTGGCCAAAAAGCAATGTCAAATCATTTATTGATGGCCTTCTACTGAACCAAGTAAGCTCAGTTTGAGAATGCCCCCCTTCCTGGCACGGAACTCGGTAAAACTATTTTCACTTTGTTTTATTTTATTTTGCTTTGTTTCATTTTATTTAAACATTTTTAATGTTTATTTACTTTTTTGAAAATGTATGTATTTATTTTTTAATTTACATTCAAGTTAGTTATTGTATAGTGCAACAATGATTTCAGGAGTAGATTCCTTAATGCCCCTTACCCATTTAGCCCATCCCCCTCCTCCCTATTTTCACTTTGAATTCACTTTGAATGAACCAGAAGCATGTGGCTGGAAAACATGTTTATTTTCTCCAAAGCACTCCTGTGTGCAAAAGGTTGCTCAACATTGTTCTTGATAGATTATATTCTCCAAGGGTGTTTTCAGCTTTTAAACTCTGTGCTTGCATGATAAGACCAGAGAGAAATTTCTCTCTGCGTCATCACGTAATATCCTCCAAGCTCAACACAGTGTCTGGCACAGAGGAGATTCTCAGTAAGCATTTGGCAAATAATTAATGAAAAAAAATGTGACCCTTCCCTCATCCCTATCTGCTCACCAGTAGAGAAGTAGAGAAGAATCTTAAAAGGATCTTAGAGTTAGATTCCAAAGTCATCATATGAAGAAACAATCACAGAGAGTCATAATTTCATTTAAAAGCCCTCTTAGATTACCCATGAGGAAGTGGGTAGTTTCTCAGTGTGCCCAACACAGTGCATTTTCCCTCCATCTTGAAAAGACCGCTGTGTCTTAGGCTGAGCAACTGATGACAGGGTTGAGTGGTGTTTAAGGGGATCATGGTGACTAAAAACAGCAGCCTGGCACCGAGCACGGGGAGACTCTCACACTCTTAAGAGCCAGAAGGACAAAAGGAGGGAACTGTAGCCTCAGGTTTTCCTGCTTTCTCAGGCTATGAGTGGGATGAGAATTGAGATAATCTATATGATTTAAAAGATTCTCCCTCCTTTGCCTTGGCCTCCTTCTCTTTCTTCACTCCCTCTCTCTCTTCCCATCCCTCTGCACTCTCTCTCTCTGTCTCTCACTCTCTCGCTCTCCCCAGTACCCACCTCACATAATAGAATTTGAATAACTAAAATATACTTCTTGCTGCAACTATGATGTATTCTTAAACATTCACAAACTAATGACTGTCCTGGTAAATGGCAGAGAAGGGAGATTTCGCTCCATCCCCCGAGGCCCGTCCTAACACAGAACATTCTGTGCTTGATAGAAAGTTTTCTTTGCAAGCTTCTTCCCTGCATATCCCGTTGATCTTGAGGAAGCAGAAAGATCGGAGGGAAATGCCACAAGCCATCTCCACGTTAGATGCTAAAACCACTATGATTCATTCTTTTTCCATCCAAATAAAATCCATGTCTTCCCAGTAAATGTGACGAATGGATATGGCCTTCTCAGGGATTTATGCACATCTTGTGGGCTTTTCCCCCCTTCCCTCTCTTCTTTTCTTTTCTTTTTTTTTTTTTCATTTTGCAGTGCAACAAAGTTTCACAAGGATGGATTTTATAGAAAATCCATGTCTGCGGATTTATTCAGGTCTTTGTCATAAATTATGGCAACATAGAAGCAGTCTCTTGCTATACAATTCCAAATATTTCAACAAAGCGATTACAATAAAGTCCATGGCTCTCTTCAGCTGGAGTAGGACTGTGAGCCCAGCTGCTCTCCCAGATACAAGTAAGACAAACACGATACAAAAGCTTCCTTTGATGAGAAGGCAAAGCTGGGTTTTGGAAGGAAAGGCAGTCTTTTCCCCCTGAAGAATACTATGTTGAAATAGAACGATCTTTTTAAAACCCAGATCTGCATCTATGGGGCATGGAAATGACAGAACACAAGACGAAAGGGTTTCCCTGGATGAAACGTGACCTCACCCCTTGATTCATCTTTGCAGTTAATATAACGATCTTTAAAATCGAGTTGCCAAGAATTGGACAAAGTTAAAAAAAAAAATCAAGCAAGAAAGCCCAGCAAAGATCATAAGGGATTGTTTAAATGCCTGCTAATTGGGAACCCTGTCATCTCTGACCTATAACATAAACCAGGGGGGTAGGTGCACCACTTTCCTCACCGTTTCTACATAAAAATCGAATGTGAGAATTAAGAATCCCTTTGATGGGCTGTTTGCAATCTGGGCCAACTCTCTGTGGCCATCCAACTCTTCATTCAGTCTCCATGGAGGCCCCGGGGCTGGTCAGTGGTCCAGCTGACCGTCTCACATAGGCAGAGTGGTCCCTTGCATCCTTTCAATGATGCTGTCAGTTAAATTCAGCTTTGGGTGGGAACTTGTGGGTCCTTTCCATTCCAAGAGCTGAAGTTTCATCTGCAGAGGCCGGGATTGCCTGTGTCTTTCACACCTCAACACTAATGCCACCCTTTCCAGAGGCCCTCCTCGGCTACCTTCTCAAAAGAATGTTTTCATGCCCCAGTCACCAGTACCATCCCCCATTTTATTTTCTTCATGGGCTTTAAAGACCTAAACTTCCTCATTAACGTGCCTATTTATTTGTATGTTGCCGCTCTCTTCCCATAGAACCTGAGCTTGAGAACCCGTGTCTGTCTCATTGACCATGGTGGTCACAGTACCTAAAACAGCAGCCGGATCACTGCAGTTGTGGAGAAAAAATGTGGATAAGGGAATGGCTGTCATTTCTAATAATAACTTGTATGTGTGTTTATTTTGTGTAAGCCAAATAAATGAAAACCTGGTATTTTATTCCTAAATAATTTGAAAGATTCTTCGACGTGAAATTCCACCAGAGAATCCCACTGCTGGCTCCACGGAGGCTCGAAGGGATAGTTCCAGCCTCTTATTTAGGAGTGCCACAGTTACAGATGGAAACTCATGTCAACTTTGGGAATTGCCGAGGCTCCTGGTTGGGTCTTCTAGAAGCAGATGTTGAGTTGGAGGCTAGGGTATGAAGTGTTTGTTAGGAATCTACACCTGGAAAAGGTCAACTTTGGCAATTGCTGAAGCTCCTGGTCGGGTCTTCTAGAAGCAGATGTTGAGTTGGAGGCTAGGGTATGAAGTGTTTGTTAGGAATCTACACCTGGAAAAGGAAGGGGCAAGAAGCAGGTTGGAGATGCAGTAAAAAACGGAATCGCAAGGCAGGCAGGTCTTAGCTCTGGAGCAAGTACCAGGTCACACCAGAGTGACCCAAGTGGGTCCTTGGCTCAATCCCCTTTTCACCAAGTCACAGGGTGTGGGCTCACCTGCAGCCTGGATCTCTGCAGCCAAAGCCGACCTTGAAGGAACTGACAGCTGGAGGTGGTTTTCCAGCCACACTCCCTAAAGCTGGGTAGCAAGTCCCTCCTCAAAGGGGCACTTGGACAGGACGCCTCCTCTGGGTACCATTGTTACAGATTTCAAGCTCAAACCTATACACTTTCAGAAGTCTGACCACCGGTGTCCACTGAGTTCCTGCTGTCTTGGAAGATGAGCCACAAATAGTCCAATTCCTAAATTAGAAGTCGCGTCCTGTAAGTGCTTGCTGGCTTGGCAGCAGCAACACTGACATAATTTCACAAATAATGATGTTATCCGAGGCAAAAGTTGCATTAGATCAATTACCACTCTATTTCGGTGCCATCTGAGTAGCTGTCAGTGTTTATTTCAGTTCGCCTATTTTTAAACCAAAGCTCTCAGGCTTCTGAACCACAACCATGAACCTACCCTTCCTTATCCAGTCCTTGATAGCATCTGGCTCACATTTTGAACTAAAGACAATGATTTGAATACCCTGCCCCCAGTGTCTCTTCTCAGTTCCCTTTCTTTGTGTCCTTTAATTGGCATGAGGTGGGGGGGGAGGTTGTTCAGCTACAAAAAGAGTCCAAAACTCAAGGCTCAAAACAGAAAGGAGAGAATATTGTTATTTTAGGAGATTGAAATGCGATTACCTTAAACTGTGAGAGGAGGAGGTTTGGGTTGGATTGAAGGATATTCTCCTATTGGAGAAGGATGTTGAACCCTAGTGGGTCTGGACTGTCAAGAAAAGTCCATAGCCTAAGACACACATCCACATGGCTGGTGTTATGGGTTGAATGGTGTTGCCCCAGAATTTATATGTGGAAGTCCTAATGCCAGCATTTCAGAATGTGACCTTATTTGGAAAGAGAGTCATTACAGAGGTTGAAGTGTGGTTATTAGAGTGGGCCCTAATCCCTTATGACTGGTGTCTTTTTTTTTTTTAATGTTGTATTTATTTTTTAGAGAGAGGCAGAGAGACAGCAAGAATGAGCAGGGGAGGGGCAGGGAGAGAGTGGGACGGAGGATCTAAAATGGGCTCTACGCTGACAGCAGCAAGACTGATGTGGGGCTCGAACTCACAAGCCATGAGATGATGACCTGATCCCACCTCGGATGCTCAACCGATGGAGCCACCCAGGTGTCCCCCCCTTAGGACTGGTGTCTTTACAAAAGTGAAGTTTTTTGGACACGGACACACAGAGCAAAGAAGATGTGGAAAGACACAGGAAGGAGAGGCCATCATTATATGGGCTGAATGTTGGTGTCTGTCCCCCCGCCCTGGAATCCCTCCATCCCACAAAGGAAAACCCCAGTCCTCCTCCTGTGTGTCTCCTTTGCTCTCACACAACTACTGCATAACACTTCTGACACCAGATGTGTGGGGACTCTTCCCACACCAAGCAATTCTGCAACACCAGCTGGGTGTGCTGCAACTTAACCCAATGCTTATACTGTGGACCTGGAGGTAGCGTCACATCCCACAAGTTAAGAGCTAAGTCCCACAAGACTGCCTCCCCTCCCCACTTGAGAAGCCAATCACAAGTAGTAGGTCCCCAGATTACCCACAACTTCTGTCCCACTTGGCTATAAATCAGAGGTTCCTATGACCTCCCCCCACTTAGATTCCATTATTTTCCAGAACAACTCACAGAACATAGGGAAACACTTACATCAACCAGTTTGTTAAAGGGTCTGATAAAGTACACAGGCAGTCAGATGAAGAGATCAATCAGGTGAGATCTGGGAGAGTCCCAAGCACAGGGGTTTCTGTCCCACTGGAATTGGGGTGTGTCACTGTCTCGGTACATGGATATGCCCCCTAACCTGGAAACTCCTAAAACCAATACTAGTTGGTTGATCAAGTAGGCATGATCAATTACTATGTTTCTGCTCCTCTCCCCTCTCTGGAAATTCCAAGCTTCTACTCATGCTTTGGTCTTTTTTTTTATTATTATTAAAAAAACTTTTTTACACGTATTTATTTTTGAGAGAGAGAGAGAGAGAGAGCGCAGAAGCAGAGGAGGGGCAGAGAGAGAGGGAGACACAGAATCTGAAGCAGGCTCCAGGCTCTGAGCTGTCAGCACTTGAACTCACAAACCGTGAGATCATGACCTGAGCCGAAGTCGGATGCTTAATGAATTGAGGAACGCAGATGCCCCAGTGCCTTGATCTTTCTGGTGACCAGCCCCCATCCAGGAGCCCACCAGCATCACCTCAATAGAACAGAGGATGTCCTAGTGCTCTTACCACTTAAGAAATTACAAGGGTTTTAGGAGCTCTGTGCTAAGAACCAGGGGCAGAGACCCATATATACATTGTCTGTTATGTCATACCTCCAAATATGTTGAAGCCCTACCCCCCCCATGTGATGGTATCTGGAGGTGATGCCTTTGTTTAAGCTGCTCAGGTTGTGGCCCTTTGTTAAGGTAGCTCTGGCAAACTAACCCAGCTGGGATAGATCAGGGGAACACTGGCTAGAGGATCCTTATGGATTGCCCCAGTTCCAGGGTGAAAGGTTTGCCGAGTGTCAGGAAGCAGAGAAATTTGGAAGATACAGTCCTGCTGTTGTGGGGGGGACGCATGAGGAGGTAAGAAAAATGCTTCCCTGTGCCTTTTCTCTCCTCTCCAATATCACCTTCACCTTTTCATTCCCTGCCCCCTGGTCTTTGTCAGAATCGATCAAACAGTGGATGTGTGGGCTCTAACACGGGGCTCCCCACAATCCAGTGCCCTCGTGCATGAAATGGGTGCAATAAAACCATTGACGTGGACATGCTGTTCAGAGGGATCAGAAGGCTCATATGTGTGTGTGCGGTGCAGGCACATGACAAGTGCTCAGGAAACAGACACCATAACCACCATTACTGTGTCCGCAAGGACTCCACATTATACTTAATCATTCATCACTTTAATTAATGATTAGAAATTATGAGTAATGGGTGGGTCATTATTACATTTGGCAAGCCAAAGTCCTCTTCTAGCTGGTCTGTGACTCCTGGGACATGTCAAGGATTATGTAAGCCTGGGGTCAAAGCCTGGCTCTACAGTTTACAAACGGTGAGGCCCGGGTAAGGGCTTAGGGGGTCTGTAGGGATGGGTGTCTAAGGGGTCCCAAAACACACCAAAAGATGGCACAGGGGTGGGGGGAGGGCACGGGAAATGGCCATCCCAGTGAAGGAGTTGCGTGGGGGAAGAGGGAGGTGGACCCTGTAACTGGGTAGTTTTAAAACATCTGGATGACTTTGGGGAAGAGGCAAGAGGAATGACAAGTTGTTTCCTTAACCCTTGCTGACACCCCTCCGGTTGGTTCATATTGAAGATGGAGCTCTTAGTGCTTAGCACCAGACTCCTATGTCCTGATTATCTCTTTGGCGATAAAGATCACAAATATCTTCAAGTCCTCCAAGGTCCACAAAGCGTTCCGACTACAGTGATAGTAATAATTTGGGGTGGTTTTGGGTTCTTGTTTATTTTTCTTTTTGCTTTTGTTGCTGTTTTGAGTCCCATTCTGTGCCAGGAACTTTGGTGACTAACCTCGTTGGACATATTTCTTATTCTCTTCACAATTCCTTAATGTAGACTGTATCTTGGAAAGATAAGAATATCCAGGCTTCAAGAGGCAGAGTAACTTGATCAAGGTTCCATGGCTAGTAATCCTGTATTAGTTTGCTAGACCCCCATGACAAAGTACTCCAGGCTGGGTGGCTTAAAAAACAAATTTATTTTCTCATCATTCTTGAGGGTGGATGTCCAAGGTCAAGATGTCAGCAGGGCAGGGCTGGTCTCTTCTTGTCTTGCAGGTGTCCACCTTCTCCCTATGTCTTCGGGTGGTTTTCCCTCTGTACATGCCTGTGTCCACGCTTCCTCTTATGAGGACACTGGTCAGATTGGATGAGGGTCCACCATAATGACATCACTTTAACATAATTATCCCTTTAAAGACCCTAATCCAAATGCAGTCACCTGCTGAGATACTGGGGGTTAGGATTTGTACATATGACTTTTTGAGAGACACAACTGAGCTCATAACAACTCCTCTGCCTGTGTGTCTTCAGGTGTAAAACCCATAGCATTGTTGAAGCAGCATGGTTTCTGGTATGGCCTGAATACTAACCTCAGCAAATTATGCTTAGGGAAGCAATCATTTCGTTACTCTGCACCAGGGAGGAAGTCTTAGCCGGGTGCTAATGACCTTAACACTTCTCCAAACCTTGCAGGTCTCTCCTTTGAGCAAAGACTGCTCTCTAACTAACTAGAATGAGAACAGCCTTGCTTATTTTCCCTGTACTTACTTTTCCGGTGATTTTCTAGTCAGGGCAGGGAAAACCAGCCTTCCCTTCTAGGGTGCTGATGTCAAGTTTCCTTCTCAAGTAAATGTACCATTTGAAAAAGAGTGAGTCCATTTATTTTTTTTTTAAGTTTTTATTTTAATTCCGGCTAGTTAACATGCAGTGTTATGTTAGTTTCAGGTGTATGGTATAGTGATTCAACAATTCTGTACATGACTCAGTGCTCATCACTTAGAGCTCATCACAAGAGTGAATGAACTCTTAATCCCCTTCACCCACCCCCCACCCTTCTCCCCTCCAGTAACCGTCAGTTTGTTCTTTAGAGTTAAGAGTCTGTTCCTTCGTCTTTCTCTCTCTCTCTCTCTCTCTCTCTCTCCCCCTTTCTCTCTCTAGTATGTTTTCCCTTTTCTTGTTTTGTTTCTTAAATTCCACATATGAGTGAAATCATATGGTATTTGTCTTTCTGAGACTTATTTCACTTAGCATTATCCTCTAGCTCCATCCATGTCGTTGCAGATGGAAAGATTTTCTTCTGTTATGGCTGAATAATATTCCATTGTGCGTGTGTGTGTGTGTGTGTGTGTATAGATATATATAGATATATATAGATATATATAGATATAGATATATATATAGATAGATATATTTAAGTTAAATACATGTATACCACATCTTCTTTATCCATTCATCTAGCCGTGACACTTGGGCTGCTTCCGTATCTTGGAAATTGTAAATAATGCTGCTATAAACATATAGGTGCATGTATCCCTTTGAATTAGCGTCCTTGTATTGTTTGGGTAAATACCTAGTATTGCAATGGCTGGATCATATGGTTGTTTTATTTTTAATTTTCTGAGGAACCTCCATACTATTTTGTACAGTGGCTGCAGCAGTTTGCATTCCCATCAGCAGTTTAAGAGGGTTCTCCTTTCTCCACATCATCACCAACACCTGTTGTTTCTTGTGTTGTTTAGTTTAGCCATTTTGACGGGTGTAAGGTGGTATCTCATTGTAGTTTTGATTTGCATTTCCCCGATGATACGAGATGTTGAGCATCTTTCCATGTGTCTGTTGGCCATCTGTGTGTCTTGTTTGGAGTAATGTCTGTTCATGTCTTCTGCCCATTTTTTAATTGCATTATTTGTTTTTTGGGTACTGAGTTTTATAAGTGTGTCATATATTTGGGATATTAACTCTTTATCAGATAGGTCATTTACACAGAGCTCTCATTCAACAGGTTGCCTTTTAGTTTTGTTAATAGTTTCCTTTGCTGTGCAGAAGCTTTTATTTTGATGCAGTCCCAATAGTTTATTTTTACATTTGCTTCCCTTGCCTTAGAAGACCTATCTAGAAAGAGGCTGCTATGGCCAATGTCAAAGAAGTTATTGCCTGTGTTATCTTCTAGGAGTTTTATGGTTTCAGGTCTCACATTTAGGTCTTTAATCCATTTTGAATTTGTTTTTGTGTATGGTGTAAGAATCTGGTCCAATTTCGTTCTTTTATATGGAACTGTCCCGTTTTCCCAACATCATTTGTTGAAGAAACTGTTTTTTTCCCATTGGATATTCTTTCCTGCTTTGTCAAAGACTAATAAATCATATAATTGTGGGTTTATTTCTGGATTTTCTATTCTCTTCCATTGATCTATGTGTCTATTTTTTTGTGCCAGTACCATACTGTCTTGATGTATGTAGCTCTGTAATGATGAAGCTCTGTAATATAACTTGAAGTCTGGAATTGTGATGCCTCCAACTTTGCTTTTCTTTTGCAAGGATATTTTGGATATTCAGGGTCTTTCGTGGTTCCATACAAATTTTAGGATTGTTTTTTCTAGTTCTTTGAAAACTGCCATTGGTATTTTGATAGGGATTGCATTAAATGTGTGATTACTTTTGGTAGTACAGAACTTTTAATGATATTTGTTCTTCCGGTCCATGAACATGGGATATCTTTCCATTTGGTTGTGTCATCTCCAATTTTTTTCATCAGTGCCTTATAGTTTTCAGAGTACAGTTCTTTCACCTCTTTGGTTAAGTTTGTTCCTAGGTATCTTATTATTTTTGGTGCATTTGCGAATAGGATTTTTTTTCTTAACTTCTCTTTCTGCTGCTTCATTGTTGGTGTATAGAAATGCAAACAGGGGCACCTGGGTGGCTCAGTTAAGCGTCCGACTTCTGCTCAGGTCATGATCTCGTGGTCTGTGAGTTCAAGTGCCATGTCAGGCTCTGTGCTGACAGCTCAGAGCCTGGAGCTTGCTTCGGATTCTGTGTCTCCCACTCTTTCTACCCCTCCCCAGCTTGCACTCTGTGTCTCTATCTCTCTCAAAAATAAACATTAAAAATTTTTTTAAATTAAAAAAAAAGAAATGCAGCTATTTCTGTACATTGGATTTGTATCTTGTGACTTTATTGCATTTGTTTATCAGTTCTAGCAATTGTTTGGGTGGAGTCCTTGGGGTTTTATGTATATAGTTTCATGTCATCTTCAAATAGTAAAAGTTTTACTTCTACCTTACCAATATGAATGCCTTTTATTTCTTTTTGTTGTCTGATTGCTGTGGCTAGGAACTTGCAGTACCAAGTTGAATAAAAGTGGTGAGAGTGGACATCCTTGTTGTGTTCCTGATCTTAGGGGGAAAGCTCTCAGTTTTTCACCATTATGGATGATGTTAGCTATGAGTCTTTCATATACGGCTTTATTATGTTGAGGTGTGTTCCCTGTAAACCTACTTTGTTGAAGTTTTTGTCATGAATGGATGTTATACTTTGTCAGATGCTTTTTATTCATCTATTGAAATGATCATATGGCTCTCATCTTTTCTCCTATTGATGTGATTGATGTTCATGCTGACTGATTTGAGAGTATTGAACCACCCTTGTAGCCCAGGACGAAATCCCACTTGATTGTGGTAAATGATTTTTTAAATGGATTGTTGAATCTGGTTTGCTAGTATTTCAGTGAGAATTTTTGCATGTATTTTCATCAGGGATATTGACCTATACTTCTCTTTTTTTATGGTGTCTTTACTTGGTTTTGGTATCAGGGTAATGCTGGCTTCATAGAATGAATTTGGAAGTTTTCCCTCCTTTTCTATTTTTTAATAGAATAGTTTAAGAAGAATAGGTCTCAATTCTTCTTTAAAATGTTTGATAGAATTTGCCTGTAAAACCATCTGGTCCTGGACTTTTATTTGTTGGGAATTGTTTGATAACTGACTCAATTTCTTTGCTGGTTATCGGTCTGTTCAAATGTTCTATTTCTTCCTGTTTCAGTTTTGGTAGTTTATATGTTTCTAGGAATTTATCCATTTCTTTTAGATTGTCCAATTTGTTGGGATATAGTTTTTAATAATACTCTCTTATGTTTGTTTGTATTTCTGTTGTGTTGGTTGTCATTTCTCCTTTCTTGTTTTTGATTTTATTTGAGTCCTCTCTCTTTTTTCTTGATGAGTCTGGAGAAAAGTTTGTCAATTTTATTGATTTTTTTCAAAGAACCAGCTCCTGGTTTCATCAATCTTTTCTGTTGTTGTTGCTTTTGTTTTGTTTAGTTTCTATGTCATTTATTTTTGGCCTATATTTATTATTTCTTTACTTCTGTTTGTCTTAGGTTTTGATTGTTGTTCTTTTTCTAGATCCTTTAGGTACAAGGTTAGGTTGTTTAAAATTTTCCTTGCTTCTTGAGAGAAGCCTGTACTGCTATAAAGTTCCCTTTTAGAACCACTTTTGCTGCATCCCAGAGGCTTTGGACCATTGTGTTTGTTTCCATATATTTTTTTATTTCTTCTATTTACTGGTTGACCAATTTATTGTTTAATAGCAGGTTATTTAATCTCCATGTATTTCTGCTCTTTTCAGACTTTTTCTTGTGGTTAACTTCTAGTTTCATAGAGTTGTGGTCAGAAAATAGACATGGTGATTTTGATCTTCTTGAATTTGTTGAGGTTTATTTTATAGGCTAATATGTGATCTGTTCTGGAGAATTTTCTGTGTGCACTTGAAAAGAACATGTATTCTGCTGTGTTAGAATGGACTGATCAAAATATATCTATTAAATCCTTCTGTTCCAGTGTGTCATTCAAAGTCATTGTGTCCTTGTTGATGTTCTGTTTAGATGATCTATTGAAGTGTGTAGGGTGTTAAAGTCCCCTACTATTATTGTATTATTACCAATTAGTTCCTTTGTGTTTGTTGCTAACTGTTTTGTGTATTTGGGGCTTCTATGTTGGGGACATAAGTATTTACAATTGTTATGTCTTCTTGTTGGATTGTCTCCTTTATTATTACATATTGTTTTTCTTTGCTGTTAGAGTCTTTGTTTTAAAGTCTACTTTGTCTGATACAAATATTGCTACTCTAGGTTTCTTTTGACATCCATTTGCATGATAGATGTTTCTCTATCCCCTCACTTCCAATATGCAGATGTCTTTAGGTCTAAAGTGAGTCTCTTGTAGGCTGCATATAGATGGGTCTTGTTTTTCAGCCATTCTTTAAGATTGAGTCCATTTAAAGAAACAAAAGTAGTGAGCAGATTAGAATAAGAGTGGTTCATGGAGATGACAGTCTTTCTAAGAGTTCCTATAATGACTAATGGTAGAAAGCCGCTTGTCCCTACTGTAGCCACAGGCGTTGCTGAAACACAGAGAAAGTCCATAAATCAAAGCCTGGAAGAAAAAAAATCCCTGAAGTAATGTCCCAGCTGGGGCTGGTAGGGGCAACTCAGGGATCTGGGGCTGAGACTCTATAGTCTTGAGCCAATGTCACCAAGCTGACCCTCTCCAGGAGTGGGTCCTACCTTGGCAATTCCTCCCTTTTCAGCATTCGGCTTCAGAACCGCACTCTTTCTTCTCCCAAAAGGGGCTAAGAGCTTATCAGCTACAACAAAACCTTGCTTTTTCTTAAACCTTCCCACCAGACAGCTCCAGGATGTTGCCTCTGGTGGTTCATTGCTACTCACCTTTTCACAGATTTTCCCAGAAGCACATGGGGAAGAAGCTTAATGAGATGGGTGGGTTCCAATGTCAGCTTCATCATTGAGCAGTCGCTAGTCTCCAGACAGCTTTCATGACCTCCGCAGATCTCAGTCTTCTCATCTCCAAAATGGGACTAACCATAGCTGGTGGTGACAGTCAAGCGGGAAATCACCTGTACCATAAGCTTCTGGCACCAAGTAAGCACTCAATAAACGATACCTATTATTAGCTTCCCCCAAGGCAGAGAAATGTAAATGTGTACTTGCCAAGTGTTCTGGGAGTATAGCCAAAATCACCCCATCTCAGATGAAAATTCTTCCCAGCCTTAAGTGTGGGATACTACTCTGTAATATATCCATGTTAGTTTTAATGTAAGACTAATGCTTTAAATTATTATCAAGGACAATTAGTGCTCCAAGAAAGTATCCTCTGCCATGAGCCCTCATTACCCTGAATATAAACAGTCTGAGCTTTGAGAAGCATGCAGAGATTCCCTTTAACTTAATGCTTCTCAACAAAGAGTGATTTTGCCCACAGGGTACTTTTAGCAAAGTCTGGAGACATTTTTGGTCACAATTTGGGGGCAGGGTGTGAATACTATACATCGAGTGGGTGGAGACCACCCAAACATTGAATGTCTTCCAAACATCTTACAAAGCCAGGATGGTACCCCACAACAAAAAAGTATCTGGTCCCAAATGTCAATAGTGCAGGTGTTCATGCCCCAAGGGCATCCAGGAGGCATTGTTGAAGCAAGACTGGCTGGTTTGTTTTCATTCTTCCCTCCTGCCTCCAATCCCTTGTTCATCCTATCTCTATTATTGTGGCCCTAGGTGTGGAATAATGGAATATAGCTATTATTGGCAAACTATTTTGAGAAACCCTACTTTAAAATGGCAATGGGGGATGGGGAGCATTATCACAACAGAAGGCATTTATACTGCCTTGTTTTCCATATCTCTTTAGACCAAACCAGTGACTAAGTGCCCACCAGACACCAAATGCTATCCTGGGTCCACACTGGCCCAATGGTGCTCTGGAGTGACAGAATTCTCTCTCAGGAGATAGCTGTCGTGATCGGAGCCAGAGTTGAGCAAAACCAGGGAGAGGACAGCTGGGCTCTTCCCACCTTCTCTGCCTGTACTCATCTCCCTGTTCTGGGCACTTCTAGCTCTTTTCCTTACTCCCAGGCAAGTTCATATTCTCAACCATCTAGCTAAGATATTGCCTGCTGTGTAAGTCAGTGTACTCTGAAGAAACAGAACCAATGGGATATGCCTATATATCTGGAAGGAGATTTACTATAGGGAATTGGCTTCCATGATTATGGAGGCTGGTGAGTCCAGTGTGGGATAGCTTGCTGGAGTCCCAGGAAAGTGTGTGGTCCAGTTCTAGTCCAAAGGCAGTCTGCTGGAGGCCCAACTTTTTGTTCTATTCGGGCCTTCAACTGATTGGATGAGGCCCACCCACATTATGGAGGGTAAGCTGTTTACTCAAAGTTCACCAATTTAAATGTTAATCTCATACAAAAGCACCCTCCAAGTTGACAAATAAGATTAACCACCCCACCTGCTAACTAGGGTGGTGGGGTAAATCATGGGACTCTGACCTTACCCTGACATATGACTATCATGTGTTCCCATCTCAAGCTAACATTGTACGAATGTTGCTGCTACCACTGATGTTATTATTGGTGGTGGAGAAGGGGATGCTAGAAGGAAGAATAGGAGCTCACTTTTTTGGGTCAGCCTGAGGTTTGTTCTGCTGAGCAACATGCTATTTTCTAGAGTAGGGATTGGCAAACTTCAGCCTGATTCCTATTTTTGTGAATAAGGCTTATTGGAACACAGCCATTCGCTTACAAATTGTCTGTATCTGCTTTCATGCTACAATGGCAGCGTTGAGTATTAATACAGGGATGGTATGGCCCATAAATATTTACTATCTGGTCCTTTACAGAGAAAGTTTGCCAAAACCATTTTTAAAGGCATGGACTCTATAGTCAAGCTCTCTGGCTTTCATTCCCCACTCCTCTACCTACTGGTTGTGTGATTTGAGCAAGTTACTTAAGCTCTCTGTGCCTCAGTCCCCTCTTCTGTGTACTGGGAATAAAAATAGCATAGTCTTAGATATATACTTGTAAAGTGCTAGTAATGGGGCCCATCTAAATAAGTGCTCCACTGGCTGTTGTATGTAAGTCAATTTGACAATAAATTATAGTAAATAAATAAATAAATAATAAATAAATAAATAAATAAGTGCTCCACAGATGTTGGCTGTCAGTATTATGCTTAGCAGGTATTTGCTTTCCTGAAGGTATGTGAAGGTTGACAGGACCAATTTGGCTGGAGAAGCTATTGGGAAATATTTTTTGAAGGTGGTGGTCAGCAAGAAGAAAGGAATATCAGGAGAGGATTAGTAGGAAGTTTGACATGCAGAAGACAGTGTCAGCCTCTCCTCTCTCTCCCAAGACAATTGCGCTAAATCTGTCACTCATCAGTGCTTTTAAGGGCATATGGGTTGAACGTATATATTACCGTGCTGTTTCCAAGGTGGGCACTAGGTAAGAACAAGAACAGCTCCCAGAAGCTGGTGGCACAGTTTTGTGTGTCCAGCCCCTCCTAGGGACAGATGCAGTCTGCTGGGGTCTCTGGACATGGGTAATTCCTGAAGATCCAAGGGGATATGTTTCTAGCAGTGGAATGTGAGACACCACTACAGGCAGTAGAGAGGAGATCGGGGAGTACTGAGCCTAACCAGTGCTCACACAGCAAGCATCTACTTTTCCTGATATGGCTGGCCCTAGGCATAAGAAAGTCACCATCACTGTGGCCATTGTAAGCCAGAATTGCAAGTAGCTGACCATGAGTAAAACGGGGTTGGCAGATACATTTTATTTAGCCTAAGCAATGTTTTTAAAAACTGAGCCAGGTTTTAGAAATCTAGGGACTTTGCACACACACATGTGTGCATACACACACACACACACACTCACACACGATGTCAATGTCTTCCTTCTCTTGAAACATTAGGAAATGCAACAAGAGCCCCCTTCCCAGATGACAGCAGTTGATGCATATTGGGTATCCCGTGCACTTTGACCCACCCACAGTCCCCACTACTCCCTTTTGTGTTACATCAGGCCCTGTAACTCACTCCTGGTACATGCTTGACCTCTGTAGGCATGAGTTTTCAAGTTCTATGTTACATGTTTGCTGTAAGGGCCAGGAGAGGGAGAGAGAGTATTTTTTTAAGAGCACAATCTGTAACTGATGAATTCTTTCTTAATAAAGTTCATTTCTGACTAAAATAAAGTTCCTATAGATTCTGGAGTCATGGGAAAGTGGGGCTGAAGCAGTCCCTCACTTTACACATGGGGAAACCAAGATTTAAAGAAATTAATTATTTTATTCAAAGGACTAATGTCCAAGCCCTTTAACTCCTGGTGTATTTGTGTGTGTGTGTGTGTGTGTGTGTGTGTGTGTGTGTGTAGGTGTGTAAGAGAGAGGTGGGGAGAGGAAAGGGGAGGGGGAGAAGAGGGAGAGAGGGACATTTGCAGAGAGATAAGAAAGTTATATTGACAAGGGCTGTATAGCAAACCTCTTCTCTTCTGATACAACATTTTTGTTAGTCTGAAAATAGAAATCCCCCCCCCACCATCACCCCTGGAATTATTAAAAAGGAAGTGTCTATTCTTCCCTTCACCTGATCCATTCCTCCTTTCCTAGAATGGAGAAATAATCGTATCTGCTTGGCAAGATTGGGAAGATAGGATCTGAAGGTGAGTTAGCTCATCCCGTTGGGCTTTCTTTTGGGGCACTGGCCTTTTCCCCGGCCAACAGTGACTTATATAGAATCAGTGTGCCTGGGTCAGGGCTCGGGGCTGGCCTGTGGAGACAGGAGCAGATATCCACCTCTCTCTGTCTCTACGCCTGGGGCCCAGGACTGTTCTCTTGCAGCCAGTGCTCCTCTTTAGTGGATCCAAGGATCCAGGCTCAGGAGCAGAGACCAGGGAACCACATTGTGGTCGTAGGTCCAAGCCATACCTCCCAGCCCATTGTTACCAATAATAAAGCTAATATGTTAGCCAGCAATTTATTTCTGTGCCTACTTCTCAATTTGTTCATAATGCAAAGGGAAAAAGGTGGTATTTCTAAATAGCACCTGATAGAGATCTCAAAAGGGACAACAGCCAAACTTCTCTGTGGGTTCATCCAGATCAAGGAACAGGAGCAGTTCAGATGACCTTCAGCAGCAAGGTCAGTGTCTGCTTTGGGTGTATACCACATCCCACATCCTAACTCATTTGCGTTTATCAGTGGTTGTTACCGCAGGCAGTTAGTCATGGGTGAATTACGCCTCTGTGTACAGGGAATTGTAACCAGTTTACCCCATAGACAGAGAGGATGACACTCTGTGTGATGCATACTATGGTTGACCAGTTGGCCGGCTGTTCTGCTTTTATTGTTCTCCATCAAGTTTTTTTCCCTATTTTATTAATTTCTACAAAGAGAGGGAAGAAACGGTGAGTGGTTTGGCAGGCCAGGTAAGAAACCAAGATCCCTGTACATCAGTCACTTCCCAACACTAACCTCTTCAGTTCCCAAGATCATCAGAAACCGTTAGATCTGTTTAACAACAGGGGTTTTTGAGATAGCCCCATTCCTTCCAATGCCAAGGCTAATGGGTTCATGAGATTCAAGATTTCTTGCTGCCTGCCAGTCCTTTGTGTTGAAAAGATATCTTTAT
Source organism: Panthera tigris (assembly GCF_018350195.1). NCBI lineage: Eukaryota > Metazoa > Chordata > Mammalia > Carnivora > Felidae > Panthera > Panthera tigris. The sequence goes on along the minus strand of NC_056675.1, from coordinate 27,668,962 downwards.
TTTTTTAAGTTTATTTATTTATTTTGAGAGAGATAGAGAGTGCATGAGTGGGGAAGGGGCAGAGAGAGAGGGAGAGAGAGAATTCCAAGCAGGCTCCACACTGTCAGAGCAGAGCCTGACATGGGACTTGAACTCAGGAACTGTGAGATCATGACCTGAGCTGAAATCAAGAGTCAGATGCTTAGCCAACTGAGCCACCCAGGTGCCCCAAAAAGGTATCTTTAAAATACATCAACTCAAAAATTCATATGAACGAATGTATCCTAGGGTAACTGCTTACCCTAGTGTAAGCATGGGGTGCCTCTAAATTGCCACTGGTAGTGTAACCATTGACTTCATCCAGAATGTCCCCACCTTCTGCATGGAAAATTTATTTGCCCATCTTGCTCTTACTTCCTTTCTGCAACTTAAGCCATTTAGAGAGGCACTATCTCATTTACACAGACAACCACACATTGTATGATTTGTTTATGTAAAACGTCCAGGAAAGGTAACTCCTTAGAGATAAAATGTAGATTCATGGTTGCCAGGAGCTAGAAGTGAGAACAGGGATTAACTATAAATGGGCACGTGGCATAATATCATTGGAGTGACAAAAATATGCTAAAAGTAGACTATGTTGATGGTCACACAACCTGATAAATTTGCTAAACATTGTTACAGTGGGTAAATGTTATGGTGGAAAATTTATACCTCCATAGAGTTGTTGATGAAAAAAAAAAAAAAAAGAAGAAGAAGAGAGGTAGACACTGTGGCAGTTGTGTCTTGCTCACATTCCCAAGACTTTTAGTTTTCATACAGGCTCACTGACTCCACCTCCAATCCTAGAACTCCTTGCCTGGGGCTTTCTCTGGCCATCAGAGCCCACTGTGCCCACATGTGTGGCAGACTGCGGGTGCCAGGGAACTCATGTCCCTTGAGAACAGCCCTTGACCACTAACTGCTAGGAATTGGAGTACAAATACCCCAGCTCTCTTGCCTTGTGGGCACATCTTACATGGCATCTCCCAAAGTTCTCCAAGTGGGATTGAACTCCAGTTTCTCATATTGGTCACTTGCTTGAAGAGATCATTTTATAGGCTTCTTTTACTTCCCCCATCCTGCCTCAATTTCCTACTCTTTCCTTCTGGTGTTTTCTGGGGTCCCCAATGAAATATATTATTACTTCCACTTACATCTTTGTCTCGGGGTCTACTTTTAGGGTAACCCACTGGAGAGGATGTATTGGAAATTGTTAAGAACTAAGAGTTGATTAAACAATTTAAATTGAAGTTAAGCAGTGACCTTGGAGTCTGATTTCCTGGGTTAGAGTCTGAGCCCTACCTTCCTTGCTACTTATGTGACTCTGCCTAAGTTCCTTGGCCCTAAAGTCTCCTATGTCTCATCTGTCAAGTCAGGGTAACCATAGTGTCTATGTGATAGGGACACTGTGGGGTTGCCATGCAGTAGTGCAGCTGGAGCTCTTCACAGAGGAATTGGCACGTAGTAACTGTGTAATAAGATGTAATTATATGTGATTTTATGGGGTGATGACTGGTCCATTAAATAATCACAGACATTTGAACCTGAAAAAAAAAAGGATTGGTTGGATTTCCTGAGGCTTATTCATAGAGTGTTGCCTCTGTAGCCAAGATCATAAAGCTTTGGCCTTGTTGCTTGGGTAACACGAGTACCACCGTCACCAAATGACACTGGCCACTCTGGGGTTGAGCAGAAAGTGGAACAGATGATGCCTTATTGTGTCTTGATGAACAAACTGGATTGAATACTTCTCCAGAGGGACCCATTTAACTAAAGTGATTATCAAAAATTAGTAGAATTAGTTTTACGACCTTCTAAAAAGAAGCGGACATGATCACATTTTATTTGATTCCATGTTAAGCCAGGGTTGCTCATCGGATAGATAAGCAATCTTGCTGTGATTGATTGTAGACTTTAGAAGTCGTTTTCCTTGCCTTAGCCTAGATCCTCATCTGTAAGAAGGAAATAGCAATGCTTGCCTCAGAAGGATATCTTGGAGATTATATGACTCATTTTATGTAAAGAGAACTGGACAAGGTCTAGCTTGTAGCAGGTGGGCAGCATTCACTCTTCTTTTTTTTTTTTTTTTTTGAACTCCTCTGTTAATGCTTCTCCAGTGATGCTAACTTGGATAGGGATTTGGTTCCTTCAACCTGTAGGAAATAGAGCACGTGCCAGAGCTTAAGTGACCCTCACTAAACTGGCAGAAATAATCCAGCATACATGGCAAATGCATGGCACATACACCGCCATTCCCCCTTCTACAACAATAGCAGACATTACTAATCGATCATCGCTCTTTTCATTTGAGTTTGGATACAGTCCCAGAATCTTTCCCAGCAGAGCACTCTATGCCACTACTACCAACTGATCAAATTTGGCATGCAAGATGAAAGTTATTTGCCAACTTCCAGTGTCAGCTTAAAAATAATGGAGTTTAGCACAAATTCTGGAACTCAATAAATACTTAATAAGTGGACAACTAAGAGTAAATAAATGCAAGGAGATTATTTAATACTGCCATCGCCTATGTCCTTACTAGCAAACCTGCTCAGAGATCAAGCCCAAATTACTCAGAGTTCCCCCACCTATATTGTGCATCTTTCCTTAGTGACAGAAAGTTTTGGAGAATACCTGGAATACTCATAATTATAGTCCCAAAGGAACATCCTCGGAAAATCTATATATTGGTATGATCTTATCTTGGGATATTAAATCTCCCTGTTACAGCATTTCTGTCCAGCGCTGGCTCCACAGAAACTTCCCAGAAGTCTAAGTTGTCTGAAGAGCTATTCTGGCAACGAAGGAGAAATCCTTAATTGGTAGAACACAGTCAACTATTTTCTGACCAGGAGGCACATCTCAAAACTGTAGGTCAGGAGGCTGTGACTGAGCTGTAACGCAGAAGCTGATGGCGATCTCCTTAGGAAATTGGTTTTAGCCATAGGAGTGATGGCTCTTTTAAAACAAAAAGACCAGCATCGGACATCAAGTCTGCAATTCCTAACATCCCATGCTATTATAGTCACTGCAAGACTGATTCATGGTCCGATGTTTGCTTTTTTCTATTATAAATGTAAAAGTATTCACTATATTTGTATAATTATGAAAATTAAACACATTATAAATGCAAAAAAAATCTGGAAGAGGAAAACAAATTCATCTGTAGATTCACCACTCAAAGATAGCCAGTATTAAAATCTGGGGTATTTCCGGGGTGCCTGGGTGGCTCAGTGGGTTGAGCATGGAACTCCTGATTTCTGCTCAGGTCATGATTTCATGGTTCATGGGATCGAGGCCCACATTGGGCTCTAGAGTGACACCATAAAGTCTGCTTGGGATTCTCTCTCTCTCTCTTCCCCTGCATTCTAAATAAATATACTTTAAAAAATAAAATATGGGGTATTTCCATCTTGTCATATTTCAACACATATTTAAGCATAATTATGCTTGTGTATTACACACAAATATTATATACAAACCTTTATGTCCTGAAGGTTTTTTAAAATTTTAACTATGGGGATGCCTCAATCAGTTAAGCATCTGACTTCAGCTCAGGTCATGATCTCCCGATTCGTGAGCTGTCAGCACAGAGCCTGACATGGGGCTCGAACCACAAACCATGAGATCATGACCTGAGCCGAAGTTGGACACTTAACCGACTGAGCCACCCAGGTGCCCCAGAGCTGCCATGTTTAATCACTGTGCTGTGCCTCAGCTAAGGGAACGCATGCTCAAAATCGTGAGTGATGGCAGAGTACTGATCTCCCATTCAGCTTTCTGACAGTTGACCTATGTGAAGCGGCATATCCCAATTCTAGAAACAAGGAATCTGTACTTTATACCCTTGATGAAGTAGGATACCCTATGTTCTGCAGTTAATAAACAAATGCAGGCTTAGTGGCCTGAATATTTTTAATGGATTTATTGAGATATAACTTACATACTGTAAAAATTCACCTGTTTTGGTATGTTTACACTTCTGCAATGATTACCACAATCTAATTTTAGAGCATTTCCATCAGCCCCCAAAGAAATTATGTAACCCATTAGCCATTACTTACTTCCCATATCCCTCTGCCCCCAGCCTCTGGAAATCACTAAGTGTCTTTCTGTCTCAATAGATTGGCTTATTCTGGACATTTCATATAAATGAAATCATACAGTATATGGCCTTTTGTGTATGGTTTCTTTCTTGAGCGTGTTTTTGGGACTCATCCATGTGATAGCATAAATCAGTACTTGATTCCTCTATCTTGCAAAATAGCTGTTCAATGTGCCACGAATGTTTTCACCATCCTAGACACCTTTCTCTCTCATTCCTTCCCATTTTATAAGACTCAGTGTGTTCAAAACTGGCTTCCCCTTTCTCAAGTCAAGTGCTGCTAACCTTCTTCTCTTCCTGTTCTACTTCATTCTAGTTCATTTCTCTGTCTCCTCTGAAATTTTCAGTGTTTTGTTTTATTTATATTCAGGACCCTATCCCATCTGGAATTTCCATGTACTTGATCTAAGATAAGAGCTCAACATTATTTTCTTCCAATGGAAATTTAGTTAAACCACATTACCCTATTGGATTCAAATATCACCTTTGTTATATATTTGAGTTCTCTGTAAGAGGTCTAGGTGAGCTATTTTTTTCTATTCCTAAGCCAGAAATACCACATTTATATGGTATTTGACTTCATGGTATATTCAGAATATCAGTGAAGGCAAGTATGTCCCTGCCATTTATTTATCGGCTATTTTAGAGCATTTCCTTTTCCGTTTGTTCAATCCAGTCTCCTCCTTTCCCTTCCCTTAGCACTGAGAGCAAACTGTTGATATTCTAATCGATACTGGGGATTTTAGTTAATTTTATTAATTTGGGGAAGGCTTGTGTTTTATTTATTTAAATGAATAAATTTATAATAAACTTATTTAAATAAGTTGTTTACATGGTTCTCACTCAAGAACATAGTATTTATTTTCACTTTTATAGATCTTGTTTTATGAAATTCAGTCACATTTTGAAGATCATTTTAAAAATGTTTTTCTTCATATAAGTCCTGAATCTTTTCTTCTTAAGTGGTTTTCTAAGTTATTTCATAGTTGGTGCTGTTGTGACTGGGATATTTTATCCATCCAATTTCTCCTCGTATCTGTTTCAGAGTCATTATTGTTAGTATGTAGAAAAGCTACTAAGATTGTATAATTTTATTGTTTCCAGTCACTTCACAAATGCTCTCCTTGATTCTACCAGGATTATTGTTTTGCTCTTTTATTTTTCACTAGAGTCAGTTAGTTTTTCTTAGTGCATAGAGCAAGCCATCAGGAAGAAGAGTGTAGGCTCTTCTTTTCCAATACTTACCTGGTTATTTTATTTTCTTGTCTAGATACATTTTCAGAACTTCTGAAATTATTTAAACATTTTAATTGTTGCCATTTTAAAGTGTATATATTTTTGTCCAATGGCCTTCATTATATTTAGGTAACTTCTTCCTTTTAATGTTTTAATAAGATGGTGACTTATCAGGAATGACTGCCAAATTTAATCAAATGGCTTCTCAGCTTCACCTTTAATTTTTTTTTTTTATGTTTATTTATTTCTGAGACAGAGAGAGACAGAGCACAAGTGGAGGAGTGGCAGAGAGAGAGGGAGACACAGAATCCGAAGCAGGCTCCAGGCTCTGAGCTGTCTGCACAGAGCCTGACACAGGGCTCAAACTCACAAACCGTGAGATCATGACCTGAGCTGAAGTCAGTCGCTCAACCGACTGAGCCATGCAGGCGCCCCATCAGCTTCACCTTTAATATATTGATGTGATTAATGGATTATGTTGATACCTTCCCTGGTTCCAACCTGCCTTGAATTCCTGGAATAAACTCTTCCTGGTCATAACACTTTACTCCTTTGATGCTAGTACCTTATTCAAAGGATTTGTCTTTATTCATAAGTAATATTTACTTATAGTTTTCTTGGCTGGTACTATCTTTATCAACTGTGTTTTAAAAGAATTGAAAAGCTTCTCATTACATTCTATGGAAGAGGTTACCTACCCTGGCTACACTTGAGAACCAGCTGGATATTTATACCTGGCACAACACAGACAAATTGGAGAGGAATATCTGGGGGTAAGGCTTGGACAGCATTAGTTTAAAAAAAAATTACCTGGTGATTTTGTCATTCAGTCAAGTCTGAAAACCCGTGTGTATGATTAGGAATTGTTTAAATAACATTAGAGCAATCTAGTTTTTTTTTTTTTTTTTTTTTTTTTTTTAACATAAGGTTAATATAGAACTCAGCAATGATACTCTCTGATCTGGGGGTCTTTTTAATGCTGTATCTTCCATATCTTTGGTAACTGGTTTCTTCAAATTTGTCAACTTCTCTTGTGTCATTTTAAATATTTTTTCAATAAGCCATTTTATCTCAGTTATCAAATGTGTTGTCATAGAATTGCATATGGTATTGTCTTCCATTTCTCTTCTGTTCTGTAACTTTGGTTAAGTGTTTTTTTTTAAAATTTGTTTAATATTTATTCATTTTTGAGAGACAGAGAGAGACATGAGCAGGGGAGGGGCAGAGAGAGAGGAAAAGAGTGTGAGCAGGGGAGGGGCAGAGAGAGAGAAAGACACAGAATCTGAAGCAGGCTCCAGGCTCTGAGCTGTCGGCACAGAGCCTAATGCGGGGCTCAAACCCACAAGCTGTGAGATCATGACCTGAGCTGAAGTCGGATGCTCAACCGACTGAGCCACCCAGGTGCCCCCCCCTCTTTTTTTAAAATAAAGTTTATTTATTTATTTTGAGCGAGAGAGAATGCCTGTGTGCCTGCAAACAGGTGAGGGGCAGAGACAGAGGGAGGGAGAGAATCCTGAGCAGGCTCTGTGCTATCAGTGCAGAGCCCAATGAGGGGCTCGATCTCACAAACCGTGAGAGCATGACCTGAGCCAAAATCGAGAATCGGACACTTAGCCACCCGGGGGCCCAAGTCCTCTTTTTGATAGAACCGTATTTTCTATTTTCTTCAATCAGACATGGCCAGGGGGTTAATCAACAGAGTGACTCAATGTTTGTGTACATTACAAAATGATCACAATTAGTCTAGTTAACACCTGTCCCCATACATAGTTGCAAAATTTTGTTTCCTTGTGATGAGAACTTGTAAGATCTATTTTTTAAAGCAAGTGTCATATATACAATACAGTATTATTAACTATAGTCACCGTGCTATCCATCACATCCCCATGACTTACTTATTTTATAGCTGGAAGTTTGTACCTTTGACCCCCTTCACCCAATCTGTTTTTTTTTTTAAGTGTATTTATTTATTTTGAGAGAGACAAGAGACAGAGACAGCACGATGGGGGAGGGGCAGAGAGAGAGAGAGAGAGAGAGAGAGGGAGACGGAGAATCCCAAGGAGGCTCCACTGCCAGCACAGAGCCTGACACGGGGCTCGGACCCACGAAAGTGCGAGATCATGACTTGAGCCGACACCAGGAGTTGGACGCTTAACAGACTGAGTCACCCAGGCGCCCCCAATCTGGTATTTTTAAAAATGAGCTTTTGAGTTTATTTTCCTCTCTGCTACATACGCTTTCTATTCCGTTACTTCCAGCTTCTATCATTATTAGTTTTCTGTTCAGAATTTCTTTTAGTTTATTTTGTTCTCATTCTAGCCTCCTGGGGTTTATAACCATTTCCCTTGTTGTGTTATTAGTCATTCTTTATAATGAAGGCACTGAAGTCTATTAATTTTCCTCTGACTACAGCTTTTGTTATATTCCATAGATTCTATTACAACGTGTTCTCTTAGTTATTGCTGTAAAAAAGATTGAATTTTTGTTGTCTAGAATTATGCTTCTCAATTTTTAAGTTAGAAAAATAGGTATTTCTAACATTATCGGATTATTATCGGAGAGAATTTGGCTTGAGAAAAATCTCTTTTATTTGTTGAGGCTTTCTTATGTCCACTGTGTATGGCAGATTCCATGGATTTTAGGAAATATATTTATTTTCTGTTAAGGTAAGCATGTTTCTGTATATATCTACTAAATTGAGTTTGTAGGTTGCACAATACAATTTCTCCATGCGTTTACTTATTTTTACTTCTATTTATCTGCTTGATAGGGAAAACAAGTGTATTGATTTCTTCAGATATACATGTATTTATTTTCTCAAGTTCCTATTGTTTTTCTAATGGTGTTCAGTTTTGTACTGAATGCTTGGCATTGCTCTAAGTGTTTTTGTTAGTTTGTTTGTTTAAGTAGGGTTCACACCCAGTGTGGAGCCCAATGAAGGGCTTGAACTCACCACCCTGGGATCAAGACCTGAGCTGAGATCAAGAGCTGGATGCTTGGGGCGCCTGGCTAGCTCGGTGGATTGAGCATCCCATTTGGCTCAGGTCATGATCTCACGTTCATGGGTTAAGCCCTGCGTCAGGCTCTGTGCTGACAGCTCGGAGCCTAGAGCCTGCTTCGGATTCTGTGTCTCCCCCTCTCTATGCCCCTTCCCTGCTCATGCTCTGTCTCTCTCTGTCTCTCAAAAAATAAAATAAAAAGTTAAAAAAAATTTTTTTGAGTCAGACGCTTAACTGGCTGAGCCACCCAAGCGCCCTGCTCCAAGTGCTTGGTACCATGAGCATTATGACCATCCTACGAGAAGGGTGAGATGTCCTCCCAGAAGGAGCAGGGATGGGAAAAAATTTGCCAAATCCCCAGAGTTAAGAAGTAGATTCAAACCAGGGCGCTTTGTATCCAGAGGCTCGTTCTCAACTGTCACCCTGCGTCTGACACGTAGGGCATGACCGACTTTCCTCTCCTGCAAATGGCCCCCCGTTACATGGCTAGTGTGGGTTCCCTCTCTTCTTAGGGACTCTCTTTCTGGAGCTACAATCAGTGGCTCCCATGGGAGGGCCAGACTCAAGCCAGGATAATGATCACCCTTTGCTGAGATGTTTCTGGACTATGACTAAGAAAATGATTCATTCACTGATCCAGCAAAATTTAATTAAACACCTACTATGTGCCAGGTACTTAGTGCTGGGGATAGGGCAGTGAACAAAACAGACAAAACCTACCCTCATGGAGCGTGTGATCTAGTCGGGGGGTGGGGAGGGAGACAGACATCAAACCTAAAACTATGATCAGTGATTTATTTATGAAAGGTAAGAAGTGCCACAGAAAACAACAGCACCAAGTACCGGGCAATCAGGGGTGCTGGCTCGGGCAGTGCAGTTTCATTGGGATGGTCAGGAAAGGCTTAGCTGAGAAGGGGTCCTTTGTGCAGAAGCTTGGCCAAGGTCAGGGGCGGGGTGAGGCATGCAGGTACCCCGGGGGAAGAGCCCTGCAGACAGAAGGAAGAGCCAGGGCGTTGCAGTGACGTGGGCCTGCCTGGTGTGTCCCAGACCAGAAGGGAGTCGGGCAGGGGAGTAGGTCAGGAGGTGAGAGGTATGCAGAGCTTCCGAGCAGCTTCAGAGTGTGTGAATCTGGTGGGCAGGGAGCACAGGCCTGATTTAGGGCAAACGGGAGACCCTAGGTTAATTGTTTTGCAGCCATGCTGGGAAGGGAACAGAAACTTGGGGAGGTTGCTGGAGAGAGAAGTGGGGCCAAGAGAGGGCTATTTGTGTTTATTTGTTTGTTTTAATGTTTATTTATTTTTGTGAGAGAGAGAGAGTAGGGGAGGGGCAGAGAGAGAGGGAGACACAGAGTCCGAAGCAGGCTCCAGGCTCTGAGCTGTCAGCACAGAGCCCGAGGTGGGGCTCAACCTCACAGACTGTGAGATCATGATGGGAGCCAAAGTCAGACGCTCAACTGACTGAGCCACCCAGGCGCCCCTATTTGTGTTTGTTTTTGACCAGAGAAGTAGCAGTAAGTTTGGATGGTGGAGGGAACAACGAGTTGGATGGAGTTGGAGCCATCCATACGTGGGGTGCGGCCCCCGGGCAAGTGCAGGAGGGGCCCTCCGGCAGGAGCCAGGGTGGTTTGTCCGTCAGCACTCACTCCGCACTCCAAGCAGAGGAGTAGGGAAATGAGGCCCAGGCAAGGGCGAAAAGGAGAGGAGGCCCAGGAAGTGGAGGGCATCCGATCATATGGCCTAAGGCCCAGAGGGTGTGTGGACTAGCAGAATGTGCGGTGGTAGGGCAGCATCGAGGGTCCACTTGCGGCCCACAGTCGTGGAGGGCGATTCTGTCCCTTTGTGGTGGCTGTGGCATGTGACCCTCAGGAGCTGTGGCAACTGTGTTTCTTATACGTGGAGAGCGTTGCTCTGCCATGAGAATCACTCAAGTGCTTGGAGAGAAGCAGAGGCAGGGGCTGAAGCACCTGGCTTGCATGTTGGGGTCTCTGGGTCCAGCTCTTCCCAAGGCTTATCTCCATCCCTGGCCTTCGTTTAGGTAAATGGTTCAATGTCACCACACACCTCAGCATACCGGATATGGAAACAGAAACCCACCCTGAGTGGCTTCGATCAGTGGGAGGTTCCCTCTCAGGTTTGAAAAGCAGTTCAAGGGTGGGCCACATACAGCAGATCAGAAAGTATCAGGGACCTAGGCTGCTTCTGTCTTGCTAGCGCATCATCTCTAGCACTGGCTTCTATCCTCATGGACACAAGCTGGCTGCTGGAGTTCCAGCTATCCTTCCTGCATTCCAGACAGAAAGGGCACTCATCCCACCCAATTTAGCACCCTCTCCCAAAGGATTTCTTGGAAGCTTCACAATGATGTTTACTGCTCTTTCTTAGATCATCCTTAACGACTAGGAAAGCTGGGAACCATTGCTTTGTTTGGGCACACCGTCACCCTAAATAAATCAAGATTCTTGGTCAAGGAAGAAGGGAACAATGGATATTTCGTAGGCAGTCTGCAGACTCCAGCATATTTGATTATGCTTTCAATAAACTACCTTTTCCCTTAAGTCTTTTTGGAGTGGATTCCTGAGGTCTACAAGCAAAAAGATATTCGGAAGACAAGACGCTGAGTAATCCCAGTAGCTAAAATATGGGTTGAGATGGTGCAGAACAGAGTCTGCAAACAAGATGGGGACGATGAGTTTGTGAGGACGAGGCTGAACCTACCAATGCAGGGATACGGGGCGAGGTGGAAACTTCAGTCACATGGAAAGCCTTCGACAGGGCTGAGGGTAGATTAATAAAATAAAGGGATATTTGGACCAACGATACTTGTGATTTAATGCAGCAGCTCCTCCCAAGCCTTTTTTTTTTTTTGGTAAGATGGTATCTTTTTAATTTTTTCTCTTTTTTTATGGAATTTTTCCTGACCCATTCCGTATACTACACCACCAGTAAGATGAGTCTTTGTTAACCAGGGTTTGAGAAAATCCAAAATGACAGAATACCTGCCACGAATTAAGCGGCATTTTTCACTTATACATCCCAATGGCACATATATGAAAACATAGACCTCCCGTTATTTATTCGCCCAACAGATGATGCTTGGTGTGTGGAAAGAATCACAGCCCTCTAAAAGTCGCGATTTGTGAGACAGCGTATGAAACACTCCAGTGGCCTTCCGTCCATAAGGGAGGGACCAGCCCTGACCCCGCCCATTGTTGTCACTAGCAGAGGGCTCATGGCTCTCTGGTGTTCCTTGTGCACATAAGTAACTGGTCTCAGCCCTGCCTGCCCACGAGAATGTAAGTCCCATAAGGACAGGGCCCAGCTGTGCCCCCCTTCACTGCTGTATCCTCAGCATGAGCACTGTCCTGGGCATCGGGTAGGTTCTCAGTAAATATTTGGTGTAGTCCTGAATACAGGACTTGGCACATAGTAAGTGCTCAATGAATATTAGCTCTATCTCCATTATCATCACCACCACCATTTTTTTATTTTATTTTTTTAAAGTTTATGTATTTATTTTGAGAGGGGGGAGTGGCAGAGAGCGAGAGGGAGAGAGAGAATCCCAAACAGTCTCCATGCTGTCAGCACAGAGCCTGACGCAGGGTTCAGTCTCACGAACCGTGAGATCATGACCTGAGCTGAAATCAGGAGTCAGACGCTTAACCGACTGAGCCAAGCAGGGGACCCTAAACAGTTACTTTAAAGAAAAAGAAAAGATGCCTGCCACGCTGGACCTGGAGTGGGTCCTTCTTTCAAACAGCACAGCGTTGCAGGGTAGGGTACAGGCTGTGAGAGCTCAGGGGTCGGAGGGCTGGTGCCGTGCAAGGTCAGATAATCCTGCAGGCAGTATGGTGGTTTCTGGTTTTTCACGCGTCCTTTCTTCAAGCAGGTGTCTCCTCCCCTCCTCCATCACCCCCAGCCCCGCCCCACACCTGCTACCCTTGCCAACGGCTGGGGGTTCCTTCTGCACAGAATGGATGCCAGCTCCGCTTAGGACCCCTCCTTTTCCTTGCCGTCTTCAGATCTTTTCTGTGGGAAAGTCTGTGGCCAGAGGAAAGTTATTTGCTACCTAGAGCTCCCTCTGCTGATACACCGGGTGGACGATTCCCTGGAAAAGCAGCCTGTGTCAGAAGCACAGCTGGGTGTCTGTCTGGCAGGACGTGCTGCCTGCCTGTGTCTGTGGTCTGACCAGAGACTATTTCCTTTTCTTGGGTGGAGTGGGGGGGGGGAGGGGGGTACAGGTGAGGCGTGCTTGTGACCTCACGTGCTTCGGTGGGCCAGGGGTGGCTTTCGGCATCCTGGCTCCTCTGACCTCCATGTGCCCAGGGGCCACGGTGCTTTGCATGTGCTTGACTGAGAGAATCAGAGATGCCTAGGATGCGACCACGTTCTGTGCATCCTCCCACTAACACTGCCAAACAGGTGACCCATGTTTATGATGTCTGTGTGATGTTGAAGTGAAACCAAGGGAGAGGTGCTAAATTTTTTAAGACCAAAGTCAGGGTCACAACAGAGCCTGGGTCAAAACAGGCTCTAATAAACCAAAAAGAAACAGACACATTAAGATTAAGACAAATTAAGATAAAAAAAAAAAAACCCATGTATTTGACTACATTTGACTCTTAGGCTGAAGTTTATCTAAATTCAGAAGGCATGTCATGCCCTAGCTCTCTGGTACCTTCTGTGAGGAGTAGAGAAGGGGAGAGCATTTCTTTACAGACCAGCCTGCCAATATGAGCAGGCTAACATTCCTTCAGTGCTGCCACTGGCCAGTGCCAATATTTTATATGAAATAAAGGACACTCTGTTTTATACTCTACCCTGATCCCTACCCCCAACAGTCTTAGGACAGAAGTATTATTTTTCTTCATCTTTTATGGACTGTAATAATGAGGTTCGGTAATGTTAAGCAACTTGCGTAAAATCACACAGCTAAAAAGTTGCTCAGATAGTTATGGGTTCTGCGAAGCACTTGTAAGCACCAGGGTCTAATCCACCAGCTGGTGTTTATTCTATGCCCGGAGTTTACTCTGTGCCCTGCACTATGCAAAGTGCCAGAGAGAGAAGAGGTCCTTGCCCTTGGGGGGACTTAGAGTCTTTTGTCAAAATGGAAGACTAAATTTAGTGCTGCTTCCTCCAAGCAGCCTTCCCAGACTACCTCCCCCCCCCCCCCGCTCCGATACCTATGGAAACTCATAATTGACACTTTCCTACTGTTTGTTAACGAAATGAAAAATACCTAACATTTACTGAGCACTTATTATGTTCCGGTCTCTATACAAAAACCCTGTATATGCGTTATCTCATCTAGTCCTTCTGAGAAATCTATGAGAAAGGCCCTTTTAATACCCCCCATTTTACAGATGAGGAAACTGAGGCATAGAGAAGGTAAACAATGGATGCCAGAAGTCTCAGTTAAAAAGCAGCAGACCTGGGCACCTTGAGGGTGAAGACCCCTCTTCCCTGATTTCCCTCCTAGTCTCCAGCAGTGCTGGGCACACCCAACAGCTCAGAACTAATTGCTGGCCGATCTTCTCTCCCCTCATTTGAAACTGATGATCAAACAAGAAATGGGTGTGGGGTTGTGGAGGGAATCCCACAAATCAGTTGGAACTTCCTTAGAGCTCTGGCTCTCAGTTAACATGAGAATAAGAACCGTATTTAAAAAGAAAAAATTCCTTAGGGAATCTTCTTAATATCTATTTTTCTCTTGCCCAGCGTGGTTCCTGGCGCATAATAGGGTCCAATATATCTGTGTTGAATGACTGAATGAGCTTTAAAAATTCTACAGAGACTTGCTGCTGTTGTCACGGCTGCTGCTGCTGGAGTATTTCAGCCCCGTCTTCTATATCAAGCTCTGTGTAGATGCTCCAGGTGCTGTCTGTCTGTCTTGGGGCAGGAAGATAATCTCGGCGACCCTAGTAGCTCGCCTTCCTGCCCTCCTATCTCAGGTGATTTTTCATCCTGAAAACCTCACATAAGCTGTTTATGGCATCCATAACCTGCCCAGAGCTTTTAAACCTCTTTCTTGCATGGCTTTTTATGAGTTGAGATAAACAAACAACTCTCTCTCTCTCCAGGGACTGGGAGGCCTGGATCTTTAACCTCACTCTTTCAGCCTGTGGCCCCCAGGGGAGCTGAACCAAAGCATGGGCCCCAGAAGACCATGGTTAAACGTGTCACGTGCAGGAAGCAGATAACATCGTTGCTGTTTAGAGGAAAATGCAGCAGAGACCTTGAAGCAGAGACAGGCTGGAGGGAGCTGATGCCAAGAGTCCCCAGGGCAGCCTCTGATGGGATTGGAAAGCTCTGTTTCGACACCAAGGAAGAGTTCTGGGGACATGACATGATGATGCTGGGGCCCATCTATCTCATCCAATCCATCATTTGGCATTGAAGACACCAAATTATTTGGAGGGGAGTGACCTGCCTAAAGTCATGCAACATCGTGGCCGCATGGGATAGACGACGGTACCTGCCTCTCCTGTACCACTGCCCTCCTGCCCATAAGACCATCATCCCTGTAGAACATCCGGGTGGTTGCAGGGAAGCTAGCTTCTCCCCAGTGCCCACGATGGTGTATGGGACCTCGGCCCAGCTGATCAGCACGTTCCATGCTCCTGGCTACCTTGCTTGGTTAGGGGTGACCTGTGACCTAATACTAGTTCAATCAGAGAGCATCTCTGCACCTTTGAGGAGAATGCTGGGAAACAGTGACCCTCCTTCCTCTGGGCTACAGATGAACAAAGGATACAAGTAGTCTCAGCAACTGATGTTGTGACATGAAGAGAGAGCCTCAGGATGAAACAGACCCCATGAAAGGCAGAGAGCAGAGATGGGAAAGAAAAGGAATTCTAGGTCATCATTCTGAGTTGCTGGATCAAACCTCACCTGATGCCTGATGTCTTTAAAATAATCAGTTACATGATCCAGTCCACTCTATTTTTAAGACAGTTAGAACAGAGATTTTTATTAATGATAACCAAAATACTCCCAAGAGATAAATAGATGACAGAAGGCCAAAGAGCTTGCCTCTTCTTCTATCTCGCTCCTGGTTAGGTGGGCTGAACCCAAAGGGTCTGCCTCTGTGCCTTTCCACAGGCCTGGCCAGGCTACAGATATTCCAAAGGCTGAGTCTAATCTGCAGTTTAGAATCCCCGCTAGCTGGTCGTTTACACTCTCGGTTCAGGGAAGTGGGTTGGCTTGTTATATGGGTCCAGAAAGCATTTTCTAGGAGGTCACTCCCACCCCACCCTCAGGAACCAATAGCACTTTGTGCATCTCTCTCAAATCACACTGACCTCACTGCTTTTTAATGACCAACACCTACATCGGGATCCCCTTTGGACTCCAAGCTTGCTGAAGGGGAGACTAAGCCTTACCTTTGGATCCCTGCACCTGGCCCCGTGTGTGACACAAGTCTGATGTTCACGGATTCTTGACGAGTGGATGAAACCATGTCTTTCCCCTCTCTGCCTCCCTCTCTGATGGATCCTGTTTATTCCTGTACTTTCTTCTCTTTAAAAATTAGGATGAGGTTTCAAAGCACTGCAGACAAGATGCAAAGCATTCGCCCCTGCGTCCCCGATTTACAAACCGGGGATTTACTCTGCTACTGTCTTCTCATAGTGCTAAGGCCTGTCCGGGACACCCACTCCCTCTCTCTGCTCACCATGGGTTCAGGGCTGCCGTGTATAAAGCCCTGGGCGAGAGGACAAGGGAGGGAAAGAGTGGAAAGACTGAGTCAGAGAAGGCTGGGGATGAAACTTGAGTCCGTTGGGCTCATCAGTCTAAAATCTCATTGACAGACAGGGAAGCTCGGGCCCTGGGAGGAGTCCTCCTCGCTCAAGGTCACTGGGACAGTCCAGCCGGGATGGGAAGGAACTCCACTTTACAAGGCAAGACCCGTGACCCCAGAAGCTGAACCCCGCACAGACAGGAAGGTAGGCTTCGGGACGGATGGGAAGAAAGACTGGCGGAAGGCTCAGCGGCCAGACCTGGAAGCTTGCAGCCTTTCAAGGTTGAGACACTGCTCCAGTGGGTGCTCCCTTCCCAACCAAAGCCCTCGCTCGCCAACTGGGTTTGGAGTCTCTTGGCTTGTTTGTCCTTAGGGACCAGAGAAGTGACTCAGTGAAGCACTTAGTAAGTACATCGTTGGCTCTGGAGGGTGGGGTGTGACTCAGGAGCCACTCACAGAAACTCATTCATAGCCTCCTCCCTGCCCCTTCAAGCCAGGGATCCAGGGATCCGCCGCGTGAGACCCTCCCGCGGCTCTGACACTCCTGATCCGTTTCTCACGTCTCCACCTGCCCAGCCGTCTGTGTGCCCGTGGAAGACACCTGGACTGCAAACTCCTGGGCGGGGAGTCCGCTCCGCTCAGCGGCCTCGTGCTTGCTTCCCTCGTGGGAGGCAGGGTCTCAGGACCCCCAGATCTCCCTGACCTCCCCTGGATTCTGAGCGGGCCCACCCTCACCCAAAGCTTCCCCTGCTCTTCTGCCCTCCCCTCCCTCCCTGTGTCGTGGAAACTGTCCCCTTCTCCCCCACCCCGCCGCGACTCTTGCGGTGGAGGGTGTCTGACCTCTCTGCTCGCCCCCACCCCCTTCCTTTCCCTCCTCCTCTTTCCTCCCTCGCTCCGCCCCCAGGCCCCGCCCCCTCGCCACCCCGGCCCGCGTTCCCCCCCCCCCACGCCCCCCCCCCGGGCCCCCGGGCCCCCGGCCCGCCACCACCCCCCTCCGCCAGCCGAGGGCTGTGTGGGCGCGGGGGGGGGGAGCCCCACGGGCCAGGCCCCCGCCCGCCCTGCGCGCCCCCTCCCCGAGCGCGCGCGCCCGGCGGCCCCCTCCGCGGCCTCCCGCTCCCCGCCTCCCCCCGCCTTCCCCTCCTCCTGGTGACGTCCGGGTCCCTGCCCGTCTGAAAACTCCGCGCCGCGGCGGTGGAGGCGGCGGCGGCGGCGGCGGCGGCGGCGGAGGAGGAGCAGCGGCGAGCCGAGGCGGCGGCGGCGGCGGCGGCGGCGGCGGCCCGAGCGCGAGCCCGAGCGGCAGCCGGCGGCCGCGGGAGCCGCGGGGAGCGCGGGGGCGGCCCGGAGCGCCCGGGGTCCCCGCGCCCCGCTCGCCCGCCGCGCTCCGAAGATGGTGGCGGCGCCGTGCGCCCGGAGGCTGGCCCGGCGCTCGCACTCGGCGCTGCTCGCGGCGCTCACCGTGCTGCTGCTGCAGACGCTGGTCGTGTGGAATTTCAGCAGCCTCGACTCCGGGGCCGGGGAGCGCCGCGGGGGCGCAGCGGCCGGCGGCGCGGAGCAGGCGGCCCCGCGCCGGGAGCGTCGGGACCTGCCCGCCGGGCCGGCCGCAGCCCGCGGCGGCGGCGGCGGAGGAGGAGGACGGGGGCCCCCGGCGCGGGCGCGGGGAGGCGGCCCCGGAGAACCCCGGGCGCAGCAGCCGGCCAGCCGGGGCGCACTGCCCGCGCGGGCGCTGGTAAGATGCCCTTTCGGCTCGCGTCCCGGAGGGAGGGGGGGGGGGGTGTGTGTGTGAGAGGGAGGCAGCCCCGACCCCACGCCCCCCACGCCCCCCACGCCTCCGCCAGCCCTTGAACCCAGGGCGGCAGACTGGGACTCCCCAAGCCTGCTGGCTCCACGTCCCTTTCCCTGGAAGCCGGGGCGGGGTCCCTGCCGAGGTTCGGGGGCCGTGGGCTGCCCCATCCCGAGTCTGAGGACTGCCCCCTTGGGGTCT
This sequence comes from Panthera tigris, assembly GCF_018350195.1. Classification (NCBI taxonomy): domain Eukaryota; kingdom Metazoa; phylum Chordata; class Mammalia; order Carnivora; family Felidae; genus Panthera; species Panthera tigris. Next base: position 27,650,886 of record NC_056675.1, on the reverse strand, counting down.
GGGGAAGTTGTCTCCAGAGGAGGCGCTTCGGGGGTTTTCGGAGCCTGGCCGGGTTCCCGTTCCCCGTCACTCTTGCTGGGCGCCCCGACTTGCACTGTGCGTGTGGGTGTTGGTGCCTCGCTCTCTGTCTGAGTGCGTGGATCGTGCCCGGGCTCCTCAGCCGCTGCTCATGGGCGGTGCTCACAGCATCTCTTCGGGTTTTTGCTGAGCTGAGTGCAGAGAACTCAGGTCCCTGCTTGGGGTCTCCTGGTCTTGTCCTGGCCTCAGCTGGGGTCTGGGATCGGTATCCCACAGCCCCAGCCGACTCCCGGAATCAGGATTCAGCCTTGGGCGCCTGGTCTTACTTCTCGGGCTCCCGTCTGCCATCTCTGGCTGTCTGAGACTCGTGTCTCTACCTTCTCCGTCTCTAACCTTGTCCTCTCCCCGGTGCCCTCTCTGACTTTCCTCAGCCTGCTCTCCAGTGATGGGGCATGCCCCCTTCTCCTGGATGATGGTTCTGTTCCCCGTGTCTCCTGTGTAGCCGATTGCCGTCACCACAGCTGTGTGTCTGACCACCTCATCACGACTTCGGCTCTCGTGGGTTTTCTTTGCTTTTCCTTGGGTGTGAACAGTCTGAGCTCTGAAACTGTTTTTTTCTGCAGATCTTCTGGGGCCATCTGGGTGTCTTCCTGTTCTGTACCCCCCGCCCCCTTTCTCCAGGGATGTCTTTCACACCTTCTCTGGGCTGTCTTGCTGAGAGCCGACTGAGCTAGGACACCCAGGACAGGAGGTCAGAGTCCCCAGCTCTGGGCCAGGCTGTCACTGTCCTGTGGGTGTGAGTGACTGTCTTAAGGAATAACAACGTGCAGGGTGTCTGTCTGTATCTTCCTCATGCCATCTGCCTACAGGGATTCTCCTAGTCCTTGGGGGACATCAGATGCCAGGGGTTAGTTTTAGGATTCTTAGCCACTGACTGAATACATATCTGTGTCGTTCGTCGCTCTGGGAGCCCTCACTGAAGATTGTCTTCAGGCACAGCGTGATGCTTTTTGATCTGTTAAACTTCTTTGGAATCGGCGGCGACCCTCTTTGCCAGAGCGCGGCTTTTTGTGCCTGTGGGCAGAGCAACCCCAGGACGTGATGTGACGGCATTTCGCTAGCTTGTCTGCGTGGGTAGCAGGTAGATGTCTTTCCCTCATTTGTAGAGGTGGGGGGAGACTGGAGTGAGATTCCCGATGGAGAACCAGAACATTCCCAATGTCCTGTGGCCGTTTATTTACAGAGAAGAGTATTCCCAGACGCTGTCTTTGAAACTCCTGGGGTGACTTGGGATATGTTTGGGCAGAAACTCAGTGAGAGGTTCTTTGTGGATTTGGAGCCCTTCCGGAGAGTGGGGTGGAAGAGGGCTCGGGATGTGCACCATTGGCCCGGAATGGGAATGTGTACGATGAACATGGGGGCATGGGGCTTCCTATAGCCTTTGCATCTGGGGTTCACACAGGCACCAGGAGGTATCTTTGGGTGCAGAGACCACATGTTGACAAAAGTGGAGAGAAGGAAGGAGGCCTGGATGGCTGATTTCTTCCTGGGTCCTTGACATTTTGAGTACTCTGTCCACACTCCGTGTGTGTGTGTGTGTGTGTGTGTGTGTGTGTGTGTGTGTGTGTGTTTAATGTCCTCCTCTCTTCTCTCTGGGTGTCTACCTGCTGTGGTTAACTGTTACCTCTCCTGGATTTGTATTTTACTTTCTCGGCTTGTCTGTCTCGTCTCTTTCCCCTGCCCCACGTCTACCCCCCTCACCCTGCTAGCTCCTGAAATCACAGCGCAGACACGCTGGATGGAGCCAGGGGTCGGCCCTCCCCTGGCTGTGCCCACCCAGCCCCTGCCCTTCCATGGGGCTCAAGGAGACCAGAAGAGGGCAGGCTGTTCCCAAAGTCCGATGTCGCCTGAGCTTGGGTTGCAGTCTAGGAGAGGACCAAACCTTTTCCAGAGCCCCTAAGGCCCTTGCAACATGTGGTTTCTCTGCAGACCCTGCCAGGGCTGCTGGCGGGATGCTTTGGGGGGTGGATTCAGGAGTGGGACATGAAAAAAAAATTCCCTGTGATTTTCCAGGTGGCTCACTTAAAGAGCTGGTGAGACGCATGCTTGGGACATGATGCTTCATCTCTGCACTCTGTGGAGGGTGGGGCTCGGGCCGGCTGGGCAGGGGGGGTTCTCGAAGGCAGAGGGAATCTGTCCCTCCGCCCCCCCCCCTTGGTGGCGCTGGTGGGTGTGTCCCAAAGAGTGTCAGGCAAGCATTGCCTCTAGAGCGTTTTCTGAAACAAGACCTTGCTGCTTCCTTGTGCCCATGGCCCCGGAGCTTCCGCACTCGCACCTTCTGTGTCTGGGGAGCTGCGCCCCAGTGGAAGGACATGATTATATTTTTGGTGCATCTTAAGAAGCCAAGAAGAAACATGCTGTTTCTCCAGCAGACAGAGTCAGACACAGCATGAGGATGGCCACAAGATGAGCATATCTAGAAAAGATTTCCAAGCTCCTGTGTCCCCCTCAGCCTCTTTCAAAGCTCTTAAATATTAGCATTATCAGGTGGCTTGCTGCAGAGTTGTGGCCGAGACGCCGATTCCTTTCCTGGGTCTCCAGTAAGCTGTGGATTTGTCTGTCGCCTCAGAATTTATGAAACAGATGGGCTCACTTATCGAGGGAGGAAAAACACTGGGGAGAGTGTCAGAAAGCTCACACTCCAGTTTCTGAATAGACTGGGGAGAAGGGAAAGAGAGCTGTGTGCATCAATGTCAGGAGAGTTTCTTTTCTTGCCCTTGGCCTCCAGCGAGGCCTCTGGAGGTCCCCACATTTATTGCTTGTGCCCTTAGATAAACTGCTACTCAGTAAGTTTCATTTAAGGAACCGAATTTTTAATTGCCCTCACACACATGCGTGCTTAGGATGGTGTTTCTGTGTCGACTGACCCCTTTGAAATGTTGGTTTTTCGGCAGAAATTCCTCATATTCCACATTGCTCAGATAACTCAGGACTTTTTCAGACCTTGGCAATGACTTTGAAAAATTGGTTTGCAGTATCCAGATCACCTCTGCTTTTAACAGCCTGAGAGGTGTGGCTTCTGTTTTTATCCAAATGTTTCGAGACCAGAGAGAACAGAGGATGTTTTATTGATGGTTTGGTTTCTTTTTTTTTTTTTTCACACTCTCAATGGGGTTTTATTTTGCTTGAGCAATACATTACACTTTGTATACAGAAATACGCATCATTGAACAATATTTATCTTACTGCAAATGTTGCCATCTGCTTAATCATATACTGGAAAATATTAAATAGAGTAGATAAATAAAAGCAGAAATTATTAGACATGTAGGTGTATGTATGTAATTGTGTATATACGTTTGCTTTCCTTCCAGTCTCCTCACAGTTTAGATATTCTCTCTAGTTTATTAGTTTATTAGTTTTTTTTTTTTTTTGAGAAAGAAAGAAAGAGAGAGAGCATGAGTGGGGGAGGAGTCAGAGAAAGAGGGAGACACAGAATCTAAAGCAGGCTCCAAGCTCTGTGCTGGTAGCACAGAGCCTAACATGGGGCCCAAACGCGCAAACTGTGAGATAATGACCTGAGCCAAAGCTTAACTGACTGAGCCACTCCGGGCGTCCCTAGTTCTTTTTTTTTTTAATCTTCTGAAAGTTTGCATGACAAGATACTTGCTCGTCTGCAAATAAGAAGCCAAGGTGTAAGTCCCTGTTTCCTGGGGAATCATCCAACTTTGATCCATAGGATCCTTTCTTTATAGGAAAGGAAATATGGTGTTTTGAATTATAGCAGACACCTGACATCCTGTGTGTGTGTGTGTGTGTGTGTGTGTGTGTGTGTGTGTGTTTCCCAGAAAACAAAATATTCTTAAGTATATCTCTGTAGTCAGGGGCTGCCCTCTCACCCAGAGCTATTTATGGTCAGTGGGGCCATAAATCTGCCTGCAGAAAGACGAAAGGTGCACATTGCCAATATAATCGGACGGCAGGCACAAGGTGCACTGTGTAAGGGCTGACCTCCTCTCTGTCTTTTGGTTAATCCTGCCCTAAGACTTGTCACTTAGGAGAACGCTCCCTTCTTTTTCTTTTTCCCTTTGCATTTCCCCATTTCTGTTGACTCTGGTCCCCATATTTCAGAACCTAGAAGATACTTTGGAGAAAATGAAAAATAAAACATAACCTCAATCCCAACAAACTCCAAGTTCAAAGGAAAAGGCATGGGAGCAGGACAAAAAGTCATAGCACACATGAAAGAGACCTCTGTGAAGTGTCCTTGGGTCTGAGACACCTGGGTTCAAATCTGGCTCTGCTCTTGGCCATCTCCATGACCTTGAGCAAATCATTCTGCTCTGCTCCTCTGAAAAGCTGGGCTGCCTCATAGGGTCATGTGAGGATGAAGTGTATTCATACATGTGAACTGATTGGGGCCTGGCACACGAAAATGCTCAAATGTGAGCTGTTGTTCTTAAAAAGAAAGTCTTAGTATGTTTGAAAATAAGCAATTTTTCGCAATTATTCATTTTCCCATGGAAAGTGGGGTTTGAATGAAATCCAAGGCAGTAGAGTGCGTCCAACACTGCTGTGTGGGCCAGACTTGGAGAAGGATAGAATGTGCTACAGGGAGGAGCACTAATATTTATTGAGTGCCAGCTGTATGCCAAGCATCCTGGAGATGGTTTGCATAAATTATGTTATTAAATGCTCACACACACATGCAAAAAACAAAAAAAAAAAAAAACAAAAAAAACCACGATGGAAGGAGGCACGATTCAATTTACACAAAATTCTTTGCAAATATTGCCTTACTGTCTCAGCCAGTCTTCCCAGCTCTGTGGGATAGGACTGTTTCTGTTCCCATTTCACAGATGAGGAAACCGGCTCAGAGAGGTGAAGCACCTTCTCACTAAGAGCCCTGTGCTGGGGAGTCCCAGACCTGGGATCCAAACCCGAGTCCGCCTTCTTCCGATGGACCTACAGGTTTCTGAGCACCTTGTGTGTGCGGTTCTTTGAGAAACTCTTCGTGCGGCCAAACTGTTCTTGAAAATCTTGAGACCACATTTCTCACTTCTCACCGCGGGTTTCCAAAAAATGTGCCGACCCTAGAGGAGGAGGAGGGCTGCAGCTTGCATTGAATCAGACCCCTAAACAATGACACAAATAGGGAATAGGAATAAAAATGATAATGACTCTCCAGAAAGCAGTTATAAGGTACCAGGCACTGTTTTAAGCGCTTCTTCTGTATTAACTCATTTATTCCTTCAGCGAATTGTGTTACAGTTGTGACAGTTGTGACAACAGTCATGGTGCTTAATGGAACTAGGCCCTGTTCTGGGTGTTTTACAAACATTAACTCATTTCAACCTCACGCTGCAGAGGAAACTGAGGCACAGGGAGTTTCAGAGACTTTTCCAAGGTTCACAGTTAAAAATGGCAGAGGCAGGATTTAAACCCAGGCATTCTGGGCTCTTAACTCCTCTGTTCCACACCCTCCCTCTTCTAAGCATGTTGAGAAGGTCCCCAACCTTAGAATCACAATGCTTCAAGGAGGCACAGAGGTGGTTGATTCCGTCACAATGCCCAGCCCCAAGCACGGATTTTTATGGTCCTAGAATGGTAGGTTAACACCCTAGAGTGAAGCATGCAGCGTCCATACAAGGGTTGAACTAGAACTGCTAAGTTGGCCCAGAGGAAGGAGTTTTGAACTCCGCTCTCTCTAGCCAGGAAAGGAAGGAAGGAGGGTGCAACACAGGGTTCCTTGCCCAGTGGAAATAGCCCTTCATTCATCATCAACGGGCTTCCTGCTTCTGCCCCCGCCCAGTTAAACTGCTCTGTGGTTCTTTCCGGAGGAGCCCATGGCTTGCCCCCGAGAGCCTGGGCGAGGCAAGGAGGTATCTCTAAGAACATGCAGGTCGATTGTCTCATGGCACTTCCTTCCGCCAACAACAGAAACTACCCGTTTGCCCGCAGATAGTCATCAGGTTGTGCCCCTCTGATACTTGTGGTTAATGTTGCCTCCTCCCCCTACTGGAAGCCAGAGATGTTGAGAAGAGGGAGATAGGGAGGGTGGATGGGTGTCACCTTGACCCGCTCGACACTGGAGTGAGCAGGGAGACTGGTATTATTAGCATCAGGGCCTATGAGCCCAGACAGCCAGCCAGGTGGGGAAGGAGGGCAACTAAGGGCATTTCCAAAGTCTCTTTGGGAGGAAGATCTCCCCTTTCTGGACCCTCTTTGGGCAGTGAAATGGGTTTGTTCTGTCTCTGGCCCGGTTTGTCGCAGCCAGATGACTGCTGGCTTATCTGGGTATCTAATCCAGGCTAATGTGTCTGTGGATTCTAATGACGAGCGTTTCTCCTCCCAGGGAATCCTTTGCTGTAATCCTTGGCCAGGAGAAACACTGGTTAAGCCCAAAGGAGTCAAGCTGATGGGGTGGAGAGGTTGATGCAGGGGTCCTTTCCCCAAGGGGCGTGGCCACTGTAACTGTGATCATAACAGTGAGGAAGGTGAGCAGGATCTCTCTTCGTTGAAAGTTTACCTTACACCAGACCCTGTACAAGTACGAGGAAGATGTGATCTCATGAATTCCTACAAGGTGCCACAGCTCAGTCTCCTCTGTTTTACTGATTGCAAATAATAACAACTAAGGCAAGAAGTTGGATGGAAGTTGAACAGCTAAGAAGTGGCCAGTTATAGGAATTGAAGGTTGGTGGTGACTTCACATACTGTGTTCTTAATCTCTGTCCCCAGTTGAGTAAGTCCCTTGTCCCTCCCTCTCTCCTCTCACATCTGTTGATTCACAAGTGCACCTGTGCTTACATCCATCTGTGCATGCATTCATCCATCCATCCATCCATCCATCCATGCATTTATACATCCATCCATCTATCCATCCATCCATCTATCCATCCATCCATCCATCCATCCATCCATCCATCCATCCATCTATGCATTTATGCATCCATCTGTCTGTCCTCCATCTATCCATCCATCCATCCATCCATCCTCCACTCCAACAGTGAGAGCATGGCAGGCACTCTGCCCAGCGCTGCCACGACCTTTATGAACAGGACAGATGTACTCCCTGCCCTTGGGAGGATCACTGCAGTGAGCTTCCATCAGGTGAAGGGTAGCGCCATTGCCAATACTCAGGCTATCAACAGAGAGGTTCCTTTCGAATCCTAGCCTAATTCACTGCTGGTTTCACTTCCCCAGAGTGGCCTCTTGCACACAAGAAGAAGGTTTCGTCTGGACAGGTTGGGGGTCAGGAATGGTGTGATTCAGGGGCCTGGAAGCCCTCAAGTCTCCCACCAATGCCCCAAACTGCCTAGCATGAGGTCTGGACTGCTCCACTCATGGGGCTCAAGCTCTTCATATTGCTTAATAAGGAGCCTGGAGATTAGCAGTGAGCTGCCTGAAGGTTGCAAGGGGAGCAGGTGGTCAGAGGCTGTGGGGCCTGGGAGGCGTGTCCTGTGATGTTTGCGGGCCAGAGGGAGTGCTCTGACATTTGGAGTTCATAGCATCTGAACTCCGCCATTCATATCTGTGGGACTCAGATGTGTTACTTCAGCTCTCAGGGGCCCAATTTTCTCATGTGCAATGCACGAACCATGAAGGCACCTACCTGGGAGGGCCTGGTGATGAGGCACAACTCTGGCCCGTGATCAGTGCTCCCGTTTTCATTCCTGATTCGTACCCTTTGGGTAGGTTTTGTTTGGCCACACAGTATATTAAAATAAAAAGGCACTGAAGTTTGAGGATTAAGATATGCTATAAAACGATACGGATTATTGAAATTACTTTAAAAAGTCACAAGATCTGGCAGTGCGGGGCCCACATTCTTGCTTGTTTTTCAACTGGCCGGGCTGTGGAGGGACTGTTTCTGAGACCCTCCAGATTCCTGAGACCACTACCCCCCCCCCCCCCCCCCCCCCGCCCCAAGATCTTTTCTTTCCCCTCTTGTATCTGACTGGCCCCTTTAGGCTGCTGAATTTGCAACCTCTCTCTGGAAGATGTCCCTGTTAAAAATAAGTGCCTGTGGTCACCTGTCAATTATCCCCATGCGGTTTATTCACAGCACTTACTAACCTGACTGCTTTTGCTTGCCTTGGGCATGATGGAGGTTCTCTTCCCTTTCTTGCAGTGGGTGAATACTCAGAAGATGCAAATTCTTACAAGGATTAGGCCATTGTGAAGGCAGCAGTCCTCAACATTCTACAAGTCTGGTAAACCAGCATGCAGAGAACGTGCCGTTTTGAATGGCCTGCCTTCCCCGCACAGCCTCGCCCCACAATAGCATGTATCGGGGTGTTGAGGGTTTCCTGAGAGCTGGGCACGGCAGGTGGAAGAGTGGAACGTTCTACTGGAGCACCTTGGCTTGGATTCCAGCACTGTCAGGGACCAACTGTTACTTCTGTCTTTTTTTGTGTGCCTTTTTGGCTCTTCTGTCAGATGATTAAGCCCACTGCCCACCCTGGGTCGAGAGGACCTAATTCGATGAATAGATGAGAATGTGCTTGGTAATCCCTAGGGAACCAGGAACCAGTGAATGAGGGAAATCACTAGAGACTTCCCACCCACCCATCAGTGTGCACGTTAATTCACCAGGTCACTTGAGCTGCCGTGTGCAGGGCACTGTGCAGAGCACGTGGGGAAGACAGACGGGCCTCCACCCTTCATGGACTTGATGGTCGTGGGGCAGGGTGACCCCTAGATAAACAGAAACCAGAAAAAATTTAAAAATCAAATTGTTACAGGGACACCTGGGTGGCTCAGTTGATTAAGCGTCCGACTTTGGCTCTGATCTGTTCTGATCATGACTTTTGTCATGATCTCACAGTTCCCGAGTTCAGGGCCCCGTGTCGGGCTCTGTGCCGACAGCAGCCTGAAGCCTGCTTCAGATTCTGTGTCTGCTTCTCTCTCTGCCTCTTCCCTGCTTGCGCCCTGTCTCTTTCTCTCTCAAAAAAAAAAAAAAAAAAAAAAAATTACCAATTTTTTTAAATAAAAAAAAAATCAAATTGTTACAGGCGTACCAATGGAAGCAGTTGGGGAACTGAGAGAAAACAGGAGGCAGCCGGTGAGGATTTTTGGAGGGTGAGGTGGATTAATTTTATTTAGTTTTGGTTGATGGACACCTTTTGCCAGAGTAGCTCCAGACTGGTCCCAGGAATCCCAAGTGTGGTTTGCACCCCAGTTCTGATTTGCCAGTGATTAAAGCAGCTTTTTCTTTTTTTTAATATTTGTTTTAAGTTTATTTGTTTATTTTGAGAGAGGGAGACAGAATCCCAAGCAGGCTATGTAGGGTCAGTGGAGAGCCCGATGTGGGATCATGACCTGAGCCCAAATCAGGAGTGGGATGCTTCACTGACTGAGCCACCCCCCTGCCCCTTAAAGCAGCTTTTAATAGAGTTTCTGTCCATATCTCTGCAAAATTTATTCAGTTCTGAAATTTGAGGTATATTCTTTTAAGTGTTTTTTTTTTAACTGAAATGTACTGCATAAACAAAAGTGCACATTATTCTAAATGCACACCTCAGTGGGTTTTCACAAACTGAACACACCCGAGTAACCCACACATCAGACCATCCACCACAGCCCCCATGCACACCACCCCTGCTGCTTGGGTGAATGTTTTTAAAACTTGTAATGCTGTTTGTTTCTTTAAACGTGTATTAGGGAAAACATACAAATATTACCATTCAATCAAAATGACAGCTTCAGGGCTCTTACTGCTTAGCATGTGAGTAAAGCAGCGTTTAAGTACAAAAGGTTGGTTACCACGATGAAAATGCGTAAGCGAGAGCACCAAGCCTTAATTGTATCCTAATGATGGCATCCGTTTTGGTGGTTAATGACAAGGAAGTGCCCGAATGACCAAACTTTGGTAAATGTCAGGTTAACCCGCGTGAAGACACTTTGTTCCTTTGGTAAACAGCAGTGCCATTTTGTTCTGACGTTTGAGTGGAGGGGATTTAAGTCACACATTAGGAACTGTGCACTGGGTCTGAGCGGAATCTCCCTGATGTTCTCATTTGCTGCCTGTGTCGCTCCTGCAGGAATGGGGCTCCTCCGGCCCGTCTTGGGGACTTGGGTCTGGGTTCTTCATCTGCAGCTCTTAGATTCACGCTGCACGCTGGCCTCGCGTTGACTGTGTATGTCAGCCCCCCATGTGTTGTCACACATGGACTTAACCATGATGAATGCGTTCCCAGATGGGCCTGTAATGACTCCGTTAACTTAACCCCGAATCAAGACTCTCCTGTCCAGAACCAGGGTAGCAGAAACCCAGCACAGCCTGAGTAGCAATTCAGAAGGGCAGCAGAGACAGCTAATCAGTTCATAATGAGCAAGGAGACAAGCAATGAAAAGAGAGCCCAAGGACGGCATGATAGTTTCACAAAGTCTCAGCACTCAACCAGGCTCATGTTAATAAAATAAACAAATGTTTTTGGTCACGGAGAGCTAATGTGTACATTATTTAAGGATAATATTAAAACCAGATTAGATGGGTCAAGTAACAGTGGTTCCCTCATTAAGCATCTTCTCTTTGGAGATGTGGGAAAGTTGCTCTCTTTCTGTTTTTCTTCTTTCCTTGTGAAATGGGGCTTTATTAATTAGAGATGTAATGGGAAATCTTTTTTTCTTTTCCCCCAGACTAGTGGCTGTTTTCTGTTTATTTTTTAATGTAGGACCATGCTTTGCAGATGTTCTCTTTGAAATAAAAGCCTATTCATTGTCTCTCTTTCTCTCTCTCTTTTATCCCCAGCTCCGAAGGGGCAGCCGTTGTAAAAGACACAAACAGAGAACCCCATTTACTTGTCATCAGGCGGTTACAGAAGATTCCATCCCTGATGTAAAATACTCTCATTACCTGCTTTTTTTCCCCCCTGTAGCCCCATTGAGGGATAGTGTTTGAATTGTTGCATCTGATTCTCTCTTGTTTAGAAGACGAGGTGATGACAGTGAACGGGTTAGAGAAGGTAACGCGGAGGTGGGGTGCATTCACGGAAAACGGCCGGGTTTGCAACTGGGCCTGGCCTGGGTTCACTCTTCTGAGGTCAAGAGGCTGACTGCTGTTTTGACTCTCTTTTAGGGTAAAAAAAATAAAAAATAAAAAAAACAAATCACGTGGAGCAAACAAACCCTCTGTCGGAAGGACAGCAGGCGGTATGAACCCCCAACAAGAGTGGACACTTTCTAGAAAATCCCTTTGGGCCACAGATGGAATAAAGGCAGCACTGAATTCTCTTTCTCCTTCTTCTTCTTCTTTTCATTGAAAAATCTTAAATCACTGGCCAACATTTAAGAATCAGGGATTTCAAGCAAACATCGAATTTGGGGTTCCTGTTTAAAAATGTGAAGTTCTGGCCTTCCTTCCCATAGAAGTATACATTTGAGGAAAGGGAGATAGGGCTGCCCCTCCCTACTTAGGGCCCCACTCTCCAGTTTGCCCGTCTCCAACCTGCCCGTCTGCTTTGCTTAATTGTGTTACCTGGAAGACTGCAGTTAGGATTTGAGTGTACGGCAGTCAGAATCACGCTGAAGAGGAGGAAGAGGCCGGTGAGGGTCATTGCTCTGGTAGATTAAACGCTCGCTGGGTTCCTGACGCCGTGCTACACGGCATCTCCTGGGCGATCTCCCCGAATCCTTACAACCACTTTATGACGCTGTCCCCATTCACAGATGAGGAAACTGAGGCATGGAGAGGGTGAAGAATTGCCCAAAGTTGCAGAGCAGTGCCCTTGGCGTTTGAACCCAGGCAGTGTGATCAGGGAGCCTGTGCATCAGATGCCGTGCGTGTGATGCACAATGTTTTAACAGAGCAGCTCTGGTTAGGAATTCTTCAGAACAGCTCTGTGGGAGGGTTGGCACTGTTTGTTTGCCCATTGCATGGATAGAAATACCAAGGCCCAGCAGCGAGTGGGTCACCCAGCGTCAGACTGTGAGGGAAAGTGCAGAACATGCCCCTCTAAAGCAAGGACAGGCATGGAAACGACTTGGACCTGGGCACTGGGGAGGTTGGCGTCTGGCCGTGGTAGGAAGTACTGTCACCAAAGCTCCCGTCATCCTGGCACACAGAACAGGGCAGGGGGGACGGCCTGTACCCTCTGCCTATCGACTCAGAGCAGAGAGGCAGCATCTGGGGGTAATATTTTGATAAGTTGCTGATTTGTATTAAAATAATAATTACAGCAATCATTGCAAGCATGGGTTTCAGGGAGACTCGGCTTCTGGCTGCGAGAAAAAATAATTAACTGCATATTCTCTCAGTCACACGGAAGCCAGGCTTGGCCTTTCTCCTTTGTGTGGGTCCAGCACAGGTTTCGGTGCGGGGCCGAAGGCCACATGTTTTGCCAGGTGCTGTCTCTGGTAACGCGGGTGATGGCAGATTGCCATGCGAGGAGGAACAGACATTCGGCGAACACCATCCTTCCCTACAAACACCAGGGGAAGCAGCCTGCCTGGAATCTGATGGTAGCACCTTCCCTTAAACCAGGAAGCGCACCTCACCCTAGAAGGAAGTAGGATAACAGCTGGAGGAACAAGGATTCGAATCTACCCCGTATTAAGCACTCCAGCACCGACTGGCACCTGACTCTAGCACAGGATTCGTAGCTGATTTCATTGGATGGCTGGATTCTCTTTACGCTTCTGTTTTCGAAGCGGATCAAATGGGCTTGCCTTGATTTTAACAACTTTGCTAAGTTTCTCTTGAAATAGAACACACCTAGTGAAAAGACACAAATCATAAACCAGCTCCACCAGTGGCCATGCTCGAGTAATCGGGACCCGGATCCAGAGCAGAGAGCGTGACAGCTCACCGCCCTTCCGCGCCCCTCGAAGAAATCCTTCTCCTTCCTGCTTCCAGTACCTGCGTCTCCAGGGGGAAACCTTGATCGTGATCTGACCCCGTAGGTTACTCCTGCATCTTTGTAGAAACAGAATCATGCTGTCTGTTCAATTCTGTGCCTGGTTTGTTTTGCTTAGCATTATGTGAGATGAGAGTGTGTGAGATTCTCTCAGAACATGGCAGACTGCAGCCCCCCGAGCCAGGTCCGGGTTGTCTGTTTTTTCACACAGCCTGTGGGCTAAGAATGCATTTCACGTTTGTGAGTGGTTGGGGGAAAAAAAAAATCAAAAATAGAATAACATCTTGGGACATGTGAAAAGTATGTGAAATCTAAATTTCAGGGTGCATACATAAAGCTTTATTGGAACACAGCCACATCCAATTCATTTACATCCTGGCTGTGGCGGATTTGCCCTGTGATGGCAGAGTTGAGTAGTCTGGACCCAGACCACATGGCCCACAAAGCCCAAGGTCTTTACTGTCTGGCCGTCTACAAAACCTTTTGCTGACCCGTTTCCTGTACTTGTAACTGCTCGTTCACGTTGTTGTATGGCATGTCATTGTGGACTATAACACAGTTTACATATCCATTCTGTGTATGGGCCTTTGGGAAGTTCCCAGTTTCGGGCAGAGTGCTGCTGTGAGCATTTTCATGCAGGTGTTTTCCAAAAAAAAAAAAAAAAATATATATATATATATATATATATATATATATATATGTATATATATATATATGTTATGTAAACATTTATGTTAGGTATATACCTAGGAGAGGAGTTGGTTTAAGCATCGCTTTTGTTTTTCATGGCTTGCTTTTCACAAGTGTATTTTAATTCGAGAGTCTTGGTTTTCCTGCTCAGTGATAACTTCTGTGTGTTGAGACTCCAGAACAAGGCTTACTTTCCAGCAGAGTAATTAGGCTTGCAAAATGGAGGGTCCGTAGAACCACCATTCTTTAATGGACTGCCATCCTTCCAGCTCAGTACCTTCAAGGATGTTGGGAACATGCCTGACATTAACTGCTTTAGCCGTTTTTGGGAATGGTGCCACCATTTAATTTCTTCTGCTGAAGCCGCGTCGTCCAAATGACTCTTATCTTTATGCGGCAAAACAGGTCTGGCAGAATTAGGCAAGTTTTTCCGATGTCACTTTCTGCTCCGATTGACTTCTGTTTATCTCTTGTTGCTCTGCTTTCCTTGCTGGGAAGCAGAGGAATACGGCTCGATGTCCCCAATCAGATCTCAAGCCCAGGGTAGCATGTGTCATTTCTCATTGAAACACTGTGCTGAAATGTGCCTTCGGGGACTGCCGACGTTGTGTGTGGCCTCAGCCTTGGAGCTAAGACCCCTCACCCCCACCCCCGAGGAGCTGCCTTGTCAGTGTCGTGGAGCAGGCGTGGGTCCTGTGTCTGTTCCTGCCCGCTCGCCCTCTTCCGCATGACGCCCCACTTTTTCTGGCAGAGACACTCCCAGGGTGGGGAGGACAATGTCAGGATTCCCCGGGATCCACCCATCTCTCAGGGTTCCTCGGCACTGCCTGAAAAATGACTTAATATTCTTTCTGGGGCTTGTCGAAAGAGCTGCGTCAGCTTCCTTTTCTAGCCAGCCCACTTTTCCCAGGCGTAAAGTCCTGCTCGCCTATAGGAGCCTGGCTGCTGGCTGTGCCCTGGTACAATGAACCCACTTTAGGAAGCTCGCCAGAGACCTGCTGCTGTGTTAGTACTCCTTTGAGAAGAAAGTTGGGTTCAGTGGTGAAGGGGTTAGTGGAATTGAAAGATGGTCTCAGCTATCATTTACTGTTATACCTGACTCCGTCTCTGGCAGCCTCAGTTTTAGTCTTTAAAATGGGGCTACAGGGGCACCTGGGTGGCTCAGTTGGTTGAGTGTCCGACTTTGGCTCAGGTCATGATCTCTTGGTCTGTGAGTTCGAGCCCCGCGTCAGGCTCTGTGCTGACAGCTCGGAGCCTGGAGGCTGCTTCGGATGCTGTGTCTCCCTCTCTCTGACCCTCCCCCACTCATGCTCTTTCTCTCTCTGTCGAAAATAAATAAACATTAAAAAAAATTAAGTTAGCTTGTCATTTAAAAAAATAATAAAATAAAATAAAATAGGGCTACACAACATCAGTGCCATTGTGGGTGTGATTCCTGAGTGTGGGATTCCTAGATCAGACACCCTTAATCCTTAAGTATAGTTCTGGGCCCCCCACCAAGTTAATGGTTTGTTTACCTCTTTTATAAAGGTGTGTGTGTGTGTGTGTCTGTCTGTCTGTCTGAAGCTATGTTTATTCTAGGGGATGGCCTTTTCTTTTTATTTATTTTTAAGTTTTTATTTATTTATTATGAGAGAGAGAACAGGGGAGGGGCAGAGAAAGATGGAGAGAGAGAGAATCCCAAGCAGGCTCCATACTGTCTGCACAGAGCCCCATGTGGGGCTCGATCTCACTAACCGTGAGATCATGATGTGAGCTGAAATCAAGAGTTGAACGCTTAACCTACTGAGCCACCCAGGCACCCCAGCCTTTTCTTTTTAAAGGCTATTGTCTAGATGTGTTAAGATACTGTAATTAAAATTTGAAATTCATTTGTCTTGAGAAATCTAGTAGATTTCAAAAGTAGAAATCTGTCAGGCCACACTCATAAAACAATAAGATACATTTATTTTATTTAAAATTTTTTTTAACATTTATTCATTTTTGAGAGACAGAGTGCGAGCAGGGGAGGGGCAGAGAGAGAGGGAGATACAGAATCTGAAGCAGGCTCCCGGCTTCGAGCTGTCAGCACAGAGCCCGACGCGGGGCTCGAACTCATGGACCGCGAGATCGTGACCTGAGCTGAAGTCGGATGCTCAACAGAGTGAGCCACCCAGGCGCCCCTAATAAGATACATTTAAAACTAGCCTCTCAGAGGCAGTCACTTAGAAATTCAAACAAAGAGGGGCGCCTGAGTGGCTCAGTCAGTTGGGCATCTGACTTCTGCTCAGGTCATGATCTCACGGTTTGTGAGTTCGAGCCCCATGTCTGGCTCTGTGCTGACACCTGGGAGCCTGGAGCCTGCTTCAGATTTTGTGTCTTCTTCTCTGTCTCTGCCCCTTTGCCGCTCTCTCTCTGTTTCTCTCTCTCTCAAAAATAAGCATTAAAAAAAAAGAAGAAGAAAGAAAGAAACCTCTTCTAAATAACTGTCAAATCAGAGAAGAAACCAACCTGGAATTTCTGATCATGGGGTGATTAATGCAAATAAGAACACCTCATTTCAAAACCCATGGGATGAGGCTAGCCCTGGGCCCAGAGGAAAATTTATAGCCTATTTCAAAGGCACTTTAGTTTTTGACGTGAAATGTGAACGATTAAAATGATTAGCACACGAGTCCACTTTTTATTTTAGTTTATTTTTTTAATCATGGAGAATAAACAGAAAGTAGGAAAGGGCCATAAATGAAAATAAAAACAGCAATTCATGAAACAGCATGCAAGTATACAGGCATTGCACTGAGATCCCCTCAGGACTCTGAAGCACAGAGTGTTGGTCTGGTTCCTCCCGGAACCTCCCGGAACCTGGTTCCTCCTCTGCAGTTGTGGAGTCTGTGAATAGGCTGCGGGTTCCTTGTTCCTAAGTGGGTGGTCAGTGCTTGTGTTGAGGCTGTTGGACGAAGGAAGCAGTGAGGAACAAGGGGAGCCCGTGCAGTTCGAAGTTACCTGGGCCAGTGAGTTCGATGTTGTCTCGGAACCTGCCCACATCGAGGCAGAGCAAACCTTGTGTCCTTTTTCTCCTACTGGCCTCCTTCCTCCTGAATAAGGAGGCTGGCTGGGCCTGCCTGGGTCTTGTAAACGCCAGCGTTCTCCTTGTCCTGGTGTTCACTACCTGCCAGGGTTGGGTGGGACTGGAGAGTGGTCCCTGGGCAGATGGGTAAGAGGCATCTTTCCCATTAAGCACAGAGCTGGCTCCGTGCAGCAGAAAGGGGATGCTGGCCCGGTGAGCAGGGGGTTGACTTCGGTATATTCCCAGCAACATCCATTGGCGATCTCCCAGGTATCGTGTTCTAAAACTTTTACACGAGTACATGGCTGTATAGATTTGCCCTGGGCGTTCACCCGTGCTGTTTCATTCAGCAGATGTCACCGAGGGCCTGTTGTGTGCCAGGCACTATGCTAGAAGCACTGAATAAAACAGGGGCCCTGCCTGCCAGTAGCTCATGTCCCGGTGGAGGGGACCGATCAGTAAAGGAAGGGGTCACCTGGACAGGCTTTTCCGAGGAGGTGACATTTACGAAGAAACAAATAGAAGGTGGTCACACGTAGCTCAGAGGAAGGGAGGGGGGACAGAATATGACCTTCGTGAGCAAGGGCATACACGCCATCTGGGGACGGACAAAGCCAGGGGCTGCAGGAAACTCCTGGCCACTATAAAGTGGTCTCTGACCGGTGCTCCCCGCAGCTCTGTTCTCATCCTCCCTGTTGCCCTAAAACCTAAAAACATCAACTGGTTTAGACATTATGTGATTTGGAGGTGGAACCCAGCAGATGAAAAAAGTTGACTGTCAATTGTACAAAACCATTCTGGCTCCAGTGATCTTTCCAGAGCTTTTCTGCCGTGACTGCCACTCTCTGTCCGACAGAAACACTCCTGCCTTTGCAGGGGCTTTTCCGATCGCCGCCTGCCCCTTCAGAAGGACGTCCCTTTTCTCTCCCTCCACCTCCACATCAGAACTCCCCTGTCCTGTGCTGCATTCTTCTTTTTTTTTTTTTTAATGAAATTTATTGTCAAATTGGTTTCCATACAACACCCAGTGCTCATCCCAACAGGTGCTCTCCTCAGTGCCCATCACCCACTTTCCCCTCCCTCCCACCCCCATCAACCCTCAGTTCTCAGTTTTTTTAAGAGTCTCTTATGGTTTGCCTCCTTCCCTGTCTGTAACTTTTTTTCCCCCTTCCCCTCCCCCATGGTCTTCTGTAAAGTTTCTCAGGATCCACATATGAGTGAAAACATATGGTATCTGTCTTTCTCTGCCTGACTTGTTCCACTTAGCATAATACCCTCCAGTTCCATCCACGTTGCTACAAAGGGCCATATTTCGTTCTTTCTCATTGCCATGTAGTACTCCATTGTATATATAAACCACGTCTTCTTTATCCATTTGTCAGTTGATGGACATTTAGGCTCTTTCCGTAATTTGGCTGTTGTTGAAAGTGCTGCTATAAACATTGGGGAACAAGTGCCCCTATGCATCAGCACTCCTGTATCCCCTGGGTAAATTCCTAGCAGTGCTATTGCTGGGTCATAGGGTAGATCTATTTTTAATTTTCTGAGGAACCTCCACACTGTTTTCCAGAGTGGCTGCACCAGTTTGCATTCCCACCAACAGTGCAAGAGGGTTCCCGTTTCTCCACATCCTCGCCAGCATCTATAGTCTCCTGATTTGTTCATTTTGGCCACTCTGACTGGCGTGAGGTGATATCTGAGTGTGGTTTTGATTTGTATTTCCCTGATGAGGAGCGACGTTGAGCATCTTTTCATGTGCCTGTTGGCCATCCGGATGTCTTCTTTAGAGAAGTGTCTATTCATGTTTTCTGCCTATTTCTTCGCTGGATTATTTGTTTTTCGGGTGTGGAGTTTGGTGAGCTCTTTATAGATTTTGGATACTAGCCCTTTATCCGCTATGTCATTTGCAAATATCTTCTCCCATTCCATCGGTTGCCTTTCAGTTTTGTTGATTGTTTCCTTTGCTGTGCAGAAGCTTTTTATCTTCATGAGGTCCCAGTAGTTCATTTTTGCTTTTAATTCCCTTGCCTTTGGGGATGTCAAGTAAGAAATTGCTGCGGCTGAGGTCAGAGAGGTTTTTCCCTGCTTTCTCCTCTAGGGTTTTGATGGTTTCCTGTCTCACATTCAGGTCCTTTATCCATTTTGAGTTTGTTTTTGTGAATGGTGTAAGAAAGTGGTCTAGTTTCACCCTTCTGCATGTTGCTGTCCAGGTCTCCCACTGTGCTGCATTCTTGAGCCATTTGATAGTGGCATCCTGCACGCACCCCAGCCTGATGGCATTAACCCAGATCGATGGCAGAGAGAAAGGACAGCTGGCCCTGGGCCTGGTGGCAGTGTCTACACGTCATGGGGGCTGTGCTGTGTGGGGATCACTTACACACTTTACAAAGCAGATCTGGACTTCCAGGAGTCAGGACACCTGGGGACCAGCCCCGCTCTGTGTCTCACTTTGTGGGGTTTTGGGTAGCCTCTCAGGGCCATTCTGTCCCCATCTTTAAAATGGACTAAGGGAGCGGTGCCTGGATGGCTCAGTCGGTTAAGTGTCCAACTTCAGCTCAGATCATAATCTCACAGTTCATGGGTTCGAGCCCCGTGTAGGGCTCTGTGCTGACAGCTTGGAGCCTGGAGCCTGCTTCGGATTCTCTGTCTCCCTCTCTCTCTGCCCCTTCCCTGCTCATGCTTGGGGTCTCTCTCTCTCTCTCTCTCAAAAATATATAAACACTAAAAAAATTTTTTTTAATGGTCTAAGGGATTTCTGGGTCGCTTACACTCCCCAGTTTTAGGTCTTTTATGGTTTTCTCTGCCCAAGTTACACACCTCTTTCCTCGTTCCAGCCATGACCTTCATCCCACAGAGGGACTTACTAGGAGCCTTACCTACCATGTGTACAGGTGGCTGTTCTCGTGTGGTTGTGTGCAGAAAAGGGCCTCATTCCCCCCAGAATCTACCCCCTTCTGCCTGACGATAAACTCCAGTCTCTTAAGACCTTACTGCCATTCCCCATTACCTTCAGAGTTGTTCTCTGGCCCGCTAACTCCGTCAGGGGACCCCCCCAGGGCTAGAACAGTGAATGACACATAGTCGTTGCTCAGTAAACATTTTCGTTTCCTTCCGAAACTGCATGAAAGATCAGATGATGAGATACTCTAAAACCCAGAGCTGTGGAACCCTGCTTTAAAGAGATTTTAAGATCCAAAGGCCAAAGATTCCTCTAGAACTTAGAATCATGTGTTGTTCTGTGGTTTCTTCTCAGCCCCTCAACCATCCCGACAGCACCTTAAGGATCACCGTGTGTCGTTAGTAGCTGATACAGAGGTCTGTGGTTGATGTTGCTGCTGCTGCTGCAGGGTGATAATAATTAAATAATAATAACAGCAATTAATAGCAGGTGCCATTTATTAACCACCCCCCACGTGTCAAGCATTTTACTTTTAATGCTTGCCTGTGATGTGAGCATTGTTGGTCACTGTTTTGTGGAGAGAGGAAGTGGGGCCCAGAGAGGGGAAGTGACTTCCCCAAGGCTGCACAGCTGGTGAGAGGCAGAGCTACATTGTAACCCAGGCAGGCTGGCCCAGAGCCCACGCCCTTAACCACCAAGTGACCTAATGCTCCATCCTCTTGATGTGATTGCAGACTGGCTGGGACAAGGTGGCGCGGGGGAGGGTCTCCTCTCCCATCTTCTTGCCCTGCCTCTACCCTCCTGTGGGTGGGGGAGGCCTCGGCGGTCCAGGCCTGGCAGGTTTCCAGTCTCCTGCCCTCTTCAGGCTCTCCCGTTCTCCAAGCCCACAGATGGGGCAGGTAAGAGGCTGACTGCTCGGATCGGAGCCTTTACCCAGGCTGGGGCTGCACACTTGTCCCCTCCCCGCCTTGCACAGCTCAGCTGGCCCCACACGGACACATCAGGAGAGCACAGAAGAGAGGCAGGAACGTGGCCTCGCCCTAGGGAGAAGGGGGTGTGCTCTCCAGGCTCAGAGGAACCATTCTGTGTGTGTGTGTGTGTGTGTGTGTGTGTGAGCGGGGACACGGTGTGACATTTGTATGGCACTCTGCTCCCCCTCCCCCGCACATCCCTGTCTGACTTGGGGGTGGGGGTGGGGCGCGGTACAAGGGACTAACTAGGCAAGCAGGTGGATTCTGCTGCGGGTTCCCATCCAGGCTCTGTCACTAACCAGCTGTGTAAGTTTAGGCAAGTTAGGCCGAGTCTCTGTGCCTCAGTTTGTTTCGTCTGTAAAACGAAGGGGTAACGGTGTCTACCATCATGGAGGCTCTTTGGGAGAAAGAGATGAGCCGATACAGGCAGCTCACTTAGCACGGGGCCTGGGCACATAATAACCACCATAAAGTGCTTGCTAGTGTTGCTCCCTCTAGTCTTTGTGGGAAGAGGAGGACAAGGACAAGGATGAGGAACCGGGAGGCAAGGCTGTCGGGTTGTCCGTCCAACCTTCGGAGTGGTAGGGACGGGATCCTGTTCCCAGCTCAGCTGTGAGTGGCCGTGTGGCCTTGATCTAGTCACATAACCTCCTCGTACCTGCTTTCTCACCTAAATTCAAGGCAGTGATTATAACCAGGATTAATTTTACCAGTTGGTGTGCACGTTTCTTTAATGGTTCCTAACACACCCCAGTGTCCCCCAAACTGGTAGGAAATCCATGATGCCTCTGGCAAGCGCACAGGGTCTTAGGATTAAGTAAAGAGGCCACAGTGTCTGTGATGTATGAAGCAAGGCATGAAGGTTTTTGCATGCACCGTTTTATGTCAACCTTACCATAGCCCTGAGGGCTAAGTACTGTTACTCTCCCATTTTACAGACATGGAAGCTGAGGCTCAGAGAGAGCAAAGGTGGCTTGCATGGAATCACGCTTGTTTAAGCGGCAGAACGTGAAAGTCTCTTCCAGGGTGTCGGGTAACGTCCCTCCTCTTCCCGGGACGTGAGAATGTGTTCCTGAAGACAGACTCAAGTTTTTTTGGGGGAAAAATGCTAATGGTAGTCTTAATGGTTCGTAAGCCGCTGCCAAGTAGCAAATGTCCTTGACCATGAACTTGGCAGGGTGACAGCATGTCTGAGAGACCCTCACGAGTCTGAACACAATGTTTTCAGAGCCCGAAGCACTTTGTAAAATAATGTGGATTCATCCCAGAGCCTGGCACAGGGTCTGGAATTCTTGAGCCCTGTTTTCCACTTGGATTAAACTGAGGTCAGATATACTGCCCCAAAGCCCACAGTGAGTCATGCAGCCCCTGATGTCAGGGCACCGCCCAGGGCGGAGGTTGGTAGTGGGCTTTGGGGGTCTTTGGCGACAGGAGGACGTAAACAGCGGGCTGCCTGGCAGCTTGGAGCAAGGCTGTTGGGCAGAGTCCAGAAATTATCTTGCTAACAGTGACAGTCTATGAGTTTGTGGGAAGCGAGGTCGTGAATAATTGATTGCCGCTAACTGAGTTGTGAAAACCATTTTCAGAGATTCCAATCTGCAGGCTTGCAGAGGGAGGGAGTACACAGGCACGAGGGCTCCCTTGTCCTTCGAGGCCCGGGGACATTCTGAGGCTCCTTCTCATCTGCCCAGTGAGCTCGGCCATGGCCCTTGGACCAGGAGGCGGTGCTGGCGGCCCGAGCCCTGGGGAGGGGCCACCTGTGCGGTGGGTGGGGAGGCCTGGCCTCCCTTCTCTTTGCGCTGTTCCCCGCTGAGGGTCGCTTGAGCCTGCCTTCCAGGTGTCTCAAACCCAGAGCGATCCCTGGGTCTTTAGAAGGGTTCCATGGAGATGCAGACTTCAGGGCCCTCCTCCCACCCCCCTCCTGCCTAAGCAGCTGTAGAACCCAGAGCACATGCAGCGGGAGCATTGTGCTTTCTGAGCATGACATTTTGGGGCCTTTGTAGCCCACCTCGTTTCTAGAAGAGGCAACATTGCCTAGTCATTAGAAACTGAGGGCTTGAATCCTGGAAGCCCTTGCTGTTTGTATGAGCTTGGACCAGTCGTATTCTCTCTCTCTGCCTCAGTGTTCCATCTGTAAAATGGGGATGCCAGTGGTCCCTACTTCAGAAGGGTAACAATTAAATAGGTTTGCTCTTAAACATAAAAATAAATATATGCCTAGATAAAATAAAGGTCCAGCTGTTACCTTATCCGGCCCCCTTACAGCCCTGTGAGGAAGGCAGGATGAGAACGGATGGGCAGATGAGGTGATACAGGCAGAAGAGATGCGGTGTGGTTCCAAAGGCCACACCACTGGTTTAAAGATGGAGAATTAGTGCTTCTCAGCCTTTTTGTCAGGAAGGTGAGGATGGATAAATCTGGTGAAAGAAGGAGAAAAGATGGAATGAACCAGGAGGAGCCCAGGGTGAAGGTAGGGAGGCCTTGATACTTCTTGTGGGTTTTCAGCCTGGTCTGGTGGACCTCTCTGTTTTAGGCTGCTACATGGTGCCTTTATGTGTTAGAGAAAAGTGCCTACTCTAGGTAGAGGCCTGGCTTGGCCAGGAAACAATGTTTGTGACTAAGAGAGGTGTTCCTTCTTCTGAACAGTGCAGTGCTGGACTGTGGGGCATGGCTAGATTTCTCCCTCACTGGGAACACTGTGCAGTGCCCAACCTGCACAACTGTACATGGTGGCCTTGTATAGGACATCAACCTTTATTCAATAACAGGTGGTCACTTGGCTCTCTCACTTCCAAGCCTAAAGGGCTATTCCAGGTTTCTCCTACCTGTGGGTGCTCACCTGCCTACATTTTCATTCGGGAGTTGGATCAGACTCTCAAGCATCCCTCCAGAAGCTGACATTGTGCACGACATCACCATGAGGTCTGGCACCTCCCAGATTGCTGTCTTCCCGCTAGTGTCCAAACTTCCTAAGAGTCCCCCCTCTTTATCCTGTTAAAAATAAACACCGTTTTCTTCGCTCCCTTCAGCTGCTGAATTGTGCCCTGGAGAACAAGCGTTTGTGTTTCCTCGCAAAGGCTCCAAAGGGAGAGGAATAAACAAACTGTAAACAGCTGTTTCTCCTCTGGTGACAGGATTCAGACAATAGACCCTCGGAGGGTATTAATCAGTTGCCTTTTCTGTGGAAACTTTGCATTGCGGGGCCGCTGAGGAGCCTCCATGCTGGGTGCGACTTCCTGAACGAGCAGGGGAGCCTCTCGACAGAGTCCTGGGCAGGCCCGGTGGCAGGTGCCACCTCCACACAGCTCTGTGTGGGCCTGGTGCACTTTGCAAACAGATGTCCACGCAGCTGTTGGGAAGGCTCCCAGCTTTGCTCGCCGGCAACCTCTTGACAGGGATCCTTGGGTAGAAAAGTGGCCTCCACCTGACTCCCTTTGTGTGGCCGCCCTCTTGCTTTGAAAATGGACAATGTGCATTCAAATACCCTTCATCCACCAAATATTTATCGAGCACCTGCTCTGTGCCAGGAGGCACTGTGCTGGGTTCTTGCGTTAAGTCGCTGATCGGTACTAAGTTCAAGAGGTATTTATTGAGTACCTACTATATGCAGGCTCTGTTCCAGGTTCTTGGGATACGCCTGTGGACATTTACAAACCGATACCCTTCCTTCATCTATTCATTCCTTGAACTCATAGTCCCAGAAATATTTTCTGAGCACCTGCTACGTGCCAGGCACTGTCCTAGGTACTTGAAGAAAAATAATGAACAAGATGGACAAGGTCCCTACATAGTCTAGCAGCGGAGGCTAGGCCATCAATCATAAATATATAAATAGGATCCGTTCGGGAAGCAGTGCGCGTGCTCATGAAAGTGAAAAAGACATATGTGATGAAGGGGGCGCAGGCTTAGCTGGGATGATGGAGGAGGCGTGTCTGACGAGGTGGGCGTGCGCACACACCTGAACTTGAGGAGGAACCAGCTGAGGAGACAGCTTTCCAGGCAGGGGGTGCAGCAAGGGCAGAGACTGGACCAAATTTGGGATTTATAGAGGTGTCAAAAGACGCATCTGCCAGGGAGCACTGAGGGAAGGGAGCTTGCCTGAGATGGGAGAGAGGGAAAGGGTTGGAGGGGTCCACTTGTGTGGAGCTTGGAAACCAGGGCACGGAGTTCAGATTTCATCCAAAACATATGGGAAATCATTGCGGAGGTTAGGGTGGGGAGAACGATCCGCTTTGAGCTTTTAAAACAATCCTTCAGGTCTAGACCTGATGACAAACGCAGTGTGGTTTTCTGGATTGGATCCTGGGACAGTAAAGCTCATTGGTGGAAAACCGGGTGAAATCCAATAAAGTCTGCAGTTGAGTGAGCGAATGGTGTTGCACCGATGTTGACATCTTAGTTTTGCCAGATGAGCCATGGTTAGGCAAGGTGTGCACATTGGGGGAAGCTGGATGAGGGGTAGGCAGCAACCTTCTGGCCATCTTTGCAACTTTCCTGCACGTCGAACATGATTTCAGGATAAAGTTTTATCGTAAAGATCCGTCTGGGGAACAGGTGCTAGGGGGAGCACTGAAAGAAGGTGAGAGTGGAGTCACAGAGACCAGTGAGGGTCTTCTGGGGTCAACCGGATAAGGGATGATGGCAGAGAATCACGGTGATGATGTGGGCCTGGGAAAGGGCGTCCTCCTTAGTTGAGTGACAGGTCTGCAGCCCTAGCTCTGGAAGATCTTTCCGCCCCTGACTGAAGTCATTCCAATCAGCTCCAAATCAGCTGCTATTTTTTGAGCACCTGCTAGGTGTTGAGGCCCATGCCGCAGATCAAAGTTAGTAATCACATCCATTCCCAGCCAAGATGGCCTCTTATTTACACCTGCTTTTGTGGAGATTACCACCATCACCTTTGGTAATGACTTGGAGTGAGTGAGTGAGTGAGAGTGTGTGTGTTTGTGTGTGTATAATGCCTTACCCCCCACTTAGGGTAACACCCATGGGATCAGGGGGTTAATTTTACTGATCACCATATCTTGAATGTTTGTCATACAACAGGCACTTAATAAATAGTACAAAATATATATTTATGTTATATCAATATACCATACATAAATATAGTAAAAATAGAAGTATTGTAAAACAACACTAATCATGGCAGTATGCACTTAATTAGCATTTGCCATTTACCAAAAAGATTTTAAGCCCTTGGCTTGAATTTTAATCCTTGCAACTCTTTACAAGGTGACTATAATTTTCATACCCATTTTATGAAAGGGTTTAAGGTCTTTGCTCAAGGTCGCAGAGCAGAGCCAGGATTTGCACCCGGGCAGTCTGGCTTTGGTGGCCCAAGTCTCTAAATACTAAGCTATACTGCCTGCCATAGAATGGATGTGGAATGAATGGGTAACTTTAATTATCTTTGCTGATTAAAGCAACACATGTTCATTAAGAAAAATTTAGAAAACAAAGATGAACGTGTGAAGAAAATGCAAATCTCCCATAAGTCCGCTCACAGTTTACTTCTGGAAGAGGGTGGGGACCCATGAAATTGCTGTTTTCACAGGAATGAGGCGGTTTCATCTCCTTGGAGAGAATATGGACGCAGACCGCTGGGCTTGGGGTACATGGGGGACTTGGGAAGAGAGCTGCAAAGGCGTTCATCTTACGGAAGGATGCTTCTGCTTCTTCCCAGCATTCCCAGGGGAAGCGGGAAGAGAGCTGCAAAGGCTTATGGGAGGACGCCTCTGCGTCTTCCCAGCATTCCCTGATGTGGCCTCTGCCACTTCCTCAAGGCAGGAAAATTGACCAAGCTCACTAAAAATCCAGAGCTATGGGACGTTCGGTATCTAAAAAAAGGACACTCCAGGCAGCCTGTCAGAGCTGATGAACCTCCAGGTAGTTGAGCCTCGTCAGCTTACACATTATCTTGCCCAAAGAGTTGGGGCTTTGTGTGGTTCTTTGATGCCAATCTGCCATCAGTTGTAAGTTCTGTGCCATCAATTTGATAACAGCCTTTTGGGGATGGGGAGAGGGGTGCATACTGGGTTTCTCTAGGGAAACGGAAACGATGGGATGCATAGAGACAGAGAAAGCGATTTACTGTGAGGAATTTGCTTGTGCTGTTATGGAGGCTGAGACGTCCCGAGATCTGCAGTCAGCAAGCGGGAGACCCAGGAGAGCTGACAGTGTAGTTCCAGTCCAAGTTCGAATCAGGAGAACGGATGGTTTAAGTTCCAGTTCAAAGGCCGGCAGTCCTAAGAACCAGGAACAGCCAATGTGTCAGTTTGGAAAAAGCCAGTGTCCCAGTTTGAAGATTGTCAGGCTGGAGGAATATTCCCCTTTCCTTGCAGGAGGGTCAGCCTGTTTGTTTTAGTCAGACTTCAACTGATTGGGTGAGGCCCACCACAGTAGGGGGGGGCAGTTTGCTTTACTCAGTCTGCCAATTCCAATGTGAATGGGGCAACGGTGTGAATGGACACCC
The DNA here is from genome assembly GCF_018350195.1 of Panthera tigris. NCBI lineage: Eukaryota > Metazoa > Chordata > Mammalia > Carnivora > Felidae > Panthera > Panthera tigris. The sequence goes on along the minus strand of NC_056675.1, from coordinate 27,623,930 downwards.
CATGGCCCAGTTTATTTAAAATTAACCATCACAGAAGTAGGGGGAGGGCAACAGTTTTGGTATTTGGGCTCTGGCAGCTCACTTTTGAGTCATGTGTGGAGGGTTATTGCAGAGAGCTCGATCTTTATCCTCTTTTTGATCTGACTCTATCTTTATCCTCAGCCATTATCTGCCACTTACTCTTGCTGTGGATTTCCTTAGGGAAGACTTAATCTTCTTCATTATCTATTTTTGCCTTTGCTACTTAGAGTACATGATATTTAAAAAAAAAGTCTTAGAATTTCAAATGGAGGCAAGTGTTTAAGAAACTAAAGCAAGTGTCAAAAACTCAAATGCCGTTAAAGCCAGGCAGGTTTGTAGGACAGGTGTAGAGCGATAGGGAGTAGTGTGGACTGTGGCTAATGGAAGAATAAATGCTCTGCCTTAGGTGGACAGTGACTCCTTGACTTCAGCTGCCTGTGGCTATGAGACAATCAGGCCCAGGCTTATCTGCTTTTCCAGGTTTTAAAAGAATCCAGAAGCTTGAATTTCTCAGGGTCATCTGGAATACATATCGGCAACTAATTCAAATTTATTATTTTTTAAAAATGATACCCTGTGTGAACCAAACACAGTGTTTCTTTCGGCTAGATTTGTGCCATAGACCTTTATGTAACTGGCTATGAGTTAAATGACAGACTGATCATAATAAATAATTTAATAAACATCTACCATTAATATAATGTTTACTGTGGGGCACTGGGGGGCCCAGTTGGTTAAGTGACCGACTTCAGCTAGGGTCATGATCTTGCAGTTGGTGAGTTCGAGCCCCACGTCGGGCTCTGTGCTGACAGCTCAGAGCCTGGAGCCTGCTTCGGATTCTGGGTCTCCCCCTCTCTCTGTCCCTCCCCTGCTCACACTATGTATCTCTCTGTCTCTCAATAATAAGTAAATGTTTACATATATATGTGTGTGTGTGTGTGTGTGTGTGTGTGTGTATAAATATATATATATAAAATATATATATGTATGTATGTATATATGTAAATAAAATGTTTACCGTGTGCCTGGCACTATTCTGGGTCTCTGGCTACATTATCTCATTCAGTTGTCAGAACAGAGGCAGGCGTGGTGTTCTCCCCATTTTACAGATGAGGGTAAGGTGCACACAGCCACACCTTTAGTAGGTGTGGGAACTTGGCTCTTCTCAATCAGTAGCCTTTGCTTTAAGGTTCTATGTGACGCTGGCTCTTGTGGCCCTCAAGTGTGAGGCCCACAGCCCCTGGGGATGTCCAGCCTGGCTTCTCACAGATCAAGGCAGAGCGCCAAGCAGGTGATACAAGAAACCATGTATTTTATTGGGCAGCCGTGTGCCACGGACCATGCTAAGCAGTTTCGAACATAGATGCCTGGAACCCTTCCATTTACACAATGAGGTGGATCTTCTCATCCAGAATCGGCAGATGAGGAGATCAGGTTCTGTCTCTGCTTCCCTAAGCTCACAGCGCTAGCGAGGGGCAGAGGTGGGACTGGAACGCAGGTCCCACGTCTCTGCGGCCTGTCATCTGGCTCCTTGTCCACAGAATTAAGATCAAAGAATGGGAAGGAGCCGACACAGAATACGGTTGTGCCGACACCTCGAAGTGGATGTGCATCCTCACCGAGACAGTCTTTCAGATATTTACAATTTATTGCTGACTTGTGTGAGTGAGCACATGTCCACAAGGTGATAAAATAGACGTTTGATGGCTGTTTGTGTTTCCCTGTTGAAAATTGTTCTCAGTAAGGTTTTTGTTCTTTGCCTCTTTGTATTAGCTGGCCGGTAACAGTGTCTGTTTATTTCCGTCTTCGCAAAGTTAAGCTCAGGGTCATCCAGTGCCTTCAGATTGTTGACCTAGCTTTGGCTCTAGAATTTCCACTTGTCTTCTCACCTGTCTTGGTCTTAATGAAGTACAAAGAAACTTACCCTCCATACTTTTAGGCTCGTGTTTCCCACAACATGGGATGTTTGTTTTTAACATTATTCGAACTGATTGTAGGCAGGTCTGTATTCACTACCTATTGCTTCATAACAAATGACAGAACTTGGTGGCTTGAAATAATAGATAGTTCTCTCACAGTTTCTATGGGTTAAGGACCTAGGAAAAGCTTAGCTGAGCGTTCTGGTTCAAGGCCCCTCTTGAACTTGATTTTCTAAATTTTTCTCCATGAACATGTGTTACTTTAATCAGGAAAGATAAAACTAACCAGCTCATTCTGCCTGTGATTGATGGCCAGAGCTGTAGTCTCATCTGAAGGCTTGACCAGGGCAAGATCTGTTTCTAAGCCCACTCACGTGGTTGTTAGCAAGCCTCAGTTTCTCACAGGCCATCACACTGAGGGCCTCAGTTCCTTGCTGGCAGTTAGCTGGAGGTCTCTGTTAGTTCATCACTGTAGGGCAGCTCACAGCATGGCAGGTGGATTCCCCCAGAGCCAGTGATCAGAAGAATAGAGAGCTTGGGGAAGGAAGCACTTCAGATGGGAGCTGTAGTCTTTTCATAACCAAACCTTGAACGTGAAATACCATCACTCCTGCTGTATTCTCTTTGTTAGACGGGACTCACTAAATCTCTCTCACCTTCAAGGGGCAAGGATTTGCCCAACCAGCAACCAGTATTCAGCCTCCTTTCCGTGACGACTTTAAAGTGGTGTTTGGCCCCAGGGAAGTGATGCTGGAGTCCAGGATGGTGAATTTCACTGTATGGTAAAACCTGGCCAGATTTATGTTCCTGCACATTCTAAAAGGTTCCCCCCATTCCCAAGAACAATTTTCTGTAAGTCGTGCATGGAGAGAGATACTTTAAAGGGGGGATCTGATTCCTTTCTCCCTCTCCTCTCTATCTAAATAACTGTTCCACGAAAAGTACGTTGTCAGTCTCATCGGACCTGAGTGATTTTGTCCCACGTGTCACTCCGAGAAAGATGTAATTCCTAGTGTTGCAGTCTGGACACAAGTACATGCCAAGCAGTTGTGGGGAAACATTGTGTGCATAGGCTTAATGTGAGACCATTTCCTGGAGTGGCCCCAACAAACATTTAGTACAGATAAAGATCACTTGTCCCCAGATGCCTTTTTTATTTCAGCCAGAGCCAAATATGATTGGAGGCAGAGGACGCTGAGTTTGAAAATCGCATCTCTGTGGCCACATGCGGGAGTTTCGCCCAAGGGAATGCCATTAAAGTGGGAAGGAAGCAGCATGTACCCGACGTGGGCCCAGATGGTCCCACGCTTCTTGCCTTCCTATCTGAGATGTCAGGATTTGGGCAAGCATTTTTTTTTTTCCCCTTCACATAATCTTCAGTGTTCTTTGCAGCAAAGTCTAACAAATAAGATGGAAGGACTAGGGGCTCTCAGTTACGTGCCCGTGTTCAGAGTCTGGCTTTGCTGCATTTTCCTCTCTGCAAAATTTAGAACCTAGGGTATTGGCTTGCCACAGAAGGGTCTTGTGAAGATTCAATGAGATAGCACAGGAATACCATTAAGCATGGGCCCGGCACCCAGAAAGTACACAAGAAGTCAGTTACTATTATTGCCGTGTTATTATCAGTCACCTCGGATAGATGGTCTTCCAGACTGTTCTCTGTGGGGAGCACAAATGTTAGAAAGTGAGTGGAATATGTCTTCATTTCCCTGTGTGACCCAAGCAGTTATGTAAAACCCTACCCTTCTATATCATGAACTTAGAAATTTTACAAAAGGTAGCGTGCCAACGGAGGCTGAACCTGTGTTTCCGAGCTGTTACATAATTCTTCAGTGCATCTCATGTAATCATCATGTATCAAGGCCATGTCTTGGTCCCGTGGTCATTTGCATAGAATCCTTTCTCGTTTCCTACCTCTAAGTCCTAAGAAATTCCTCAGGGTAAATTTCTGCTTTCCATTTTTATAGAATGACCTTGTTCCCAGCCCAGAGCTTAAAAGCTGAGTGTGATTGCGGTAGCTTTAAATAAGATGATCAAATTCAATTTAGCAGACACTGATTGATCCCCTACTGTGCGCCAGCCACCATTTTTAAAGGCTGGTGGTGTCAACATCAGAGCCACGGCAAGCTTCCTTGAAAGGCACGGGTGGCGTCTTGGTTGCTGGTGTGGACCCTGGAGCCAAATAGCCTCGGTTCAGTCCCTCCCCCTCTTCCTGTGGGTGTGACCCTGGGCAAGTCCCTTCGCCTCTCGGAGCCTCTATGTCCTTTCTACAAGGGAGATGTTAATACCCGCCCACCTTTAATTGGAAGTACATGGGGTCATGCATATTTCATGCCTCCTGTGGTACATAAAAATCATGTAATTGTTGTGCACGGCTTCTGTCCCCAGATGCTCACAGGCACACGGGACAGGAAGAAAATAAAGCCAATAAGAGAATCTTTAGAAGATTAAGCCCTGGAGAGAGGGCCCTGGGGTTTTGGAACTCCGGATTCCCTTTGTACACCAGGGGCCATGCTTTGTCAACTATGCCATTGGGCGTTGGACCCCCGTCTTCTCCCCTGGCCCCCCACTTGCTCTCTGTATCCATCCCAGACTATCATCTGCAGGCAAGGCCTGCCCTGTGCAGCTCACCTGTGGATGCCAGCACCTAGCGTGGAGCTCGGCATGTAGCACAGACTTTGTAAATCTTGGCTGAATGAATCAGTGAAGCCTCCCCAGATTGTTTTTCTCATCAACAGTTTACCTCCGCAAGCCCGGAGGCCAAACTTAGATGTAACCGAAGCCGCTGCCGCCTCCAGACCGATCTGGAGCCTGAAATAGCCCCCAGAACCTCTCGCCGTGTGCACTTCTTCGTATACCGCAGCAGCTGTCTCCTGTTTTAAAAAAAAAAAAAAAACCTGCTTGTGTGACAGAACAAAGTGACTTGACCCCGAATTGCCAAGTTCCAGGGGCGCTCGGGAAGGAGAGGGCCCCGGAAGGCCAGGTGACACCCCTTCAACTTCACCTGGGTTTCTGGGGGTGACTCACTACCAGCCACCTTCCTTGTGTTTCTGCTCTTGAGCCGGTTGGGTGAAAAGTCGGCGACTGGAGAGCTCTGTGTACGCTTCCAGGACAGGTCCCTGGAGGATGGAAACTGTCCCGAACCTCCTGCCGCGTCAGCCTGCTGCAGCCCCCCGCCTCGTCCGTGTGCCGTGGCCGTCCTGGCCCCCAGCACTGCTCCTGCACAAGGCATCTGACCAGGCGTCCGCACCTTGCTGCCTCCAGTGCCAGTGGCCCGTCCTGCCCCACCAGGAGAGGCCAAGGGACCAATAACCAAGACTGAGCACCCCTGAGCCCCTACATGCAAGGCACTGCCTTCCCACGTCCCTCCTTTCGTGCCCCTGACCACACGCACGTCAGAGTTGCGCATTTTGTTTTGTTCAGTGGTTAACCTGATGGCAAAGAGGGGAGCAGACTTACTTAGGATTCCTAAAGCAGGTCTTTGGCTTCCTCATTTTGTCCTGTAGGTGACTATTCTTTATATAATCCCCCCCCCTCCCCCAGAAAGTATGTAGACTTTCCTGGTTAGAAACTGAAGAAATACAGAAAAGTATTGTATTGCTAACAAAGCTTCCCTGGCTATTGCCAGAAAAAAAAAAAGAGGAGTGAGGGGTGAGGTGATTCCTGGAGGGGAACCCCATAGCTCACTGGAGGATAATGACACGCTGTCACTGATTTCTCCGAAGCCTCGTTCTGTGCTTGCCAGAAAGACTTTTCCTAAAACATCACTTGACATTGATAATGATGGAGGCAATCTGTAAAGGTTTGGTTCCACGGGGAGAGGAGAGAGTTTCTAAGCCAGAACAGGTCATTCTGGGGCTGTCCACTTAAATAAAGCCCTGGCTTAGAAAACCCCAAACACGCTAAAGTGGATACTGTAATGGGATTTATGCAATACTCCGCTAAGGGCAAACCCAGCCCCATAAATACATGTCCGAAATTCAATCTGCCAAATGAAATGTTAAAGGCGCCAAATGGATTTCTCAAAAGGATCAGAGCTAAGATGTAGTTTGCCTGCACTTGATAAGCTTATCCAGCTTTGCCACTAGGAAAGAAGAGGGGGGAAAAAAAAGAAAGGAAGGAAGAAAGAAAAAATGGAGTTAAGGATTTTACTGTATTCTCCAGTATCTTAGATATTTTCTTTTTCAGTGAAAAGGGAGAAAGAGATTATCAGTCCTCTGGCTGTGAAGCTAGTGTTCCTTATCCAAATACCTTCTGGGCTACAAAGGGAATGGTACTAAATCACTAGCTGGGGCCCAAATTCCATTCTTTCAGTCCTAAAACCTCCCCAGAAGGGTTTCTTCTGCACCTGGTAGGCTCAGCTACCTGTGTGTCGCATCCAGAAGACCAAGGTCACGGCCAGACTCTCACATGGCTCAGCTCGAGTCCCACGTCCGAGCCCCAGGTTCAGGCTTTGACTTGGTGCCAGCTGCTGCCACCAAGCGTGTTCATGGGCGATGAAGTGAATTAGGGGAGCAAGCTGTGGCAGGGACCGACAGGATCCTTCTAGACAGCTCCCCCTGACCCGCCCTCTTATTCTTTATGATTTGCATAATCAGCTGGGACTATATCCTCTCCTGCAAGTGACTCGGATTGTCCTGTTTATCCAAAGGAAGAGGTGTCACGATAGTTCCTAATTTCGTGAGATTTTTCCCATACCATTGGGAGGAAAGCCAAAGCTGTACTGTGAGTCGGAGTTTTCGTTTTCTTCTGAGAACACGAGAGTTGCTCCTGCCATCAGAACGGGATCCCAGAGAGTCACTTTCAGGATGACAGCACGTGTCAAAAAAGAACCATGTCATCTCGGATGAAGGTGTGAGTTTGTGGGTGTTGGTGTATTGGGGGGACTAGCGAATTTGGCTCTCAGCGTGGTGGATTTTCCTGGCCTTTTCTGCAGTACTGCTAGCCACTGGACGAGGCTGTTGCCGTAACTGGCCTCACTCCTGACTCCCCTGGGGCCGAGGCCTCTGCAGGTCAGGTCGCTGGGTTGGGTTGGAGGTCATGGCTGTGGATCTTAAGGGGCGTCTTCACAGGTGTTGCCCTGCCGTGCCCAGATGATGCTCTGACCACAGATGAATTCGGCTCTTGCTGTAAAAATATCAAGGCCCCGGCTCCTGCGTGTTTATTTTCGTCCTCTGACGAGTCAGCTGATGTGCCAATCTCTGGGGTATTTGTCTGGGCCGGAGGCCTTGCTGAAGCCTCATCTGGAATAAACAACAGGTCTTTGGGTCTGTTGCAGTTTATGGGATTCCTGAGTATTTTAAGAACTAGGGAGGCGAAATGTGAAACAGAAAAGGACATAATGGAAACCTTTAATTCTTCAAAAACTTTATTGAGGTATGATTTATATGCCCTAGAAGTCACACGTTTTAAGGGTACTGTCCAGTGATTTTTTTTAGTAAATTCACCAAGCTGTGCAACCATCACCACAATCTAGTTTTAAAACAATTTTATCACACTCGTTAGATTCCTCGCGTCACTCCCGGGCAACTAACTGCTCATCTACTTTCCGCTCCTGTAGGGGCAATAGGTTTACGGATTGCAGACATGTAGAAATGGCTTCTTCCACTTAGCATACTGTCCTGGAGGTCTGTACATACTGTGGCGCCCTCTGCTAAATAATACTCCACGGCATGGATATACCGTAGCTCATTCATGCATCGGCTAACGGACGCTTGAGCGGTTTCCCCTCCTGACTCTTGTGAACAACGCCGCCGTAAGCATTCACGTACAAGTCTGCGCGTGGACGTATGTTTGCATTTTTCTTGGGTGTCGTCCCAGGAGTGGGATTTCTGGGTCATATGGTAAATTCGTATTTAGCTGTTTAAGAAAGTTGCCAGATTGTTGTCCACAGAGACTTCGTTGTTCCGCACTCCTACCAGCAGCGAATGAGTGGATCCGTTCATTCTCGGTCTTGCTCTGAGCTGGATGGTGACGTGGGTCAGAAACCACCGCATGTAAAAATCCGAAAATTGCTACCTGCCTGTGGGAACCTGGCCCTCACTGGGATGTTGACAACATTCTAGAAGAGCCTTGATCCCAGTTTCCACATAAGCTTCCTCAGCATGGGGCAGAGCTCCTGGCCCAGAAGCTCTGTCACTAGCCCCCTTTCTCCTCCCCCACTCCAGCCTTGCTGGCCACGCTCCCCTGCAGTCCATCTCATTCCAGAGAGGATTCGCTTTTATTAAAAAAAAAAAAAATGTTCTGTGTCGCGCTGTTGCTAATTTAGCAACTTTGGTGGACAATGTGATTTACCATCCGTGGCCTGCCTTCGAATGGATTCATTTACCTGCATTGATTGGTATATGTCGCTGTTAAGTGCTGCCAGAAAATGCACAGCAGTGCTTAAAAACTGTGTAGCATTCTGCTTTCTGATAATGATTGTTCACTCCATCCTTGATCTCCAATGACATGGTATTCTCCTCTTGAAGGTGGACTTAAATCGCAGAACTCTGTTCCTTGGTCATGAGAAAATGAATTGCTTTTCTGTACCGCGTTCTGCTAAGCACTTCTCAAAATTTGGGTTCTTTGGTAAGTGCTCCTTCTTTTCTCTTTTGGGTACTCTCTCCTTGCTACTCAAAGCGTGGTCCTCGGGTCAGCAGCCTCAGTATCCCCTGGGAGCATGTTGGAAATGTGGAGGGAGTCTCAGACCTCATCCCAAACTTCTAGAGTCAGAATTTCATTTTAACAAGATTCCCAGGTGACGTATATGTGCACCGAAGTTTCAGATGCACTGCCACGGGGCACCTGGGTGGCTCTGTAAGTGAAGCACCCAACTCTTGGTTTTGGCTCAGGTCATGATCCCAAGGTCGTGGGATGGAGCCCCATGTCGGGCTCCATGCTGCCGTTGTGGAGCCTGCTTGGGATTCTCTCTCTCCCTCTCTCTCTGCCCCTCCCCTGCTCATGTGCATGCACATGCCCTCTCTTTCTCTCACACAAAATAAGCAAACTTTAAAAAAGAGAGAGGGAGGGAGAAAAGTGCTGCCCTGAGTCTGGAGTCAGCCAAAATAAGGCCCTTGGACTGAATCTGGCCAGCTGCAAGTTTTTCTTTAAAAAAAAAAAAAGTTCTATTAGAACACTGCCACATCCATTCATTCCGTATCGTCTGTCTGTGGCTACTTGGCACCGACTGTGGAGTTGAGGAGACTGACGGAGACCTTATGGGTTGCAGAGCCGAGAATGTTTACTTCCTGGGCCTTTACAGAAAAAAGTTTGCTGACCCCTGCTCTGCAGAAGGCTTTAATTTTACTTTATTTTTTATTTACTTATTATATTTATTAATTACTGGCATTATTATTTACTTATTATTTGTATTTTTTAAAGTTTTGCCAGCTTTTTCTTATTGCACTTTTTTCATTTTACCTTATTTATACACTTTGGGCCATTCTACATCTTTTTTTTTAATTGAGATGTAATTGACACAAAGCATTATATTACTTACAGTCATACAGCGTAATGATTCAGTATGTTTATAGATTGCAGAGTGTTCCCAGTAAATCTGGTTAACATCTATCACTACACATCATTATCAAAAAAAAAAAAAAAAGTTCTGAGAACTTTTAAGGTCTATTCTCTTAGCAACTTCCAAATATACAGTACAGTATTATATACTTCTTTTTTTTAAATTTTTTTTTTTAACGTTTATTTATTTTTGAGACAGAGAGAGACAGAGCATGAACGGGGGAGGGGCAGAGAGAGAGGGAGACACAGAATCGGAAGCAGGCTCCAGGCTCTGAGCCATCAGCCCAGAGCCTGACGCGGGGCTCGAACTCACAGACCGCGAGATCGTGACCTGGCTGAAGTAGGATGCTTAACTGACTGAGCCACCCAGGCGCCCCTATATACTTCTTTTAAGAAAGTAAGTTACGAGTGCCATTCATCCCCAGCCTTTCTTTGCATCCTGCCTTGGTAGGATGAAGTGACAGAAACCAGAACAAACTTAGGCTTTGGGTTTCTGGTCCACGGGCTGGAAAGCTCTGAGGCTCCCTGATTTCTCAGATACCATCGTGCTGGTATGAAGATTGTTCTGGGTGAGCTCTGTTTCATGTCATTCTGTTCTTTGTAAGCAAGAGGATTCACTGTCGGTGAAATGGGAAGGCCATATTATTCCTTTGTAAGGACTTTGCATAGACACTCAGAAATTAGAAGAAGAAGAAGAAGAAGAAGAAGAAGAAGAAAAAACCCTTTGTGAAATCCCAGGATCTGGTCCCGCTGGGAAAACCTAGGGAAAGTGATGACGGGAGGCAGCCCAGAAAGGGAGGAAGCCGGCAGGATTGGCTTTCATGCTCTGCCATCACTGTCTTGAAATTCCTCACCGCTTTTAAACCAGGCACCCCCATCTTTGTTTTGCACCAAAGTGGCCTGGCCCTGGAAGCCAGCGACAGGCTCAGAGGACCCACGCGACAAGCCTTGCATGGAGGAGGAGAGCAGCGTGTGCGGTGTCCTGTCCGCCAGCGGCTGAGCTCTCCTGACCCAGCGACTGCATTGCCGACGAGCTAGCTTCCTCTCCCCTCGCTTTGTGCCAAGGGAAGAAAGACCACTTTCAGTGATTTTCTGAATTAAGCAGTAGAGACGTAAGCCTGCTCGTGCAGAGGGGGTTCAAAGCGAAGTTCGGATTACCTCCAGTTAAGGACGTGTTTGATGCTCACAACTTGAATGTAATTGCTTGCTAAGGACGGAGGCAGCACTTTTTCCTGCAGAGCCAGTGTGAGACCCCGCTTTTCTACGAGGGGGTTTCTTAAAGAAATTGGGCTCCCGTCCTGGCTGAGGTTGAGGTCCCTGGGGACTTCTGAGCAGTTGGGGTTTTCAGGCCACGGGTCACCAGTGGAAGCGTCCCAATGGGGCCACTTCCTCCTGATCCCTGTGGGGAAGAATTTCATCCAGTGACCCTGCAGGTAGCTGATTGAGTCTGAAATAGCAGCCTCCCAACCCAGCAGGGACCAGAACAAGGAACATTGCAGTAATTTCTTTCCTCCTCCCCTCTGAACGATTGTTAATCAGGAGTCTTTTGGAAACAAAAAATAAAAGGAAAGCAAGAAAAAGGAGACCTACTTTGGCAAACCCAGTGGAAAACTACTGCTCTGTCTACAGGTCCCCAAAACTACTGCTCTGTCTACAGCAAATGGGCGGTGGGCGGACGGAGGGCCGCAGATGTCTCAGAAGCTCAGACACATCGGTGACCAGAGGGGTTGTTCGCACTTTGCGAGAACAGAAGGGCCGTTGGATGATCATAATTGTAACCATAAATAATTCTGTATCTGTTGTCATAGCTGCAGTCATTTATTGAGAGCGTCTGCTAGGTGTCAGGTTTTAGGCCACACTGTGCACATCTCCTAATTCCTACAACTGTGTGGCCCGGCTCCAGTTTACAGACGAGAAGTCTGAGGCTCTCAAGGTTTGAGCTGGCCAAGAGCATATGGCTGGTAAGGGGCAGGGTCGTGTTTGAGCTGTGTGCGACCATGTCCCCTGCACTTGGGCCGCGTCCCCTGCACTCCCCCGTGATTGCATGGTCCCCTCTGAAGCCACTGCCCTATGTTGTGATGTGGGGAGCTGGAGCATCAGTGAAGTTCTGGAAGGTCTATGCCTAAGCCGTGGGTTCCCAAAGTGTAACTGGGAGGCAGGTGGTAGACAGGCAAACATTTTTTTGTAAGTGTATTTCTTGTATTTAAAGGAAATACATATAACTGCTATATAAAACCTGTGGTTTTAGAGTGAACTAAAAGTTCACTCTCACAACACAAATTAAGAAAAGAAACCGTGAGTCTTTTAAATAAAAATAGCAGTGTGGGTGAGATGCTTGTTTGGCCCGCTGGTTCCACTATTCTGGAAACATCTTGCCTAAGCAGTTGGAACAGCCCTGAATGTTGGGCGGGGGGGGGGGGGGGTTGACACGGAACTGGTTACCCTGACAAGGAGACTTTGTTCTCAGCGGGAAAGAAGTCGTGAGCCAAGTTGTCAGCATTTTGGGTTCCATCGTCCACCGTGATGGTGCTGTCCCCTCCTCTTTCATAGTTACCGTCTTGTCACTTGTTGCCAAAACCCCAGACACTCTCGCTGACTTTCAGAATTGTTCACAAGTCTTAGCAAGAAGCCCTTACCCCAGCCTGTGGGGTTTTTCATCACCTCTGCCTACCGTGGGGTTGTCTTGTGCCAGTCGATAGCTGATGGCGCCTCACTGGCCTCCTATCTCCGGAATACACCAAGCCCAGTCTTACCTCAGGGCCTTTGTACTTGCTGTTCTTGCTGCCTCGGACTCCCTCCTGCCCCGGTATTTGCTTGGCGGATGCCTTCTTCTCATTCTGGTCTTCATTCTAACATCTGTCTTCTCAGGGGGGCTTTCCTGTTCACCTACTAAGGTCTCCCTCTCCCCACATCTCTTTCTATGCAAATCTTTTTCTGTCAAAGACCAGATAGTAAGTATCTTAGGCTTGAGGACCATATGGTCTCTGTGGCAACTACTCAACTCTGTCATTGTTGTGCAAAAGCTTTCACAGGCAACATGTAAATAAATGGGGGTATTATTTTGCTAACACTCTACTTACAAAAACAGATGGCCAGCTGGATTTGACCCACACAGGCTGTAGTTGGCTGATCCCTGCTCTACTCTACTACCTTTTTAAGAATTGTTGTCATAACATTTATCACTATCTGAAATCATCTTGTTTATTTGTATATGATTTTGTCTCTTTGTATCTACAACGTAAACCCAACAAAGGCAGGAATGTGCCCTTCCTTCCTGTTTAGTTGGTATCCTTAGTGCCTCGCACACAGTGCGCACTCAGCAAATGTTTGTTCAATGAATGGATACTGTCACTATGGGATTCCTGCATTCATTTATTCTCCAGACATGTATGGCTCACTTATTCTGCCCCTGGCCTCATATGGAACATTGGAAACGGAGCTCACGGACAAATACGTAGATGCTCATGGGAGCAGGTTATGGTTCGACGTGATGGGCCAGATGGGATGGATAAGTGGCTCTCCATAGCGGGGTATTAACTCTTAGGTGGTCAGCGGTGGCTTCTTGGAGCAAGCAGTGTCTGAGCCGAGAGTGAAGGGGACATTTAGGCTCTCTGGGTAGAGAGGCAGCCTGGAAGAGCATTCATGCACAGGGAACAGCCTGAGCAACGGCGTGGTGGCAGGCACCCGTGTGGCTGTGTGCTGCGGGAAGGAAAAGCCATTCGGGGCTGCTGAGTAAAACCAGTCCAGACGTCACTGCAGGTCAGACGAACAGCAACAGGTGTAAGTTGACAGTCCGGTTGGATGAGTTCTTGTGAACAATTGACAAAGGTCTTTCTCTGAAATATGGAATTGGGCCCTGCATTTAAATGTGGGCTTTGGTTTCTGTGAACTCAGAGGTTCTATTGCTCCAAAAGCTTAAAAATTCGTAGTCCGTGGATCTGGCTTCTCAGTTGACCTGGCCCCAGTCATCTAGAGTTGGCCGACATTTGCAGGCGAGCTACCCGACATCCTATGTAATTGGTAGGTCTTGGCTCTCAAAATATATAGACGATGCTAATGAGTGGCCTTCCCTGGCTGTCACCCTGCCCTTGTGCGTACACCTAAAACCCATCCGTTGTCAGCAGGGAGTAAAGCACACAGAGAAAGGGCAGCAGATGGCATGGAAGAGTGGGGAGTTGCAAGCCCCGAATAAAATTTTATTGAGGTGGGCCAGCCCTGCTGTTGACGAGGCGCTTAAAGGGAATTTGTGATTTGCAAAGCCGAAGACTGTTCTTGCTCGTCACCCTGGAGAGGGGAAGAATGCCTGAGACTTCGGGGACTCTGCCTCCAACTTCTAAGCCTTGGCCAAGCCCTAATGAGGCCAGAGCCAAGTTCAAGGGTAGAGGCTGATGCTGTCACAAGCCTTGGGGCTGCTGTGACAGGCGAGCCACAGCAGAAGGAAGCAGACCTTCGTCAGCACCTAACAGGCCCTGGGGTGCTGATGGGGTGCACACATACCACGTGTGCACATGGCAGATTCTGTAACATCCACGTTACACTCTTCTTCTTTATGTTTTTTAATGTTTATTTTTATTTTTAAGAGAGAGCACGTGAGTGGGGGAAGTGCAGAGAGAGAGGTAGACAGAGGATCGATCCAAAGCAGACTTCATAATGACAGCAGAAAGCTCAATGCGGGACTCGCTCATGAGCTGTGAGATCATGACCTGAGCCGAAGTTAGACACTCAACCGACTGAGCCACCCAGGCGCCCCAACATTTTTCTTTAAATGTGCTCACTATTTACTCGGGCTCAGCCTTAAGCTCTGCTATCCATAATGTCATAGTATGAATGAAGCCCATTTTCTTCTTAAATATATCAAAGTAAATAAATAACTGTTAGGGGCGCCTGAGTGGCTCAGTTGGTTGAGCGTCCGGCTTCGGCTCAGGTCACGATCTCGCAGTTTGTGAGTTTGAGCCCCGCGTCGGGCTCTGTGCTGACAGCTCAGAGCCTGGAGCCTGCTTCAGATTCTGTGTCTCCCTCTGCCTGCCCCTCTGCTGCTTGCACTCTGTCTCTCGCATTGTTTCAAAAATAAACATTAAAAAAAATAAAAATGAAAAAATAAATAACCGTTAAAGTTTTTTCAGAAAGGTTTATTCACGAACCACACGGGAGAACCTGTGTGCTGTTGTTTCTAGTGCTTTGGCCTTATCCTCTTCAGTACTTGCGGGTTTGCTAGAAGGTGTTGTTGCCTCCGTTTTGTAGGCAAGGAAACAGAGACCCAGAGAAATTTAGCATCTCACCCAAAGTCACGCGGCTAAGAACCAGCAGAGTCTGGATTTGAACACAGATCTTTCTGGCTCTAAAGTCCCAAGCGATATGCACCCACTTCTCAGAGGACAGAAAGGGAGAATGATGTCCAGACATCCCCTGGATTGGACGGACGGATTTAAAGTTTCTCGGGACAGGCATAAATGGTAAGACTGAGGCCAGTCAGACTTCCTGCCCCTTCTCGGGAGGCAAAGACAGCTTCAGCCACCGACATGTAGAGTCCCGTGGATGTGGGCGTCAGCCTCGCTCACACTGTGAGGATTGTTCCTGGGGCTCCGCCGCATGGCACGGAGAGCCCTTCGTCATTCCGTGAAATAACCGTAATCAGTGTGGACTCCCACACGAAAGCCCAGGCAAGTGACTGTCCCCACTGCCCAGCAGCCAGGGCAGCAGGAGACCCCTTCTCTGTAGTGGAGATTCATTAGTATTCAGTCCTCACGGAAGGGCCTTGGAGGAAAAAATCATCGTAATGGGTTCTGAATTAGCCCAGCTGCCAGCCACTGGGGAAAGGCCACAGCGAGCAGACTCCACTGCCCTTGAGCTACCTCAGTGATGGCCTTCTGTCCTGAGGTGGGCGGTTCTGTGGGGTGTCCGTCAACAGGCACCACCCCTGAGTAAGCAGCCCCGATGGGCAGGAGGACGTCAGCCTGCAGTTGGGGGGTGGAGCTTGGGGACGGAAGAAGGGGGGACCGGGAAGACCTGGGAAGCCCAGCAAGATCACCAGCAGGGAAGATGGCTGTGGTTGGCTGTGGTGATCCCATTTTTCCTTGAAAGTCTTAGCTTTCCAGCATTGAGGTCTCAAATCTGGGTAGGAGCTTGGGGTCACTGCTAGTCTATATGGAACCTTGCAGGGATGATAAAGCCCCCCCCCCCACCCCCCTTAGAGGAAGACTAGAGAAAGCATCTCTGGGGGGAAGTGCCAGCCTACCTGGGCAAGATGTGAGGGCCACTGGCTGGATTGGGCCCCTACTTTGCAGTCCACAGACCATGGAGCCACCAACAGGGCCTCAAATGAGAAGTACCTTATGTTTCAATAAAAACAAAAAATACACGTACCAGTTCTTTATTATTGTAAAACAAACTGTCTCAAAACCTGATGGCTTGAAACCGCCATTTTATTTGGTTGCTGGTTTTGTCAGGGTCAGGATTTGAGGAAGAGCTCTGCCGGGCGGTTTGTTTCTGCTCTGTGCGGCAGCAGCTGGGGCTGGGCGATCCGTTTCTAGAATGATTTCTTCATCCATATGTTTGCCCTCTTGTTCCTTCCTGAGCTCCTTCTCTCTCCATGTGGCATCTTGTCTTCAGAGCCTTTGGCTGTGACTTGATTTTCTCATGGCAGGATGGTCTCAGGGCAGCAACACTTCCAATGTGGCAGCTGGCCTCCAGGAGGCAGGAAGTGGAGGCCGCCAGGAAGTGGAGGGCTCCGACTGGAACTGGCACGGCATCACTCCTGCCGTGTGCCGTTGCTCAAAGCGGTCACAGGGCCCGCCCAGATTCCAGGGGCTGGAAAAAGAGGCCCTACCCCTCGTTGGGATGAGGGGGACGGGTGTGTGTGGCAAAGTCACGATGCAGAAGAACGTGTGGGTTGGGTGACGTCGTTGCAGTGCTCTCTGGAGAATACAGCCAGCCACACCTTCATGGCTGGGGGTGGAGCAGATTTAGGTGAAGGAGCTCACCTTCATGAGCAGATTTTTCAGGAGCCCCACAAGGAATTTTCTGGTTTGAGCTCCCCTTTGCTTCCCGTCTAAAGAACAGTGAGAGGCAAGGCACAGGTGTATTGTTTTAAGATAAAAATATATGTGCAGCTCTTAATTCACTGCACACTCTTCATGGGACCCTAATATTTGATCTGAAAGGTTGCTCTGGGGCACTTGGGTGGCTCAGTCAGTTAAGTGTCTGACTTCAGCTCAGGTCATGATCTCACCGTTCATGGGTTTGAGCCCCACGTCGGGCTCTGTGCTGACAGTTCAGAGCCTGGAGCCTGCTTCGGATTCTGTGTCTCCCTCTCTCTGTGCCCCTCCCCTGCTCACACTCTGTGTGTGTGTGTGTGTGTGTGTGTGTGTGTGTGTGTGTGTGTGTGTCTCAAAAATAAATTAAAAGAAAGAAAGCTTGCTCTAATAGGGTGTGTGTGTGTGTGTGTGTGTGTGTGTGTCTCAAAAATAAATTAAAAGAAAGAAAGCTTGCTCTAATAGGGTAAACCAACTTGCAAAGTGAAAATAGCCCCAGGGTGGGCACAGCTCCTGGGGGAGGGACATTGTATGGGGGAGGGACCGTGGTGGTGTCAGGGCACGGTCAGGAAAGCAGCTGGCTTCTGTTTGGTGAGATCCCAAAGAAAAGGCCATCTGGCTTGGACCAGCTCACCTCCCACCCTGGTGTTTAAATCTGAAGTGGGTTTTATTGAGTCAATCAAGAAAGATTCAGTTATTGAAACGGAGGCAAATTCAGGCAGTAAATTGATGTTTTTGATTGAAATTTGCTTCCAAGCCAAGCCCTTGGGTCACTATTGGACATTCGCCTCCTTTTCAAAATATGGTGTAACAAATAACACGCACACCCACTCAACTGAACATTTTGGACCCTCGCTAAAAAAAAATCTGAATAATTAGCCAAGCTAACATTTTTTTTGGATAGTGCTAAACTTTGCAAAGCACTTGGAAATAGATGTTGCATATCAATTATAACTGGAGAGGAGTTACCCTGTTCTTTTGAGGTGTTCCCATGCAAGGGCCCTGAAACCAGAAGGTGTGGTTTACAGCCTCATTTCTGCCCCTTATAAGCTGTGTCCATGGGCAGGTCACTGGTACTTACTGTGAACCTCACTTTCTTCGCCTATAGAATGAAAATGGTTATACCTATTTAATCCTGGAATTGGTTTAAGAATAAAATGATACCGCACTGTTTTTAAAAAGTGCTCTGTGAGTTCAGAAATTCTTCACGCATTGAGCTGTCACTGCTAATAATAGCATGGCAAATTTCTGTTGTCTGAGAATTAACATTAGCCATTTAAAAATTAAATGTATGGAGTCTGTAATTATTTTAAAACACAAAGTTTAAAAAAAGTTAACTGTATAACTCTGATATCTAGGTACAAGCTATGGTTGGAGCGCTACCTTATGTATACCTAAGTTCAATTTTGGCTAACCTAGGTGGTACTTTCTGAAATTAGAGGCTTGATCCTACAAAGACAAGTGAGTAAGGAAGCCATTACTTACAATGTTTTGCTGCTTTGAATAAACTTCACCCAGTAACTGAGCCCTACTATTGAATGGGCCAATAGAAACGAGTGGCTTCCTCTTATTCTAATAGACACAGATTCAGTTATTTATTAACAAATAGTTCATTGAGGGCCTACAAGGGGGCATTTCTCTTGGCCAAGAGCTGCCTCAATGGTTTCCAAACACCACTCTCATTGAACGTTGCTCTTATGAGCTGGTGATAGGCATCTCAGACTCAAATCAAAGGGAGCAGACTTCCCCTCCCCTAGTTTATAGGAGAAAAGGTCGGTGGATCAGATTTTTTTCTATATTAATTTTTTTTTTACTGTATCTTCTTCTTATATCTTTTGTACCTGAACCTGCCTGCCCATGCTAACATACGGTGAAAAATGCTGTCTGCAGTGCACTATTCAGTGTACTGAAAGTTATTTCCTTTGGAAGCATTGCCTGTTTCATTGGGTCTGCAAACAACATGATCACTCCTAAATTTAAGGACGGCTGGAATATGCAGTGTACCAGGGAGGGGCAGATCTGGCCCTCTGTTTGTGTTTGTGTAAATAAAGTTTTATTGGAACACAGCCATACCCATTCATTTCCATATTGTCTATGGTGCATGCTTTGACCCTAAGGCAGAGTTGAGTAGTTGGAACAGAGACCTCATGGCCTGCAAAGCTGAACATATTTATTATGTGACCCTTTACAGGAAATGTTTGTTGGCCTCCGTGCAATACCACGGTGAGGGCCTGACAACACAAAAGCAAACTGGCTTTTTCACTCTGAACTTCCCCTGGGCTAGAAAGCTGCAGAGGCTACTATCTCGCGACAAGACTCCGTTTGAGAATTCCACTTTTCCTCCAGAACCTATAGCAAATATGACAGGCAGGAAGATCATGTTTTGTTTGGTTTTCATTTGTTTCATTTGATTTTATTAGTTTATCTTATTTTTTTTAATGTTTTCCTTTTTAAGGGAACATTAGGTTACGGTTAAAAAGAAAAGGGAAGGGAGATTTGAATTTATGTAATTTGGTTCAAATCCCACCTCTGTCATTAGTTGACGCATTCCGTTCTTCATTTAATCAACCGGTTATGTACTTACTGAGTATCTAGTCGTCGCTGCTGCCTCAAGTATGTATCCCTAAGGCGTGAACACCTACTTATTGTAGCGGATCCTAGGGCGTCCTGCTTATCTATTGCCGTGGAACAAATTGCTCACAAACGTAGTGGCTTAAACAGTTACTTATTAGCTCTTAAAGTTTCGTGGGCTGACTGGGCTTAGCTGGACGGTTGTCCCTTGGATTTTTTGTGTGTGTTGCAGTCAGATAAGGGCCGGGGCTGCAGTCAGTCATCTTAAGGTTTGGCTGGGCTGGACGCTCAACGTGTCTCATTCATGCGGCTGGCAGCTGGCACTGACGGCTGGCTGGGAGCTCATCTGGAGCTGTCGACTAGAGCACATGTGGCTTGGGCTTCTCGCGGAATGATGGCCGGGTTCCAAAAGGACGCTTCCCAAGAGTGAATGTTCCAAGAGTCCCAGCAGGAGCTTTCTTATCACCTAGGCTCTGAGCTCCCAGAACACCCCTTCTGCCCCATTCTGTTGGTCAAACAAGTCACTGAGGCTAGCCCAGTTTTAAGGGGGAAGAAGACCCCACCTCTCCATGACTGGAACGTCAAAGATTTTGTGGGCATCTTGAATCTGGCAGACAGATGCATACAGTGGGGAGCCAGCAACAATGGCTCTTCTGTGAAAATGTAACTTTTACAAAGCGATAGAGAAAAAGAAGCTCTGATGTTAAGAGAGCTTTTAATAGGGTGGTTTGGTCTGGAGAAGGGCCAGAGAAGGCTGCTTGGGGGATGAATAAGGTGGGATGTGAAGGTTGAGTGCAGTTAGCCAGGTGAAGAAGGGAGGAGAGAGTAATCCAGGCACAAGAAACAATCTGTGCAAATGTCCTGGGGCAGGGCCACAAGAAGACTGGTGTCGCTAGAGCTGAGTGAGTGAGGGGGAATGTGGTAGGAGATAGGGCTTTCTAGCTGGATGCTGCAGGCCACAATTCCTCCTCCCTCCTAGCTTCAGTTGTTACCACCTGAGGCTATTGTGAGGCTAAATGAGGAGTAAGTCAGTAAAGCCTTCTTGTGGCTTCTGCTTGTGCTGGATCAAGTGGTGGTTGGGAGGGAGGCGGGTTTAGACTAGGAATCAGTTGGTTTGTATATGAAAGGGGTACCCCTGGCTGACCTTTTGCCGTGTGTAAGAACTGGAGAATTGTCCAGCTCTGGGAGGCACCCCAATGCCAGAGCATCAAGAATATAGAAAATATGAAAATATGTAGTTAATATAATCCTCCCTGTGATGCATGGATGCTGGCTGGACAAAGACAGAATCTAAGAGAACACAGTGAGAACAGCCCCGCTCTTTGCTCACGTGTGGACACTGAGAATGTCTCCTGGGAAGTTGTGAGAGAGTGTGGATCTAGCCCAGGGCCCCCAAAGTACAGGGGTGTGCAGTGGTGATACATATATGTATCTTGTCATCAGAAATGCCACCTTTTTTTCTGAGTAGAGCTTCAGGGGCACACCCAGGCCAACTGTTGCCGTGTGTCCCTGTGGGCTGTATGCTGTGAGTGTCTACGGTGTGTCAGGCTCTGGGCTAGGCTTTGGGGGGATAATGGTGAGCATGTAGGCACATCCTCTGGCCTCCTGGAGTTTTTAATTTAGTGGAGGAGACTGAGGTTAATGAGAGTGTGCAAGGGGGGCCTGAACCAGTCTGAGGCACCATGGGGGCCTTCCTACAGAACTGGCATTGTAGCTGAGTTTGGAAGGGTGTTTTGAGAATGCTTGGTGTGGGCTAGAAAAGGGGAAAACAGGATTTAGCAACCATGGAATGCATTTTTCTCCCAGCGTTGAAGGACCTGTGAACACCTCTGTGCAGAGAACTGGGACTGACACCTCCTTTTGGGGGTTCACGTCTGGCCTCTTGTAAGGTTGAATTTCTCGGGGTGTACTTTTCCTTGTGGTGTATCTAAGCTTGAGTGATAATGAGTTTCAGGGAAAAAGTGGGGAGTATCCCTGTCCCTATTCACCTTCCAGTCACACTCAGCCCATATTAGTCACTGCAGTGAGCTACTGACCAGATACGGATATAGCAAACATGGGCTGGATTGCAAATCAGGTGTAGGATTCGAGAGTTTATATATCCTTTCTTCCTTTTTCCCAACAGTAGGACCATCAGGAAAATGAGAGTGCAGCTGGAGAGATCCCCCTGTTAAGGTGTTCCTTGGTTGGGAAAGCAAATGTCATTAGATCCCTTTGGAGCTCCATTAGTTGGGCCACCTTCCAAGATGGTGGATGGTGGTTGACAGGGAGAACCCAAACATGAGAGGAATTTCCATCAGAGTCGGAAAGAACTTTGATTACTTAGATTCCTGAGAGCCTCTCTGCCTTCTCCCTTCTCTGCTCTGCCCAAGAAATGCTAATCTCCAAGTGAGTCCTTCCCCCACTCCAATCCTTGCTATTTGTAAGATTGGAATGTGGTTGTCATGGCATTTAATCTGTTTACATGGGTTTTATTCTGGTCTCTAACTACACGGGGGGCAATGTGCTTGAGTCCAAGCAGAGTTAAGCCTGGAGTCGTGGAATCCTTGGGGTGTGTGTGTGTGTACTCGGACCACCTCACATGGATGCATTTTGCCGTCCACGCCTCTACATCTCCGTGCTTTCCTGGGTGCTTCTCACATATTGTTCGTGTGAATGATTGCCTTAGACTTGGGCTGAACTGTAGCCATGAGAACATAAACTCTGCCTCATCAGGATATAGATCTTCAGCTGCAGGGTCTGTGGATAACACTGGAAGGGGGAGAGATTTGGGGACCCAAAGAAGCAACCATGCAAGTACTGTTCACACATAACCTTCAAGCCAAGCTGGTGTGGGGTGAGCAACTGGGCGCCTGCCCATTAAAAACATCATCTCTTACAGCGCGGGAAGATCACGTTCCCCCTGCTTTGTCTACCAAGAAATCTGAATGGGCTTTCGAAAAATAATGGGCCAGTAGAAAGAAAACATCCTTTTCTCCCTCGGCCGCCTTGCCACCTACTGTTGAGAGCCCGGCTGAGAGTCAGCAGTGGATGTCATGATTTAACAGCTGGACCGCCCGTGTACCTAACAGTCAGTAAGATAGGGTTCCTGTTCATCAAACAGAGACCTTGGCCAGCACTAGGTTTTTTTTCTAGAGCCTTTTGGCTTCTTTTGAAGCCAGGTGAGTATTTTGTCATTTGCACAGAACAGAGCTGAAGTGGGACGTTTCATAGTTCCGCTGTCTGACCCAGAGCTATCAGAGATGGGAGGTCTCGGAAAAGTCACCCTCTTGAGCAGTGACCCCCAAACTCAGAGCCAGCCAAGGAGTGTTTTCAGCTGCTCTTAGAAGTGATTTTTCTCCATTCAGTGTCACAAGGCCTGATGGCCAAAAGACTTCTTCAAAAAATAATCAACTTAACTTTCATCGAGTGAAGTGACAGGGATGCCTTATAAGCAATTTTTGGTGGCAGGACATTTTTAGCAGCCCAAGGTGAAACTACCAGTTCCTTGGAGAGTGAGACAATATAATTCAATTTGGATATAATATAATTAATTAATTGGGAAGCAAATTGCATTAAGCAGATAGCTCTTGGCTTTAATGTTGCACTCTATCTGGAAACAAGCACCACGAAGGGGGTTATCATGTTACTATTTTATTTTTTATTATCAACATCAACAGCAGCGACTACAACTGACAAAATTTGTACAAATGTATGTTACAGGCGCTGTGTTGAATGCTTGGCCTGCATGAGCTTGTATAAGCCCCACAACTGGGCTGCGAAACACATGCGACTGTGATCCATGTTCTACGGTGTAGATGACTGAGTTGTCCCAAGACCTCCAGGCCATACGGGCTGAGTTGCAGGGTGCAGACCCAGGCGGTGAGGTTCCGGGGCCCCGTTTCTTCGCTGCTGAGTGGGCAGCCCAACCTCTTCATTACAGTGTTTACAGCAATCTATGGAATATGCAAGAAATCTCATGCGGTGACAATGATGGCAGGCAACAGCATCAAAGTGTAGTGTACCTGGTGGCCCAGGAATGTCCAGGCACTTTCTCTACTCACTGAGGACTCCTCTGATGCACCTTTCTCATGTGCATTTTTGGATTTCGTGAAGAAGCAAGTGAAATGAGGGAGGCAGCCAAGCACGCTGGCCCGAAGGGGAGCCATTGAGGTATTGGCTTTGGGCATCAGCAGAGGTCAAGGTTTTGGTTCTGTGCCCGACACGGGTAGTGTAAACCCAATAGCAGCAAAGGCAAGGGGGTCTGTGCTGGCCATTCCCATTGTGGTTGGGTCATTGTCTCCTACAGCAGAGGAATCCCTGAGCTTGACTCTGGCTGTCTCAGAGACCCTGTCGGTCACCTGGTAGTATTCAGTGTTCCTTTTGAGTCTGGTCTGCAGCTAAAACCCTATCTTACCCATGCCCTTCGGATATCAATGCACCAGAAACTATTGAGTACCTCCAGAGGACATTCTTTCTCAACGTGTGACCATCCCTTCTTGACTCCCTGCATGAGGAGGTAGGAAGGTAACTGTGATTCTCAAAGTCAAGAGCACACACATCATTGCTAATTTGCTTAGGCATGAGGGGGCTTGAGGGGCCGTGAAGATATTGGGGGACCCAAGCTGCCAGGCCCTTTGAATTCTTTGGTCTAATGTGTGTGTTTCAATTTTGTCCTTGCCTTCAAACTGCTGGCCTCTTTCAGATCCCTTTCTTATTTTCTGCTTTCCAGTAAACTCCAAAATAGAATTAAATTGCAAGTTGGAAATGGACCTGTTACTCTTTCTAGCTCTGAAGAGGGAGGTTGGGGCACACTTTGGGCAGCTTCCTGCTCTTTTGTTCACTTTTAGAAGGTGGTTCAGAAGAAGGGCTTTGTAATTTTCATCCTTTTTCCCCATGACCGAGGCTTTCTCCAGTTTTGATATGTGTCATTATGGGCAGATCCTTTGGCCTGGTTTCTAGAACTCAGTCTGGGCCCTGAGTACTATCTAAATATGGCCTCTGAACTCAGAACAAGCCTCAAAATGTCACACGAGGGCCTCCTGATGTCCCTTCCCCCCTAAATTTAACATTTCTTATTCTTCTAGAAGCTAACCACGTGTCAACCAAGGATATTGTGGTCCCCTCCAGCGAGTCTTGAATAAACTAGGGGAATGTTTCCAGTTTGAGGCTGAAAATCAGATACCTGGTTTGGAAAATTCTGAGTGTGCAACTGTGAGCATCTAGGTACGAAACTCAGGACTGAGCATGAGCCACAAGGAAGCCGAGATGGTCTTCGTGACGTCCCGGAGGTTCTGGCTCAGAAGACTTCCTGAGAAGGTGCAGGATGTTCACCTGAACCACTGAGTGAGCTCTTAGCCAGTGCGCGTCACTGGGCCCAGGAGGGGCTTTAAAAAGCCTGATTCTGTTCCTTCCTTACAAAGAAATCTGCATTATTTCCATTTTAACAGAGCAGGTAGCTGAGGCCTGGCTTCGAATGCAGACCGGCCTGATCGGCAAGGCTGGCTGCCACAGTGGACTCTGTACGGTGCTGGTTTTAGCCAGGGGCCTGCACACGGCTGGTGAGCAGGCAAGGAAATGGATGAATGAATGAATGAATGAATGAGTGAGGCCACGAGGTTCCAGGCAAGAAGGTGACTTGTGAAAGACTATATGACCCTTGCAGGAAGAGGCACTCCCTCCTCTTCGGGCCCCAGTACCTAGCCTGTTCGAAGCACACCAAATAATTTTTTAATGAACACTGAACGTATTACTGTTGCATTGACCATTTGGCTTTTCAGCATCTCCCTCTTTGTCCTAGGGACCTTGTGATCTCTTTTGACCCTGAGCGTCCAAGGGCTGTTGGAGAAGGTGGAGCGAATGCAGCCTCTCTTCCCTGAGGCCGCCTTCGCTCCACGTGTCTTCCCATCTGCTTTCCAGATGCGCAAATGACTCATCAGCTCCCCGCAGCTCTCTCAAACCCGCTTTTTGTCTTCTCCGCTCTCTTTCCTAATCTCCTGGGCACAGCTCTTGGCTGCGAGTGATGGAAACCAACCCGGTCTAGTTCAGGCCCCAAGGGGGAATTTGGTGGCTCCCAGATGCTGGTTCACAAGAACCCTAGGAGAGACCTCACTGATGCACGGAGAGGGGACATGGTGTGCCCCAGGTCACACAGCTGTTAATTGGAGGAGGGCTGGGGAGAGCGTGACAGTTTCGAGAAGAAGCTGTGTGAGGGGGGAGACTGTTCTGTTCACCGCTGTGTGTGCCTAAAACAGTAACACGCGGCACATAGTAGGTGCCTACTACACTTTTGCTGAATGTAGAGAAAACGTGAATTGGTGAAGTATTGAGACCGTCTCAGGCACTGCACGTAACGGAGAGCTTGCCTGCCTCAGTCTCAGCCTGGGTCTCCGGGCTCAAGAAGGCCCCACGGTGGACAGCCGTCTCTCAGTTCTTGCATCATGCCGTCTCGGCTGACCACAGCAAGCTGTGGCCCCCGAGGAAGATGCCAGAAGCGGAGTTTCCTGCCAAGGGTTTTCTGATGCCATCCCCGTGAATTCCGACTCCCCGGGGCTCCCAGCGGGTGAGAACAAGGGCTGGCTGTAACTGAGCCCCTCGTCTCTGGGTGGGGTGTGTGGTGAATGGAAAGTCAGCCGCTCGGGCCTCGTGGCTTGGCCTCCGCGAGCCGGGATGTTTCATAAAGTGACTTTTCAAGGCCTTCTCCCCTCCGCTGGGCTTTGGCAGCCACACCAACTCTCTAGAACTGAGCAGGCCTTGTGTCTGTTGGGAAGAAAGACGTGAAAACGAGGGCTGGAACAGACTCAGGGCTCCGATTCCAGGAGAAACAGGGCACCGTGTTGTGCTGCTGCGGGTAGCAGAGTCGACAAGCGGCACATTCATTCCTAGGACTGGGTTTCCTCCCTCCATGGCACCAGACCCCCGCTCTGCACAGCCGCGGTGAGGACCAGTGGCATCAGCGGCATAGAGAGGTGGCGGGGGGAGCGAGCGAGGCCACTCGTTTGTCCAAGGGAACTTTAAATACCGATTTTCTAAGCCGAGTTCCCCCTCCAGAAAGCTGGGTGCCGGTATCTGCTTTGTATCCTGTGTGAACGGTGCCCCCTGGAGGTGTGCCAGGAGCCGACCCTTGCGTGGAGACAGGGATGCATATGTTCATTGTTGCAGCCCTCCGCGTGCCTATCTGTGCTGTCTCTTGTCATCTGCACCACGTCTGTCTCTCTGGGTAGGCCCGTGTCCTATGTGTGTGGCCACAGCTCTAAAATACCGTGCATCAGTGTGTTCCTGAGGGAGAGAGGCTGCCTGGATTCAAATCATGACCATGTGACCCTGACAGAGCCACTGAACCCAGTAAGCCTTGGTTTTCTCACCTGTATGATGGGGCTGAGAACAGTTCCCACTTCACAGGATAATTAGGAAGGGGAAATGCGGCAGCGCCTGGCCCCAAGTAAGTGGCTGGGAAGTCTGTTGCTGCTACAACAAAACAGCTGTGCTGTTTCAACTGTGCACACGTGTGTGCACGCACACGCTTCCCTGTGCCCTACTTCATGTTGTCAGCTTTGACAGGAATTGTGTCCGTTTTTTCTCTCGATTTCTGAGCAAAAGATCCAGCGCTTTGAGGTGGGAAGTGACAGCATCAGAACCTCTTCTGGTCTCTCTGGGGCTGCACAGCCTGTTCAGTCTCCCATCTGGGCAGGGGAGAGGTGTCCGTCCCTCTCAGTGCCCGGCACCTTCTGCTCACGCATGCTGGCACCCTCCCCTTGAGCTCTCCCCCTCCCCCCGCCCGCCCCCCCCCCCCCAGATCTTTCTGAGGCCAGTACAGTTTCCCAGAAGGGCCTTAAAAAATTCTCCAGTCTGGGCACCTGGGTGGCTCAGTGGGTTAAACGTCCAACTTCGGCTCAGGTCATGATCTCACGGTTTGTGGGTTTGAGCCTCGCGTCGGGCTCTGCGTTGACGGCTCCAAGTCTGGAGCCCGCTTCGGATTCTGTGTCTCCCTCTCTCTCTGTCCCTCCCCTGCTCGTGCTGTGTCTCTCAAAGATAAATAAATGTAAAAAAAAAAATTTTTTTTTAACATTCTCCAGTCTGAACTGCAGAATCTCTTTGTCCCTAATCCATACCGTGGACTCTCCTCATCTAGCTCCTGGCTCCCTAAGGCAAGCCCAGGGTTTCAGGCTGGGCGTGAGCTCAGGGAGGCCAGGACTCAACAGAGCCCTTGTGTCTGACATAGACATGAGTGTGAGCTGTTCCTGGGTGGGCATCTGGGAGAGGGACTTTCACCTCCTCCTGCATGAACACCCTCTGTGGCTCTTGGTCAGAGACAGAGCGGTGAGAGGAGGAGCCCTGGGGAAGAGTCTTAGGTCCAGATCCTTGCTCTACCACTGACGGTGTGACCTTGGGCATGTCATTCGCTCTTTCTGATCATCAGTTTTCTCATCTGTCAAATGGCTGCAGCTGCCTTGAGGTTGGAGGTTCGCTATGAGGACCAAAGGGGGTTCTTCCCATGAAACCCTCAGAACAATGCCTGGCCTGCAGGCAGTTGTGTTAGCCGCTGTTGGCTTGTCCTCTGTGACTCATCCGTCTTGTCTTGTCTTCATTTATCTCCTTCGTGAGTGAGGCCTTTCCTCTCGGGGGCTGTGCCGGTGGCCATTTTGTACCAGTCGTTCACGCAGTAGGCCACCAGTAAGTGTTTGGTGACGTATTCCATTACCCATTCATTAAAAAAGTAAGATAGGGAAAATAGACACCCAGGTACATAGGATACGACGAGCCTGATGTCGGAAGAGCTTAGCGATGGATAATTTCACCTTCCTTGGAGGTGTTTGCCATCCCGTGGAAGAAACCATTGCTTTACAAGGGATTCCATGTTCCAAATCCCCCAAATAACGCCCTCCCGAGTTTCACTCTCATTTTTTGTTGCAGTTGATTTTGTATTTCCATGCGTTAACCATCTTTTAAAAACTTTACCTGTGATCCAGCTTTGCAACCCAGAAGCTGTTTTTTAAACGTTTGTTTATTTTTGAGAAACAGAGAGTGCGAGTGGGGGAGGTGCAGAGAGAGAGGGAGGCCCAGAATCCCAAGTAGAGCTGGCAGCACAGAGCCCGACGCGGGGCTCGAACTCATGAGCTGTGAAATCATGACCTGAGCTGAAGTCGGACGCTTAACGGACTGAACCGCCCAGGTGACCCCGAGAGCCGTTTTCATGTCTCCACAGTCTCTTCCACCTCACTTCCCAGAAATGCACAGTTTGTCTTTTTCAGATCCACTCAACACCATTTTGTAAACATCGTGGAAGCATTTTGTAGTCTCCGTATTAATCATTCGATTTAGCGTGTGGTTTTCCATTGAGCTGATGTGCCTTCGTGAATGCTACCGTTCCCTTATTGTTCAGTGTTTAGATATTCTTGTTGTTATTTTAAATAAATAACCTGGTAAGTATTTTTGAACATACGGCTTTTTTTTCTCCCCCCAAGTATTTCTGTACTAAATTTTCAAGCAGGATACAACAGGCCAACAAATATTCCACAAATGCCAGGTGCTCCCAAATGTTGTGGAGGCTGATGTGGTAGTAACAACCACGGCTGATACCCCCTTCGTTGAGCAGTTAAGCCGGGCCTTCTCCTGAGTGCTTAACATGGATTCTTCTATTTTGTCCCCTCAGCTCCTGGAGAGGGAGATGTTATTATTCCCATTTTACAGAGGCAGGAACTGACGCAAAATAGAAGTTGAGTGACCTGCCCAGAAACATAGAGAAGGATGTTACAGGAAGCCACCCATTCCCTGGGTTGTAGAACGTTACAAGTAATTACATCAGCAAGCTCCAAGTTGTCCTGGCCAGGTCTTGGGGAAAATCATAACCACTCCCACCACATTAGTTTGGAAATGCTAAATATGGATCCATAAGTATATCTCCGCATATAAATCTAGGCAGTAATTGAACTTGCCGGAAGTCCCTTCTGACTTTCACGAAGACTGCCCCCGCCCTGCACTGCACCATTCTTGGCACCCGCCAGGCAGAATGGGGGGTGGTTTGAGCAGTTGATCTGAAGCCCTCTTCCCCTTGCTTCCTGTGCCTCTTCCTCTGCGACCTTCCTCCACTCCAGGGTCTTCATATACCATCTCCCTTCCAGCGTTCCCAGCTGTTCTCCGAAACAGCTCATCCATCCTGAGGTTGAGTTGAATATGGAGTTCATTCCAGAGAGAGCTGCATTTGGTCAAGGACTGATGTCCAAGAATTGGCTCTGAATAATATGTTGTAGAAGTGTGTGTGTGTGTGTGTGTGTGTGTGTGTGTGAGAGAGAGAGAGAGAGAGAGAGAGAGAGAGAGATTGGCTGAAAGGGAGGACTGGATTACGGCATCCCCCCACTTGAAACCTTGTCATGGCTTTGTGCTGCGTCTGGAATAAAATCCCCGCTCCCTTGCTTGCCCCTCCTGACTCTTCCCACTGTTCAGCTTTGCGGTCGTCTACACGCCCTCCCCCCCCCCCCCCCCCCACCGTCTCTCTGGTTAAGCCTAGCTGGCTCTCTCTGTGTTCTGCATTCAGAAGTTCTATACCTCTTGGCACTGGATGGCTGGCCAGCTCTGGACGAGCCCTCTTCCCTCTGCCAGCGTGGGTTTGCCCTCCTCCTTCACATCTCAGATCAAGTGCTGCTGGCCGTCCTTACTCCATACCTTGTTTCTTTCGCATGTAGCTCTTACTACGAGCTGGCTTTACAGACTGGGTGCTTGTTTGGTTAGTTGAATGTGTGTCTCCCCTACTAGACTGTAATTGGGGGAGGGCAGAAGACGCCACAACGGTGTCATTCACCAAGGCACCTGGCACCTAACATGGCGCCCATGCCCGTCCTTCCAGCCAACATGGCCGCAGACTGGGCAGGCTGTGGGAGCCAGGAGAGTCCAAGGCTGTGGTCCCCCTGTTACAGAATGGATGTGAATCCGAGTGAGGACCCGTTAACTCGATGGCAGCCATTGGGTAAATCTGTTGGCTGTGTCCTTGGTGTTTATATTTAAAGCACAGTCGTTCTGTTTTTTCCTTCGCAGAGAAATGTTTGCTTTATTCTCTGACAGTGTGTATTTTATTGGAACTGAGCAGGAGGATATTGTTGACCGGAGATGTGAACACAGTTTCCAAAGAGACTCTGTCAATGGCTTAAAATTAATAAAGGCTCAGCAGGGGGTGGGGGACAGGGACACTGCTGCCATTTTGTTATGTGGACGACACTACGTTTCTTTTAGAGGCAGGTTAAGGGGAGGAAAATCTGAATTGGCATATCTATAAACAAGTTATTACTTTAGCTGGGAGATAATTTGTTGAGAAAATGCCATTATTTTCCCAATCTAGGTCCCTCGGAGTGTGTGGCCAGGGCACGATGCCGGCTGCCGCTCTCGCATGTCTATGCTGTGAAGTCACCGAGTGGGAGAATGAACTTCAGGTTAAAGCCTGTTTGTTCTCAAATAAATTGAGTTTTCTGTTTTCCACAGCATAATGAAAAGGGAGAAGGGCTTCTCCTCCCTGCTTTCAGTGCCCCACCCCCACCCTCCTCGACTCCCAGGATCCTTATGGAAGCATCAGAAACTCCTGAGACTCTCGTTGTGCTTAGAAAGACAGGGGGGTGGGGGGGACCCGGGTCTTTAGTCTTCATAGGGAAGAGTCTCAGAAAGGGTTTTGAGAGGCTCAGCTCCTGGCTCCATGCTTTCCTGACGCCTTGAAGATATTGTCTGTTATGGGCTGAGTTGTGTCCCCAAGAATACGTGTGTCCAAGTCCTAACCCTCACACCTTAGAATGTGACTTTATTTGGAAGGAGGGTCACTGCCCATGTAATTAGCAAAGGTGAGGTCATCCTGGGATAAGGTAGGCCCCTAATCCAGTATGCCTGGGGTCCCTGTAAAAAGGGGAAATTCAGATACAGACACCCATCCAGGGTAGACGCCACATGAGGACAAAGGTAGATATCGGGGTGATGCTTCTACAAGCTGAGGAATGCCGTAGATGGCCAGGAGACCACCAGATGCCAGGAGGGTGGCACGGAACAGACCTTCCCTGCCAGCCTCAGAAGGAATCAAAGCTACCGACACCTGGATCCCAGACTTGAAGCTCCCAGAGACAATAAATCTCCATCCTTTACACCACGCTGCCTGTGGTACTTTGGTATAGCAGCCGTAAGAAATTAATACACCATCCGAGAGCCTCAGCTGACCCACCATCTGCCCACCCTGAATAAAGAACCACTCCCATCCCCTCAAATCTATAGATCCACCCACCCCGTGCCCTGAGTAGGCCCTTGATTCCACCAGTAACTGCCCTCTGTGCTCGCCAGGTACACAGTCTGCCTTGTGTTGTTGTTTCACAGGTACCAGCCTCCCCATGAGACCGTGACCTCAGAAAGGGAACCAGACGTCTCTCTGTGACCTGCTTCCACTAGATTTTTTAATCAGTGCTTGTTTGGTTCGTTAGGTATGTCGATGTTGACCTCTGAGACCTGCCCACTTCTTGTCCTTATTTTTCTGGAGTTTTTACAACCCTTGGCTCACTCTTCCTTTGGTGAACATCTGCTCTTTAATCTGTATGCATCCCACAGAGATCCGAGATCTTGCGTATTCCATAATAAAGCCTCGTTGTGTGTGGAAGAGCTCAGCAAACTGTAAAGTGCCCTAGAAAAACCGTAGTGATGACTGATCCTTTTGTTCGAATGTCTGAAGAGGGCAGTGAATTAGAGACAGAGGCCCTGGTTCCCGTCAGACATTATCATTTCCCAGCTGGGTATCCTTAAGGAAGTCACTTAGCCTCTCTGAACTTTGGTTTTCCCATCGTAAGGTGGCAGTGATTGACTTGTCTACCTCATGGGTTGGCAGGGTACCAGAGAATATGTGAGACAGGCCTTTGTGGCAATAGAGCGAAGGCCACAGACAAGATCCTTATAAGACAGGGGAAGGATGTGGGTTTGGTGAGGATCATGGTAAGCTAGAGAGTAGGCCCCCATCGAAAGAGGGTTCAGTGGGAGTGTGGGTCCACGGTGTTCTAGATATTCAGAATTTTTAATAGAAGCCAAAAAGGCAGATGATCACGATATGTCTTCCATTGTGTCTTGGGCATTTTTAAGCACCATGAGGGTCATACAAAACAGGTTTATGGGCTATTTCTGGCCCCAAGAGCCACCATTTAGTGACTTCCACTATAGAATATGATATAGGTAAGGGTTGGTGGCCTCCTTTCTGTTACTCAAACCTGTGGGTCTAAACACACTCTTTGAGAACTCTGAAAAGCAAGAATTAATACTGGCCAAGGTTGTCACCTTCTCCAGGAAGCCTTTCCTGATCTCATCCCCGCCAATCTGGATTAAATCAGATGTTGGCAGTCCTTTTCTTAAAGGACCAGACAGTAAATGTTTTAGACGTTGAGGGCCATTCAGTCTCGTTGGCAGCTACTCAACTCTGTGCAGTGCCAAAGCAGCTAGAGATAATAATGTAAATGATGGTTGTGGCTGAGCTCCAATAAAACTTTATTTACAAAAACAGGTCACCAGCTGGATTCGGCCCATGGACTATGGTAGTTTACTGACCCCTGAGCTAGATGCTGCTTTTATGTGCTGTCGTAACATCTAGAACTTAGTCCCTTACAACTAGTCTACTACTAGAACTAAAAATAAAAACATTAATTGAGCACTTGCTGTGCGTCAGGAGCTATTCTAAGCCCTTCATGTGTCTGAACTCAATTCTCACGGCAAGTTTATGTGGAAGGTCCTGCAGCTATCCCCGTTTCACAGGTAAGGGGATAGAGTCTCGGACAGGTTAATCAACTTGCCCAAGGCCACCCAGCTGATAAACAGAGCTGAGCTTTCAGACTGCCAGTAAAGTAAACTCCACTTCTCTGGCTCACCCCGTGGACTTGGTCTCTCTTTGGTATCTAGCATGGGGACCGGCTTGAAGGCTGTACTCACAAATCACTGAGTGAGTGACAGGCATTGTTTCAGCCTTTGCAGACCTGTCCAGGAGAGGGATAAAAATACCAATTTGTAGCCATTTCCAAATAGACTGTGACAGTCCGTCTGCTGTGGGGACATGCCGCCAGACTTTTCCTGTTTCTCTTGCACCAAGAATCTGGCAGCTGACTACCGGAGGTGGTTTGGGCTTGCATGGGGCTTGCATGGGGCCAGTTTGAACACCTGGTCCTCTTAGTGGCCCTAAAATCTGACAGACCTGCACCACTACCGGTCTCTCTGTCCCAGCGCTTCGTGAGCCATCACAGCCTCCCGCTGCTGATGGAGAAACTCGAGCGGAGTCTGTCCTTCATCAGGAAACAGATGAGAGTGACATAGAGGACACACTGGGTCTGGGTCCCTCCCAGAAAGGTCTCTGAAGAATTCCATGTCAATATGGTAAATTGATTCTTATTTGAAAAGCCCTTCAGAGATTTCACTCTATTTAAAGAAGTGTCCGATGGGAATCCTCTGTACTGTGCATGATCTGGTTCGTTCCCTGCTGTAGAAGCCTGGCTTCTGTGTAACTGGGGCACCTGTATCGTTCTGTACATATGTCTGAATTTCACGGGTCATAATGAGTAACGATAACGATTACGGTGATTACACTGGGACCTTGCTGTGTGCCAGGCCCTGTGCCAGATGCTTTCTGTACACAGTGTCATTTGACCCTTTTGACTCCTCTGTGGGGTAGGTGCCCCCTTTTTGCCTATGTGTAAACTGAGGCACAGAGAAGCTAACTAGTGTGCCAAAAGACACACAGCCAGTGAGCAGCACTGTGAGGACTTGAACTCAGACAGCCCAGCCCCAGGGCCCGAGCTCTTGACCACCCTGCATGGGGCTCCCTCTGATATGCTTCCAGAAGTGGTGTCCTCCTCCGTGCTCTGACACGGAAGCTCTGGAGCATCGCACGTGCTGGCCAACGTCACACCAGAGGTCAGTGAGGACCAGATCTGTTGGTTCTTCCTCCAGAGCATTTCTCCCAGTCACTGGCCTCCCTGCTGGGATGATTTCCACCCCCGGTGTGGTGGGTGGCGTGGGCCACACCTGGGCCGCCCAGAATCGTGGCCACCAGCCGCTGTGGCTATTGCTGGTGGGATGAGAAATTGAGTTTTTAATTTTGTTTTGTATTAATTTTAATTTAAAATGGGATACAGTTATTGGAAAGCTTCTAAATATGTTTGGACCAAGTTGAGTCTGCGAATTTATTTTTTTCACTTGATATTTTTGTGAACTCTAAATACGGAAAACTTGAGCATCTAAACTGAGATGTGCTGTAATGTAAGAGACACATAACACCCTCTGGATTCACCTGAACCCTTAATGTGCCTCAGCCCTGTTCCCTTCCTACGGTCATTCTTTCATTCATTCATTCAACACACAGGTCTTGGGCACAGCTGTGGACAGATACTGGTGTGCATGCTGACTATGCAGCTGTGAACAAGGTACAACAATCAGACAGACAAAAAAAGGAAATATTAAGATGATAAGTATTGTATGTGAAATTAAAGCAGGGTGTTGCAGTGGAGAGGAGGGTGGTCACCAGAGGGGATTCTGGGGAGGTGACATTTGACATGAGACCTGAATGACCAGAGAAGCCATGTGAAAACCTGGAGACAAAGCATCCCAGGCAGAGGGAAAAGGCCTTGGGGCATCAGAGAGCATGGAATGTTCTAGAAACAGAAGGCTGTCGGTAGTAGAGGAAGAGGGAAATGGGGAAGTGACATGAGCTTGAGAAACAGGAGTAATAAGATCCTGGAGGGCTTTTCCATCCAGAAGGAGAAGTTGAGATTTTGTCCCAGGTGAGATGGGAATGTGTACTATTTGCTCTTTTGTGTGTTATTTGGGTTATGACGTTTTTAAAGGTGCCTCCGGCTGCCGGGTGGACATAGGGCCACAGAACGTGCTGGGACTTGGTGGTCCAGATCAGAAGTGGTCAGCTATGGACACTTTTCGGATGTGGGCAGATTCTGTTGGACTTGGCCGTGAATTGGAGGTGGGTTGGCTGCGGGCCATCAAGAGAGGAGTCAGGAGTGACTCCTGCATATTTGGCTTAAGCTGTAGGGTGAGTGGTTCGCCCATTGACTTAGGTACCTCCACATTGCTTCCAGGCCAGCAGTATTGTTTTAATTTCCTTCCTCCTGTGTCTGCGAGTGCCTTTTGGCAGCTGACAAATGTATATATAGCCACGGCCTCATTGGAGACGTCTGTTTTGAGTGGGGAAAGCGGAACTTGTTCCCTTTCATTCTGGTTCAGGGCCCTATTTTCCTTGTAAACCCTCCCCCCCCCCCCCCCCGCCCCAGTCTGTTCCTGCTGATGGAAATGACGTTTGGATTAAGAATAGATCTCTTAAACCTAGTGCTGACTTCCCTGGCGTTTTTCCCTCTGCGGGGAGATGCTAAAGATGCGGGAGAAGTGGGGGGTGAAGTGATTATTTAATTGTGTGCAAATGAGAAGTGGCAAATACAGCAGACAAAGGGCAGGACCAGAATTCTGTAAGAGCAACACCTGACATGATTCCATTTCCTGACTTGAGGCTCCAAATGAATTTCTACTTGACTAAAAATACCTCAAGAGCTAGGTGGCAGCTTAAAACGCTGCCGGTAAATTTAAAACAGGCCTGCATGCCACCGACGATAGCGAGGATAAAAAGTTAGCAGAGAACTTTCCGCCACTCATTTTCCTTAACTCCTGGTTCTCCATCCTGTCTGCTGTCTGTTTTGATTCTTGGGGGGAGTTGGGAAGGTGGGTTGTATATTTCATTTCCTTTTTTTTCTTTTAACCTGTCAGTGGCCGGGGGCTAGGTTGATGGTACTTTAGGCATAAGATGTGTCTGGCCTAAGAGAAGATGACGTGACAACATCCTGGGACTGCAGAGAGAGCAATTTCAGTGGGAATCAGTAGCATCATGTGCCTAAGCGGCTAAACAGGCATGCAGTCCCAGGCTACATATTTACCTGCAGCACAGTTCCAGAATGTTCTTTACCTTCGAGCTCTAATAGACAGTCTTCTAGATTATCCTGGAAGTAAACAGTGATTAGCGGAAACTAAAAGCAGCTAGTGCTGAGTTTACTTTAAGCACTTTCACATCGAGTCCACACAACAACCTTCTTGAGTATTGACAGTGTTAAATTTGACCTGAGTGAGCCCTGTGCTCCTGGAAAAGAGCAAAGGAACCTCCCACTCTTGTGTGTTCTGCAAAACACTTACTCCAAAGACCACCCGTCTCCATATGACTCCGTTATGATGCACGGATGCCCCCTTGCTTACCTGTGATGAGGCCAGACACACACCCTCCAAGTTCCCATTCTTTGCCTCTGAAATGACTCACTGTGATGCTTGCTCCCGCCAATCAGAACAAAATGCTTGTTAACCAGACAAACTTTGGCGCAGCTTCTCTTCCTTCTTACGGGGTCCCTGTGCTTGGGTCCACCCTCAGCCTGAGCCAGCCCATCTGGGGAATGGGCTGGTTTCAGGCTGAAACATCCTCTCATCTCCTGGATCCCCGGCCCCCCCCCCCCACCTTTTCATCTTGCGTCCCCGTAGTTCTGTCTTGTTCACTCCTCCCTAGAAAAGAAAACTCTGGAACTTCAAGAGGCTTGCGGATCCTGTGGTGAGAGCGTGCTCTCCAGCGCAGGAGACCTGGCCCATTATTGCAGGACTTGTGTTCTCCCTTTTGCAGCGATCATTTCACATCGTCTCCTGACGAGTCCAGACTCGTTTTTCTCTGTGACCACACATATTGTGATGATCTCTAGTTTGCGAAGGAGGAAGTTGGCACCCAGGGATGTGGTCCGAGGCGGAATGGGGAGCTGTGTTCTCTCTGAACCCGGATTCTTTGCCTGTATGGTTCAGTAGTTACCAAGGCCCTATTTATGAATTTTGGACTTTATCTGAACTCCGGCTGGTCCTCAGTGTGCTTATTATCTAGTTGGGGTATAAGATACTGAGTCCTGGCATCTTGTGTTTCAAAAGTCTGGGAAGAAGCTCCCGCAGGATCCAGATTTCATGTGCACCTGTGTACAGGTGCTAACAGGCCCCCCAGAGAGGACAAGTGGTGGGCTCAGCAACAGAAACAAGCCGGTGGGGCAGTGAGCTCCCAACTTGGATGTTAGGGGAACGGGTACTTGGCTGGGGGAGTGGGGACAGCTGGGTGAGGTGATGTAGACCAGGGGGCAGGGCTCTCCCTAGGAGTCACTGGGTGTGATGTGTGGGGATGATTAAGAGGGATGAAGGAAAGAGCAACAGCAAATCGGTGGCCTTGCCCACCAGGCTCCTAACTGCATCTTCTTCTCGGGGCAGTGGGGAGCCACTGCAGGTCTTTAGGCAGGAGAATGTCATGACGGAAATGATAATAGTAATAATGATCGTGCTGATAATAGCTTGCTCCTCCGTGTTTTTATAGCTCCTCTCCCAAGGTGCCCTTCTCCAGAAAGCTGGGAGTGCTTCACAGATGTTACCTAATTAATCACCAGCGCTTCCCTGCCGAGGGACGTAGGGGGTAGCTAATATCCCCATTTTTCAAGGGAGGAAAATGAGGCAGCGAGAAGCTCTCAGGTAGCCCGGTAAGGCACCGGGAGGGGGTCGGTGACAGACTTCCTCTCTCTCTTCACCTCCCAAGCCCGCAGCCCACCTTTGGGGAGCACGGTCCCCCAGGACGGACTGGTTTGTGCTCAGAGTCGTTCTGATGAGAGTATCCCCGGCATTAAGGATGGAGGAGAGAATCCGGACATTGGAGTGTGGGCTGACAACTGAGGGCTGGGTTGAGCTCACATCTGACTTTGTGAGCTCACATCTGAGCTCACACCAGGCTGTGGGCACACCCCGAGTCCTTGCTCTCCTCTTTGTCCTCACAAAAGTCTCTTTCAAGGCATTTATCATCCTTATTATCTATCCTTTGACCTCTTTAGCTGATCTTTTGTCTCCTCCTTGAGGCAAGGATTCTGCCTTTTATAATATAACCTCAGGGCACGGTTCCCATCATACTTGGGCTTGAATTCTCCCTCTGCCATCCACTCCTTCTGGATGAGCCATGTCCCCTCTGTCAGCCTCAGCTTCTTCATCCCTAAAATGATGGTTACAATCATGCCTACCTCACTGGGTTGTTCTGATGATTAGATGAAATGTTGCAGGTCACATGCTCAGCAGTGCTGGTGCATTACAAGCAGTTACTGCATTTAATAAATTATCAGTGTTGTTATAGCAGGGGCTTAAAAACAAACAGGCTGGATTATTGCTCTAAACTGGCTCGTGGATGCAGGCGTGCCTTCTTTAAAGCAATTGATGGTCAACTAAAACATTGGGTAGGAATAGATTTCTTTGAAATGGGGTAGTTTCTCTTGTCGACACTCATAATTTTAAGGGAAACATACTCACTTGTTAAATTTCTGGTTGGACCTAATTTAATCATGCTTTTGCCACAAGTTCCTGGGCCCTCCACCTCCCCATGAAGTATTTAGTAATCCATAAACAAGGCTTAAACTGCTATTTAAAGCAACTCTGCTGTTAATCCTTTTGTGAGAGCAAATCTGTTTGGAATGTGAATAACCTCCCCCCTGGTCTCCTAGCTCCTCTCTTGGGCTTCCATTGTGTAGATTGTGTAGATTCAGGTTTTACCCCCCCCCCCTTTTTTTTTTCTTTTAAGGTAGGGTCATCCACAAATTGAAAATCTGAGAATCAGAGGTGGGTGAAGGAGTGAGTCTTAAGAGTGTCTGGCCCAACAACCTCATTTAAGTCATGGGAGGGGACATCTGGCTGGCTCAGTCCATTGGGTGTCCCGCTCTGGATTTCACCTCTGGTTAAGGTCTCACAGTTCATGAGTTCAAGCCCCATGTCAGGCTCTGCACTGACAGTGGGGAGCCTGCTTGGGATTCTCTCTCTCTCCCCCTTTCTGCCCCTCCCCCACTTGCACTGTCTCTCTCAAAATGAATAAATAAACTCTTAAATAAATAAATAAATAAATAAATAAATAAAGGGAGAATGGGGGCACAGGGAGAGGGAAGCCTTTACACATCTAGGTTGTGGCAAAGTAGAGGCAAAGCCTGTGTCTCCAAAAGTGGTTTTTAGCTGTTACGTGAATGACATTTTTAAAAATTGTCATTTATATATTTATGTATTTTATTTAGGTTTCAGGAGAGGAATTTAGTGATCTAGCACTTAGATATAATAACCAGTGCTCATCCCAACAAGTGCCCTCCTTAATGCTCATCACTCATTTATTTAGCCCATCCCCTTACCTACCTCTCTCCATCAACCCTTAGCTTGTTCTCTATCATTAAGGGTCTCTTATGGTTAGTTTCCCTCTCTTTTTTCTTTCCCCTCCCCTATGTTCATCTGTTTTGTTTCTTGAATTCCACATATGAGTGAAATCATAGGATATTTGTCTTTCTCTGACTTATTTTGCTTAGCACAATACACTCTAGCTCCATCCACCTTGTTGCAAATGATAAGATTTCATTCTTTTTGATGGCTGAGTAATATTCCATTATATACGTATCTACACACATACAGAATTTGTCCCGTACACTTTTCTAAGCACTTGCTATTAATTACCTTTACATGTTTTAGCTCATTTGCCCCTATCATTTGGAGGTTGCACTCATTACTGTGTTACAGGTGGGGAAACTGAGGCACAAAGAGGTGAACCCACTTTTACAAGGTCACACGGCTAATAAGTGATGGTCAGTTCCAAAGCACATCGATCACAAGTGCCCCTCGATTGCCTAGATATCTTTCCATAAAGTCTGATATTTTTAATAGACCTATTTCAACAAACGAGAGTTGCCTGGAGACAGTACCGAGTTGTACATGTGCTAGAGAAATAGGCAAGAATCCCGAAACTGTTGTGTAGTTGCTGGTGGTCTGGAAACGGTGCAGGGCACCTTGTATTGTATCAGCGATGCCCTGAGCAAATTTTCAGTAGGGGCCTGATTTTTGCTGCCAAGTGCCGGCTGAAGTGCAAGAACCAGAGAAATGTGCGGAAGCAGACCAAACCAGAGAAGGTCCCTGCCTTCGTGGAGTGTGCAGTCTAGCGGGAGGGAGGGCGTAGAACAAATAACTCAGGTGGGAAGTTCTGGGGTGGAAGCAGCCAGTGGGGTGTGAGCATGTGTGTGTGAGCATGTGGGGGGAAGAGTGGGGGCCCACTTTTACTAGGGCAATCGTTGTCACCTCTCAAAAGAGGTGGCCACACCTCAGAGGAAGCAGAACGGTGACGTGAGCCTCTTTGTCTCTGCATCTGGCTGTATTTCTTTCCGTATCGTTCCCTCTTTGCGCCGTGAGCAAATGCGGAGAACTTTGAGGGCCAAGTCTTTTTGCAGCATCTGCGTCTCTTAAGGACCGTGCTCTAGGCTGGAATCAGGAGCTCGTCCAGGCCTCGTCCGATGGAAAGGTTATAGCACCACCTGACACCCCTTTATCAGCTGTAGATTGATAAGCTGTGCCTCGAGTGATTTATTTTTAGCTTTCTACGTGAGAGAGGCAGCAAAGGCATGGTTAGGTTATTATCAAACAGAACCATTTCTTCATCTGTGTCTTTTTTAATGTTTTTATTCATTTATTTATTTATTTGAGAGAGAGAGGAAAAAAAACGTGAGTGGGGGAGGGGCAGAGAGAGAGGAGGAGACAGAGGATCCAAAGCAAGCTCTGTGCTGACAGCAGAGAGCCTAACATGGGGCTTGAACTCACAAACTGTGAGATCATGACCTGAGCCCAAGTCAGATGCTTAACTGACTGGCGCCCCTCATCTGTATCTTCACCTACTGGTGGTGTCAAAGGGAAATCAGGTGGGTTTGGAGTCTATGGATTTTGACTCAAACTCAGAGCTGCTCTCTGACCCTAGCAAACTGCTTTCCTAAGTAAAACAGTGGCAGGTACCTGTTTCTGGCCAGATCCCTTCTCCTTGAGAAGGACCTGGAAAGTTAGAAGCCTTCTGAGCAGGGCAGGTAGTGAAAGCAAGTGTGGTGGCCACATGGGGCCTGCTCAGGCATCCCAGCTCCAGCTGACTGCAGGTGGGGACCCAGTGAGGCCAGATCTCATTTTCCAAGGAAGGCTGGACATTCAGAATTTGAACGTACAGTCTTCCTGAATTTTCGACTTCGGCAACTTAGTTGAAAATGTTTAAAATGCTTTGCAGACTGTGGCGCCTGGGTGGCTCAAGCCGGTTGAGCGTCTGACTTGGGCTCGGGTCGTGATCTCACGGTTTATGGGTTTGAACCCCACATCTGGCTCTGAGATGACAGCCCGCAGTCTGGAGCCCACTTCGGATTCTGTGTCTCCCTCTCTCTCTGCCCCTCCCTTGCTTGTGTGCTCTCTCGCTCTCAAAAATAAATGAATAAACGTTAAATAAATAAATGAATAAAATACTTTGTAGGCTAAAACCAAAATCTCTGTGAGAGTCATAGTCAACTGCTGGCTGACTGGTCGTCAGCCTCTTGTCTGAGGGCCCCTGAGAACCAGGCCTGGCCAGGGAGAGACCAGATGGGTGCAGCGTGGTGGGAAGCAGAGGAGAGGACATGGGTAAACCACCTGTTTACTCAAGGTTGGTGGGACAATGCCTCCTCCTGCGCTCTGATCTGCTCTTGTTGGGATAAGCTGGGCCCAGAGCCGACCAGTTCTTAAGATCTTCCCGAGACCAGCTTCGATGCCTGAGCCATTTGTTGAGCAGCTTTGCCAACGATTGTGAGTGTTTACCAAAGGCTCTGAGCCAGGGCTCCATGCCAAATGCTTCCCATACCTTATTAGCTCAGGTGACCCTCATGCTAAAGCCTTCAGGTAGAACCCCATGCTCTCCCACCTTCTAGATAGGAATTATGGGGCTCCGAGAGGTTAAGACCCTTTGCTTCGGGTCACACAGCTAGAGTCTAGCTGAGTTGGAAAAGTCACCCTGGCCTGTCTCCAGGGCCTGAGATGTTGAAAGATACTCACGACTCTGTCTTTGACATAAGGCAGTTCTTAATTCATCTCTTAAATGTCAATGTTCCTTTTGTTTAAGCCATTCCTCTTATCGCTGCCATTCAAAGTCAACATTTGCTGTGCAGGGACCTCGCGTGTCAGGCACCCTCTTCGCCTCTGGGAGAACAAGGGTGGGTGAGATGCAGGCCCTGCCCATCACCAGTTCTGAGGGTGATCAGTGCCAAGGAGGAAGTAGTCACAAGGTACTTGGAGTTGGTATGGCGGTGGGAGTGAGCCAGGAATGCAGGGGTGGTCAACTTATCTTTGAGAGATCAGGAAAGGATTCAAAGAAAAAAAATATCTGAGTTGAATTGGGAAGGATAAATAAGAATTCTGCAGGTGGGCCGGAGGGAGAAGGCCTTCCTGGGCAAAGGAATGGCCCCGGGCAAAAGCAAGCAGCCGCATTTCCTCTGGGTTTGCCTGGAGGGACTGTCCTACAGGACTGTCCCACTCCCTGCTATCTGCCTGTGTCTTTCTCAGAAGACCCAGCCCTTCTCCTTCCACCAGAACAGAAGCCTCTGCCCCCAGATGGTTGGGAGTGAGCGGACGCATCTCAGAGCAGGCAGTGAGGTGTGCTTTTGTCTTGGGACACAGGATTATGTAGTGGTTTGGAATCTGTCCCCTGGAATCAGACCTCCCTGGGTTCAAATCCCGGCTCTGCCGATGGCTTCACCTCTCTGAGCTTCAGTTTCCTTACCTGGCACAAGAGTAACCCCCTTGGGGGTCCCCAGGAGGTAACGCACTAAAGCACCTTGCATAGGACTTACTGTTTAATTAGTGCACATCGTGGGAGACTATCCTCCCCGGCACCTGTCGGTGGGTGTCCACACAGCTCTCGGCCTTCTGGATGGCTCACAGTGGCTTGAGAAGCCGTTGGATCGGTGGTACACAGAGCTTGGGGCTGCTGAGCTCATCTCACACGGGCTGTGCTGACTCTCTGCCGGCCTTCCCCCTGGGCCTACTCCTGGCCGTGCTCTGCTGACATGGTGAGACTGTGAGGTCCCTTAGGTGCACGCTGTCCAGCACTGTATCCACCAGACGTGTATGGCTGTTTACACCTAAGTTGATTAAAACCAACAAGAGTTAGAAATTCAGTTCCACAGTGGCACCCGCCACATCTCAAGCAATCAGCAGCCACATGTGGCTAGTGGGCAGCACAGATACAGAACATTTCTACCATCATAGAAAATCCTCTGGGGCCATCTTGGCTTCGACAGTCTCTAGGACCTTAAAACACCTCTTGCTGAAGTGAGCCCTTGGAGGAGCTCTGTGTGTGTCTGCACACCCCAGAGGAGACAGTGTGCCAGGACCCACATTTTTATCTGCCCCTTCCTGGGACCTCATGGTTGGGGCGTCTGGCTGGCTCAGTCAGTTAAGCGTCTAACTTCAGCTCAGGTCATGATCTCACGGCTTGTGGGTTTGAGCCCCACATCAGGCTCTGTGCTGACAGCTCGGAGCCTGGAGTCTGCTTCAGGTTCTGGGTCTCCCTCTCTGTCTCTGCCCTTTCCTCCTCTTGTGCCCGCGCTCTCTCTCTCTCTCAAAAATAAATAAACATTAAAAAAAATTTTTTTCAAAGTGACCCCTGTCGCTACAAATCCAGACTGAGAGAGTGCCTAGCACATATTAGGTGCTCAGTAATAATTGAGGGGAGGGGCTTGGCACAGTGAGTAGGAGCACGAATTCTGAAATGACCTGGTCCGAATTCTGGAGAGATGACCTCGTTGTGCCTCAGTTTCCTCATCCGTCCAATGGGAAGAATACCAGTGACTGCTTCACAGGCTGGCTGTGGGGAAGTATGAGATAATGGTTATGGCGAACCATGCCTGGTGCCTGGCATGCTGCAAGAGCTCAGGAAATGACAGCTGCAGTCATTATTAGTTGAGTAAATAGATTAATTCCTAGAAGTCTTTGATCTTCCTTCTATAGTGTTTGCCTGGACTTAGAACCGTAATTTCATGGACTGCCAGAGCCGAAAGGTTAGCAATTTTCTAACCCAGATCTCTATTTTATTTTGGTATTGCCTTTTACTAATTCTCTTTTTTAAAGTTTTATTTTATTTATTTGAGAGAGACAGAGACAGTGTGAGTGGGGGAGGGGCAGAGAGAGGGTGAGAGAGACTCCCAAGCAGGCTCCGCCCCACCAGCACAGAGCCCAGACTAGGGGCTCAAACTCACAAACCGCGAGATCATGACCTGAGCCGAAACCAAGAGTCAGGTGCTTAATTGCCTCAGCCACCCGGAGGCCCCTCATTCTCTCTTAAAGCTGAATGGCATTAGTTTTCCCAAATCTGTGCTGTCCAGCTTTATTGGAGAATGGTTGACTCGTGATAAATTGCACATATTCAAAATGTACAATTGGATGGCTGATGACCCCTCCCCACTGCCCCCTGTCTGATTTCTCTGCGGCACCCTCCTTGGGATGAGCTCACATTTTCCTGTGGTAATAGTTTGCTCAGAAGCCCCGGGGCCTCGATGCCCTGACAGACTGCGCTAACCCCACAGGGGTTTCCCATCTCTCGACTGACCTGAGTTAAAGCTGCCTGTCAGGTGTTGCAGGTTGTGTTAGAAATTAGCCGTTTGGGCTGAGCCTGGGCGAAGCTGCTGCCAGATGGAACCTTTTGAGTATTTTCTTCTATATATAGTCCATGGTGAGCTAACTAAAGTCAGCGGGGTTTATTTTAGGAGGTAACTCCTCGGGGCAAAACGTAGTGTGTCGGGCTGCCTGCTCAGAGGAGCGTTTGCAAGATCGTTAAGACAGACCTC
This sequence comes from Panthera tigris, assembly GCF_018350195.1. Classification (NCBI taxonomy): domain Eukaryota; kingdom Metazoa; phylum Chordata; class Mammalia; order Carnivora; family Felidae; genus Panthera; species Panthera tigris. The sequence goes on along the minus strand of NC_056675.1, from coordinate 27,579,230 downwards.
CCGCGGGAAGAGCCACTGGCCTCTGACAGTTCTAGCTCTAGAAGGTACGCTTTTGGCTGCATTCCACTTGGTTTCTGGCAACAGTTTGCAGAAGTGGTTGGGAGCTGTACCCACTGAACGGATGAAGCAGTGAAGACTTAGTCACTTTGCAGCGCACTTAGAATGGTGCATTGGTTGTGATAAAGCTGAGAGCGGACAGAGGTTTCCTGATTCCTTGTTTTGTACTGCTTGTAAAAATTGAGCTCCTTGGAGAGTTCTGTGCATGGAAAAGTGTAACAAGAAAGGGGTGGTCGGCTTTAATCAGAGGTTAGTAGGACGTCGTAGGAAAGAGCTTAGACTTTTGGGGTGCCTGGTGGCTCAGACGGTTGAGCGTCCCATTTCAGTTCAGGTCATGAGCTCACAGGTTCGTGGGTACGAGCCCCGCATCGGGCTTGCTGCTGTCAGTATAGAGCCTGCTTCGGATGCTCTGTCTCCTTTGCCCTCGCACGCTCTCTCTCTCTCTCTCTTTTTCTTTGTCTCTCAAATAAACATTAAAGAGCTTAGACTTGGAAGTAAGACCCAGTTCAAATCTCAGCTCTGCCTCCCACTAGCTCTGTGTCACTGGAGCAGTCACTGAACTTTTAGCCTCACTTTTGTCAGCTGTGAACTGGGGCTCTCTGCCTCACAGTGTTGTCCTGAAGGTAAGAATGAGAGTTTCAATGAGTTAGAGCCAAAGAAGTACCTGGCCTGTAATCGATGATTAATCAGTGGCAGCCATTATTGCCTTATTTGAAGGAGAGGAAAGATTCCCAGAAATGACTTCCTTAGAAGCAGGCATTTTATTGAAATATGGTCTAGGATTTTAGGTTCAGTTATGTGGGCAGCTTCACCGAAGGGCCACCTTTTGGAAAACGGCTTCTTTCTGGTGATCTGGCAGAAGAAAACCTTAAGCGGATTTCCCCTTAAGGGCTTGGACTCTTAAGCAAACCCAGTAGATCTAATCAAAATTAGAGAGGTGATTATATTAAAATGGTTATCTTTGTTTAAAAAAAAAACGTATTTTGCAACAAGCGAGCACCCATTTGGTGTGGGAACCACAGTGTCCCTGCCCCTCTCCCCCCACACACTGTCCCTCTCCCCCCACACACTGTCCCTCTCCCCCCACACACTGTCCCTCTCCCCCCACACACTGTCCCTCTCCCCCCACACACTGTCCCTCTCCCCCCACACACTGTCCCTCTCCCCCCACACACTGTCCCTCTCCCCCCACACACTGTCCCTCTCCCCCCACACACTGTCCCTCTCCCCCCACACACTGTCCCTCTCCCCCCACACACTGTCCCTCTCCCCCCACACACTGTCCCTCTCCCCCCACACACTGTCCCTCTCCCCCCACACACTGTCCCTCTCCCCCCACACACTGTCCCTCTCCCCCCACACACTGTCCCTCTCCCCCCACACACTGTCCCTCTCATGCTGTGCCTGGCAAATGCTTGCTGATGCCATCCATTCACTGAAAATCTATTGAGTGTCAGCTGTCTGGCATGCCTAGGGAGGTAAAAACCCCTCACCTGTGAGTGTCCGTGTTTGACTATTTTCCTTCAACTACGAGAAAATGGCAAAGGAGAAAAAGCACGATGCAACTACTCTGTTCTTTTGAGCCCCAGTGTTTTCTGGCTGTGCAGTGAGCATACCTGGGTGTGACAGTCTCCAGGTTCTTTGTAGCTCTTCGGTTCTAGAACTCAGCCGAAGCCAGGAATTTCTTTTGCATGCCCTGCACCTGATTCAGCTCTGATTCAGAGCTGTTTGTCTGGCCGGCACTTCTAGGTGAGATCGTCCTAGGGTGAGTTGAAGTGCTCAAATGCTCAAAATTCGCACGCATCACATGGTGAAGCCAGAAACAGAAAGTAGGGTTTAGGGTTAGGGGTTAGGGTTAGGGTGTCTGGGTCTTGGGGGGTTCCCTGAGTATTCTGGTTATCTTTGGAACAGAGGGCTATGGAAAGGATGAACCCCTGGAATGGGATCACAGCTTTCTTCCCACAAAGACCTTCCCCATCAGGATGTGAGTCAGGTCGAGGTCTTGAGAGGCTTGTAGGAGGGGGACAATGAGCCAACCAAGTGGTTTTCAAAGTCCTCCAGGGCAGGTAGAAGGCTGGCTGTCTTTGCCCACAGGATTAAACCTTGGTCTCCAGTTGTTACGTACCATGTGATGATAATAACTTTACTTCTTGGAGCCCATGTTTTCTTTATAATACCTGTGGTTGTTGTGGCTAGAGAGACCTATTTGTCCTCGTTTGGGACATCCTGATTTTAGTATTGGACACCCATGTCCTCAGTTTGAGGCGAACTGAATGGGGGTCACATGAGCTATCAAGTTGAAATAAACACAGAGCACACAGTAGCAGTCAGTAAAAGGGAACTGACAGGACATAGGATATAGTTTGATTGTGTGTGTGTGTGTGTGTGTGTGTGTGTGTGTGTGCATGTTGGGGGGTTGCCATTCATCTTTTTCAATATACAAATGCCTCTGGCATTTTCATAAGCCATAGAACTTCAGAGCTGCAAATTGACGTTTGTCTGAGATTGATTTTTTTTTTGTCTTTGATTTTTTTTTTTTTTTTTTTTTTTTTTTTTTTTTTTTTTTAGACAGAAGATACTTCAGACTTGAATATGCTGCAACGTGCCATTTCTTGATTTCCCCTCCCCCCCCCATGGTCTATAACAATGAGGATTAAATCACTTGTAAAGCTTGGTAGGTAGTAGCAACCTATGGCTTAGACAGTGTGGGATGTGTTATGATCCCTAAAAATGTGAAGTAGAAACCACTTGAAGTTCATCTCAAACTTTAACTGTGTTGGTCCACTGAAAAGGTTTTCCGAGGTACCTTTACATCCGATTGTGTGAAGCCGTTTAACAATGATCTAGGACGTGGGAGGGAAAGCTGGCTTCTAGGGAGGAGTCCCGTCACTCCCCACATGAACCTTCTCCATCATTCTCTGCTGCTCTTAGCATGAAATCCAAATTCCTTGGAACCCACAGGGTCTGCCTGGCCCGGCCCGGCCCTTTGACCAGGTCCTCCTGTGTCCCCTTATGCCCCTCACCCCTCCACATGCTAGGATTGGGCTGCCTCTCTTTGTTGCTTAAAAGCATTGCTAATGCTGTACTTCGTGCCTAAAATGCTTATGGGCTTTCCCATCTCAAGTGAGTTGACCCTTGTTTATTCTTTGAAGCCCATTCTATTTTACTTTATTTTACTTTGATTGATTGTGAGAGGGAGAGTGTATGTGAGTGGGGGAGGGGCAGAGAGAGAAGGGGGGAGAGAATCCCAAGCAGGTTCTGCACTGTAAGTGCAGGGCCTGATGGGGGGTTTGCACTCATGAACCGTGAGATCATGACCTGAGCCGAAATCAAGGGTTAGAGATTTAAACCACTGAGCCACCCAGGAGCCCCTGAAGCCCATTTTAATTGTCACTCCCTGAAAGAATCGTCTTCATTGCCCGACTAGGTTGAAGTTCCTATGTTTGATGTCCTCCCCACATCCTCCTCTTGGACGGCATTTCCCACAAACAGAACTAAGTCATGAATTTTGTCATCCTTGTTTGATAGATGGTGATTGAATCCATTCACCCCTATTCCATCCAGCTTGTTGCACCCTAGGTGTTTATTGAAAGGGCGACAGTTGTTGAATTCCGCAGGCTTTATGAGAGGCTATATTTCAGAGTGTTGAGGGGCAGGGCCTCTGGAGCTTGAATTTGATCAAATTCTGGCTCCAGCACTTTGTAGCTGTGTGGCTTTGGGCATCTCCTAGAACCCCTTTGAGCCCAGTTTCCTCATCTGTGAAATAGAGGCTAATAATAGTCTGTGCCTTTATAGGATAGTCAGTGGCTTAGAATAGTGCCTGGCAGGTAGCATATGTTGGTGCTGGTGGTGGTTGTTACCATTCATTCTGTTAGTGGCAGTAATCACCTTGACACATGGACCCAGCCAGCTTAAGAAAACGGGGAAGGAGAGAAGGTTAATGGTGAGAGGCACGTCACAACTTGGTTTGGTTAGCAACCTGAGCGATCAGAGACGAGTTGTTTGAAGCCTCCGTCTCCTCATCTGTCAAACAGGGGCAGCGTTACCTTCTCCACATTCTCCATTTCACAGTGCCTACTTGGAGGCTTGGTGTGAGAGCTTAAAAGATGGGGTTGTAGATGGCCAAGCCCAGGTCGAAGCACACAGCAGGTGCTTGAGGAAACTCAGCAGTCCCAGTACAGCGAGAAACGGATCAGCAGCTCCTCATATGCAGTAATTAGATGGTTGGAAGCGTGCTTGGGGTCTGAGGAGTTGGGCCTCAAATCTGGGTTCCCATGACAGCCTTTCAGGGAGAGGTCTGCTTCTCTGTGATTTAAAACAAAACAAAAAAATACCATGGATGATCCAAGGTGCTGGTTTTATATGGCAGCTAATGAGATACCAGGACAAGTAATTGGAGAATGCATTGCTCACAGACACAATAAATACAGCGATGATTATATATTAGTAGTTCTCAAATGGCTCATAATGCAGTGAGATTGCATGAGGTCAAGAATGTGTTAGAAAACAGATGTTGTTGAGGTATGTTACAGCCTCCAGTGATTAGTTCTTATAGCCCGCACTTTTGGAAAAAATACTTGATGATGATTATGAACCAGATACGATTCCAAGTGTTTTACAAATGTGAATTCAGTCAGTCCTGAGCACAGGCTTCAGTGGCGGGTGTTACTAATGCTCTGGTTTCATATGGGGAAACCAAGGCATCAACAGGTTAAGTAGCTTGTTGAAGGATAAGCAGAGTAAGCCGCCAAGCCAGCGTTTGAATACAGGTGGACCGGTACAGGAGTCCATCTTCTCAGCCACTGAAGAATGGAAATAGGTAATCAAATGCAAAATACTCACTTGACCCTTGAATGGGCCAAGCCAGCTGTCCTTGGTCCTGATACCTACAGGTCTGTCGATTGATGGAATTTGTCTACTGGGTTCTAGAATCCATTGGGAGAGTTGCAGCCCTCCAATTAATGGAAGGTACACAGCCTCTTCTCTCTGCCTGTGACACTGTATGCCCCCCCCATCCCCGCCCCCTTCAAACTCTGTCCTGATACTGATGGTCTTTGATTCAGTTAAAATGTATAAGTGGTTCACCATACCTGCTGAAAAACAGGGTCTTAATTAGCCTTAATTTTTGAAGTCTACAGCTGTAAACTGTGTTGGAAAGATTGAAAAGATTAGTGCACTAGTAATAAGATAATTGTCCCTGAGAAATGCTGTTAGCATGTAAATACAGTTAGCGTGTGAAATCAGCAACTGTAATATTTCCCCCTTTTGGTGTTTAACGATGCTCCTGCATGAATAATTATAACTAAATGCAAAGTGCAGAAATAAAATACTGCATGCTTTCCCTCTTCCTCACCTTACAGCTCAGAAAGAAGTCTGCGGAGTGGGATCTCTGCTGCCATGGCCCTCCCTCCCTTTGCACAGTGACCATTGGAAATTAGTACTAGGAGTGGGGTGACTTAGAGGCAATTCCCCAAAATTAGGGGTAGCAGGCAAACAAAACTTAGAAATCTCACGGCAGCTTTTTGGAAGGCTTCAAGGGGAAGAGACCACGTGTTCATGCAAGTGAATGCTCACAGATGTTTGCGTGTACGCATGTATGCACGAACACACACACAGACTCAGTCGTATACAGAGCTTGAAGAATAACGGTCTTGGCTACATAGGACAGAAGCAGATGCAGTAAATGTCAACCCACCTTCTTGGACCTAGAAAAGCTGTAATAAAATACGCTGTACCTGCCACCACTGAGGGGCCTGCCCTGTTTGTGTTGAGCTTTTGTAGCCTTGGCTAAATTGGGAACTTGATTGCATTTTATGATGTCGGTGTAGGTAATAACTTCTCAGGAAACCACAGCTTGCCAGATAAGCTACATATGCCACATGGAGGAACCTCTCTGTTTCTTCATCTCACATGGTGGCCAGTCGGTTGAGTTCATCTGCTTTCTGCTCGGTCTTTGATGCCCAAGGCTCATCTTTGCAGCAGGCACTTGACCTCAGGAAAACCTCCTGCAACTCCTAATTTGGCCGGGTTCTGAGGATTCATCTTTTAAATCCCAACCCTGTGTGGCTTCAGGTACAGTTAGTGTGGGCTCAGTGAAAATGAGAGTGCTGTCTAGGTTGATAGCCACAGGGCTTCAGATATGCGTACAAAGAAGGTAGTCCGGGGTCTTGGGAAAGCAGGACAAGTTGTTAAAATAGTAGCTAGCTGGGAAGGGGACCCTCACCTCTACCGGATGAGGGGACTCAGCTGCAGACACAGTGTCTCGGATGTGTGTTCATCTGTGCTTCTTAGGTCAAACTGTCCTTGGATTTTGTAGCCAAGTTGGCCTTAAGACCAGTCTATGATACATATTCTGTATTTATCTCTCATCCCAGGGCCACCGTTGAGAGTGTTGAGACTTAATAAATCAGATCGCAGAGTTGAGGGCCCATAGCAGCTGCCAGGCCTCCTTCATAAGGGAAGCCTGTCTGCGGGCTGGGTAGCCTGGAGGGCACATGCCCCTTCTAAGGGAGACAGCTGCTTCCCAGATCCATACTACTGGTACCTTAGGGAGGTAATGGATTTGTGTTTCCAAGTCTTAGGGTTTTATAAGAAATGCCAGGACTTTGCAGTTTTACGTGGGACCTCCAAAATATTAAGTGTTGGCATGGTATTTAACAGTTTGCTTTTGAAAATAATGTACAGGGTAAACAAAACATGTCTGAACTGAATCCTGGTCCATAGGCCCCCAGTTGGCTCTTTGCTACCTGTGCAGTAAATCTCTGAAGATGAGGCTCTCAATGTGCCTGCAACACAGGGGCTCCTGCTTGGTCATCAGCAGTGACTATTCCCACATCGTGAATCGGGTCAACTTGAGACTGCAGACTTGAACTGGCTTCTTCTCCAGTCCTTTCTCGTCCTGCCCTGCCCCCTCTGTGCAGATGTCTCAATGAAGTTTGTGGGAAGGAAACACTTACTACCCTGAATAGATCCTACAGTTATGCCAAACATGTCACGCGTGTGAGTGAGCCCCCCCCCCCCAACCCCGAGTGCCCAACCCCACTGCAGAAAAGCATAAAAATAAAAGGGGATCTTTGTAGACTTCAGGTCAGCCAAATGGCACTGGGCACTGTGGTTGTCTCCTGGGTGCTGATTTAGCAGCTTGCTTGGGGGTCTCAGGCTCTTGCCTGACCTTGGCACAGGGTCTGGCAAATTTGGCTTTCTGGGTGTAGAATGGGTCGTTTAAGAAACAAAGCCATTGAGACTGAGTTGAGGAGAGTCCTCTATTCACTGATGAAAGGAGCTCATTGTACACAATCCATGTGCCCTGCCGAACCCCCTTCCTCTGGCCTCCTCCTCCTTTTCCCTGTCCCCCAGCTGGGGCTTTGTCAGTGGGCTACAGGATGCTGTATCCCAGGCTGTGCTTTCTTCCCATTTTCCTGTCTGGGCAGCTCTGGGGTTGCTCCGTACAGAAGGAGAGCTGGGACTCGGAGCCGCTGCGCACGTTCTCGGTTCCTAGGGCCAATTCTGTTGTCGTGGGTGATGAGCGCGCTTCCTTCCGGGACAGCTAGGAACAAACAGCCAGTTCAGAGGCAGCTGCGTGCGATGGCTACGCAGGAAGCCAGAAAACAGTGGTGCTAATAACCTCTTCCTGTTCTGTGCTCTGCACTGAAGCGTCCCCATCACCACCTCCCTGTGTGATCCCACCACCCCAGGAAAAATCAAAGCTATTGAGCTCCAGGTAGAGGCTTGTAAATGAATAAACCATAGTGTTGAACTTACTGTGGATTAGTAGAACTTTGATCCCTTTTAGGTGAAGGCATCCCAAACGTTGCTTTCTTGGGACTGGAAGTGAGGGTGGGGTCCTGATGAATCAACCATTGAGTGGGTAAAATGGCACAGCGATAAACCCTGGTGGCAAAGATATGGCGGGGGGGGGGGGTGGTCACCAACTCTGGCTCGCCCAGGTGGGTGGGGCAGGGCCGTAGCTTAGAGGAGGGTGTGTACCTACCTTAAGGAAGTAGCAACTTTCTCCAGTTCAGCCATGCCAACCAGCATGCCCACTTGGCCAGATCTTTGGACATTCTAAGGAAAGCCATAAATCTGGATGTTCTGAAATCACCCAATCTTTGGGGGTTGGCAACTAGTAGAAAAAAAAATGTAAAAAGCGCTGTGTATCGTTTAAGTCAAACCACACCACATCTGAGGGTTCTGGTTACTTTTTTTTTTTTCCTAATGTCTATGAGGATTAGAAGGTTCAGTGGGCCAATCTCTGTGGCTTCTGGGCAACTCATGTAACCTCTCTGAGCCTCTGTTTTCTCCTCTGTAAATTGGCAACAGTACCACAGGGTGTCCGTACTCTGGCAACAGAGGTGAATGTGCATGGCCATCAGGGGCCTCTCACTCTAAGAGCATGATATAAAACCATCTGTTTCCAGCCTTGATGGCCATCCTGTGGTAGCCAGGCCTTGAGGATGGGACGAGGATTTATTGAAATAATGTGCATGAACTGCTAAATGTGTTGCTTCATGAGGACTTTGAAAATAGCTGTCCTAATGGCCACCGTCATTGGTGCTGTCACTGTCATCCCCACCGTTGATAACATTAAGAAACCTAGGAGAAGGCCAGGAGGCAGGAAGGAGACCCTGAGTCTCTTTGCTCTGAAACCACCTGACTTTGACCTTGACTCTGAACATAGGAACCCTCTGTCTCCTGCATGTTCGACGACCAGCCATCTCTTTTCCGGCCCAGGAAGGAGGCTCCCCTGTTCTGAGGCACAGCCTGGAGTTGGGGGTGACCCCTCTGCAAGCACTGTGAAGTTCTCCCCTTCATCACCCTGTGCCCAGCATCCTGGGATCAGTTTTCCCCCATGGCTTGAATCAGCGGGTCTGTGTGTGGCATCCTGGAAACACTCCAGACCTGAAACACTGCTGAATTGGTTTTCCCAGAGCTGGGATATGCTATCCTTTGAACAGAAAATGTCCTGGTTAGAGGCTCTTGTGTGGGAGCCGAAGAAGAGAAAATGAAGAAAAGGCAGAAGGGACAAGCATAGAAAATGACTTTGGCAAAAAGGGATGAACCCAGGATTTGGTATTAAGAACCTTGGATTCTAGACCAGGTTTTGATAGAAAGTGCATGTGGCCCTTAGGACATTCACTTCCCATCTTGAATCTTCTTTTCCTTACCAGAAAATGAAGGGTTTGATTCAAGTCAGGGACAGAAATAATTTTGCATCTCCTAGGACAATCAGAATCTGTTAGTAATGGCTGCCCAGAGGGCCGTATTGAAACTTTGAGGCCGAGTAATTGCTTAGTAGTAGCCACCTTGGGCACTTGGCAGGGAGGCACTGAACACCTGTCCTCCACCTCTAAGTCTCCTGGTGCTCAGTCTTGGATTCTGGGTCTTAAACCTGAACTGTTTGCCCGTGGGACAGAAGGCCCACTCAGTGGTGCCAGAAGCTGTAGAGCAAAGCATAGTCTCTCTGGAACTCGCGACAGTGTCTGCGGGACACTCAGTGGCATTGGCTCCAGTGGGCCGTCTGCCATTTTGGTGACCACAGCAAGTGAGTGCAAAATTGGCAGGTGCCACGGCATGTGCCTGGGGAGAAAGCTAATTATCGCGCTGAGCTTGAGCTGTGGCTTGCGTCCACGCGGAGTTCAGGTGGCCAGCTTCAGAAGGACATGGAGCCCTGGAGACAGCTACCAGCACCTCTTGCCCAGCAGTGGTGGGTGGAGGCTGCGTTTCTCAGGTTTCTCCTGGCACGTGGCCTGTCTTGTTTCTGGTCTGAGCTATGAAAAGCCGAACACGACAGAGTGGTAGTAATTGTCCTCCAGAGGAACTGACACTTGTGGCTCGCCCACTGTGCACCAGGACTGAGCAAGGCTCTGCTCCACCATTTGAGTCGGTCTTCACTTTGTCCCTCTGAGAAGGTTGTTGTTAGGATGGTTGCCGTTGTGACAAGTCACTGGCCTGAAGACACACACGAGGAGATGGGAAGGTTACCACTTACTAACAAGTGACTTTGAGCAAATTCCTTTCTCCTCTGAGCTTCGAATGCATCGTCTGTAAAATGGGCCTGTTAATACCTACATTGTTAAGAGGTTTAAATTAGATGGTTCTTACTACCCACTTAGGACAGCGCTTTGTTTTCACTATGAGCCAATGTTAACTGCTCTTCTAATAATTGTTGATACCAGCCATGTGACCTTAGGCGAATTGCCTTAGTGAATGGAGGTGACCGATACAGTTGTTGGCAGTGACCAGGTAGCGATCCAGCCAGAAGCTTTGCTGTCTTGCAGGGACACGTGCAGTGTTGGTAAATCTCTCATTTTCAATTATTTTTTAATGTTTGTTTATATTTGAGAGAGTGTGCCCGCATGAGTGGGGGAGGGGCAGAGAGAGAGGGAGACACAGAATCTGAAGCAGGCTCCAGGCTCTGAGCTGGCAGCACAGAGTCTGACACGGGGCTCGAACTCATGAACTATGAGATCATGACCTGAGCTGAAGTCAGACGCTTAGCAAACTGAACCACCCAGGCACCCCTAAATCTCTCATTTTTTAAAAGAGAAATGAGAAATCTGGATTTGCATGTGAACTATCCTGGTTTTAGAACATGGGCAACAAGGAAAAATCTGTCATCGATATTACAGGCCAAAAAATACCACCTAGCACGAATCATCTAGAGGCCACCAATTGGCCATCCCATGTTAACACTTCCTACCACAAGCCTCTCCTCTTTTAGGTAGGTGTGTTCAAAACCTTATTGTTCGAAGAATTCTAATTCCGTGTGGTTTGCAAAGAATTAAAAAACCTCTTAAGGCATACACAGAACCAAGTGTGTGGTTTAGATACTGGATAACTGTTTATTCTCACAGGTGTTCACACCCACCTGGAGAACCATTGAAGTCCTTCCAGAGTTTCATGCATCTATGGTCTTTTGTAGCTTCCAAGGTGATTCACTAACTCCAAGGCCCCGAACTTCATTTTGAGGTCCTGTGGCTCGGTTCTGGGGTGTGGGTTACAATCTGTGGAAGGAAGGCCAAGTGGTAAAGAGACCTGTAAATTCTTAAAACTTGGAAGACCACAGAGACAGGACAGAGTAAGGAATTTGCACCCAGTTGAAAGGGCCCAACTCTGCACCACCGTCTCTCTAAAGCACTGCCAGTGTCCTTGACCTCTCTGTGAGGTTTCTGTTTGCTCAGTCTTTCTTCGAGATGAGTTTGCATTTTCCAACAAGGTGAGGGCTGTGTGATTCTGGCCGGCATCTGTATTCCCAATGTAGCCTTTCTGAGAGAACAAGGGGACTTGTGTGCTGTTGGAATCCCTCCCTCATCGACCAGTGTTGCCTGCCATGCACGTCCCCAGCCTTCATCCCAGGAGCCACGGACACATGAGCTAAGCTCCTTGTGAAATCCCAGAGGGACACCTGGCAGAGAAAGTCCCATTGTGTGAGCACCTTCATGGCTGTGAACAAATCCTGAGGAGTCCAAAGGAGCCACTTATCCCTGGGGAAAGAAAGCTGGAAAGATGAAGGTGATGGTCAGGGTTTCCGGGGCAAGAAGGAGGTCATCACCATGTAAGTGGAGAAAAAGGAAGGAGCAGAAAACACCTTGTACCCCACTGTGGATGGAATGGTTTGTCCCCCTAAATTAATTTGTTGAAATCCTGACCCGCAGTGTGGTGGGGGCTGCTGAGGGCAAAGCTCTCAAAAACGGAAGGAGTGCCATTATAAATGAAGACACTGGAATGCTCCCTCAGCCATTCGTCTAGGTGAAGGCACAGCAAGAAGAAAGCTGTCCATGAACTAGGAAGTCCTGCCAGACCCTGAATGCACCAGCACCTTGATTTTGGACCTCTCTGCCTCCAGAACTATGAGAAATACAATTCTGTTTCTAAGTCACCCAGTCTGGTCAGTTAGAGCCCTCAAACACACACACACACACACACACACACACACACACACACACACACACACACACACATATATACACATATATCATGGAAATGTCTAGCGGATGCAGAACGTGAACATCGGAGTTGGATGAACACCTCAGAGCCTTGGTGACTGGCTGGGGATCAGAGGGGACCTATTCTTGGTCTCGCACTAGCTGTCTGTGTCACTGCGGATGCTTCCGGTCTTGAATTACCCATGCTACAGTGCAGGTCTTGTCAAGCTTCAGTATGCATAAGACTCAGCCAAGACTGTTCAATGAAAACGCAGGTTCTTGGGCTCCTGACCCAGAGATCCCGATTCACTAAGTTCATGGTTTTGTAAAGGACCAGGATATTGGTGAAGGTGCCTGTTTCAGGCCACTTGCAAACCTAAGCATCAGTCCTGGCTCCAACCCTTATCAGACCTGTGTTTCTGGGCAAACGATCCTCCCTGAGTTTCAGTTAATCTGATCTGTAAAAGGGGTAGCATGATACCTGCCTTGGCAGAGTGGCAAGGATTTCATGTGCTTGGCACAGAATAAACACAGAAAAGGAGATGGCTAAATTTGCCCGTTTCACTACTGTCGAATGGGATTGGTTCAGCTGGGATCTATAATGAGTGGCCGTGGAGAAGAATTGTGGCTGATTGGTTTGGGGGTGGAGGGGTAGGTCTTAGCCTTCAAAAGCCTGGAAGAAGATGACAAAGAGGAGATAATTTTTGAGCTTTTAAAAATTTGTTTATTTAGATTGAGACAGAGTGAGTGTGAGCCGGGGAGAGACAGAGAGGGAGGGAGAGAATCCCAAGCAGGCTCTGTGCTGTCAGCACAGAGCTTGACGGAGGGTTTGATCCCACAAACTGAGATCGTGACCTGGGCTGAAATCAAGAGTCAGACGCCCACTGAGGCCACCCCAGTGCCCTTGTTTCTGAGCTTCTAACCACGCAGCAGACGTTAAAAATAGCTGGTTTTATTAAACATGCATGATCACCTATAATGTCTGTCGTAGCCCACTTCCAAGATGAGGAGGTGACTCTCTATACACATGAACAGTCCAGATTTCCACCTCTTAAGCTAGTGTCCTTATTTATTTGTGTCCCCTTTAACTTCGAAAACAGTCCTAGACTGTCCTTTCCTTCCTTCCTTGCAGTAGCTCTGTTGGAGAATACAGTCCCACCTATTCACAGGGTGTGGTTGAGAAAAGTTAAGCTCACAGAAACTAAGTAGTTTGCCTGAGGTCCCAAATCTACTAAGTGGTTGTTAATCTGCTGAATCGCCAAACCCCAGCACCTCAGAATGTGAAGGTTTGGAGACCGGGCCTTGACAGAGGTAATGAAGTTAATATCAGGCCTGAAGGCTGGGCTCTAATCATTCTGACTGGTGTCGTTATAAGAGGAGGAAATTTTCGATGCACAAGGAGACACCAGAGAGGCTCAGGCATGGAGGGTAGAACATGTGAAGACACAGTGAGAAGATGGGTGTTGGTGAGTTGAGGAGAAAGGCCTCAGCAGAGAGCAACTCTCTTGGTTCCTGGATCTTGGATTTCCAGCCTCCAGAACTGTAAAAATAAACATGTCTGGCACATGGGCCAAGCAGACTAATCAGTGGTGACGTGTGATTTCAGCTGACGGTCTGACCCCGAACCTGCACTCTTCCACTGCGTTTTCCTTCTTTGCCCCATACAGTCCCTTGTTACAAGTGACAGCATCCTTTTGGGTCCTTGGCTTGGCATCCGAATTCCCCTTGCACTTGATGGTCTTGCTTGGTGGTCTCCAGCAGGCAGGAACGCTGTTGGTGAGATTTTGTGTGTTTTAATCTCTGATCCTATAAACAGCTCCCTGCATTTTCTGAGGTACCTGGTGTTTGGTAAAGCACAAACTCCTAATGGGGGAGGCTTCTATTTCTGTCCCCCAGAGGGCTCTCGGGAAGACAGTGCCACACCAGCCTTCTGAAGTGTTCTCCTGGGTGTGTCCGTGCAGAGATTGTACTGCAGGGCCTGGTGCCTATAGCTCTGCTGACTTGATGGCCCCGATGGGGAAATCTGGCTCTGAAGACTTGAGTCACAGTATTGTTGCCTCCACACCAAAGCCATCGCTTAGTACCCAAGAGCAAACACTATCTTAGGAGATACTCAAAGCACAGGAAGGGAACACACTTTCCAATGGCTGAGGCTAAGCTCGAGGCTCACCGCCGGCCAGGGGAGCCCAAAACGTTTGAGGCACGTATGGAATGATCATGAAATGTCTCCTCCTATTTTCTTCATGAAAGTCTAATTGCTTGTTAAAATTAGGCTTTTGGGCTTGCTGAGCTCCCAAGTTTCTGAGCCTGGCTTCCTGGTCTTGAAGTGAGACCGAGTTTCATTTCTCCAGGATCTGTAATCAGACTTCTGCCTATTATTTAAACTGTTAGCTTTGGGAATAGAAGTGTACACAGAGTCCCTTTAAACTCCTTTCTATCTCCCTCCTGGTGCCCACCAGACATGGTGCTAGCTACTGAGTCGGGACTCGGTAAATATGTGTGGATGGATTTGGTGCCCCGTTGTGGCAAAGTGGCTGTGTTTTATTTTTAGTCATGACACGTGTGCTAATTTCCATCAACCGTGTCCACTACCTTTTTTTAAAAAAAGGATGCTAATAGTGGTTAAAGTGCTACTGTTGATTTGCTGTGCATGTTCTTTCTTTTAGTAGATCTCATCCAGGTTGCAAAATGATTTTTTCTGATGGGGGATTGTGTTCTCCAGTGCAGCTAGTATAAAATAACGGAGCACAGGTTTCTCAAGTACAGGGCCCTGGTGTCCAGTCCAGGCTTCAGTACTGTCTGTGTAACCTTGGGCACGTCACTCAATTTCTCTGGTCATCAGTTGGCTCATTTTGGTAATGAGCATCATGGAGGTCTCTATCTCCTAGGTTTGTTACAAGGGGTCAGTGGAATGATACATGTCTAGAAGGTAAGCCAGTGTCTGAAACGTGGTAAGAACTCCAGGTATTAGTTATCACTTACTAGTTCTTACTGGTATTGATGATTGTTGGAAACGTTGGTCAACTAATAGGCCCATGGGTTAAAGTTTAAAATAAGCTGGAGAAATGAAAATGGTAATTATCTCAGGGCAAGAGGATTCTGAGAAATCCTGTGACCATTGTTTGTCATGGCATTGGAGTAAATTCGGAGGGACTGGTCCATTTGGCAAAGAGATGAAAGTGACCTCCTATATAGTATGAGGTCTTGGTGGTTGAGAATGTCCTTTGCTTGGTATAATCTACAGCTCATGTGGAGTGTGGCACATAGTAGGTCCTAAATCATAGCTATAAATGGTAGTTAGTTCAGGTTCCTGAGGTTTGTTTGGATACTTGGGGAGAGTAGATAGCATTTTGTTTCCAAGGCTGGATTGTCCGTTATGTTTTTGTTCTATTAAGATCAATTCTTCAGAAAGTGTATCAGTTAGTTACTACCACAATGATGGCTGTATAACAAAGCACCCTGAACTGTGTGGCTTGCAACAACAAGCATGTATTATGTATGTGTCTGAAGGTTGGTTGTTCAAGGCTGGGGTGGGCTTCAAGCTGCAGGTTGCATATAGGTTTGTTTCCTGTGTGTGTCCTCCTCCTTGCACCAGCAGGTTACCTGGGGCATGTTCTTGTGGGGGTAGCAAAAGCACAGGAGATCATGTTCAATCACACAAGCATATTTCAAGCTTCTGCTTAGGTCCTGTTAATCTCCCCTTGGATGAAACACATCAAAATGGCAAGCCCAAGGTCAAGGGATGGGGCAGAACACTCAGCAAAGAAATGGAAAGTCATGTGACTAGAGGGCGTGGATACAGGGAGTGGTGAAGAATGCAGGCCACTAAATCTGTCTGCCTGGTTCCCTATTTGACTTCCCCAATTTAGTCATTGCAATAGATGATATGAAAGGGCTTCCCTTGCTTCAGGCAGTTCCGTAGCCCCAGTATCCACATTAAGATTCTAAAAGCACTCCACTGTAGCATCCGAGCATGTTGCAAATTCCCCTTTGGTCTCCAGGAGCCTTTCCCCTGACAGACAGGAATTTACTCTACTGTAAACCAAAGAGTCCCAGTTTAGACAGACACGATGGATTAGGCAGACAGCATCATTGACCCGGTTCCACTTCGTTAGCCTTTCCAATTAAGGAGGATGTTGCTGAAAGGGAGACCTCACAGATATATTGCCATACCTGGAATCTTCTGGATGGAGCTTCTGTAGGGAGAAGCTTAGGTTTTGAGTGTGCACAGAGGGAGGAGATTGAATTTTTGTTGGCAAGTGAATCCTAAGTGTTAATAACATGGCTGCTTGGGAGTACTCTGTCTGCTTCCTGGCTAGGTCATTAACATGCTGAGTAGATAATACCGGACCCCTGACCATGTGCTGGGAGGGTTTCTGATCTTGGAATTCCAAGTAAAGAGCCGGTGCTCTACCAGAATCTAAGTATCAGCTTTGGGTTTTGTCAGTACAGTTGACAAGTTGACAGAGTTTTCTGTGGTTTGCTAAGGACGATCGTTTTCAGGGAAGTTGTTCTTAGGGGTTCAGGATGGCATTCTCCCCTCTCCACCCCTTCAGGATTCTGAGCAGTGAAGCATAAGCCCCAAACAATAGCCAAATGGGCTGAGAAGTACAACTTAATTAATCTGGGCGCACACCCAACACCCCAGTGTGGTTCTTCACTGTGACCTGGCTTTGAGAATGAGGCTCATGTTGGAATCTGAGAGGCAGCTTCTTATCTTCTGGCCAAATCGAGATGGCAGAAACTGAACTTTGGGAGAGACACACAGGCTGACTCGGAGTTGAAGAGTAATGTGGCATGCCCTCACCTACAAAGCAGCATGCCGGAGGCTGGAGTCCCACCCTGTCATAGACCAGGAGGAGAGCCTTGTCTCCCAAAGACAAAAGTGGGTCCTGTCTAATGTGCCTGACACAGGGAAAATGGAAGAACAGGGTTGCCACTCCCTGTGTGTGAGGATGAAGAGGCTGGTCAGGGGGAGCCCCGTGAGGAATGGCTAAAACACAGAGGCTGCTCGCTCGAAAATGCCTCAGCCAAGGTTCTCACCCATATAGCGGCCCCTCCTCACCCTTGGGAGGGAGCTAGGTAAGGGTTTAAAGAGAGAGCCTCTAAAATACTTTCAAGGCTTGAAGGACAAGGCTGCAGTGTCCAGAGAGGGGGAGGAGTATTCCCCTCAGTATCTTCCTGGGTCTGAGGAATATTCTGTGCCTGGGTAGAATGTGGAAATTGGAGTGAGCTGTTTGCCTGGTGGTCAGCTTGGAGCCGTAGCCTTGGAGAAATGCTGGGGACTGGATTCAGAGCTAGGATCTGGGGTGGGGGTGGGGTGGGTGGGGAAAGGAACCCTTCATCTTGAAAGAAAACTCAGAACAGACCAGAGCTCAGGGTTACTTTGGCATCGTTATAAAGATACCACAGCGGAATCATTAAGAAAGCAAGTGACCATTCCCCTAGGGTAGGGGTTGAAAATTTTGCCACAGTTTTTTCTTTTCTAATTGTGGTAAGAACACAACAGGAGTTGTACTCTGTGAACACTGCAGTATACACCTAAAGTTTTGTTCACTATAACCACAATGTCACACAGCTGAATGCCAGGGTTTCTACATCTTGCATGAATGAAACTTGACACCTGTTGAATAGCAACTTCCCATTCCTTGCCCCCAGCCCACCTGACACCCACCCTTCCACTGTCTGTTTCTGTGAATTTGACTATTGGAGATGCTTCATGGGAGTGGAATCATGACACTTGGGTGCCCATGCTCGTTGAAGCCATACAACAGCCAAGATAGGGAAAAAGGGTAAACATCTGTTGTGGATGAATGGATCAAGATGTGGTGAATGCGTATAGTGCACTGTTACTCAGCTTTATGTGACAACAAGGATGAACCTTAAGGATGTTACGTAGAGTGAGCCAAGTCAGACCATAGAAGGACAAATACAGCATAATCCCTATACTTGCTTCTTATTCACCGACTAGGCCAGGGGGTGCTCAATTGCATGGCTTCCTAGAAGCCAGTGCTGGAAAATCTCTTGCCTAAAGCAACGCTTCCAAACTGAGTTTGTCCCTCGGGGCCCTAAAATCAAGCCCATTCTCTGTAAGAGGCAGCTTGAGGTTACTTTACCAGAGTCCTGAATCCAGGGTGGTTAAGTTCAGAGCCGACACAGTGCAGACAAAAATAGTCTTTATGTGCTGGGTTTCCTGTTTTCCTTGGAAACCACTTGCTGAAAAACCCTGCCTCCTCCTCACCCATCCCTCCCGCCTCTCGACCTACCCTGCCCCCCACCTAAAGAGTTCATGTTTAATGACCCGCGACATGACCACCAAGCCTTTCCAGTCAATTGGCTTTTGTAGAGAGTGAATGAATAGGACTTTTCTCTGGCCTTTGCTATCCTGAAAAGGCTCTTCCCCAGCCCATTGGAATGTGCTGCGAAAACGGGGAATTAAGCTCTTCTTTTTCTGTCTGTTCCTTCCCTCATTTTTTGTAAGACCAGGCCTTGCCCCCTCATCTGGACTCTGTGTTCCTTGAGGTGTGTTTCTAATCTTCTCAGAGGTCCATTGTCTCCATGTAGAGGATTTGAACACACTTTGAGAGAAGCAGCAAGAGTGCTTTCTTTCCTATTTCCTTACGTAAACTTGCACATTCGCATGATCTCCGTGGCAGGTGTCCCCTTAACCTGTCAGTGAGAAACTTGAACCTCCTTAGTCATCTGGGTGTGGGAAGAAGTTAGGGGGAGATTGGGGATTGGGTCAAGCTCTTCTCATGAGTTGTGGAATGGGGAAGACATTTGGGTAGCCCTCCCTGTGGGCTTGTTAGGCACTGAAGAGATGTAGCTTTGTTGGAAAATGTGAACTGGGTTAGTAGGCTCAGTTTCCCCCCCATCACTTACCTGTGTTTTCTCCTCTCTCCCTGCAGGACCCTCATCCAAGTCCACCGATCACCCTGGAGACACAGGTCAGTACCTTCCCCTGATTTTTCTCACTTACCTGTTTCAGCTCTTCAGGGGGCTTGGTGCACCCTCTAGGCTCAGGAAAGCTGGGCAGGCACATCAGACCGTCCTCTTGCCTATTGGGATGTGTGCAAGCACGCGCAGGTGGGGACACGTGCCAGCCGATTGTGTGTGCATGCACGTGTGTACCCTCGTATCCGCGTACTCATCTTCAGGGCCTGAAAAGTGACGTCGCCTGTCGGTCTCCCTCCTGCCACCTGGAATATTCCCATGGTGGTAGTGCCTACCTTGCGGCGTTGTGAGCACAGCAGAAAATGGTGTCCATGAAGTTGTCAGTATGTATTAAGTACTGGTGAGGTAGCTTTTGAAACCAATAGACTGTTGCCTTTCCGGCTGGGCTTTAAGGGGAGCTATCTTTGGATTGATCGTTTCCTGGACTATGAGGGTTGGTCACACAGAGAGGAGACCAGATGGACTGCATCCAGAGCCCTGTCTGCCCAAGACAGGCAAGCCTGCTGGAACATGGCAAGGCTGTGGAGCAGAGCTGTGGCTGTTTCTGGAGTTGTCTGGCAAGACCCACCTGCCTGTCTCCCTCTCCAGCCTCCTCCATGGGTCCCTGTTCTCACCGATGTCTCTGCCTCAGTCTCCCCTAGGGGAATGAAGGCCCTCCCCCACCCCCCCACTCCCCCGCCCAGCTTTTCCTTACCTGATCAGGAGGGCCAGACACAATGGGCAAAGTGGAGTCCTCTGCCTTCTCTTTCCTACATGTATGTTGAGTTCTGTCGACTTCAGGAATGACACAACAACAGAGCAGGCGGGAAAGAGCATGTGACTTGGGGGATAAGGACCCCGTTCTCTGGCCCTTGTGGGCCATCCTCTGTTCTGGTTCCTCTGAAACTTCTGCCAGTGACCTGTCACCTTAGCCGTGTTTGCCCCATGTGAATCACACCTGTTCCAAGTCCCCTAGAAGTACATTGGCCTTAAATCAACCTAATGTACTTTCAGAAGTGGATTTACTCTAAGCTAATCGTGCTCAGTCAAGGAGATCTTTGACCTCCAGAGGATGTACGACAATGTCTGAAGACAATTTTTTATTTTCTCACCTTGGGGTGGGGAGGTGACTACACCAGGGTAGCAGGTGAGGAGGTAGACTCCAGGGATGCTGCTAAACTTTGGGCAGCACCGGGGCCAGCCCTCCCCTGCCCCCCACACAGAGAACGAGCTGGTATAAAAGGTCAGTAATAACAACGATGAGAAACGCTATCCCGTGGGATAATATTGGTGAAATCACAAGCAAGGAATCACATGCTGGTTAGATTTTTTTTTTCCGCAAAACATTAAGAATTAAACTATTATTCAATAGTTAAATGATTAAATATTAAACGATTAAATAAAAATAAATAAAAATATATAAATTTTAAATATTAAACTATTAAACTATATTAAAATGTTAAGCTATTAGTTAAATATGATTAGTTAAATATTTAACTATTAAATATAAATATAAAATTAAAAACATAAAACTTAAAATACTAAAATACAATTTAAAGGTTCCTTTTGAGTTCCCTCCAAAGTCATCTATGTATACTCTCAGAGCATTTGTTTGTATGCTGTGTTTTGGAAAACAAGGCTCTCCCCAGTCTACTGAGTGGATTACCAGAGAACTTCCACAGTATGTTTTTATTTTTTGTTACTTTTTAATGATTTTTTTAATGTTTATTTGTGAGAGACAGAGCTCAAGTGGGAGAGGGACAGAGAGAGAGAGAGGTAGACACAGAATCCGAATCAGGCTCCAGGCTCCGCCCTGTCAGCACAGAGCCTGATGTGGGGCTCAAACCCACAAACCAGGAGATCATGACCTGAGCCAAAGTTGGATGCTTAACTGACTGAGCCACCCAGGCATCCCAGGGTGTGTTTAAATGATGGCCCTTCCCTTGATCAGTCCTTCCCCAGAAGAAAACTTGACTCTGCCCCTGGGCAGATGGTCTGTGTCCCGAATTCTAGGAGCCAAATCTTATCTCCCAGGGAGGAGTAGATGTGCCCCAGGTAGTTCTGTCCTTGGCTGTCTTGTGTCCTTTACTGTAGAAACCATCCAGTCAGCAATTAAGAACCTCCATGGGAAAGAACAGTCACTTGCTGATGGCTGATAGCTATGGTGAGAGTGACAGCTCACCCCTACACAGTGACCTCTCCTAGACCCGAACCTGATGCCAAGCCAGCCACAGCACAAGACAGGCTTTCTACGTTGATGCCACGCTATCAGGGAGATGACTCACCTGGGCTCCAGTACCACTCTGTCAGCCCCAGCCGGCTCTTGGGGAGCCATAGGATGTTCTAAGTTTCTATGTTAAAGAGACTCTGGAACCCAACCAAAGTACTAATGTTTTTCTGTAACTGTTGGCACAAGTCCGTGGCCAGATCTTATGCTGTGCTGGGCCCCAGTCCATCCTGGGACTCATGATGGGATCCTGTTCAGCTGCCTGCAGGCAGGTTAGACAAGAGGGACATGGATGGGTTTTCTGGCAGAAAGTGGTGTCCCAAATATTACCCATATGGCAGCAGCGAGACAGCAGATGAGGCTGAGCTTGGAAAACCAACCATGCAGTGGCAAGGGACAGGTGTAGGAAGTCTGGCTCAGTTCCTGCTTCTTTGCCTCAGCTCCCTTTGCTCCTCAGACAGGCGTTACCTGGTCCAGCCTGGAGCACAGGTGTCACAGGTAGGGCTTGCCTTTCAGATTCATTGTGAGCTGTGTTTGTACATGACATACCTGTGGCTCAGCTTACTTAGTGCTCGGCCTGTGTAGGAACATTGGGCCACCCAGGGTGTTCGTTGGGTCCTCCCCCAGAACTTGGTGAATCCACCCTCAAGCCCCTGTTCTGAGTTGGGGACCATAGACAAATGGGCTTCTGGAGCCCCTGCAATGCACTTAGCCTGTGGCAGCACCGAGCTCTGCATCTGCTGGCGTCAGCATGCCTCACTCTGCCTGATGGCCACGTTAATAGAATGAGGGAGCCTAGTGAGGTTGAAATCCCTGTTGTCAGCTTTCCCTCAGCAGGCTGCTCCTGGGGTGCACCAAGGAAGCCCTGACTTGCCATGGTGGATGCTTCCCTAGTCTCCAGATGGTGGTTACCCAGGAACCAGAGAAAGCCAGTGTGAAAGCCGTGTGAATTTGGTTAGTGGCATTACCACAACCTCTGCTCACACTGTCATTGACCATCTGCCGAGAACTGGCTTCTCCCATTATATCTTCACCTCATTATGTAGGTGTTCTCATGATACCCATTTTCCAGATGAGAAACTTAAGGGTCAGAGAGGTGAACGAACGTGCTCAAGATGATGCTGGGAGCACATAGCATCGGTGAGTGTCAAACTGGGGGCCACAGGATAGCACAATCTATCTTCTCAACTTGTATCTTACTGTTCCAGAAAAACAAGTTGCCTTGACTGGTAGATGTGAAATGGCTCAGGCAGAACTGGAGGGATGGGCTTGATGTATACAACCTAAGGTCTAGATAAAGGGAACGCTTTGCAAAAGTATCCCCAATGTACTTAGATAAATAGGAAGAGAGATAGATGGATGACGGGTGAGTAGGTATGTAGATAAATAGATATAATGCTTTGCACAGTGAGTAATTCTTTGACAGATAGATTGCCACAAGGCTTGTGGATAAAATGGTTTGAGCAATGGAGCCAATAGAAAATTTATTTTAAAGCAAAAATGAAATCTCTCCCTGTACATCAGTAGTGTTTTTGACCAGTTTAAATGCTCATTATTTGATTCTTTCTCATTGATCCCCAAGATGGCTTATTTCTGAACCCTCTCCAATTTGGCAAGGCTCTTGTCATTTAATTTTAGCTTCTCTGCCTGCCTTATCCCCTCTACCCCCCCCACCTCCTGCCCCCACAAACGGCTTCACTGTCAATTAGTTAATGTCCTCTACTCAAATCCTGAAATACCCTGGGAGTTGTAATAAAAGAACTCTTAGTTAGAACAAAGATTTGTCAATCTGGGTATTTGTGAAGTTGGCTGTACTTAGAAGGGAAACAAACCTTCGTTTGCATTGAGAATTCTCGCAGGACCTGAATATCAAGGGCATTAGGAGGAAAAACTCCTGATTGCTCAGTGTTCATCAACCAACCAGGTACTTGAATGTCTTTGATCTGCTCAGTAACTGGGAGCATAAGAGGACTGAGTTAACTACATTCACTGAATTAAAAGATGATGCTGGGGCCATGAGGATTGTGAACAGAGCTCAGGCAGACAGAGAAGTGGGTGGTAAGAAATTAATACTCCAAAGCTACAGCTATGCAAATTCGTTCATCCATTTGCTTACTTACATAGTTCTGGGGCCAGGAAGAGGCCAGGCCTTGTGCTAGATGCTAAAGATACAGCTGTGAACAAGACAGAAAGCTCCCTGCCCATAGAGCACCTGCTCTGGTTGGGGGAGTCAACCAGTGAATTTCTGAATAAAAAAAAATGTGCCCATAATTTCGGGTAGTAATAAGTGAACAGAAATACAGGCAGGTCTGTAAGCAGGAGTGGCTGGGCGCTGTAGAGAAGCTTGTCCAGGGAGCGTTCTCTTTGGACTCGAGTTGCAAGCTCAGGAATGGAGGTTTGAGCTGAGAGCTTACAGTGGAGAAAGAGTTACAGGCAAAGAGACCACAGTGACAGCATTCTGAACATTTTGCATATTATATCTGGGTTCCTATAAAAATAATGCCACTTTTCCTTAGAATCAATTAAAGTGTTAGCTCCTTCGAGCTCCTTCAATGCCTTTGTGTCACTAGAACGTCAAGATGAATAAGGAATTACCTTATCAGGCAAGGGTGAAGGGAAAGGACTGGTAAGGGAGGTGGGGGGAGAAAAGGTGGTCACATTTGGAACCAGCCTGTCAAACTGATGTCCAGTGCATCTTGCCAGGGTCAAAGGAACTTAATAGCTCCTACAGTACTGTGCAGATACTGGGGACTTAGGTAAGAAATCTGGCTTATACTTAGCATTAGCTAATTCGCTGGCTTAAGTTCTGCTGAACTAAAGCCTCCCACAAAACCAGTGGTTCACAACTGGTTGTGAATTTACCCCCCCAACCCCGCCTAGGGGACATTTGACAATGTCTTGAGACATTTTTATTACAACATGGGGGGTGGGGCAGTGCTACTGGCCTCCAGTGAGTAGAGGTCAGAGGTGCTGAATACCCTGCAGACACCTGAGGAAGAATGATCTCCCAAATATCAGCTGTGCCAAGGGTGAGATACCTTGGCACACCCCTCTTTGCTCTGTGGACAAAGATGACCCTGGCCATGGAATCATAACCATGTAGAAAAGTGTAATTCATTCCTTCCTAGGTGTTGCCTCGTTTATGTCCAAACGTCACCCTCTCTGGTTAATATCAGACTTGTCCCATCTCCAGCCATGACATACTTGTCACCCAGAGTCTCTGGGTCTGTGTTTGCGTGCATAGTCACTGTTGAGTAATGACTCATGCGTGTGAGCATGTGCATGGCGTAGGTAAAAGGGAAAACACCTTTCAGAGATGGTTTCCTGAGAGATTTATGGCTCAACAGTGCAGGGAGTGTGCAGCGTGTTAAAAAAAAAAAAAAATGAAAATGGAGCTACTTGGCTTGGGTTCAGAGAGGGACTGGCCAAGGCTTGTGGCCTGATGGAGCAGGCTTTGCAAATAACTCGATTTGGAGGCCTGGTTCCTTTTTCTGAGGCAGACCACAGCCTCCTCCGTGCAAACTTCTCTCTGTGGAAGCTCTTTGCCGACTTGCAGGATTAAAGCAATTGCTGTCTCCTCACCTCTCTTCCAGCTCTGGGCTTCGATTAACCTTTTCCTCCGTGGAGAGCGGTTTTTGGAGCAATCAGGGAGCTTTTGAATGGCTCTTACCTGAGTCTCCAGCCCATTAATTCTTATGGTGCCCAGCATCTGTTGAGAGGACAGCGAGACCAAATTGCTTCTCAGCCCATCTGCTTTCCTCCCGCCAGCCTCCTTGGGGGAACAGAACCTCTCTGGAGCAGACAAGGCTGGTTTTGGGACAGGCTGAGTCCCTCTCCTATGATCTTTGCTCCTGGCTCTGGTTTGCTGGGTCTTTAATCAGCCCTGGTGGGGAGTGGAGCAGGGAGGTGACCAGCTGGACCACTGCTTGGGCAGAGACAGGCAGGGAGCATATTTCCTGAGAACGGAAACATTCTCAGGGAGGGTTTGCGGTCCTTGGTCCTGGGCGCCTTACTGGTCTGTGTGACTCAGGGCGAACCATGTGATGCAACATTCCACAAATAGCCGACAAGTTCCCCCAAAGCACAGCCACATGTATTGTTGTGAAAAATAGATCATGTTGAGATCACTATTCATCCCTTCTTGGTGGGAGCTGACTTTGCCCAAGATGTTGAAGGTTTGAGTTTGGCTGTTGACTGAGAACACTTCAAAATCATGACTCTTGTTGTCCACAGTGACTAACGTACCTTGAATATGTTTCTATGTTGTAAGATTTTTTAAGTAGTCATGTACTCAACGTTGGGCTCGAACTCGTGACCGTGAGATAGTTACATGCTCTTCTAGCTGACCCAGCCCGTTGCCCGTTGAATATAGGGTATCATGAGCTGTGAAGTGTGCAACATACATGGATATGTAAACTTACCGTTGTTAGCTAACCTTCATTAAGCACTTTGAGTGGGTTCTGGGCATGTTTCTGAGCAACCTCTTGGTATAGGTTCACTCATGCAGATTTCACAAGTATCCCCAATGGGAGGTGTATCAACATCATCTCCACTTGACAGACAAACGGGCGCAGAGAGGTTAAGGTGCTTGTCCAGGAGCTAATGGGGAGAGCAACTATAATTTGAAACTGGCCATCTAGCTTTCATTTGTCAGGTACCACAACCCCATGAGACAGGTACTAATCTTAGCCCATTTTCCAGATGAGCCGACTGGAAGGCCACGGAGACCAAGTTTCCTTTTATTTATTATTTTTTAAATGTTTATTTTTGAGAGAGTGGGCGCGTGTGCACATGTGAGCTGGGTAGGGTGAGAGAGAGAGAGAGGCTCCCAAACACGGTTCACGTTGCCAGCACAGAGCCCGGCATAGGGCTCCATCCTGCGAGCTGTAGGATAATGACCTGAGCCAAAATCAAGAGCTGGACCCTCAACCACCTGAGCCACCCAGTTGCCCCCAATTGTTCTTTTAAAGGTAATTTGGTTAGCAAGTGGTAGAGGCCGAATTAGAAACATGATCTCTTTTACTACTTGGTTGCTGAGGATACACATGAAATGTACAGATTGGATGTAGGGATAAGAGGTAGGTATGCAGATACAAACATGGTTGTAGACCTGTGACTTAATTATATACAATATATGTCATGTACAATGCACACATGGTAATGCGTATATCCTAAATCAGATGTAATATATATTACCAACATATAACCATATAGCTAATCTATGTATCTCCAATTTGTAGCATTTCTAATGTATATACGTATGATGCTGCATGCATGTATCATGTATACACTATAATGTATGATACAGAGGTAAAGGTAGTTTAGATGCAGGTGTAGCTACAGCTAGAGATGCAGTTATCAGTAGAAGCACATACGAGTGATGGAGAACGCTCACTTGGCAACCCCAGGCAGATGGGTCTGGAAACACCTGTCTGTGCGGAGTAGCATGCAGGTGAGGAACCAAACCTCCAGGCTGTGGGAAGTTTCGCCCTGCAGAGGGGAAGCAAAGTGGCGGCCCACAGGGGAGTGGACACTCAGACTCCTCACACCCCCACTTCAAGCACAGAGTCAGGAGCCTGCTGTGCTGCCCGCTGAGCAACAAGGCAGTGTCACCAGATTTGCATGGAGTTGCAAGCCAAAGCCTGGGTGAGGAGGCAGTGCTGCTGTTTGGTGGAAATATCAAACGTACCAGCGTGTTTGAAGCTCAGTCTGTCTTCTCCACGGGCGTTTTTGGGCAGGGCTGTGCAAACCAGCGAGCTTCAAAAGAGCGGGGTCCAGTGCTGGAATGTTCAGGCTGGGTTTTGAGGTTCTAGTTATCAAGATAACTCAGTCAGGAAAATCGCTTTTCACATGAAACGGCAGCCTGATGGAAGTCCAGGCGTATGAGGCACGTAAAACTCAACGTCCAGGGCCCAGACTTGGAGAATATCACAGAAGAGGGCCTCCGATGTTCCTTGCTATACATTAGTTGCATGTAGGACTTGCTTAAGTACCTCTTTGAGGTGATCTCCTCTCATCCTGACAGCCATGCCCGGGGAGGGGACTCTTGGCCCCCTCCTTAGCAGGTGCAGACCCAGAGGCGTCAAGAAGTTAAATACTTGGTCCAAGACCATCGTGCTCCTGACGTACTGACATGAAGTGTGTTGGGGGTGTCTCCTCTCCCCTCACCCCAGCAGATCCACTGTCAACCTTTCTTTTCCTGTTTTTGGGCCCTCAGAGGCTTGACCTTGATGGATTTCATCAGCGTGACTTCTCATTGCTTCCACTAGGGGGAGGCACTGGCAGGAGATGGGAAGGTGGGACGACAGTGGGTTGGGGGTCATTTTCCATGTGTCTCTCTGTGAGGGCCACAGCTCCCAGAGAGCTGCTATGATAGCTGTATTCTTCAGGATCTGGTAACACCACTCTCCAGGGTGGTGCCAGCTCCCCATTGTGGGCAGCCCTGCTTTGTTTCCCTTAGAAAGGGTTTTGTTATGGGGGAACCTGAGTGGCTCAGTCGGTTGAGCGTCCAACTCTTGATTTTGGCTCTGTTCATGAGCCCAGGGTCATGGGATAGAGCCCTGGGTTGGGCTCCATGCTGAGCATGTAGTCTGCTTAAGATTCTCTTTTGGTCTGCCCCTCTCTTTCACTGGTACACACATGTACACACACTCTCTACGGAAACAACTGTTTGCTTATTCCCTAGGAGAGTAGTATATGTTTCCTTTGGGAACCCTGCCTTGGACATGAAGCCTGCCCCCAGCCCTATGCTAACACAGCATTGCCGGAGTGAGCGACTGTCATTTCATGCCATGTTTTGGTAAAGTAGGAGTGGGGGTCTATCTTCACGCCAAAGAAAGGCCTCACAATGGTTGCGAGGGAACGGGGAAGCTGTTGAAACTAAATGCCCAGTTGTCAATGGCGTGAGTGTTTTTCTGGGCAGGACATCGTAGCTGTCATTCTGTTGGTGACAACTCCCCCCAAACAGAGACACGAACATTCTACACACCACTGTGCTAGTAAATCATCCTGGGACCCATGTATGTGAGAAGAGATGTCCCAGGCAGGGGACACTATGCTCTGAGTCTCAACAGTCACTCATACGCATTCTGTCTGTCGTGACTACAAAGCCGGGAAGAGCTGTCTCACCTGGGGAAGGGACTCAGGTTGACGGTAACAACACAGCGGGGGTGGGGAGGGCAGGCCATTGGCTCCTCCCTGTAGCCCACAGCAGACAGACAGACAGAAGACAGATTGTTTCTGCCAGCCAGCACGGCCTTGGCAAACTCTCCCTGTTCACTGTCCTCCTGTCACTCCCAGGAAATACCACCTTTCTAGCCTTTGAATCTGTTTTCTCAGAATTGCTCCTCTCCTCCCTGAGCCTTCTGTTGCCATTCCTCCAGCCCAACTGGTCCTGTCTGGGGAGCTGGTGAGTCCTCTCCCAGCAGGATGAGGCGGTTAGCTGGCCCCAGCTCCAGCTCAGCACAGCCCTCCTGCTGTGTTCAATTGCCTTCCTGAAAAGGAACATCTTATTAATAATGATAAGCCCTTCTAATTTTCTTCTGGGAACTGTAGCTCTGTTTTTCCACTGCAAGGAAGAGAGGAAAGGAAGGATGGAAAACTGAAGTTAGCTCTGGTGCAGGTGCCAGATGGGTGGGGCCAAGGACAGTGGTGCTGTTTTACTGTCCCAAGAAGGAAAACCCCAGCCAGCTCGATGCAGGAAGAAACTCCAGCCGTTAAGAGAGGCCTCGCTGTCCCAATTACAGTCTGACATTGGTTATGGGGGAGTGGGAGGTGGCTTTTTATTCTGTGGCCCAAGATCCAAAGTGATATACGAGCCTGCTGATGGGTATCTCCCACTGGCCTGTCATTGTTCTGGGATTTTTTCTTTCTTTTTTTTAAGCAGGGGGAAAGGGGGTTGGAGGAGTTCTGAGAAATTGGAAAGTAAAGGGGCTTCTAGAAGTCAGCTAGTGGTAAGGAAGGGGCCCAGGGTTAAGAATTTCCAGCAGCTTTCTTAGAAAGTTGGCTGCCAGAACCATCTTAGCTGCCTGAAGGTAGAGGGTGGACCAGGTGTTCTCAATCCTGTTCTTGTGTCTCCAGCCAGTATGTCTTTGAAGGGTCTCCTTTCCCCAGGGCAGCCTCCTTTGTGCAGAGTCGTTCAGCCAAAACACCCCAGATATTTTGGACTGGATCATTTTTCATTGTGGGGGGCTGTCCTGGGTACTGTAAGATATTTAGCAGCACCCCTGGCCTCTGCCTGCTACCCCACCCCAGTTGTAAGAACCAAAAATGTCTCCAGACGTGGTCACCAGTCTCCTGGTGGCACAATCCACCCCAGCTGAGAACCACTGACCTAAGTAGAGTTTGTAGGGATTGTGTGAAAGTCTGTTGACTGTCTGAAAGGATTGCTCATGAGGGTTAGGTGAAGTCCACTGGCTGAACACCTCCATATAAATGTCACTGGAATTTAAGGTTTTTTTCTCTCAAGTGGCTTCCTATTGGCTGGGTTATAAATAAATTAGCACCTGCCAAGCCTCTGGGGGTGGGTGAGATGAGATATGGAGGAAAGTTACAATGTTTCTTCTTCTATCCTTTAAAAAAATTTTTTTAATGTTTATTTTTAATGTTTGAGAAACAGAGTGCAAGTGGGGGAAGGGCAGAGAGAGAGGAGGACAGGGGATCCGAAGTGAGCTCTGTGATGACAGGAGGGACCCTGGACTGTCAGATGACCTGAGCTGCCCAGGCACCCTTCTTCTTTCGTTTGACACCCAGCAAACCCTGAAACACAGGAGGGTGAGAGGCCTTGGTGTGCTCCTGGGGAATGACCTCTCAAGCCGCAGCTTTGAATCACGGCAGCGGGAAGGCTGAATCCCAGGCCTCGCCCTAGAACCCCATCCCCTTGAAGACACAGGCATGGGGCTGGCAGATTTGCCACGGCGTGGCTGTCTGAGGAGGGTGTGGGCTCGCCTGACACCCGGAAATAGTCTGTGGCTTTGGAGCTGACGCTGTGATGGGTTCAAACTGGCTGGTCTTTACTCCTACTTACTGGACTGTCACTGTACTGCATTCGTACAGGCTGGTCTTTACTCTCTCGACTCCATGAAAGAGGCCTGTGTGTCGAGCGCCAGCCTTAAACAACCAGGCTGCTGTGTGCTGTGCTGGCTGTTAGGTGTTTACCTGTTAGTTTGTCCTTGGGTGTTCCCCCACCCTGTTCTCCGAGGACGGCTGTGGCTGGAATGTGTTTGGTTTTGATTTTTATTATTTATTAATAAATTTGGGAGGCGGTTGAGGTCTTCTTTGGGTTTATTTTTCATAGTGTTTATCAATAGTACTTTGTATTATTTCGTTATTATGTTATTGATTTAGTTCACTCGTCGAACCTTTTTTGAATGCTTTCTATGTGCCAGATAGTGTTTTAGGAGTCAGAGATACAGCAGTGAGCAAGACAGAAGTCCCTGCCCTCATGAGCTCTCATTCTAGATAGATTACAAATGTGTTAAGGAGAAAAGCTAGGCAGGGGAGGGATTACCCTTCACCTTTGGTGGAACCAAGGATAACTTGGAGATCAGGCAACATTCAGGCAGAGACCTCAAGAGTATGAGTGGGCAAGCCCTGGAGAGAGCAGCCAGTGCAAAGGCCCTGGGGTGGGATGTGCTTGGAATGGTCATTGCACCTTAGAAGCAGGAGTGAGCAAGGGAAAAGGGGGGTGAAGGTGCAGGCAGATCATTAGCATCTTGTTCAACTGAGAAAGGCAAGCCTTTGGATGATTTTGAGCAGAAGACTGACATGGCCTGACTTGGTTTGGTGGCCGCTGTACTGAAAGTGCACTATTGTTGTTCAAGAGCAAGAATAGGGAGTTGGGCAAGGGCAGAGGCTGTCAAAATAGCCAGGGCATTGTAGTGGTGGTTTGTACCAGGGTGCTAACTGTGGAGACGCAGAAAAGTGGTTTCATTCTGGATACTTGTGAGGGCAGAGCCACGGAATTTATTGTGGATTAGAAGGATGTAAAGCAATACAAGCACACGATAGAAAGTAAAAAAAAAAATCAAATCAAATAATACAAAGAGTATTCAGTGAGAAGTCGATCTCGCATACTCTTTTCTCC
Organism: Panthera tigris; assembly: GCF_018350195.1. Lineage (NCBI taxonomy): Eukaryota > Metazoa > Chordata > Mammalia > Carnivora > Felidae > Panthera > Panthera tigris. Next base: position 27,548,005 of record NC_056675.1, on the reverse strand, counting down.
AGTCTTCAGAGGCAGCAACCATTAACCTTTTTCTCGTTTCCTCTCCTAGACCTTCCTTTGCATATTAACACGTGTGGGGTGTGTGTGAGTGTGTGCATGTGTGCGTAGGCAGGGATTTTGTTTCCTTGAACTGGAATCTAATGAAACATATTTTCTAATCACGCATGGTTTCTTTGTATCTTACCCCCATTGGCTATCATATCTGCACACACTGCTCTTTCTTACAATTTTTAACTGTTTTCTGTGTTGTCCAGCTCTCTATCCAGCACTCAGCATGGCGTTAATGTGTAGAAACTGTTCAGTAAGTACAAGTTGAATGAATTACTTTCTCGTGTATGTAACTGATTTCCTATTGGTGGACGTTTAGGTAGTTTCTTCTGCCCCCTCACCCCCACCCCCCTTCTTAACACTGTCGTTCTCGTACACACGCTTTCTCACAGCTGAGTGGCTAGATCTGTAGGGTGAAGTAGATTTGGGACTGTGAGTCAAAGGGTATGTGCGTTTTCCATTTTGACAGTTGTAGCTGAACTGACCTTAGGGAGGTTTCTTCAAATTGACTGTCAAAGTGATTTCCTGTTTCCACTCTCAAAAGCACTGGTAATCATCAGTCTTTATCATCTGTGTCAAACTAATGGGTAAAAACACTGTCTTGCTGGTATGATTTGCATTTGATGTGTGAGTGGGGTGGAGCATATTTTAAGAGTGGTATCTGTTGATGAATTTCTTAGCTGCATTTTCCTGGGTTCTAAAAGATGCCTCCTCGGAGACATGATTATTAAGACTGGCCAAGCCAGCTATTGTGCTAAGGACTCGACGTGTGTTAACTCACTTCATGTTGCCATGAGCCCTGCATAAGGAGGTATGGTTCGCATTCTCCCTCCCAGACAATGAAATGGAGGTATGGAGAGGGGTGAGGTCAGTGTTGCCCAAGGTCACGCATCATGTGGAGAGGAAGTAGGGAGCCGGTATTGGGACCTAAAAAGAACTCTTAACCACCATGCCGCGTAGCTCAGCGTATTTGGTAATAGCCGTGACTCTCCTTTAAGGCTTAACCACTCTGATATTTTGAAAACAAAAGCCTAAGTGTCTCTGGGCTTTGGAAAGCAGATGGATGAGACTCTGGCATGTGGTGGGACCTGGGCTTGAGGCCCCAGCCTGTGCTGGAGACAGAGCTGTGCACTAGGCACCTGGCAGGCATGTGCCATGCAAGGAGACCGTGTCACCTTTTTCATACTAAATCGCACTGCCCTCTGACCAAGTCCCCAGCTGCACGGCGGAAGTGGATCTAGGGGCCAGTTACATACGGAGCTATCAGTAGTTAGAACTGTGCATTGGATCACACAGATGGAGAACAAGATCGAAGACAACAGGTAAATGGGAAGAAGGAAGGAAGATGGATAATATAATATCTCAGTTCCTATTGTAAGAAAATATCCCTGCTATATACTGGCCACTTCTTCAGGTACTGGGCATTGGGACATGAAGGACCCAGGGCGCTGTGCTCGGGGAACTCCCATCTAGAGCATCGTGTTTGAACTTTTCCTGTGTCACAGTCCCCTTTGGCATCCTGAGAAATCTGTGATCCCTTCTCTGAATAATACACATTTTTAATTTTTTGTTTTCTACTTTTTTCTAAAAAATATTTTAAATGTTTACTTTTGAGAGAGAGTGAGAGAGGGTGCGAGTGCACACAAGAGGGGGAAAGAGCAGAGAGAGAGGGAGGTAAGAGACAGAATTCCATAGGCTTTGAGCTGTCAGCACAGAGCCCAATGTGGGGCTGGAACTCAAAAACCCGGAGATCACGACCACAGCCCAATTCGGATGCTTAACTGACTGAGCCACCCAGGTGCCCCAAAATAACCTTGAAATGCAAAAAAAAAAAAAAAAAAAAAAAAAACCTAGCTGCAAAGGATTACAAAAGAAAGCAGTTGCGCCGAAATACAGCTAGCAAAATATATATAAACATAAAATAAGTGTGGAGCAATTAATGCATTTGCATCTTTACTAACACATTAAGTAACTAGATTTGGCTGCAGGTCTAATAAGTATCATAATTTTGAGGTAGTGACAAGTATAAGTAATATTTTCAGCATCTGCTACCAAAGCAGTGTGATAGGAAAATCTCTGTAATTTCCACTCATGTCAGTCTCAGGTCTTGGTAATACCCCTGCAGTCTGGTGCCTGCATTCATAGCTAAAGGACACAGCAAAATTGAGTTAGAGTTAGTGAAAATAATTACAAAAAGGAATATGTATGAATCTAAGACCCCCAGAATTGTCTCTACCGACCGCTCACTCCTCCCCCTCCCCCCTCGCCGAGTCCACGGACATCCCTGTACTTGACAGAAAAACCATTGCAAAATGGTGTATACCTGCTGAATGAAATGGTGAACAGGGTCACCCACGTTATGTAAATGATGTGTTGCCCTGTCTTTTTTTTTTTTTTTTCCCTTCCACCTGATATTTGTAGTTGAACTGTTGTAAGATAAATGGACTTTTGCTGTTTCTTTCTTGTGGGGTGGTATCGGATCCGTGATGGTATAGGAGGAAACAGGACAACCTGGAAGAATCCCAGAAGGCTTCTCGTTGGAGCTCTTGGCCACACCATGTCCTCAAGGGTGAGTGAGACCAGACCAGGAGAGGCTGGGATGACAGACAGAACATTCCCAGAGAAAAAACAGAGCTGAAATAACGGGTCCTATCAAGAAATCACCAGGGACATCTATCTGGGTGGCTCAGTTGGTTGAGCCTCTGACTTTTGATTTCAGCTCAGGTCATGATCCCAGGGTCACGGCGTCTGGCTCTGCACTGAGCACGGAGCCTGCTGAAGATTCTGTCTGTCTCTGCCCCTCCTCTACTTGGGCGTGCCCGTGTATACTCTGAGTCTCTTTCTCAAATAACATCACACAGTATGAAGGGAACACAGGTGGGGGAGCAGAGAACGGCAAGAGACTGTTGAAGTGGGCACAGGCCCAGATAGCGCCGGGGAGCTTGAGATCGACCTAATGGGCAGTGGGGCAGCACTGAAGGGTTTTGGGCGGGAGAGTCTGAGGTCAGCTTGGGAGGATCGCTCTGGCTGCCACATGGGCAACAGACTGGGAGGCAGGGGACCAGAGAGGCACCTTTAATCCAGAAGAGCCAAGAAGAAGGCCTGATGTGGAGCAGTGACAGAAGGGAGAGTAGGGGATTGTATTTGAGGGGCCATTAAAAAGACTGGGCAGGGTAGGATTTGGGCAAGTAAGAGTAGGGCACAGAAGAAGTTAGGATAGGAATGCGTGAGGAAAGGACAAATTCAGTGGGAAGACGAAGTACTCCCTGGGCATGGGAAGGGGCGCAGTACCTAGTGAGGTTGTCAAGGAACAGGTGGAGTGGAGGAGACCTTCTGGAGCCCCTCACTCTGCTTTCCCAGAACACGGAGCCCTGATAGTGCTGTGGGGGATGGGGGTGGGGGTTGTCCTTGGACCGAGCAATATGGAATCTTGCACCCAGGAGCTTGGGCAGATTTTCAAGTTCAGTCTCCCAGGAATGAATAGAAGCAAAAGGTAGGAAGAATTAAACCACTTTTTAAAAAGAAAAACCTGCACTTTGCAGGGATTTATATGCCTTCCTGGATCTGAATAATAAATTTTTTTACAGCTACAGCTGGCGTTATATACGACCTTATAAAATGCCATGATAGCGTCTAATGAATATCGTATTGCGGAATATATGACTTTTTTTTCCAAGGGCTTTTTAAGGTACTGTCTCTGGCTTACGTCGGCAGGGAGGCCACACTGCACTCCATCTGAGAATGCGGGCGAGTGTCTTCGCTGGGACTGATCCTCACTGTCAAGGTTTTCAGGCCCGGAGGAGGCAGCTCCCGGCAGAGACACGGGCGCTGATCTGACACACTGGCAAAAGCCTCCGTGTTTGGGCAGATGTCCCCTCTGCGAGATCAGAGATCAGACCGGCTCTTCCCCCTGTGGAATTGAGGCTGGCTAGACTTGCCTGACCAATTTAGAAGTGGACCTTTCACAAGGCATGTGTGTCTGTCTGGAGACCTGGATGGCCCTGGGAGAAATCACACACTGTCCAGTGGGGCATGGGCTTCCAGTGTCAACATCCTCTCCTTGGCCTTTGACTACACACCTTGTCTCCCTTCCCACCCCCCCTCACCCTGACCTTGGACATCTGCATGTAGAATTACATCACCATCCCGGAAATTGGATTCCTTCCCCAACCCCCACTGCCCCCCCCCCAACCGCCGGAAAAATGCGATCAGAGGACAGTGTTGGGAACCAGGAGGATAAGAGGCTGGGGGGGGGGGGGGGGCTCCGGTTAATTGTTACAGGGTTAACTGGGAGTTAGGAGAACACTATTGTTCAAGTCCTTGCTTGTAAAATACTTGCTAAGGGAGTCCGTCCGTGTTCTCAATGTGTCCAATCCATTGCACGTACCTAAATGTCAGCTCCCTCCCTGCCTTTCCTGCTCCATGCATGTCTACTCTTGCACCTTTGTCCCTGCGGTGTACCTCTCCTGGGACGTCTTCCCCACCTCTTCTCCTACACAGATCTTCCCAGCTCACCAGGCAGAGCTCAGGTGTGTCAAATATGAACCGGAGGCGCCCAAGATAATTTCAAGCAGTGCTTGAACAGACTTTAAAGAAATGAATAGCTATTGTTTTCTTTCCTTAGTGACATTCTACCTGTGGCAAATTATATATATATTTTTTTAAGTTTATGGGTAATGTTTCCTTTTTCAATTAGTTCCTTAAAGAAAAATAGAGCTGAGCTGATTGAAAGAGCTTGGTAAATAAAGAAAACTGCAGATGCTCCATGGATAGGGCAAAATCAGAAAGGTTAGCAGGTGAAGGACTAATATTTGAGAAGGGTGACTGTGTTCCTTGCTGTCCTGCTTTTGGATTTCCCACTGCAGCAGGTTGGGTCAATTCATTCATTTTTGTGACTTCCGTTCTCTCCTCATGATGATCTCTGCCTCGCATGAGGGTTAGCCCTCCTTCCTTGCAGGCAGCGGCCTCTGAGCTGTATCAGCTCCATCGATGGTTGATTTTTTTCGTGTGGGATTTGTCACTGCCCCTCCCTGGCTGTTCGCGTCTTTGGGGGTGCCTTTGTGGGCACCATCAAACTCTACCCGTTTCTAGGTGGTTGGCAGTTAAAAAGGCCTTTCCAAAGAAGTATTTTTTGGCTGTAAAGTGTGAGTTCCCTTAAGAGGTGGAGAGACCACCCACTTATCTCAACGCTGAGAAGGAGGCAGGTGATGGAGTCGAGGCCACCTTTCTGCTAGGAAAGACCCTGGGTGTGGAGAAAGGTCTTGGTTGCCCCCTACCACAGATCCTCATGGCTCGTTAATCAGCCCAGGATGTGCTTGTTAACCGTGATGCACCAGTTGGGAGAAGACAGTAGCAGTCATTGACTAATGACCTGTTTGTTACAAATGCCCAGAATCGGCGTTCTCAACAGTCCCTTCAGACTTCGTTCCAAGCCTGTGCTCTCCAGCGTGGTGGCCAGTGAGCTCTTGAAGGGCAGTGAGTCCTGTGAGCTGTGCTTAGGTGTGGATAGTATGAGCCACACCACGTAAAATACTGCCTTGATACTTGTTCATATTGGTCATATGACGAAATGAGACTATGTTGAACATATTGGGTTGACATTATTCAAACCCATCTGTCCCGTTTCTTTGTTTTCTTTTCCTTTTTTTTAAACATGACTCTCGAAAATTTCCAATGAGTCATGTTCTCCCGATGATGAAGGAAAGTGGTCTGGATCAAAGCTGAACCTGGGAAAAGCTAAGAAAACAGTTTTTCTTTTTCAACTGTGCATTTCTCCCTTTTCTGAGCTCAGAGTCTCCTGAGAGGAAGCAAAAGGTGATCTCTGTTAATCGATGGTTCTGGTCCATTGAGTTCAGTTAATCAGGGTTTCGCCTCCCCCCAGGTTCGTGAGCGCTCGCTGCTTTCTTGGGCTTAAGGTACCCCCCCACCCCCCCACCCCCCGCCCTGGATTCCAGGTGGAAGGAAGGGGGAGGTTGCCGATTTGTAACAACAGTCCGTCCTGTGGATGTCTCACCAGGCATCTGTTTCTCGGGAAGCGCCGTGGCCTGTGAGGGAGTGATTCCTGGCCTTTGGCGGGTTGGCCACACACCTAGCATCCAGCACTGGACCGATGAGATGGGGAGGAGTTACTCACATACACTGAGCCTGAGGGAGGATGTCACATGCCAGGCAGGGTCATATGGTGGAGGGGAGAGTGCGAGGGCCCGTTGCTCTCCACGATTCCAGGGTCAGTCTTGGTAGTATCAGGAGGGTGGGCGAGGTGACTACAGCTTCCCACAGCTGGGTGAGATTGTCTTGTTGGAATAATCCTGAGGGGCGAAGCCCGCTGCTCGGGGACGAGCAGGAGCTGCCTGGTGTCTGTGATGGGGAGGGTTGCCGGGCCAGGGGACCTCACCCAGTGGAGAGAAGGGGGCACAGGAACTGAGATTTAGGCTGTTGGAGGCCTTCCTGATTTTCCCCAGATGTTGAGGCAGCACATAATACTGATTGTAGCCCTAACACCACAGTGGGGTGGGGGGGGAGGGGAAACTAGGTGGTGGGATCATCCTATCTGGGTTTGACTCTTGGCCGTGCTGCTCATTAGCAGTTCACCTCATGGGTCCTCAGTGTGTCTGCCCATCAGTAAAATGGGGATGTGAACATCCACCGTGTGTGCTTGCACATGGGTGTGTGTATTTTTGTCTATCGGCAGATCGAATACCGCATACACCTATTTCTCTTTTCTAGAACAGTGATTTAATCCCTGCTCCTCTCCCCTCTCCCCCCACACCCCCTGCCTTCAGACAACAACACATCCACGATCAAATCACAAGCAGCATTTAATAAAAAACAGATGTGTGAGTTGAGCCAACTGAGTTCTTGAAGCCAAAGGCTACATCTGGCCCTCCATGTACTATTTCCACTGACCGAATTGAGTTTTGCATCGCCAGAGGCAGACATTGGCTCATTCTGTTTCAGGGCTGAGGAGCCAGGCTGTTAGTTTGTGTAATGCTAAGTGGACAGAGCCTCCGCCCTAGTCCAGACATGGACGTCCATGTTCCAGGGGCTTTACCTTGGCAGAGGGAAGGCAGCTGTGTGGGAGCGAGGCATGCCACAGAGCACGGCAGCCCCCGGAGGGCCTTGTGTGCCGTCGCTTGGGTCGCCCCGCCGAGTAAGCAAGCTGTCGCCTTCTTGGCTGACAGGCAGCCTGGCCGGGACCTGATTGAGTATAACACACCCTTCGTGCAGGAGAAGGGGGCATCTGTTGGCTCTTTCCTTCCAGATAGACACAGTGTCTTTGTTCGAAGACAGAAGGTCATCCCAGCCGCTCTAGGGACAGCCCTCCAGTCTCCACGGTGCTCAGACGCCATCTGATAGGTGGGTTGGGGGTTTCGCTGCCCCTTGGTCACTGCCCACCTTGGTGGGGATGTTGTCTGTGGAAACCCCAGCCCTGGTCTCCTCATGGGGCCGTAGGGTCCCTGCTATGCTGAACGTTGCAGGGGACTGAACTGCAGTGGTGTTCTGAGCAGTGTGGGTGGTGACGTTCTGGAATCTGGCAAATGGCCAACAAAATTGCATAATCCCAAGCCTGGAGCACCCTGTTGGTCAGTTCCTTCCAGGGGGTGAATGAACGCGGATGGAGAATTGCAAGAACCTTGGGTCGCCCAGCTCATCTGTTAGCTGTTTGCTGTGATCTGTTTGTATGTGCGAGTGCTTGGCATGTTTGTAAATGGACAGGTGCGTCATGAGCACATGCTTTGTGTCAGATGTAGTTCCTGCCGTCATGGAGCTCACAGTCCATGTGCGGGGTGTGTGTGTGTGTTTATATAAGAGTATTTGCATATATATTTAGTTTTGTGTAGAGTGTCATTAACAGAGCAATGAGCATTTATTGAGCACTCTGTGTACGTCAGACACTGGAGCTAAGGATACTTTTCTCATTTAATCCTCAAAACCACATGGCTCTTTCAACCTATATTGCTGGAACACTGACTATGTACTTGGCATTATGCTGAGTGTTTCACGTTCTAAGGTTGAGCCTTCTAGAACTTCTCCTACCATTAACTCTATTTCACACAGGAAGCACCCAAAGCTGAGTGGTCAAGTGCCTTCCCTGGGGTTATACACCCAGTCAGTGGATGTTCCAAGCTGGAACTTGATCCGGGTAGATTTCTCAACGGGCATGTGTGCAGATTGATGTGTGTCTGTACTAGGTGCAGACGCAAAGCTGGTGGTTGCTGGTTTGGAGAGCATACCTTACTCCTCTGGCTACAAAATCTACTTTCGTGAGTTTTTGTTTTCTTACCAGTAAAGCAGCTGGCAACCTCTGTCTCCCCACCTTGTGGAAGATGAGCAGGGGGAGGTTATGAGAAGCCCCTTGATAATAATCCAGAATGGTCATTGGTGACTGAACAGAACCATATGGGTGCATAACCAAGGAAAGAACCACATAGATGAAAAGAATAACTACTGGGTGGGGCAGTTAATTTTTAATCATTCTCCTCTGTTTTCTCTTTGATGTTCCTAATAATCCAGCAAAGTGGGCATTATTATCTCCCATATTATAGAAGAGGGAAACTGAGTCTCAGAGTAGCCAAATGGTAGAGTCATGGTTCGAATCCAAGTCTGGGCCTGTCAGAGCTCATGTTCTTTGTTCTAGACCAAGGGTTGGTAAACTCTTGCTCATGGGCCAAATTCAGCTGGCTGTCTCGTTTTCTAAGTGGAGTTTTTATTAGGAACACAGACACACCCATTCATCACATACTGTCTATCGCTTCTTTGATCTACAAGGTAAAAGCTGAGCCGTTGTGACAGAGACTATATGGCCTGCAAAACAAAGTCTTGACTGTCTGAGCCTTTACTGAAAAAGCTTGCAAGTCTTTGTTCTAGACTATAAGGTCTGTGATGAGAATATTTTTTAAATTTTTTTCTTTTATTTTCTTCAAGTTTATTTTGAGAGAGAGCACAAGAGTGGGAAAGGGGCAAAGAGAGAGGGAGATAAGAGAATCCCAGGTAGGCTCCACACTGTCAGTGCAAGGAGCCTGATGCAGGGCTAGAACTCACAAACCTGATGCAGGGCTCAATCATGGCCTGAGCTGAAATCAAGAGTCCCGACGCTTAGCTCACTGAGCCACCCAGGCACCTCAAACATTTTTTAAATAGGTGAAAAAAAATGGGGACGGGGGCCGCCTGGGTGACTCAGTCAGTTAAGCAACCAACTTTTGCCCAGGTCATGATCTTAGGGCTTACGGGTTCACGCCTTGCCTTGGGCTCTGTGCTGATAGCTCAGAGCCTGGAGCCTGCTTCGGATTCTGTGTGTGTGTGTGTGTGTGTGTGTGTGTGTGTGTGTGTGTGTGTGTCTCATTCTCTGCCCCTCCCCTGCTCATGCACTGTCTCTCAAAAATGAATAAACATTAAAAAGTTTTTAGGTAAAAGGAAATGCTACAGAATGTAAGCACTCACATACATCATACATATGCCTGTGTACGGCCAAACTTCAGCCATCTGGAGCCTTGGGAGAGGAGACCATCTTGATTTTGTCAAGAAAATTAAGTCTTACAAGGGGGAATCTTTCTAAATTATATCACCTGTTTCCCTGCCTTCTGAAACAGAGTGTGTGCTGGGCAAGTGTTAAACTTTCCTTGAAGAAATCTTGACTGCATTTCAAGCACCAGGTTTTGGATTCTGCTGAAAGTGCTAATGACCCCGGAGGGCATCAGGAAGGCTTTCACTTTTTCCCTCAATGGGCCCACGGTCCTTTTTATTTTTGTCTGCCTTTTGATCAGTTTTTCTGCTTTTGTCTTTCTTGCACGCTGTTACTTCTCAGTGCTTTCAACGTGACTGATTGTGACTCTCAGCTGGCTTTGCTTCTCACCTTTAGAAATCATCAAACTCATTACAGTCCTACACAGAGTAAACAGGTTGTGATCAACAGCCGGGGACACCTGTGTCTCTCTCATTCGCAGCTTCTCAGGAGAGCTGAGTTCCCTGGAAGCAGGGTTTCACTGTGTGTCTGGCTTCCTCCTGCAGCCCAAAGACCGTTTCCCTCTCCATCATGGCCCTGTTGTCCCCGGGTTCAGATTGATAATAACCGAGAAAACAGCAAACCTTAGAAGCAGATGGTGAGCGTGGCTGGCTCCTCACACTTTGCAAAATACCAGGTCTTATCCTCAGGTTTGAGCTTCAATAGCCAGAGCTGACTGTGAGTTACTTTAATCTTGATCACAGATGTTAACAGAGGAAAGGTTCACTGAGTTTGGCTCACTGCAGTGGAATTTAAGACCTGGGAAATGCAGACTTGCCTGCGAAATCCAAGCACAGTTTTATGTCCAGAGACATGTTTTTTAAAAAAGAAACTGATTGTAATCAAGTATGCAAAGGCAGTTGTCGTTAGTTTTTAATCACTCGACCCGAGAGTATTTTTGTTGACAAGTATGTTATCTACCTTGTGAGTCATTCTTAGTGAAATCTACATGCTTGGTCTGCCAAACTGTTTTAAATCCCCTTTTGTTTTGGTCAGTGGTGCTTTATCTTTTGCCTTCTGTCAGCAGAGCCAGCTTCATGGGCGGGTACCCTGGGCAGTCACACAGGGCTTCATGCTCAGTAGGGCCTTGCACTTGGTTGAATGCTCTATTGTCACTGTCTTGAAATCCTTAATTTTTTAAAAAATAAGTTGCCCTGTATGTTCATTTTGCCTTGGGCCGTGCAACTTAAGTAGGTGGTCTTGGCCATCATGGAATAGGACGATGGAATATCAAAATAGGAAGGAGCTTACAGATGAACCTTTCAAAGCCCTTCAACCTAAATGTGGAGACTGAGGCCACAAGAAAAATGAAAGTGACTTGGTGAAGGTCACAGGACAGTGAAGGGCAGATTCAGACGAGTGGAAAAGTCCAATTTTGAGGCCCCTCAAGATCACAGGCTCTTTCTCTTACACACAGACAGTGCTTCCTGCTCAGTTCATTCTTGCAAATGAGGAGCTAATTTAATAGTAAACTAAGCACTTAATACTTAGGAATTTAAGTTTGCCACTCATCCCCATTTCCCCAACATGCACAGAGTAAGTAACCAGTTTTGTGTGCACTATTCAAAAATGGCTGTTGACTACAATGGAGTTCTCATTAATAGCATAAAAATTGGGACGAAACTCTCAAAAATGCTGGTAGTTTTCTTGAGTTAAATATTTGAAAGGCACTTTTTTCCCTGCTTACAAAAGTAGTACATTCTCATGGTTGGAAATTTGGAAAATGACCAAGAAGAAAAAAAAATCACCATGCTACAGTTTTTTGTATATTTTTTCCTGTCTTTTCCACGATGTGCATTTTATATATCATCAATCTCAATCTATTCATGTGAACTTTTATGTTCCATTTAACATTGTACTAGGTTAAACCATATGAAATAGCTGTTTTTTATAGGTAAAAAAAAAAAGGGTTGAATATCAGCAATTTGATGTTGTACAACCAGATTGCTAAAACATCTCCTTAAATCATAGAATACTCTTTGTAAACGTTGTATTTATTGGATTGTATAAAATTCCAGCATGTGGTTATATATAGTTAGGTAATTTTTATTAGACCATGTGATAATTATATTTTATATAATAATTAATATACTTAAAACCTATATAAATACATGTGAACAACTGTAAGTCACGTTATGATAAAGCTTCTTATTTCTCTGCCTTCATAGATGGAATATTCTTTTAAACATTACTTTCACGGTTCTTTATGTTTAAAAAAAAGTTGATTTTTTTTAAAAAGCTTGAAAAGAGAAGGAAAGAGAAAAGTCATCATCCTGAAATAGCATCTTTGGTGCATTTCTTTCTGGTCTTTGTTTCCTAGATTTATATGCATTTGAAAACTTACTTTTTTTTTTCTTTTTTTGGTCACCCACTGACATGTGTGAAGCACTAAATGGAATATTATAAATCTGATGAAGGGCATTTCCAGCGACTCTGGGGCATCTTTTAGAAAAGAGCCCCTCAAAGTGTGGTCCATGGATCAATGCCAAGCTCAAAGAGCCAGTCACTGCCTGCTCTGAGACCCTTTCAGAAATTGAGGGCATGGTGTTGGAAACTTCTATAATAATTGAACATGGACCCAAGCATATCAGCCTGCCTATCTATCTAACTATTTACTTATTAATTTATTTTGATGCTTCCTTTTTTGTTGTATTTTATAAAACTACCAATCTGCGATGGGGAGGGGAGGAATCTCCCCACAGCTGGATTGAGCCCTGGAGGTAAGCCAGCATATAGGGCTGGGGCACAGGGCAGGACACCTGCTCACCTCAGATCCTAGGCACGCGTGCCGGGCGGGGCTTCTAAAATCCCCGTGATTGCTGTCTTGTGGTGTTTCACTTTATTGTCCCTGTTTGCTGCTTTCACTGAGCATGTCTCTTGTCCTCTTAGATGCTCTTCTTCTACCTCCCTTGACCTTTCTCTCTCATTTTTCCCACTCCCATCTCATGGTAGTGGTAGCAAACCACATTACCATGCTTGCTAGAATAAATTGGGTCTCAGAGAGTGTCTCTGTCTAAAGCAAATAGGCTTTTGTATCCAGCTGTCATGACACATCCTCCTGTAGCTTGAGAATGAGGCTTTTTCTCACTTAGTAGATGTTGGTTGCATTTTAAATGTGAAGTCAGCTGGCTCTGAATAACTTAATGACGTTCTAAGGATAAGCATTTTTTTAAGCTTATTTTGAGAGAGAGAGAGAGAGAGTGAGAGCGTGCACAGGCAGGGGAGTGGCAGAGAGCGAGGGAGGGAGAGAGAGAATCCCAAGCAGGCTTCTCGCTGTCAGCACAGAGCCCGACTCAGGACTCGAACCCATGAACTGTGAGATGGTGAACTGAGCCAAAACCATGAGTCAGATGCTCAGCCAACTGAGCCACCCAGGTGCCCCTAAAGCTGGGCGTTTTTTTTTTTTGTTTGTTTTTTTTTTTGTTTTTTTTTTTTTCAACGTTTTTTATTTATTTTTGGCACAGAGAGAGACAGAGCATGAACGGGGGAGGGGCACAGAGAGAGGGAGACACAGAATCGGAAACAGGCTCCAGGCTCTGAGCCATCAGCCCAGAGCCTGACGCGGGGCTCGAACTCACGAACCGCGAGATCGTGACCTGGCTGAAGTCGGACGCTTAGCCGACTGCGCCACCCAGGCGCCCCAAGCTGGGCGTTTTTTAATGTTAGTTATACTTGGCACCTTCTCTGTCCGTGCCCTCCAGCCTTGACGTGGAGTCCAGATGTGCCTGCAGGTCAACCTGGGCATTTTGGGGACATGCGTAGTACCCGATCTTGTTCCGTAGCGGGATCCCGCGCCCAGTGGAAGCAGCGGCATGTTGGTGACGCTCTGTTGCCGGTGAGCAGGAGCAGGCGGCCTCGGGCTTTGCAGTGCTTCCTCGGGCTCCGTCAGCCTGACGTTCCCTGGGCGACATGCGCAAGTCCGGTGTTGGGAATGAAGCGAAAGGCAATGACGAAATAACTGGCTTTGGTTAAATAATTTGCTGTTTACGGCTTCTCTGTTTATGAATCAGTTAAAAGCCCTTTTAAGTGAAATTGGATAGACTACAAAGTGTTGGTTTCATGTGTTTTATTTGCAGTTTAATCAGCGTGATCCAGCTGCTGGAGTGGGGAGAGTGGAACAGGATTTTAATTATCCCTGCTTTGCCCGAGTTAGGAATTCCCAATGGTGCCGTCTGTGCGAAGATGCCAAAAACCGCATTGTTCTTTAATTAGCTGTTGTAATTGTTTTAGTCTAATCTCCGTGATTAGCAGCAGCATTAAATACAGCAGGAAGAAAAGGCCTGTCCTCTATGCGCTGCCCCAGTAAACAGAGCCTTTCTCCCTTCTGGAGAGGGATATCATAGAAAATCAATTAGAACTCAACCAGTGTTGATTGGAAAATGATAAAGACCAGCCACCATGAAGAAGGGTTTATGGCCTCTGCAACCAGCTCGCCTGAAGAGCTCCGCGGGTTCTGACGTGTCACAGAGGCGCCTGGACAGGGCCCCACTGGATGGCTGCATCCCTCTCTGGGGATTGGGAGATGGACTGGGCTGGCACCAGCTGTGCTTTTGGCTTCAGATCGTCTGCTTCATGCATTCAACCACAAGCTTTTATTGAGCCAGGCGTCATGCCAGGTGCCTGGGGATGCAGGGCTGATCAAAGCAGGCGCAGTCCCTGTCCTCACCAAGCCTATAGTCTAGAGGAAGAAACCGCTGTCGGTCAAACACTTGGACAAGTGCAGGGTTCCTTGTAAATTGTGAAATGCTATGTAGGTGCGGGGTGTGGCGCTGAGAGAGAGTTTAACAAAGATAAATCAACTGGTTAGGAAAAGGGCAGAGAGGGTGTCCTAGCAAAATGAATTATAAGCTGAGGTCCAATGGATGAGAAATAGCTGGACAGAGGGGCCAAAGGAAGGGTGTTTAAGGAAGAGGAAATGGCTTGTGCAAAGGTCCTGAGGCAGAGGGGAGTTGGATTCTTCCTTCCGTCGTTCTCTTAGAAGCGGTAGAGTGTGGTAGGAAGGAACCAGATTCTGGATACATCTCATCAGGTTCAAATCCCATCCCTGCTACTTACCAACTGTGTGAAAGTCTTCAAGCGGCTTCACACCACTCTGCCTCAGTGTTCCCAGATGTAAAATGGGTTGGTGATCATGATGAGGATAACGACAGTAGTATCTACTTCACAGAGTTGTTCGGGGGATGAATTAGGCCAGATGGTAAGCATTCAGACAATTAAGCATTGTCTGACATGTGATGAGGCTCAGGAAGTATGATCTGGGGCAGCCCTGATCATACTTTTGTTTGGAATGTAAACAAAAGGGACTAAAATTGAGATGGACTGTGTGCAAGCATGGTGACCTTGGCCTACTTACCCAACCTTGCTGGTCCTGCTTTCTTGAGCATGAAGTGGGGACAGGAGCCTCTAACTCAGAATTGCCTTGTGGTTAAGTAAGATATGTCACCCCCTGGTAGGTGCTCAGAGAATAGTAGCGATTCTGGTTATTCATGAAACATCTGCCTGGCACGGGGCTGGAGGTTGATACTCACTAGTGATGAGTTCCCTTCCCTTTTTCTTTCTTCCCACTGTCAGCCTGCCGCTGTTGTCCTCCCCACCCCCACAGAAGGGATGACTCTGTAGCACACTTTCCCACCCCGACTGGGGCTGTTGACATTTTGGGGTATGGCATTCTTTGCCATGGGAGCTGCCCTGTACTTTGTAGGATGGTCAGCGGCGTCCCTGGCCTCTACTCACTGGACGCCAGTGAGTACCCTTTCCTCCAAGCCGTGATACCCGGAATGTCTCCAGATACTACCACACATTCCCAAGAGGGGTGGTAGCCGAAAACCACTGATCTAAGCTGGTAGTTTGGGAGTGATCCAGAATAGGGGCTTAGAATAAAAATAGTAAAGGCTGTTGAAGAGGACAGTAGACAGCAGATAGTGTTGAGGGTTTTTTGAGCATAAGGACTTTACTGAGGTTCTCATTTTCTGCTCCGCATCGGAATCACCTAGGGAGACTGAGAAACTGGCTTGAGCCCTCCCTGGAGAGGCCTGTGTAATTGGTCTGGGGGTCCCCTGGGGGTCAGGGTAACCTAAAGCTCCCCTTGTGATGCTAATGGACCCCCAGGGGACAGAACCGCTGTCCAGTTGAGGAGCCCAACCACCTGTGTGAAAGGTCATGTGCCCTGGAGGGGTGGGGACAAGAATTATTACTCCCACTACCAGATGTCACTTACTCACATACAAGGCACTATTCTTCGCCCTTCACATACGTTAACTCATTTAATGTTGAAAGCAGTTCTTTGAGATAGGTACTATTACCGTTCGAACCATTCTAATGGTAAGGAAACAAAGGCACAGAGTGGTTAAGAAGTTTTTCCCAGATCACACAGCTGAAAGTAGTGGAACCAGGAATGGAGCTCAGGTCACCCATGCCCCACGGCCCCAGGGAACAGAGTGGGGAAAGAACTGGACACAGGCATTGGGAACAGTGTGCTTTAAGATTCTGCAGAGTGAGCTAGAGGAAGGCCTTGATGTGTGCAGACTGGCAGGAACGCCATGCCGTCATCTGCTCAGTTGTCAAGCCTTTATTGAGCACCTGCTGTGTTCCAGGCATTCTGCTAGGCTCTGGAGATACATGGCCGACCAGGTCAGAAATGGTCCCTTTTCCTTAAGGAGGCCTACAGTCTCCTACTCTGTGGAAGAAACGGGAGAACGGCACACATTTACTATAGAGCTACACGTGGTGATAACAGGAAAATGAATAAGGAGCTGCTATCAAATATAATGGGGTGGGCTACGTTATACAGGGCAGCCAGGAAAGGGTGAGAGGTGCAGAAGGAGCCCATCACTGGAGGGAGGAAGACGTTCCAGGCAGAGGGAATAGCATATGCAAATTCTCTGAGGCTCAGATTGCTTAGAGCGGCTGAAGACAGGAAGTCCAGTGCGGGAGGGATTAGAATGTAAAGTTAAGGGCTGGGAAAGGACCAGAGACCAGCCACTATCCCATCTAATGATTGAGGAAGAAGGCCCAGAAATTGGGTGAAGATGCTTCATTTTCTCAAGGTCGCACAGCTGGAATTCAGATCTAGACGGTGTGGCCCTGACGTGAGATGTTCTAGAATGGCCCTTGTTTTGCTGGCATGTTGTGATGTAGGGTTTGGGAGATGGAAGTAAGACAGGGCCCATCCTGCCATGATTCTAAGGCTTTGAGAGGTAGAGAAAACTGAGGCAGGCTCCCCACTGCCCCTTGAACATAGTGGGCATTTAATAAGTCTCTCAGGACCACATCCGTAAAGCTCCAGTTGCTGTGATTGATGTTTTTCCACGTATTTCTTGCTGCAGCATTGAAAGTATGCCCTTGACAATAGGTGGACAGTCATTATCCCCGTTTTCCCTATGTGAAAACGGAGGCCTAGAAAGTGGGACCGCTCTTTGAGACTCCCCCAGCAAGTTCCCCAGGAGGAACCTCCAGCTGCTATCAACACAGCTCACACTTTCCCCCTGCTGGGTCTCTACTACTTCATCTCGACATTGTCCAAAGCGCCCAGAAGTTCATTCTTTGCCTGTGTAGAATCAGTGAATGAATTCGTGGCTTCGGGTTCTGAATTGCAGTAATGCTTTGGGTCTGCATAACCGACGCCTGTACTCATGCTGTTGGATTTTGCTGAGGCACCAATGTGATCCCTGCATTCAGAGAACAAATCTGTGGCTAGAGAATCGCGTCAGGACACCATACCCTCCACCTCATCAAGTGTTGGCATAGGAGCCTCGGTGCTTCTTAGGAAGTGGTTTACAAAACCAGATAAAACCTCAGCCTTGTGGTGAAATTTGCCCCTCCCCCCAGAAGCCACATGCCGGTGTTGTCTTTGGAAGTCCAGCTGACTCAGTGTCCTGTGCTGAGGCCATGTCAGCCAGTGGTTAGGAACCTAGGCTTTGGAGTGACATCAACTGGAACAGTGACTCCTGTTCCCCTTTCATTCTCTCCCGGAGTCATTACTTGGCCTCTGCATGTGCTGGCATGTCTCCAGGCACTGGGTTTCTTGGGAGTCCAAGGTCTCTGATTTCATGGAGCTTAGCGAGAAGAAACAGACTATAAATGCCTAAGCAGACACATAAATATGAAAACTTGAAAGAAGTGGAAAGGTG
This sequence comes from Panthera tigris, assembly GCF_018350195.1. Taxonomy (NCBI): domain Eukaryota; kingdom Metazoa; phylum Chordata; class Mammalia; order Carnivora; family Felidae; genus Panthera; species Panthera tigris. The sequence continues at coordinate 27,530,326 of NC_056675.1, read as the reverse complement.
CTATGGGAAAGATGAAACAGGGTGATGAGATGGGTAGTGGCTCCAGGGGGCATAGGTGATATTTGAGCCCAGCTTCAAGTGATGGGAATAAACCAGACAGATATTCAAGGACGTGGGGAAAAGTACACCAGGCAGAGGGGTAGCGTGTGCAGATGTCCTGAGGCAGGAATGAGTTTGCTTCTGGTGGTTGAAACCCACTGATGAGTAGGGGTGGGAGGAACTTACAGAAGTTGACAATCTCCTGATCCCATAGGGCCTCATGAGGTCATGATAAGGAGCTTGGATTTTGTTGTTCTTATAAAAGAACATATGAGGTTAGTGAAATACTGCATGTAAATATCTTTACAGTCCCTGGCACTTGTGCTGGGTCCCTAATTATTAGCCATTGATGTCATGATTTATTTATGGTTATTTTTTATTTGGGCATTTATTCCCCAGGCCCCTGCTGTTTCCATCATGAATCTGAAAGATTGCTTTTCCCCTCCGGTCGTAAATGACCCAAGGAGAAGTTACAGCTCAAAGAACCATGAAGAGATGGCATGAGGCAAACACCTAGAGATGGGATCACATCACAATTCGCTGCTGCCAACAACGAGAGCCCTGTTAAGTCGGCCTGAAGTTTAAAAGTCCGTTCTCTCTGAAACCAGTTTCTGCAGAATATTAGCTTTACCCAAAATGCTTCCACTGTTCAAGCCAGCCACATGGAGGGAAAACACGGGCTCAGGAGAAGGCCCACCCCGCCGCCCCCGGCTCAGAAATCTGCATGCAGTGAAGAAACAGGGTATCTGTCCTTCCACCCTATTCCCGTTCCAGCTGTCATTCAAAACTCAGTAAATACTTGGTGCCAATAACCACTAGTCCCCCAGGCTCAGATGACATGTGTAAATATATCTTCTCCATGTGGTACCAAAGACTGAGTCAATAAGCTTAATTTCCTGTGGATTCCACTGTTTGGTTGGCGTAGCCTAGAAAATTGATGAGATAAAGGCTGTGTACTTGGGGGAGGATAGTTTGTGTTGCGAGCTGTGGAACATGGTGGCCATAAGGCCAGCCAGCCAGGTAGGGTCTTGCCGCATCCCCCTTTGCTCTCCTACGTGGAGCCGGACTCCAGCTGCAACTTCCTGACCCTCTTCTGATCGTCATCACATTTCTTGTTGGCTCCGTAGCAAGGCACAAAGATCTTGATGCAATCCATCGGTAGGGGTCTTAGGGAGTAAGGTCAGGGAAGGGTCTTGTGATTTGACTCCTGAGCAATTGGATCAGAGGCCCTGGCCTGAGAGTCAGACCTGGGGTCCACCAGCAGGTAGCCTGACATCTCTGAGCTCTCCTTTCCTAACCTAGTGGCTCTGCGTTTTCACCAGAATTTATTAAGCACCTGTTATGTGTCAGGCCCTGGGCTATGATGGAGGAGGAGATGCCATGGGAGACACATCTTTGTCTTGGTGGAATACTAGACCTCCTGGTGGAGAGATGGGCCATAATCAAGCAAGAAGTAAACCAGACCACAATAATGATGGGCTGTGATTGGGTGCTAAGAAAGAAGCAGGAGAGTCTGGGATTGAGGGAGATCCTACATGTCACAGGGGCTTGAGAAAGAGCTCTCCCGGGCTGACAGTCACAGTGCCATGCAGAAGTCAAGGGAAGTACATGATGGGCAGATACCCAACGTGACTAATAGACGGGACCAGAAGTGGACAGATCTCAGTGGTGGGAGGGAGAGAAAGTGGCATGGGATTGAGCTGAACACAGAGGAGGGTCTAGAGCATGTGCAGCCTTGTGGGTGCTGGGAAGTAGGCTGGGTTTCATTCTAAGGGCTTGCACTGTCTCTTGGGTGGCATTTTGCTGTAGCCTCCGGATAGGCCTCCCCGCTTCTCCCGTTGTATCCCAGCAGGCTATTCTCAGAACATGTCAGAATTGTTCTTTTAAGTCATGAGTGAGATGAGGTCAGGCCTCTGCTTAAAGCCCACCCCTGACTCCTCATGCCGTTTAGAGTATAAGCCAAAGGCCTGATCTTGGCCTGGCTGCCACTGACCTCTGGACCTCCTTACGTCCTGCCTCCTTGCTCACACCTGCCGGGCACATTGTACCAGGAGCTAGCTTTTCTTTTTTCTGTGGCTAAGCTTCCAGGTGTTAGATTATGAGCTATATAATATGATAGGTTCTTTTTTGCTTTGGCCACCAGGAAGCTCAGAGCCTCATCTGATGTCGGTTGGAATCGTTCTGTTAGCTGCCGTTTGTAAAGTTCCCATTCCTTCACTGTGGTTATTGATTTTCTGTCTGTATACGGTTTTTCTGGCTTCTGTGTCTTTCATTGCAGCCTTCCCTTTCTGGAATGAGAGGGTATAAATGGTAATTTGGTTTCACGTGATGTCCTCAGTTAATTGTGTGCCCATTTCCCCTTCTATTATGGGTTCATTTGGAGAGTAGATGTATTGATGTCCCTTAAGGAACAGTAACTGGTGGGAATGAGTGGGGAGAACTTCTGGCCATTTGAGGGCAACTGGTAACACATATTCTGGTTTCAAGAATCTAGTGGTTTCTGGGAGGCTCTAAAAAATGATGTTGAGTTAGCCGCACGCAGCCTCCTTCTCTGTGGCACCCAAGGGAGTTCCTGTGCAGGTGAGGAATTGACCTGGGAGGCCTCTGGCCAGAGACTGGGCAGCTGCATGGACACTCCAGGACCACAGTTCATTACCTGCGGGCCCGTCGAATCAGAGCTTTCCCCCTAGAATCTTCCGATCCAAAGATCGAAGATGTCCCAGAGCTCCCGAAATGCTTCTGGGCACGAGTGGGCTTCAGACGTCAAATGAGCACCTAAGGCAATCAGCCAGCTTGGTTTGACCTGCAGAATGTTTTAAAACAGTCGGGTTTCATTGTGTTTCCCAACCCTCCCAGAGTGGATGGACTTAAAACTAATGACCATGACGGATTGGTGGGGCCTGCCCAAGGCTGCATTTTGAATCTCTGGAAAAAATAGAAGTAAAAGACTTGCTTTAACTTTGCCCCCTCCCATACAGGTCTCTGTAGCTTAACAGTTGGAGATGGATCCTTGTAGCCACACCTATGCTTTCCAGTCAAGGGAACTGAGGCTTGGAGAAGTTCAGACATGAGGCTACTTACCAGACTGTAACAGTTGTTTCACATTTAAGCAAAATCATTCCCCGTGCCATAGTGTCCTTTTCTAAAATTTGCGCCCCCCCCCCCCCCATGAAAGAAAACCTTTTTGCCTAACTACACAAAAAGCATTATAGTAACATTAGCAGAGTGCCAAGTTGACAAAGGAAAGAATTCACCCATGGCCCCACCAGTCTGGCTACAAATCCAACGGTGTGTGTGGGTCTGAGCAGACCCTGTCCACGTGCATGGATCATCTTTACATGTTTGTAATCACAGAGAACATTCCCTTCTAAGAAGCCCACCAAGCCATAAAAGCAGCAAAAGGAGGCCTATGTCTGGTAGTCGCTGGCCACTAAGGCGGTGGCTGGAGGCCCTGATCATGAGGGAGGCCTTGTTTGGTGGTGTAAGGCCTTGCTGTGTGTCTTCTCTCCCTACCCTATCCTCCCCTAGCCCAGCCCAGCCCAGCCCAGCCCCTGGGGGCTCAGAGCTTGTCTGACGGGAAGGCTGAACAGCCCAGCCTCCTTCCTGCCTTCACAAACAGGCCTCTGTGGGGTTGCCAGGTGCCAGGGCAGGAGCTGGGATATGGAACAGCAGATTTCTGTCTGGTCCTGATGTTGGCAGACAGCCCAGGCCAGCCCTGCGAACATCACCCGACCAGGTACCTGGGGGCAGATCCAGTGGACAGGGGCGCCTTTGAGCTGGGAGCAAGGCTTCCCAGGGGCCAACAGTAGAGGAGCATCTGTGGCCACCCTCCCCTTTCCCAGCTTCTCTGCTTGGCTCCTGCCAGTGAGGCTTTTTCCCAGATGACAGGGTCCTTCGGGATGGGCCTCTTTTTGCAGATATGCATCCCCCTTGGAAATCTCCCTGATCTGTGAGTTTGCATAAATATCAGAACTTGTCAGAGAAGCAAGACTTCCAGAAGTCAGTTTCTTCCCCCTTCTGCTCCTGCAAGTTATTCTCTCTGTGCTTTGGTCTCCTCATCTGCAAAATGGGATAATAGCAGGGTTGTTGTGAGGACTCAAGAGTAACACACCCACACGCACACATACACACAAATGTGTGCATGGAAAATGTGAACATGAAATAACTGTGGTCTTAGTTAATAGTATCATAGTGATGTGAATCGTCTGGCTTTAATATTGCAACGCAGTTAAATAAGATGTCACCATTGGGGGAAGCTGGGTGAAGGAACATGGAACTCTGTACTATCTTGGCAACTGCCTGTGAGTCTATAATTCCCTCTTTCAAACAGTTGGAAAAGAAAGAAAGCTACGTTAATGGAAGTAAGGCCTTGGGATGAGACTAGATGTATGGTAAGCGTCCCAGGAGCGTTAGCTATATGATCGTGACATCTGAGGATGTTTTATTTCCTCCTTGGCAGTGCTGTGTGGGGTGAAGAGGAAGCAGGGCTTCTGTGACCTTGGGGCTCCCTTCCCTCCCCTCCCCTCCCCTCCCCTCCCCTCCCCTCCACTCCCCTCCACTCCCCTCCCCTCCCTGGTCTTCTTCCTGCCCTGCCTGGAATCCAGGCACCGATAATGAATGACACAACGTGCATCATGCTTCTTAGTTTGTTCTGTGTGGTGTCCTCTGTCCACATTGCCCCTCTAACCTGTTGTGTGGCAAGCTCTTACTCATCCTCCCAGCTCACACCTCACTTCTTTGAGAATGCCTTTCTGGGCCTCTCTGAGGACTTCCTTCCTGGACCCCCATAAAGCTGTCAAGTAATGGTTCTCAAAGCTTGATCCAGGACCAACCCCATCATCTTGAACCTGAGTCCTGCTGTACTGCAAACACTGAATCAGAAAGTGGGGGTGAGGTAGGTGGGGTCCAGGGGCCTCCAGATGGTTCTGTCCAGCGCTCTCTAGCCCAGCGCCAATACCCATCACCTGGGATCTGTTCACATGCAGGTTCTGACCCTGGCCATCTGGGATGGGGCCTGGGATTCTGCATTTCCAACCAACCCCCCAGTTGGTGTTGCTGCTGCGGGCCTCCTGGAGATCAAGGTCCACATCTCGCTTCCAGTAGGAGTTTGGCACTTTGTTGTCAAACCAGTGGGTGGTTTTGCTGGGGCTCAGTGTCCTGGAAGGGGGTGCAGGGCGGGGAGGACCGGTCTTCATCTATCTGGGGCCAGAATAGGGAAGCTTGCAAGGGAGAGGAAAGAGGAAGGGGCAGAGCAGACACCACACTCCCCTCAGCTCCCTTTTTAATTCTCCTGGGAGGTGTCTGGGAATGGAGCCATGGTATGACCCCTGAAAGGGACGCTCTGTCTAAGCTTGGGGCAAGCTTCTCTCTTCCTTATCCCCATTCGTGAGGTTGTTTATTCCACAAATGTTTACTGAACTGAATAGGAACAAAGACACATCAGTGGACAAAATAGACGCCCTGCCCTCAGGCAGCTTCGTCATCTGGTGGGGACAGATGCCAATTGTTGAGCCAGACTGAAGTGCAATGGGATGAAAGTCCCAGTGTTCGGAGACTGTTTCGCTGTGGGCTTGGCCAGGAAAGGTCAGCAGAATGTCCCTAGGGAAGCGACATTTAAGCTGGAATAAAGAAGTGTAGTCCGGGTAAGAATTAGTGGAGGAGGAGGAGGAAGCGGCATGTGCAAAGGTCCTGGTCTAAGTGGGAACCTGCTAATGACTGGAGAGAATGCTAAGAAGCAAAACAGAGGGTGGAGAAGGGGGCAGGTGGGGGCTGGGCAGGAGCCTGGCCTTGTGGGCTGCAGTCAGAATTCCGTGTGGATCCTCAGCAATAGTAGCTGTGCAAGGGTTTTAAGCAAAGGAGTAGCATCTGATTGGTCTTTTCAGAGGGTTGCTGTGGCTGCTGGGTGTAGGAGGGCTGCCTGCGTGGGCCAGGTAAAGCACAAGGGGATCAGTCTGCATCTGCTGCTCATATCTAGCTGCTGGCCGCGGTGGAGCTGCAGAGAAGTGGCCACATGCGAGGAAGACAGAGGGCCTGGCCGAGACTGGAGCTGGGATGTGAGGGAGAAGGGGGTATTAAGGGAGCGTCCAGTGAGTCCGCTCCGTTGTAGCTCCTTCCTTAAGGTGGGTCCTAGAAGTTCGCATCTGCTGGTGGTCCTACCCCCAGCCTTTGAGCTCTCAGGTGACCTCTCTCCCTTGCCCCCCCTCCCCAGCTGTGCACCTGACCTGTGATTTCTCTTCCTCCCTCCATAGCTCCCTCACCATCTGCCAAAGGGTTAGGTTCAGGAGCTAGAGAGGCCAGGGTTTTCCACCTCTAAGCCTCCAACCGCAAACCCAGGGTAACTCCATACCTCTTACTCTTCCTGACTACAATGGCTCGGCCACACAACAGGAACATTAAACCATTCGGGACTACAAGTACTTCCAGAGAATCCCTTTGAAGGGAGAGTGATGAGAGGCAGGTTGAGTGGTACGGATACTGACTGTGCTATCCACAGACAATCTTCAGGACCAGAAAAATGGATTCTCAGGGAAGTTGCCCGCTTAAGGCAGAGCGCAAACAGTGGGCTTGAGTAAGAGCCACCTGTTTGAGAGAAACCGAGCTGCCGGCGGACAGCCTCTCTCCGCGTCGTCTATCAGGAGTGAAGGTCAGGAGAGGCAGCCAAGGCCTGCTGCCCTGCGGGTCAGCCTGGTTCTGTTGCTCCTCTGTCCCTGCTTCCTTCCAGCATATTTGCTGAGTGAAAGCCTGGCGTGTGTCAGACAGTTTCAGACCAGGGGTTCTCAGAGGCATTTGTGCCCCCCCCCCCCCCCAGGGAATACTTGGTAGTGGCCAGAGACCTTTTTTGGTTGTCACAGCTGGGATGGGGAGGGAGGGATGGTAAGGGGATGCTGCTAACATTATACATTGTGGGGAACAGCTCCCACAGCACAGAATCCTCGGGCCCCGAGATTTGTAATCCTGAGGCTGAGAAACTCTGCTGTAAGCCCCTTGTACTTCCCTGAGTCACTTCCTCTCCATGGAGCAGATAACATTTTTTTGTTTTTGTTTTTGAGAGAGAGAGAGAGAGAGAGAGAGAGAGAGAGTGAGTGTGTGTGTGTGTGTGTGTGTGTGTGTGTGAGAGAGAGAGAGAGAGCGCGCGCAGGGGAGGGGCAGAGACAGAGGTAGAATCTGGAGCAGGCTCCAGGCTCCAAGCTGTCAATAGAGCCCAATGCAGGGCTTGAACTCACAAACCATGAGATCATGACCTAAGCTGAAGTCGGACGCTTAACCGACTGATCCCTGATCCACCTAGGTGCCCCAGAGCAGATACCTTTTGGCCACTCTGTGCACGCTAAGCTCCAGGCTAGACATTGGCCTTTTTCTTTTTCTTTTTTTTTGAGTTTGTTTATTTGGAAAGAGAGAGAATCCCAAGCAGGCTCCCAAAACGGGGCTTGATCGCATGAACAGTGTGTGATTATGACTTGAGCCATGCAGGTGCCCCTGGACGTTTGCTTTTCCACAAACCTTCATTTGTTCTTGTCACTTATGTTTGTGCCCACGTATCGATCCTTTGCCTTCATCAACCAAGATGTACTCGTTATCATCAAGGACACGAGGCACTGTGCTAACCAGACTTCACGTTTTATTATGCCCGTGGCAGTTAGGAGAGAGACGTTATTTTCCTTACATAAAATAACACATCCCATTTATTGACCACTTGCTGTGTGCCAGTTGCCGGGAATGATACTGAGTTAGAATCTTCATGGATGGTGACTCTGGCTTAGAGCAGCTGGTATATACCCCCTGATCTCAACCTTGAAGCTGATGCTTGGATAAGAGAAGAATCTTGTTTGTGTTCATACGCCTAGGAAATGGGAGAGAAGGTCGAGATTGGGATGAGATCTTGGGTAGATGAGCCAGAGTGTGGGCCTGTGTCTTAGCCTTGAACCAGAGCACTGAACCATCCTGTGAGGATGACAAAAGAGCTTTGTCTGCACTTGGTTGACTTTGGCACCCTTACTGACATTTTGATCTGGATCATTTTTTCTTGCGTGTGGGGAAGGATGCTGTCTTGTGCCCCGTAGCATGTTGAGCAGTGTCCCTGGCTTCTGCATACGAGATGCCAGTAGCACCCCATCCTACTCCCTGTCTCTCAGTGTGACAGTCAAAAACGTCTCCAGAAATTTCCAAATGTTCCCTGGGGGGAGGGGCAAAATGTCCACTCCCAAATTGAGAATTGCTGCCCTAAGGTAAGCAGCCTCACCCCACTTTTACAGAAGAGTCAAGTACAGTCCAGAGGGAGAAGTCGGCTGCCCACGTGGCAGCATCTAAAACTCGGCTCAGGTGTCCTAGCCTCCTAGCCAGCATAGAACTCTGGGCATCGGCCACCACTAGGGGATATTGGGTTCGTGGGATGTGTCCAGAGCCGTGGGGCATCCATCCTTTTCAAGCCCCCAGGTCCCTCTGCCCTGTTAGGAAGCCTCTGAGTAACCCCACTGTGGCAGTCCATTGAAGATGCTTAAGAAATGCCACCCCACTGGCTGATGGACGCACTGAGGCTACGTCATGCCAACTGTGGATTGGGGATCACGAGGAGGGGAAACTGAGGTGCAGTTCCTAAGCAGCCAGTGGCAAGCCTTCCCCCTGTTTCCTTTTAAGCCTCTGAATTTTGGAGACTTGTAGGCATCCCTCCCTCTAGAGAACCCCCCCCCACCCCAAGCAGAGCAAGGCGGAGCATGTTTAACCCCTCAGGGCTCACTCTTCAGGGGCCGAGCTGACCCCTACTGGGCTCTCTCTCCAAGAGCAATTGCCCCATTGAATTTCATCCCATCGTAGACCGTGTCTCCTAGGGCGCAGGACGGCCCCTGGGCATGGAAGCAGTCCAAGCCCCGATCAATCCCTTCTTTTATTCAGGGCAGAGTTACAAATGGGCCGGAGTCATTGGAAAGATTTTCCACCTCACTGTGCAGAGAAGCCCTTATGAAAGATGTATTGATGGATCTCCTTGTACCAGGATGTTACTGGCCTCGCAAAGGCAGGAAATAAGTATCTGCTGGTTCTCCTTTTGCCACAAAGACAGTCTTTCAGGTCAGATTTCCTCTGTGCCCGAGCACATTGGCTTTAAATCATTTTGCTGCAAAATATAAATAAAATCAAGAGGACTCCATAATGAATAAGAGAAACACCCTGGTGGTGTAGTTTGGACTTCCAGAAAAATAGGGCATTAAAACTACAGGCTCGTAAGACTAACAGATTCCTTGGTCCCAGGCTCTGGCCCGCTTATTTCAAGCGTCCCAAACGAGTAACTGCCAGAGCGCATACTGCCAAGAAGAGCAGACCCTCAAGTTCAAGGCTCAGCTCTGACTCCAGCTGTGTGACCTTAGGTCAGTCACTTGGCCTTTTGGGCCTCAGACCCTTCCTCTGTCTAAGGAGGGGGGCCGGAATACACCCCTATCATACAGGTTTGGCTTCATGAGTATAGGGACATTCAGAACACTTGGAAACTCAAACTTGCCAAAGGATACTTTTTTTATTAATTTTTTTTTTGAGAGTGAGCGAGTCTACAAGTGGGGGAGGGGCAGAGAGAGAGAGAGAGAGGGAGACACAGAATCTGAGGCTGGCTCCAGGCTCTGAGCTGTCAGCACAGAGCCTGGTGCAGGGCTCGAACTCACAAACTGCCAGATCGTGACCTGAGCCAAAGTCAGATGCTTAACTGACTGAGCCACCCAGGCGCCCCCAAAAAGGATTTTTAAAAAATTCCTGTTCGTATCCGATTTTTCTGAAGTCTATCTACTCTATAAAGTGAAACGTCCGTGTACAGACACATTGTATCTTATCTGGAGTTGAGGTTTGAAAGGGCAAAAATCCTGTGTCGTCTGTTTTTGTTCTCTCTTGTATATTGTCTCCAGTTTGCTCACTTTTGCCCTCCCAACCACCTGCACTTGAATTCTCCTTGAGTACGCACATGGTGTGTGTCCACCTCTCTGACTTTGCTCTGGCTGCTGGGACCAAGCACTGTAGAGCGGTGGCTTAGAGATAACAGACCTTGATTGCTCAGAGTTCCCGAGTCTGCTGCCGGCTTGGTCCTCCTCCTTCCTAGGCGCTGGTCGCCCACCTCTTGTGGCGTCCTCACAGGGTGGAACGAGGGCCAGGGCGCTGGCTGATTCTGTTCATGATGAATCCACCCTTGTGACCTGGTCAACCTCCTGAAACCCCACCTCCTAACACCATCACATCAGGGGTTAGGGTCTCAACAGGAATTCTTGGGAGACACAAGCATTTGGTCCATAACACCCCTGCAGCTAATCTCCTAATACAAGAATGCACTTGGTCACTTACCCTGAAAATGACTCCCGTGTGCCAAGGGAGAGTAAAGTCTTCAGCTGTCCCTTGGTTACTCACAGGCTCTCCAGGTTGACTGTATAGTTGTTTCCCCGTGTCAGGTGTGTTTGTGTCCGTGTGTGTTGGGGAAGGGACATAACCACAGTTCTCAGCCAGAGAGGGCACCCTGTCTCCCTGGCTAGCCTTGGCCTGAGGCCATAAGAGTTGTGGGGAGTCAGACCCCCACCAGGCCCCCCGTGGCTGCCAGCTCACCTGGGGAAGGGGTTCAGCACACGGGACTGACGGTTTCTCACACATGTGGGCTTGAGACCCAGCTCTTTTCATCTGGAAATAAAAGTTCTCCCGGTGCACCTGGGTGGCATGGTTGGTTCACCTTTCCACTCTGGCTCAGGTCACGATCTCGTGCTTCGTGGGTTTGAGCCCCGCGTCAGGCTCTGTGCTGACAGCTCAGAGCCTGGAGCTGGCTCTGGATTCTGTGTCTCCCTCTCTCTCTGCCCCTCCCCCGCTCGCTCGTGCGCACTCTCTCTTTCTCTTTGACTCTCTCAAAAATAAACACTACACAAACAAAAATCCTCATGAAGCCAGAGTGTGGGGTCTGTGGGGCCTCAAGAGTTATTAATGCTTAATAGACTAACACTTGGTCTCTTGGGTCTTGTTTAGAAAGAAGGTATTCTGTATTACACGTGAATGTTACACATAACTGAAGCTCACCCTGAAAGTGCCCCCCGCACAGTTTGGTTAACCTGTATTCCTGAAGATGTGTGACCCCTTCGGTGCCTTGTAAACAGGATCTGGAGAACAAAATGCTGCCCACGGCCCCATCACCATGATCAGGGATTAGCTGTTGTCCTGTGAGTTTGATACCTGAAGGAGGTTTCAAAGTGTACCCTCCTGTCTCCTGTCTCAGACCCTTCCTCTCCTGTCTCTCACTCCAGCACACATACACATTCTAATCTGCCATCCGCTAGAATCCAGAAGGGCATATTTTTGGAAATCAGAGAAGGTAGTTAGATCAGTGACTGTAGACTTATACTCAGGATGGACATGTGAACTTGAACCCAAGTCTCGGAATGACTCCTCTCCTGTCCCAGGTAGTGAAGCCTCGTGGCACCCTGCCGTGGAGATTGGGATGTGCTTCAGAGTCCACACATCCCTGACCTCCCCCCTCCTCATACAATAGGGACAACTTGTAGGCTCACATCAAGTTGTTAGTGGCCACAGGAGGCACTCGGATGCAGCAGTGAGCATAGCTGGAGGCATGCATGTTGCTTTAAGGGTCAGGTCTTCTTTGTTACCCAGAAGCAGGTGCCCTTTCTTGTCTCAGAATATGGCTTTGTTCTTGGCTAGTTTGTCACAACCCTCGCAGAGAAATGTCACAGCCACGACCTCATTATCCCATTGTCTCCTCTGTCTTTGCAAAGTTTGGGGATGTATGCACAAATACATTGATTTATCTTGAATGCTATGCTAACATTCTGCAGAAATAGACACCTTCTCATTCAGCTTTACTCATCAAGTGCAAAGCAGGAAGCAGGACTGCCTTAACTGGTCCTACAACTTTGATTACAACCCATTCCGTTCCCATGACTTTTTGGAAGGGAGAAAAAAATCTTACCTGTGGATTTACTAGGTTGTTGACAGGTGAGGCTTTTGTACATAGGCTTACCGCAGGTTTATGGCCAAGAAAACACGTCAGCTATTTCAAAGGAGCTGAGCTTGAGTAAGCTGAAATAAAATGTTAGAGTCACCGCTCTCCCCTTCCCCGTCCAAATCCCTGCGCCATTATTTCACGCTGCGCCAGTACTGTGCAAATATAGCATTTCTGTAATCCGTGGGTAGCATTGCAATAGGAACAGCTCTGGCATCGAGAGGGGAAAGGTGGGGGATGGGGGGAGACTATTGCCAAAGATACGTGTCTTTGCCCCCTATCTCACACCTTTTCTTCCCTCTACCTAGAGCCCTGTGCTTCCAAACGGCAGCACGCTTTCTCCCTCACCTGTCTTGGGTCCTGGTTCAAAGCTCCTCCTCTGGAGAGGCCTTCCTGACCACCACTCTTAAAATGGTAAACTATCACTGTTGTCTGTCCCATCTGTGCGGATTTGTTTTTCCTCATACCTGTTATTACCAGCCGACAGCTGATACACAGTTACCGTGTGCCTCCCTTGTTCCAGCATGAACTCAGAGTGAGCATAGCTTTGTCTTGTGAACTTTACACACACACACACACACACACACACACACACACACACACACACACACACTTAGTGCTCCCATATTTTCACAGATCTTCAGTGCCTGCCACATAGTTGGTTCTCAGCAAATATGAATGAACAAGTCAGGTGTCCACATTGACCCTACGATAAGCCTCCATTTCAGAACTGTTGAAATAGTGAAAAAACCCATACTCATCTGAACATTTAGAGAGCATAGGAAAATAGCCTGTAAAGGGCCTCGATTACTTCAATCATAATTATACCCCTTCCTAGAACTGGAATGAAAAAGGCTGCCTGTGTTGTAAAGACACGTTGGCGTTCTTCCTTCCCTGTCCTCCCAGCTGTTGGGAGATCAGTAGTAATGGGCATAAAAAGCATGGCAGTGTCTGTGCCTAGGCTTCCTTCTCAGAGCCTCCTGTGCCTTCTGTCATTTAATCTTCGCACTGGCACGCTTATCGTGCCACGTGTAATAGATGAGAAACCCGGGGTCTCAAGAGGGTGCCAGAATTTTTCTGTTGGTTTAAAAAATGTTTGTCTACTGACAAATAAAATGTGGGGTTGACAGACTTGCTGTGAAGGGTCTGACGGTAAATATCTGAAGCCGTGTGGACCCTTCAGCCTCTGTCACCACCACTTAGTTTTGCATGGAGCCCGGTGCTCTGTAAGTGGCAGGTCCCGACTGAATGAATGAGTGAGTGAGTGAGTGAGTGAGTGAGTGAAGGAACCAGGGAATCACTTGATGTGCCTGCTAAGACCCTCATGACTAAGCCCCTGCTTGCTCTTTTCCGTCTCCATATACGTACTTCCCTACCTTATGAGATCTCTCCATCTTACATTTTCCAGCCCAAACACCAGTGTCTGCCCTCCCAGCTTCCCTCAAAAGCGCCCGGGAAATTGGGTGATCTAGCCCAATGAGTTCTGTCAGTGGTGGCTTTTTCTGGAACCTCTTGGAGTTAGTTCCTTGAGTTTGTGTTGAACTATTTTTTTTACACTCCTCCTATTTACGTCCTATTCTAGGACGGTTGTATCGCAGTCTACCAAACAAGATGGCGTAAGTGAAAATGAGGCCAAAGGAAGGAAACACAGTGCTGGGGCCTTAACTTAGACTCAGGATTGATAATACCAAGGCCTCGTGATGGGGGAACCAGAGACTGAGCTCACAGCGTTTTGGCAGCCAGCAGGAGAAACAGGTTCACTGCCTTCCATCACCCTGTGTCCAAATAAGTGACAGAGACCATTGTTCACAGCAGGTAGGATTGTTCTTAGTGCCCAGGGCTTTGGACATGTCTCTAGGGAGCCTCCCAAGAAGACACTGTCAGAGCAAAGGACCAGCGGCTCAAGTGGACCTGACGGGAGCTCCAGGCTGTGTGCTATAGCAGTCTCTGGGCTAGACTTGCCATCCTGTACTGGCGCTCAAATGGATGAGGGCGTATTTGGGTTGACCTATCACAACCCGGAATGGATTGTAGGGCAGCTCCGTGAAGCATGTGGTCTTCAAGCACTGTTAGTGTGTCGAGTGGGGGCGCCCAGTCGTGGAGACCAGGTGAAAAGCCTGGCTGTGCTAATCCCTTGGCTTCTTTGGACCTCAGGCTCCTCATCTGAGAAATGAGGCTTGTTACTCAAGTTCACGGCCTGGCATGGTGGGGCATTGGGGGTGTGGGGTGGATAAAGAGATGGGGCCTCGTGGCCTCTCATTTCAGCCTGACAGCAGTGTCACAGGTCAGTGTCATCCCCATCTGCTCTCTGCAGCTTTTGAGGACTTCAGACCAGTGTCGGTCAACATTTTTTCAAGATCACTCTCCTAAGAAGAAAAACTTCGTTTAAAATTAAACGCTAAGGGTTAAGATTGATCCGGTAGGGTCAAGGTTTGGAGGATCCCAGACCACTGTAATAGGTTAAGATTCTTTTCACCACCTCTTGGTCTGAGCTAATGTTTGCCCTTTCAGGCGGGGGACACATAAGCCTTGTTGAGAACGTTTGTTCAGATACATTAACTCTTCTTAATAGCTCATTGGATGGATGAAGAAACCGAGGTCCATAGAGACAAAGTAACTTGCCCGAAGTCCCATTAACTAGTGACTGGGAGTTGGAATCCTATCTTAAGGTGGTCTGGCTTTGGACTATGCTTTTGTGCTGCTCTTTTTAACTCATAGGGACAGGCCACGCCCCCTGTCACAAATCTTGGGGGGGGGGGGTTTGTTTGTTTGTTTGTTTGCTTATCCACATACCCTGTTGATTGTTCCGTCTCCGTGCATATAGAATTCCCTTGTTCTTTTTAATTGCCACTCCTTTCCATTTGTATCAACAGAGCATCAGTTATTTAACTGGGGCCCCAACCAAGGAAGGCTGGGGTGGATTCCAGTCGTTCGCATCTCAAAACTCTGCGGGAGCAATCCTCCCTTGCCTGCGTGTTGTTTGACTTGAGCACAAGCAACCTTGAAGGTTAAATTCCTAGAAATGGCATCACTGTGTGCTTGCTAAAAGGCAACGTTTGTTGGGAGTGTGGAAGCATCTCCATAGAGCTGCAACTCTTACCCAGCCATCCAAGGTCAGTTCTACCACTTGATTAACAACTAAGCTACTGTTTTGACCCCCAGATTCCGCCTGACCTGGTTATTGACTTAGACGTGGGCTCCCCACACTGCCACCTTTTATGCACTCGGTCACCCAGTTCTTCTTCTGTCATCTGGTATTTCCCTACGAGGCTTTGCACAGTTTATTTTTGAACCTCAATTCTCATCTCATTAAACGAAAGCCTAGGCAGCCGGCTTTCATTTCGGTGTGTTGCCTGGGTGCGTGCTTTGAAATGGGTCTGGAATAAAGCAGTGGTGAGGCTTCTCCTAGGGCTTGACACCCACCAGGTTTGGGAGGGTGGTGCGGGGAGAAAAATCCTTCCCGTGTCGCTAGTCTCTTTGAACCTTCCTCAAAGAGCAGGATCTCATTCTGCAGACTTTCCTTCTGGCATTCACTTATGAAGGATGGCTGTCCTTTGGCAATCGAGGAAATCCGGCATGAGTGGTCCTGGTTCAGTATCTGCAGGGGTTAAATTAAAAGCAACTCTCATGGCAGAATCTCTATGGCTGAGCCAATGCTAAATCAGCCCCCATACTCTATGACCCCTCCTAGAAAACCATGGACACTCGTGGCGGGTACCTTTAGTCCCTTGGCAGCAGAAATGCCTGTAATTAAAGCCTGCTGCACTGTTAAAATCATCTGAGTAATTAAACCCAATGGTAATGGGTGATGGTTTGTTTTGTAATCTCCTTGAGGAAAGAAAAGCAGGTTAACGGGATGGAGAGGGCTGAGAGGTATTTTCTGCAAGTGGAATCTGCCAGCCTACTTTGTCTGGTTATGAAGTTCACTCCCATCCTGTAAGCTGTTTCGTCCAACTCAGGTTTGCTTATTAAACATGGCAGCCAGGTTGATAATTGCACGTGGCTAGGTTCCATCATGGTGGTGGGGTTACCCAGGCTTTCTGCCTGGAAAATAGTAGGGGCACTGAAATGGATTTAATGTATTCACACATCTGCTCAACAAATATTTACCTGATTTCTGTCATGTAGTAGCTGGGGTTTACGGGTACATAAGGGATGAAACAAAGTAGCTTACTTTCTAGTTGGAGGATATACATGACAAGTAAATATATCATGTCCTAGTTACAAGTGACACGGGAAAGAGCCCTAGTAAGAGGGTTAGGGAATGCCTATTTGAGGGGTGAGGGGTGGCTCTCAGAGTGTCTTCTGAACAGTTGGCTGAGGAGTGAACCATGAAGATAAGTCGGGGTGATCTTTTTCAGACATAGTAAGTGCAAAGGTCCTGAGGTAGGCTACAACGTTTCCCTTGGGAAACACTGGTTTAAGATCAACATAGAGCAACACGTGAGGTCAGAGCTGAGGGATATCTCACTGAGCCCCCTTCCCTGTAAGAAAAAGATTAAGGCCAGAGATGGGGAAACTAAGTATCCCGGGGTCCCATGGGTGCTTGTGAAACAGTTTTTCAGATTCCTGACTCCCACCGTCATAGTTAACAAAGACTTCGAGGGGCCCCACAGTGGCTGGGAACGTGTCCGCCAATCTGGTTCAAGGCCCAGTACCTCCGTGTGCCAGCCGCATGGCTGAAATTATTTTGCTTTCCTGAGCTTGACCATCAACTGTAAACTGGGAGTGACTAGAGCAGTGACCTGGCGGCTCTGTGAGGACGGATGAAGAACACGTGGGCGCACTGCACGGTGCGTAGCTGCTGGGGGCCCAGGCTTCTGAGCGCTGACGAGCATGGCGCCCGCTCGCTTCCCAACCGCGGACGTGCTGCCTCTCCTTCCTCACGAGGCTGTCCCCTGACCCGAACCACATTTTTAGGGGCAGGGACTCTTTTGGGAGGGAGGGGCCTGTGTTGGCCCAGTAGAGATTTCTGGCGGTGGGACACGGAGGGACATGTTTTGGTTTTCTCTCCCGCGAAATGGAGCAGTGATGACTTCGATAGCTGACTTTCCTGCGTGTTATAAGGCCCCGGCCTCACAGTACGTGTGCGAAGTTCAAAGTGTTCTGCGCATGGCGGTATGACTGATACAACTTGGAGAAAGGAGGGTCCCACTCCTTGGCCCAAGCAAGTGGCGTGATGCCTCTGAATCACAGCATCCTTCCATTAGAGCGGGGTACCCAGTGCCACCTTGGGTTTGAGAATTGAGTGAGCTAATAAGTCTATACATTTAGCACAGTGTCTAGTAAACCAGAGTCGGTAAATGGGACTTGTGCCGTCTTCCGTATGCCTTCCCACCCACCCCTCCAAATCCTTTCTCAGGGCTATTCCTGATATTGGCATTTGATTCCATTTTACAGATGAAGAAACTGGGACTCAAAGGGCTTAGATGTTTTAACACAGCCAGGAAGGGAAGGAGCCAGGGACTGAACCCTGATGGTTTGACTCCGGCCAGGAGAGCCTTCCTCTGCCCTTCCCAGTCTCGAATCTCGCTCTGGATTTTTGATGCTTTGATTTGATTGATCTGTGAGCTGGCTGAGGAAAGCCAGATCCTCAGCGACTCGTCCTTCTATGTCTTTGAGCCTAAGGGTCAGCTTGGCCCTGGAAAAATCTTCCCCTCTTGGGCCCTAGCCGACCTCATCCCCAGTGATCCCTGTGGGTGCTCAAGTCAGATCCGCCTCTCAGTTTATTTTCGGAGCTTCGTAGATGTCTTGCATGGCTAAATCCTCCTCCCATGGGGCCCTGGCTAATTAGCCTTTGATTATTCACAAACTCAGAGGCAGGAACAGCGAATGAAGTCCTCCTTGCTTTAATCACCCACATGAAATGATGCAGGGCCATAGGTGTCTAGGAGTAGCTAGGCCAAGACCTGGCAACTGGGAGAGAAAGCTCTCAAGCAGCCACCAGCACGGCCACCACCCTGCCCTCCTGTCTTCACCTGGGGAGAAAAGGATGTTGAGCTGACCTCCTCTGGGGCCCTGTTATATCCCAGTGCCCGATAAACCTGGTTTTTCCTGCTGATTTCAGGGTTTTCCCCTTGGGCGGATCCTGGCCACCCCCTTGTTACCGCAGCCAGCTTTCCAAGAAGTTTCTTCCGTTGTCACCAGGCCAGACGGCAGTTGGCATCCTTTTAGGTTGCACATAAAGTAGGACGTTTCAAAACCCGGAGTTCGACTGTGTGCTTTTGGCAGGAAGAAAGGCCTCTTTTCTCTGTTTTCCTATTCTTCTCTTTTTCCCAACTCTATTAATAGGACAAAGCGTTCGGAAGAAGATGAAACACCTCCTGACTTACCATTTGTGTTACTGTTCATTCATTCAGCACGTAATCTCCACTCACTCAGGGCAAGAGCCAAAAGGTCCTTACGATGGTCTAGACTTGCACCAGGGGATATCTCAGGCCAGGTAATGCTTTGTGGGGATGTCCCGTGCATCATTGGACTTTTAGCAGCACCCCTGGCCTCTACCCATCAATACCAGCATCCTCCATCCCCAATTGGGACGACCAAAAATGTCTCCAGACATGCAAGGATGTCCCATGGAGGATAAAATGATTCCCATTGAGAACCACGGTTCTAGAAGGCTTTATATGATCTAGGCCCCATTCCTTCTCTGACCTAATCTCCTCCTTCTCATCCTTTTACTTTTTCCATTCCTGCTTCCTTGCTCCTCCCCACTGGTGAGGGGAGCCACACAGGGCATGCTGTCACCTCATGGCCTTTGCACTGCACTTCCCACTTCCCTGAAAAGCTCTTCCCCCCGATATCCACACAACCTGTTCACACCCCCACATCAGGTCTTTGCTCACATCACACCCTCTCCTCTCACTTTGAAAGATTGCACCCTTCCCTCCAAGCTTCCTAACCCCCTTCTTGCTCTCTTGTACCCTACTATGCACGTTATTTGTGTGTATTATTATTATTTATTATCTCTCTGTAGTAGACAAAAGGGCAAGCGTTTTCTCTGCCCTGATCATGAATGCCCTCCCCCCCCAACCCCTTGGATAACACTTCTTTGGGGATGTGTTTATCCAGTGCCTGTTCTCTGTATGTGCCAGGCATTGTCTGGTCAATGGGAATATAATGGTGAACGTGGCAGATCAGGTTTCTGCCCTGAAGGAGCTCAGAGCTGTCACAATTCAGATCTGAGCTGCCTACACCTGGAGGACAAGTTTTGTCCCCCTCTCAGGGGGAAAAGGAACTTGGAGATTCCTGGGCAGGATGGAGATGAGACAGGGCGCTGCCCCGGGGCAGCTGGTCACAGCGCTGAGTTTGGCGAAGGACATTTCTCTCCATCAGGTCAGCCCTGCTCTGGGACCCCGCATAGCTGTGCCCCTCCCCGCCTCTCTTGGGCCCTGTCCCCTGGAAGCCCTAGCAGCTCAGTCTCCCACTGGCCCCATTGGTATTCAGGCCGCCCCTCGCTCTGAATAAACAGTGCCCTGCCACCCTCCCTCCAGCAATAGCTTTTGCCTGTGGTCTGGGAGTGTCAGAGCAGTGATAAAAATAGTGTTGAGTTACCCGCACTCTGCTTATTTTGTACTTTGGAGCAGTAACACATCTTCAGACGTGTCAGGCTGGCCAGCAAGCCCCTCATCCCCCCCAACCCCAGCCCCACCTTGCATGGAGCAGCCTCAAGACAGCCTCTGAGGTTCTCTGTCCTCAGACAGGCGTCTTTAGCTGTGACACCAGCCAAGTTGAGCCCAGCCCCAGCAACTGGGTTTTCCAGAAACCTTTCCTTCCCTCCCCAATCTGTGTTAGAAACCCCTGAAGAATGGATTCGGAGGCTGTGCTGAGCAGAAGATCCCCTGCAGAGAGCACAGCCTCGGATTCTGGGTAGCTGCTCTGCATTCAACGGCAGGGGTGCCCTGGGGACTCCTAATTATTCTGGCCTAAACACTTTATCTCTTTTAGTCTCCTCTGCCAGGTAATAGCTGGCTTTGCCCCATTTTGCAGATTAGGATAATGGGGTGCAGAGAGGTCAAATAACTCGCTCAAAATCCCACAGCGTGTAAGCTGGATCTAACCCCGTTTCTGTCTGAGTCTGCACTAGGAGCACAGCCCCGTTCCACCGGCTCTCTGCCCTTCACAGCAACCTGGATGCGTTTTCATACGTTTCCAGGGTTTCGTACCTCCAGCTGCTTTGTGACTGGCCTTTCTGAACAGCGAACAATGATCGCTCACGTTGACTCCGAAGAGGGAGATTTTTTTCCCCCTGCTTAAAATCTTTAAGAACCCTCGAGCCTCTGGTTTGGGAGTAAATACATGGCTTTACACCTCGGAAGTGTCACGTTATTTAATTGGTACAACTATCCTAAGGGAGCTACAGTGGCTCCAGTAAGTGGTGGTTGCAGGGACCAACCATTAGGGAGATGGTTGCAGGTCATTGAAAGGAAAGCTGAAATACTAGTTGCTGGGTGTTAAACAGACGTTTCTGGGGTTGTCCAATGGTATTAAACTCAGGGATGGCAGGATATCCTGTCCTGCTGATCACCCCTCTTCCCTCCTGGTTTCCTAGGGTCTCTGCACATCAGCTAGAGTAACAGATGGGGAATCATATTCCTGATGCCCCAAGCACACGGTTCTGGTAAAAGTCTGCTCTGGAGCCCAGAGCTTGAGGATGGTGGGGGTGGGGGTGGAGATTGAGGGGCTGAAGTTGGGCCCTGGAAGGCTTGCATGTCTTCAGGGAGCCTGACTCAGTTTACAGCCCTGTTGCACAAAGCCTACTGTGCAGCCAGAGCCCGAGTCTCCTTCCCCACCCATTTCACGCGGCCCACTCAGTGCTTGGGGCTGAGGTCCCCTGGCTCTGCCTGCCATCCTTTGCCAGCAGGACTAGGTAGGGCAGAGAGAGAAGTGGGGAGGGGTCACCTTACTCCTGCATGCCTCGCTTCGTACAGGAAAGGGCTTCAGAAAAACTGTGGCCCCACGGAGAGGACATGAACCCAAATGTGCGTTTCATCATTTACTTCCACTTGAAAGAGCCGTCTCTGCTTCGTTTCCAATTGCTATTCTGACGGTTCAGTCTCCTACCGGAGCCGTTTTAAACTTCTTCATCGGCAGTCTGTGCAGACGATGCTCGGTAAATAAACACTTGGCAATCGCAGGGAGGCAAGACAGCAGCCAGCTCTTCTGATTCCAGAAGCTTTTCTCCAGAGACTTTGCTGCAGGTCATTTCAGATCAGCTCAGCAGATACAGAGACAGAACTAATACCTGGGAAACGGAACACAGTTAATGGTACTGAAAAATGAAGGGTGATAAAGAGGCTTTACAGTAAAGTGAGGAATCCCATCTGTGACACAGAATCACAAAGCTAATTGTGTTTCCCTCTTTGCATTGCCTGCCAGGGAGCTCCGAGATAGAGTTCTGCTTCTCACAAGTGCCTAGTACGTATGGTAATTTTCTGCATGCTTCCCATGCTCCTGGTAGCAAATTAAATTCTGTATTGGATCTTGTCTCCTGATTCCCTTCCTTACTCCCCGCCCCCCAACCTGCTGTGTTTTGTCTCTTTAGTTTTGGGTCAGTGGAATTGTGTGTTTTGCTTAAGACTTTTTATAAGACAAGGATGCATATCTGTGGAGATAAAAGCACAATTTCCAGCTGTATCTGTGTTTGTATATGTCTTTTACTTAAGCGTCTTTCACCCCTATACCCCACCATTTCAACATACTCCAAATGTGAGGTATATTTTGGCCTTGGTAGCCTTAGGAAGATGCAGCTCAATGGGCTCACGGGGTTCCTGGCCCTGGAACGTGTAAAGACTGTGCAAAATCAAGCTGAGCGTGTTCCACCCCAGCCTAATCCTCACCCCTTTGTTGGCTCCAGGCTGGAGGCCGGGACCCATGGTCCATTCTTGGCTGTGCCACTGATAGGCTGGTGGGCAGGCTGTTTACTTTCCTTGGGCCCCAGTTTCCACATCTGTGTAATGGGAAATAATAATCCCCTGCCTGCCGACCTCAAAGGCCCCATATCTTATCTGATGCTACTCATCAAATGAAAGTCCTCTTAAAACAAGTTTTTCAGAAGGCCCGAGGGTGATTGGGTTATGGTGACAGAGCTGGGGGTGTTGACCGACACCAGGAACTTATCTGTACCTGGTCATAGATGATCCCACAAATAGGATCATTCACTAAGTCAGTTATTTTGTCTTAAGAGAAGCCTCTGAACTCAGATGAAGGGGCTGTGAACTTCAGCTCTGCCTTCACTCATTTGGACCTTTGACTTTGGTCTTCGTTTCTTTGTATCATGGAGGTAATGATGTTAGAAGTGATTAACACCACCTCTGGCACAGAGCGAGTGTGTGTCATTCCAGGAGGTTGACCAATGCACATTCTGCGGCAAGCTTTGGGCTCTTACTTGGCTGGGTTGGACTGTCTGGGGCACCCCAGGGAAGTGCATTCTGGACATGGAATGCACTCGTACCTCCGTGCAATCAAGGGACCCTATTCTATAAGGCATCTCTTTTCGCTTTGTTCTTGGCCTTGGTGGTAATGACGACCTCCAGACACAGTTCACTCAATGCCAGATGCCGGGACTGAGGCCGGCCCTTCTTGGAAATGGAATTTAACCATAATGAAAAACGAGATGGGCCTCCCTCTACCTTCCTAGATTT
The DNA here is from genome assembly GCF_018350195.1 of Panthera tigris. Classification (NCBI taxonomy): domain Eukaryota; kingdom Metazoa; phylum Chordata; class Mammalia; order Carnivora; family Felidae; genus Panthera; species Panthera tigris. Next base: position 27,507,679 of record NC_056675.1, on the reverse strand, counting down.
GGAACTTTAAAACCTAAAGTCAGTCCAGATAGACATTTTTATTTTCACTTAGGAGGTTGTTGAAATTACGGAAAGTTTGACACGATCCCTGACTTACCTTGGATGAAATTTTCAAGACGTGGCTCTCAGCCTCTAAATTGGATGAGTTCCTTTGCTAAACTTCCAGATCTTTTTTTTTTTTTTTTTTTTTTTTTTTTTTTTCAGTTGGGAGAAAAATAACAGAGCTCAGAGTCTACTTTGATTGCCAGCGAGGTTCTGTATTCTAAGTAGGGCAACAGAGAAGTGGGCAAGTAAGAGGTGGAGAAAGTGAAATCTTCTGTAACGCTTTATTTTGGGGATGAGGTGGCTAAGTTTCCTTAACCCTGAAAACCTCTGGGATTTCATTTGCTCCAAGCCCAAGTTTTATTCTCTGCGAGAAGTCACCGCAGGCCTTTCCTGCTTCTTAGAGAGAGGGTGCCCCAGGGACTGGGTGTGGAGGGTGATAAAAAAGCTATCCAAGTTACTTCTGCATCACCCTGGATCTTTTTTTGGGGAGGGGGGGATAAAGTTTTATAGAGTGAGTCAAATAATCTGTAGCAACAGAACTGAAACTTTGAAAAAAATGTTCTGAACAGGAGTAATTTGCATTGCCAACTGTCAGAGTGATGATGTTGGGTCTTAGATTTAGAATACAATCATAACTTTTTACAGTTCCCATACCCAGGGAATCTAGAGAGCTATCAACCTAACATTGGGAAAACATATCAGTCAAACTGATTTTTGGAAATGACAGAGATTTGCAAAATTAGGGAGTCGAGTCACACACACACACTGGGGAAACAAAGCCGCTGGGTGTAGAGTTAGTTGTCACATGTCGTGGAGTAGAGTAGAAAAATGGCAGAAGATAATTGAGGGGTTTTACATGGAAATCCTAGAGAAAGGAAAAAAATGAGACACCAAGGAAAGAACGAAGGGTAGTGGTGTAGGGAAGTGGTCTAGAGCAGGATGTGGCAGTTTGTAGCTCACGGGCCAAATCTAGCCCTCCTCTTATTTTTGTAAACAAAGTTTTATTGGAACACAGCCACCCCCCACTTGTTTATATGCAGTTTATGACTGCTTTCACTCTGCAATGGCAGAATTGAGTAGTTACAACAAAGAGTACAGGACCTACAAAGCCTAAAATATTTATTAGCTGGTCCTTTACAGACCAGCTTTTGTTGTTGGTTTGTTTTGTTTTGGTTTGTTTATTTTAGTTTGTTTTTTGTCCCCTGCTGTGGATTATCATGGATAAATCCCTAATAATGGTACAGAAACCCTGCTCTGCCACTTACTAGCTAAGTGACCTTAGATAGTAGCTTCTTGTCTCTGCAACAGTTTATCTGGATGATGCTCATTGTATCACTGGGGTGATTAAACGAATCACCCCAGAACCTAGTGGTATAAAACAGTAAGCGGTTTTGTTCTTGATTGTTGCTTCCAGGTCTTTGGGTCAGCTGGAGGTTCTTCAGGGGTCTCAGTGGTAGCTCCTCTGATCTTGGCTGGCTCTCCTGGCTGGGGTTGACATGACTCCTCTGGGCTGCTCTAGAATTGTCTCGACTGGGACATGTGGACTTCCCTCCACATGTTCTTTCCACCCCCAGTAGATGAGCCCAGACTTGTCCACGTGGCAGTAACAGGGTTCCAAGGAGGAGAGCAATAGAGGGACAGAGGGGAAGTGTGCAAGGCGTCTTGAAGCCAAACTTAGACGGAAGCGTGGTCATATTCTTTGGGCCAAGACGAGTTTCCCCTGGGCCGGCCACGTTCCAGGTGTGGGGGAACACACTTCATCTCTTGATGGGAGGAGATGCCAAGTCACATTGTGAAGGAAATGGATATGACAGACCGTTACTTGGGGCCTTCAGGAAGTCAGTCTCCTACGCTCCTAATAAGCCAAGCTCCAGTAGGAACAAAGAATCATGCCTAGTACTTGACATGGAGGAGGCACGGAAGAAATCCCCGCTGCTGTATGAGTGAGGCTGTGCTCCCAGGGTTCAGCTGGCGATCATCTCATGGCCTTCCTGCTTGGGCCGGGCGCTATTGCTGTACCTGGGAAGGACCGGTAACTGTTACAGGTTCCCTGCTGAAAAAGCGTGCTTAATAGAGAACCTCGCACACATTACCCTCCCTCACTCTTAGTCTTTGTAACTAAGTGATCGGTAAAAGTAAACTCTTAGTGTTTTCCCTGCCAGTGAGCAGGACCAGTGTCTCCATTCCAGACAGACTTGTGGTTCCTGTCCCTGGTTTTTTCCTGTAGGCACCCAGTCTCTTTCTCTCCCCTCTTCTCTTCTCTCCTTCCTGCCATGCTTCCCTCTCTCTTTCCCTCTCTCCCTCTTTCTCTCTCTCCCCATTACCCTTCCCCTCTTCCTTATTTGACTTCTCTCTTGGGAACATTTAGCAGAGATCCTGGAGTCCAGCGCAGTGAGCCTTTAAGACAAAGCTACATCGGCTCAGCGTCTAGGGCCCTGGGAGCGTCCCCAGCAGCAAGCTCTTGGCTGCAGAAGCCTCGAGCAGAATCCTCGGAATGGCTAAATTGCAGCCTGACAGTGTAGATCAGGAAGGGTCACTGTGCAAAGTGCCTGCCTGATTGGGGCGGGGAGACTGAGCCCCCGCGGTACCCGCTGTAAGGATTGGACATCTGTGTCACAGTGGAGAGTTGCTTTCTGTGAGCCCAGAGTCTTTCTGAGGCTGTGATGAAGTGGTCACAGCTCCTGGGGATGGAAGAGGTCCATTCTGTTCTGGAAGGATCTGCTCCCAGCCACCACACTTGACAGAGCTGTTGCCCCCTCAGGGATATCGGATGGGGCATTTTCTGAGCAGCCTTGGATGCAGTTGAATCTAGAACTGAGTCAAAAAAGAGGGAAATGGTACCTGAGGTGGGTGATGGGACATCTGTAATAATTTAAAACCAGATCCATGTCAGACCTGGATTGGGATCTCATTTCTGCCATTTATTAGCTGGGAATAGTGCTTCTGTGTACGGTTATCCAGGATGTGCACTGCACGAAGGAGTAAGCAAGAACTAAAACTCAGCTTGTACCCTAATTATCAAGACATGCACTTAAACTCAGGACTGAAATTGCCCGGAGTAAGGGGCAATTCTTTTTTTTAATTTTCACAGCGTGAGCGTTACTGGGTGGGTGGCATTGGGAGAATTCAACCTCTCTGAACCTCAGTTGTCTTACCTATAAGACAGAGACAAAGCTAGCCCCAGAGTCATAAGTTTGTTTGTAACATAAGATATCTGTGAAATGCTTAGAGTAGTATAAAGGTCTAATAAATGGTCACGTCTAGTGGTTAGGATATCAGATGGCCTGGGTTCAAATCCCACTCGGCCAATTCCTAGCTGTAAAACCTTGGGCGACTTACTTAAACTCTCTCTGCCTCAGTTTATTCATCATTAAACACAGGGATAATGACGGCGATGACGACACCTCCCCGTGGAGTCATTGTGAGGATTAAATGAGTTAATGCATATAAGGTGCTGATTTAGATACCACTTAATATTAGCCTTTATGTAAGCCAGTTCTAGAGCTGTGGTGACCAGGGATCCAAGTGGCTGACCAGTCCATCTGGGTTAGAGAATCTGCCGTGAATAAGCACCCATGGATCCTCGAGGGGGGGTGGTCTGGGATGCCAAGGAAAAGCAGCTTGTATCGAGCTGATGGGCATTTGCCCTGCTTGACCAAGACCCTGAGGAGATTCTCTGCCTTGACTCATTTCCTCTAACTCTGTGTCTGCCATCTGCTTCCCTGATGGTCTGGCCAGTACGTACCTACCTCCCACTCACTGCTGCCCACCTGTAGCCGTTCAAGGATGAACGGTTCAAGGTGAAGGGGTGTGACTTAGGGGTTGAAACGTTTCTGGCTCAAATCCCCAGCCATACCAGTTTCTTAGCCACTTGAAGCCTCGGTTTCTTCATCTGTAAAATGGGAATACTAAGAGAGCCTGTGTCACAGCCTTATTGTGAGGTTTATGGCAGATGATGCAGGTTAGGTGTTTAGCACACGTCGTGGGGGGGGGCACGCTGGTTCAGCGCCACACCATTAGCTGGTGGTGGTGGTGTTGGCATAACCCACGTATGGGTCCAGATTTGCACAGGCATGCACACACACACACACACACACACACACACACCAGGTTTGGGGCTAGACCCTTGGGGGTCATAAACCTGAATGGGTTTTCAGAGGGGCATGTTTGGGTGGAGGTTATACCGTGCTACCCAGTGAGCTGAGCACAGTGTGGAAAGTTCTGTAGCGAGGGGAGGAACAGACTTCTCTAGGAACACAGCTGTAAGACAGAAGGAGGCAGAAGGCAAGAGCCACGTGAATGCTGGCTTGCAGGTGAACAGCTTCAAGGCTAAGGCCACAGCAGAAATCTGAACTTGCAGCCACTCACGTGAAATTCACAGCCAGGCCTGAATGCTGCTTCTCAGTTCTGGGCACAGACACCCAGCTCCCATTCTGGCAGGGGCCTCCTACTCTGAGACTGTTGTGTGACAGCAGCTGCCCCACGTCAGAAAGGATTGGAGCCCCAGATCTGGTGGGAAATGCCAACGTCATTAATTCTGGCCCTGAGTCACCCGAAGGATGTGGCCAGGGACCTCCTGAGAGCAGATTAGAAGCAGCCCCTCCAGCGCAGGTACCTAAGGCTTCTGGGGCGCTTCAAATTAATCAGCTCTAACCGGTACTTGAGACTCATTAGAATTGTGATTTAGGCCCATTTACTGGTGTGAGATCACAATGGGGTGCTGGGTGATTATGGTCACCCAAGCTTGCAGCCAAAGACTATTAAATAAATTCCTGTCACTTCCTGTTTGACTTGCGCCGGTCCCCAGCCCATCCTGGGCAATGCCTCAGGGGGAGAGGCCAGAGCAGTACCTGGGAAAGGGGTTCTCATCCTCCTGGGCTTGGTGAGGGCTGCCTGCACCTCTGTCCCCCTGCCCCTCCTCTCTCTCCCTGCGTCTGCGAGTGGTGAGTGTGAGGGCGCCTCCATGCCCCAGCCCCAGGGACCTTTCTGAAGCCTAAGTCTGATCGCGGCGCGCTCCTGGCTCAGAAAGCCTCCCATGGCTTCTTTGAAGGACTTGGCCCCACACGATGTCATAATTTACAACCATTTGTGGCTCTGTTTTTGCTTGTACTGTGTAAGTTCCGTGAGCTTATTTAGTTTACTACCTTGCATCTAGAACATTGGATGTTGCCTAGAAGGTGCTCGAGTATTGGTGAGATGAGTGAATGATAAGAAGTAGTCAAAGTAGAACAGTAGTGACGATGAAATATAATCGCTGCTGCTGTCTGAGTGCCTGCTGGGTGCCTGTCACTTTGCCGAGCACCTGCCCTACTTTTTCTCATGTGATCTTCACAACAAGCCTATTGAGGCAGGTGCTAGTTCGTCCCATTTTACAGAAGAGGAGCCTGAGGCTCACAAATGCTAGGAGTAACTTGCCCAAGGCCACCCAGCTAGTAAAAGGTAATTCTGTGACTGAGTTCAGCTCTTACGTGTCCTCTGTGTTCAAGTGGAACAGTGAGGACAAGGGGCCATTCTCTCTCTGCTCCCTGCCTGACTTATTGACACAGGAAGGCCTTACTTCTGTCCACAGGTCACAGCTGGGTCCTGAGGAAGAAGGGGAAGTTGGTGAGACCCTGAGAGTCATAGTCATTGTCAAATGGAAATATTGATGGGGGCACCTGGGTGGCTCAGTCAGTTGAGCATCCCACTCGGGCTCAGGTCATCATCTTGTGGTTTGTGAGTTCGAGGCTTGTGTCGGGCTCTGTGTCGACAGCTCGGAGCCTGGAGCCTGCTTTGGATTCTCTGTCTCCCTCTCTGTCTGCCCTTCCCTGCTCACACTCTGCCTCAAAAATAAACGTTAAAAAAATATTTTTAAATGGAAATACTGATGGAAAAGATGCTGTCGACAGAGAGCGCCATCACCCTATGCAGTGACGGCGGTGGGATTCTCTGCCAGCCCAAGACACATGAAGGATCCAGAAATGGGCCGATGACAGGATTCCAGAGTGCTCTTGGTGCATTTCATCAAGAAGTTGAGCTATGGTTTCTTTGCGAGTAGCAAAAAAGTTTGAGCCATTTGTATATTTTCAAACTGGAGCCTTTTTTTCCCCCAAAGGCCAAATTTAAAACTCCACTTACTACTTATGGAGTAGGAAGAACGCAGACATGGGCTTTCAAAGGCTCTAGAATGTCAAGTGAGAATCTGGCTGTCCAGGCAAGCCAGGAGAGAGAGAATGAGCGTGCGTGTGCACATGTGTGCACACATACATTTGTCCTGGACCGTGCTGTACTTGGCATCTTTCTTGACACTCTGCACACTTCTTCCGTGATGCGATGGGACGGCCCGGCCATTTTCGCTTTGTGTCTTTGTGAGTGGCTGTGACTGCCACCGGCCTTCAACAGAGTTTAAGCTCCTGACAGATATTAAAGAACAATTCACTTATTACAGCTAAACAGAAAAGCATATGGAAAAAGCAAACTGCATTAACATCTGCTGCCTGGTCTCCATCTGCTCCCGTTGGCTTGGCTTTGCCTCCAGACGTGCCAGCCTGTCAGTTTTCCAGGGCCAGCTTCTCCTTCCTTCCAAGCGAGGACAGGATGTGCCCGTCCATTTCGAGCCACTCATGCAAGACCGGCACTTCTTAGGTGTTGTGGAAATGCAGAGAAATGTGTGAAATGCGGGAAGTCGGGAGGTGATGGGCTCTGGAGCTCACACTCTGGCTCGGCTCCTGACTGACTGTGTGGCGTTGGGTGGGTGGCTGAGCATTTCCGTGCCTCAGCGTGCTGGTCTGGGAAATGGGGTTAGCAATGGCAGTAACTGCATCTAAGGATCGGTGTGAGCGTTAGAAATGTGAGAATGCAGGTAAATCCCTTGCAACAGTGGCGTATATAACGTACGTGTGCACCAGATAGTAATTGTGGCTTTCCGCAGAAATACTCACCGCCACCCCCACCTGGTGTGTGTTACTTATCCGGTTTTCTAGAGCCTTGCGCCCTGGATTTGAAATTCTCATTGGACACCACAGGCAGCGGGGTCTTCCAGCCTTGTGGAAGTTCCCCCATTCGCACCTTAAAGACGCGGCCCCTTCTCCCGCACCGCTGACCTTGGCGAGGACCAACCGGGCAGCTCCCAGCACATCATTTCCCGCTGGGGTCACAGAACTGGGTCAGCTCGGGGCCAGCCGGCTGCTTGTGCGTTTCGCCGGCAGCCTCCTCCTCCCACCTGAGCTGATTTTTGCCTCCAGCTAGCAAGACAAACCAAATGTTGTTATTTTAGTATCTGGTAGCCTGTCGGAAATAATTTCTGAAAGCGTTTTCCCTCTTTGTCTGCCCTCCCCCCTTGCTCCCCGAAGCAGCCACCTCCGTGGAGCGGTTAGGACGGGGCAGCTGGCAGCCGCTGGCCGTTGGGAGATCGGGCTGCGGTGCAGTGGTCATTGGGTGCTTACTGGCTGGGGTGCACGGTTGGGGTGCGGGCCTTAGGCAAGTCTCTGTACCGCCTTGTGCCTCAGTTTCCCCACCTTTAACATGGGAGTGTTGGCAGTGTGTGTCTCCGTGGGCTTGCCATGAGGTTTGAGTGAGTTAACCCATGCACGGTGCTTAGGACAGTTCCTGGTACGCAGTGTGGGGAAGTGGCAGGTGAAGTCACACAGAGGGCTCTGGGTGTGAAGGCAGCCTGACGTGGGGGAGGAGTCAGCATAGCCAGTCCTGGGTCTCCCTGTCTTGGTCACCCCTGTCTTGGGAGACTGGGAAGAGGGGTAGGGGTTTCACTTCCCTTTCTTGCTCCGTAATCTCAGGCATGGCCCATAGACTTGTGGGATCCTAGAGCATCCGAGTGACAGGGAACCAGAGGGCTGGACTAGTCCTGTGTTTTTGCAAGAGCACTGTGTGGCCCACTGTGGCGTCCAACAGGATTTAGGGGTGCTCCCTGCATATTAAATAACCTTAAACGATCCAGGGAGAACATTCATGCCTTCTCCCGTTCCTCACTGTCTTCGATTATACCGAGGAGACTGTCTCAGCTTGGTGCTCGTGTGTCTTTCACACCTGACACTTACACATGTCCCTTTGCAACACAAGCAGTGTGCCTTGGGCTTAGAGCCTTAGGACGGCAGTTTGATCTAGCTGGGGTGGAATAATACCACCTCTTGTTCCTTGGGTTCAACGTTTTAGAACCCACGGCCAGCAACTTTTCTTTTCGCGTTATAAGTACATTTACATGGTGGCCAATTAAAACTACAAGGGGCAATATGGCAAAAGTGTTATAAAATGTCCCACCCCCACACGACTGGTTTGCGAATGCTTGAACAGGGTTGAGGGAGTGCCACGGAGGTATAGCAGAGTCACTGCTAGGGTGTAGTTCCAGAAGCTTCAGCCCCCATGCCCTCCTCCTGTTCTACCCTCATGTTCACTGTCCCACCTTCCTTTCCTGCTCTGTCTGGGCCCAGCTGACCCTGGGTCACAGCACGACCTGAGACTGTAAGAGCACTGACAGCTTGCATCTCTGGCTACACCTGGGAATCACCTGGGGAGCTTGGACAAATCCCAATTCCCGGGCCCCAGCCCCCTAGTACCTCCCTGGTTGCAGCTGGGCATCAGCATTTTTAAAGCCTCCAGGTGATTCTAGTTGGGCCGGCAAAGTTGGGAACCCGGTGGACTAAATGCTGCCCATTCTCACTGCATCGTGCCATCTGTGGAAGGAGCATCGAGCAGAGCTAAGGGGAGAGGAGGAGGAGCAGAAATGCTAATAAAATATTGAGCGAAACCAGCATGTTGCAAAGGGGATATTTACGGCATGGTGCCATTTTGTCAACCTTATAAACACACAAAGCAATACTATATATTGTCTGTGGACACATACCTATTTACTAGAGATATAAACGCATAGCTGTGAAGGACAGAAGTGACCTCTGGGTTGTTGAGAAATGGGAGCTGAGCAGTGGAGACTATGTCAACCCTACCTATAAAGGTTTATTTCTTTAGAGCATTGAATAAAGCGTGGCGGAATTGGTCTCTAGTGGTGTTATATCATTTTTCTTTATTTTTGGTATGTTTTGAAATGTCCTAAGTCAAGAGGATATTAGTTTTTATACTTGTTTGATTAGCATTTATATTAGGAATATATTTCGATCCCTTTTAGAAAACAATAGAAGAAAAACCACTAAAATTTACCACCTCTGTTCTTGAGAAACGTAACAACTTTTGTAAATGTCCTAGGCCACGGGCAGCTTTTTGATCGCAGAACGATGCAGGACGGTGGGGTGAGAGGGAGGCAAGACCCAGGGGGACAGCGGGAGGACAGAGACCCAGGGGTGGAGACACGCTGACCCCTGGGGTCTGAATGAAGCCAAAGCCTTCAACAATAGGGATGGCTCTGCCCAGCACAGTTGGGGTGCCATCTGCACGACTTTTTTCAGGCCTTGCAGGGCTTTAGTGTCTAGTAAGTGCCGCCACGGACATGCAGACCTTGGCCTCAAGTGATAATCTAGGACGGGAGAAGTGGGGGAGGCCCAGCCTGACCCTCAAGATCTTCTATGGCGGTCCTACGAACACTCTGAGTGGCCTGGAGGTGGATGAAACCCGACGGACACCGTCAGGAAGCTGGACCCCCTCTGCACAGGATCTGAAATTGGAGGCTTTTATGCCCCCAGAGAAACTGCAAGCCCCCTGGTTGGGTGTTTCACCCCTAACCAGAGGCAGCTCATTGTTAGTCTTGCATTTGAGGGAGCTGTTTTGTTTGGGAAGTGGGTATGAATTTGAGCTCCAGAGTCACACGCTGTGGTTTAAACCCCCGTTCTCCCTGGCCTTGAGCAGCTGTCTTTAGCTCTCTGAGCCTTGGTTTACACATCTGTCAGAAAAGATAGCCCACCACTAACAGGAATACTGTCAACGGGTCTGATTTGTGTTCCAGGCACTGTCCTGAGTACTCTGCCAGCAATGACTGATTAGCTTCTCTTATCAATCCTATGAGTTGGTTATAGCTGGGAGGTCACAGAGCTTTTAAAAGGCACCTTTTAAAAGGATACAGGTTAGCCCGTTTCAGTGCCCATTCCTCTGACCACTGGTCCACACTGCTTCTTCGTAGGGCTGTTAGGAGAGTCAAGTAGGAGAATACATCACAACAGTTTGAAAGGTGTGTTAGGGAGCAGGGGACTGTATCATAAAATCCTGGGGGTGCCTGGGTGGCTCAGTGAGTTAAGAGTCCAACTTCGGCTCAGGTCATGATCTTGTGGTTCATGAGTTCGAGCCCCACGTCGGGCTCTGTGCTGACAGCTCAGAAGCTAGAGCCTGCTTCAGATTCTGTGTCTCCCCCTCCCTGTCCTTCCCCTGTTTATGCTCTCTCTCTCTCCTTCTCTCGTTCTCTCTCAAATAAATATTTAAAAAGTTTTTTAAAAAAAATCCTGAACACCTAGTGTCCACTAGGATTCTCTGGGTCTTGACGCTAAGTGTGTGGATATGACAGATGAATTTCTGTCTACTTCCTAAGGCCACCCAGGAGGGGAGATTTCACGGCCTGCCCCCTCCACCCTCACAAACCCCTGGTTCCGAGTTCAGACACTGCCAAACCTCCCCTGAGAGATGATGCTGGGAAGTTGAGAACACAAGCTTTGGAATCAGACCTGGCCTTGTTCCTAGCCCTGCCCCTTCCCACCTGTGTGACACATAACCTCCTCTCTGAGGTTCCACTTCCTCTTACATCAAGTGAGGATAATAACATTCCCCATGATAAATGCGAGGGTTAACCGAGGGAGTAAACAGTAGGTGCCCTCGCGTGTAACTTGGGGCTGATGGGATGGCGTGGAGAAGATGCTCAGAGTTACAGGTGATGGAAAGGATCACGAAGCTCAAAAAACAGGCAGCACTCATACGTTGGGGGAGCCTGTGGGGACTTGGACGTCTGGCCTGTATTTTGAAGTCAGCTTGGGAGTCCCGTGTTGCTGACTCACCTCTTAAGTGAGAAGTCCTAAGGGGAATACTGCCTTAAGGGAAGAGGTGACCTACCCTGGGGCAGGAAGTCCGCCAGGAGTCAGGGTGAGATCCTGGAAGGCCCCCAGAAGCTGAAGACTCAGAAGAACTCAGAGATAGGTCCTGTCAAGAGAGAAAGACAGAGGGACAGAGACAGAGCAGCCTCTGCCTTACAGCAAGCAGCTTGCACCACTGTAAAGTTCACAGAAAGAGCCATCTAGTGGTCTGAACAGCTGCGGTCCATCGGGTTTCCCAGAACCACCATCTGCTGGCTTTGTTCCGCGAGCTGTTTGAGGATAAAGGGGAGCGAAGTCAAGGCAGGGCTGGTGGTGCTGGGAAAGGTGCACCTGCTCAGCCCCTTGAGTAAGGAGCTTGCCCACCGGCACCTGGGTGGCTCAGTAGGTTTGGTGTCCAACTTCAGGTCATGGTCTCGTGGTTGGTGGGTTCAAGTCCCGCATCAGGCTCTGTGCCAACAGCTCAGAGCCTGGAGCCTGCTTTGGATACTGTGTTTCCCTCTCTCTCTCTGCCCGTCTCCTGCGCGCTCTCTCTCTCTCTCTCTTAAAAGTTAATAAACATTAAAAAAAAAAGAGCTAGCAGATCTTCTGCCTTGATGGGAGTGGCACATGTCACTTCTCAGAACAGGGGCAAGAGGAGGCAGAAACAACCCTTTGATCTGTAGCCCAGGCACCCGGCCTCTCCACGTCTTTTCCTCATTTTCTCAACTCTGAGACAGGGTAGGCCTGGTTCCTGAACTGGCTGAGATGAGCTCTTCCCGCCTTGGTCCCCTTGTCTTTAAAACGGGTGGATAGGGCCCTCTGGCTGGCTCAGTCCATTAAGCGTCCAATTCTTGGTTTCGTCTGAGGTCAGGATCTGACGGTTTGTTCGAGCCCCAATCTGGCTCTGCGCTGACTTTAAAAAAATAGAAGAATAAACTTAAAATGGGTGGATAAAGACATGTAACCAATGCTCAGCATTGCATCCATAACACATTCTGTTTTTATCTTTTTATGGAGTTGGTAAGCTGGTTGTCTGTCTCCCTGGTACTAAAATGCAAGCGCCCTGAGAGCAGGCATCTGTCACTCTCAGACACATTCCTGCTGCTTAGAACAGGGACTTGCACACACTTGGTACTCAGTAAATAGACACGAATTCATGCACAAAAGTTTACCCGCAGATAGAATTTTGGATGGAATGATAACAGCTACCTCCTATCGACTGTTCCTCTGGGCCTTGAGCTGTGCTTGTGCACTGGTTAAGTCAACATAGCTTTTCGTCAGCCCTAGGAGGTTTGGATATTATTATACCCATGTTCCCTAGGAAGGAACCAAGGCTCAGAGAGGTTAACTAACTTCCCCAAGGTCACACCGGTAGGAAGTGGCCGAGCCAGGTTTCTAATCTGGAAGAGCAACTCCACACATGACCTTGGAATGCACGCCATTGCAGGGGGCCCTCCGGCGCGTCACAGTGGCTGTGGTTGCCTGCTGGCACGTCGATGCTCAGCACCATTGGAGAGATGGACGTCAGACACGTTTCGTCTGAACGAGGTGACCAGACCTTTCCTTTGGAGGCGTGTCAATACCTGCGAAAGTTGGTTGTGATGAAGCTTTGCATCTCCCCCTGAAGCGTGGTAGAGAGTCGGGCAGGGTCTTGTGAACTGTGTGGTCAAGAATGGTGCCTCCCCTCCCATGGACCACAGCAACCCTCAGTCCAGAGTGCAGCCATCATTTTATTTTTATTCTTTTAATGTTTTATTATTTTGAGAGAGAGAGAGAGAGACAGAGTGTGAGCATTTTTATTCTTTCAATGTATTTATTATTTTGAGAGAAAGAGACAGAGTATGAGCGGGGGGAGGGGTAGAGGGGGTTGGGGACAGAGAATCCAAAGCAGGCTCCAGGCTCTGAGCTGTCAGCACGGCAGGGCTGGAACCCCCAAACTGCAAGATCATGACATAAGCCCGAGTCAGATGCTGAACTGACTGAGCCACCCAGGCACCCTGGCAATCATTTTTCAACAGCTCAGGGTTGGACATTGCTGTCACTGAATCCCCATAGCCCTCCTGTAGGGGTGCCGTTGGCTGTGGCACGCCAAGCCCACCTGTAAACAGGAAGTGTGGAGGGGGACGGCGCTTGCATTTTGCAGGGAGGAAGGCTGCGGGGCAGCAGCCTGCTTAAGGAACATGGCCAACGAAAACTTGGTTGGAAGCCCCTGTCCCTGGCAGGGTGGGCCAAAGCAAACACAGGCTCATAAAGGAGATTTAGGGGGTGGCAGCAGCATATTCATTTGTACCTCTGCATAGTAAAAATAATTTATTGGCAGCCGTCTGGGAAGCTCAGTTCTGAAATCACATGGATGGCGATATCAGGTACCTTTCCCCTTCTCTCTCCCCACCCCAAATGGCTCAGGGCTTTCAGATGAAATAAATTAATTGGCTGTGTGTGTGTGTGTGTGTGTGTGTGTGCACGCGCACGTTTGCGTATATATATTTATGTACAGGCGTCTTTATTTATATCGCTGGCTCTGCGAGCATTTACATTTCTTCAGAGATTCTGCAGTAATGAGCTTACAAGTGTGTCATTCATTACCCACTTGTGGCAGGGTTTTGGGAGGGGAAAGGGGGCTCGGCAGATGCAAAGGATGGGTTTGAAAGCTGGATGTCTTTCATCAACAGGAGGCCCATTTGTCTCCTTAAGTGCCCCTTTCCTAGAGGACCTGGGTCGGAGAATGTTAAGAGGGTGGCAGCTGGAAGCAGGAAGGCTTCTGGGGAGTCAAGGCAAGAGAAGTAAAGAAGGTGTATGGGAGAAGGAAAGAGCGTGTCAGGGTTTGGGGGTACAGAGCTGGGGTTCATCTCAAGTCATGGAGATGGAATGAGGCAGAAGGACTTGGACCCAAGGACCTAAACTGTTCAAGCAACCCTCTGTCTCCCTGCTGACCCTCTCCTCCTTAGAGATTTCAGCCCACATAGGGATTGATGGCTTTCTTCCAGGGTCTTTGGTGGGGGTGATATCGCCCCCTAGGGGTCATTTTGGAAATCGTGGGGCACTCGTCTAAGGGCCAGCTGTTAATGGCGCTTGGGAGTAGTGAGTGGATTTTAAAACCATACTGCGTGATGTGGGGATGTGGGCCTTGTTACTTAATGGCGCCTACCAAATAGCTCTCTGGGATTCCCCCGCCAGCTTTACTGAATTCTAATTGAGAAATAAAATCATACTTGAGATGGTTAAAGTATACAATGTGATGATTTAAGTGTACATTGTGAAAGTATCCACCACCCCCACCCCCATTGGAGTTGGTTAACGCGTCATTCTGGGATTTTTAAAAGATAATCTGTGTTGAGTGTTTAGCGCAGGCTTTGGAATAAATGTCAGCAACGATGGTTATTATTAATAAGTTTGCGGTTTGCTGGTCTCTTCTGCCATTGATTTCTTTGTCTGCCTCATGAGCATATGCTCTTTCTTCTCTAGATTGGGGCTGGAAAGTGCTTTCTCTGTGAAAGCCTCCTCTCCTCTCCTTGAAACCTAGTCCTTGACGAAACCCACCCATGGCACACGTCCATCCCCGCTGCCCTTCCCTCCCTGTCCTGTGGTGAAATAATTTACGTGCACGGCCACTTCCCGATTCTGTGCCTGAACTCCACTGACAGCAGGAAGCACATCTTAATTCGCCTTCTTCTCCTTTGCCTCTGCCTTTCCTGGCAGGGAATAGGCACCCAATTAAAGTTCATAGAATGACTAAACCAGTGATTTTCAACCCTGTTAGACCCAGACTCTCTTAATGCAACACATCTTCTAGAATATTCCTTTTATCTATCTTGAAGTGAAATCCATTACTTATCACCTACTTACACTCAACAGCTCTAAATCAGATCAATATCCTGCCCGTGTAATAATATCAAGGATATATAAAGGTAATTTATAATAAAAAATAATAGAGATTTCATTCCATAAAGGATCAGGGGCACACAACAACACTGGACTAGGACTTCTCAAACTTTCATGTGCAGGTGGGTCACCGAGGTGCACTTGTTAAAATGCGGATTCTGATTCTTGTTGGCCCAGGCAGGAGCTGAGTTTCTGCCTTTCTAACAACCTTCCAGAGCTTTCTGCCATTGCCAGCTGAGGGGCCGCACTTTGAGTGACAGGGGGCTAGAAGTCCCATGACGAGGTCAGGTGCCATATGTGGAATCACCGAGAATTCAATGGTTACAAATTCAGGTGTGTTTGTTGATGATGCCTGGCCACAGCTTACATTTGTATGGATGATGTTATTTTCTTAAAGTTATGGTCCAACTATGAATGATGTAAAATGTCCCCTTGAATTAAACGGTATTTACTTTCCTGGAAAATTCAGTTAGGTTAAAATCATTCCAACCTACTCTGTGTCATATGTAAATTTGAGTTGGGTTCCTGGCTCCAATGATTTAAAATGAGTTGTTGACCTACCGGACATCTTAGAGACATTCAGATGTCCTACAAGATGTAGGACATTTTTTTATTGCTTGGCAATGCGTGTCCCCATGCTTTCCTAGGGGTCCGGTGTCTGCCTATCTATCTACTATCAGGAGCATCCCCCAGTCATTGTGGCAACCAGAAATGCCACCATATGTTTTCAGAACATTCCATGAGGGACAGTTTGATTTCCATTGAAGACCCTGGAATAACAGGTTTGGTTAAGAGTTCTAAGATCTTTGAGGCAAGGCTCAGTCTAGATAGTTATCTAAAGATCCTGGGTCCTTGGTTTTAACCAGTCATGCCTCATAGGCTTGCAGCATGCAAGGGACTAAGGGGACATGGGCTGGGGTGGATGGAGACTGATACTCTTTAGTATAGATGTCCCTTCTTGGTGCCACTGGGCCAGTGCTCAGCCTCCAACAGCTGTCACAGATAGAAATCCAAGTCCAGTGATGTCAGCTCCCCTGATGTTTCCAAGAGAGGTTGGAAGTCCAGATTTGTAGATGAAGTCTCCAGCGTTTGAAATGTTGACTGAGGGCACTTGGGTGACTCAGTCTATTAAGCGTCTGACATCAGCTTAGGTCATGATCTCGCAGTTTGTGAGTTCGAGCCCCGTGTCAGACTCTGCGCTGACAGCTCACAGCCTGGAGCCTTCTTCCGATTCTATGTGTCCTGTTCTCTATGCTCCTCCTCTGCTCACACAAATATTCTTTCTCTCTCTCTTCCTCTCTTTCTCAAAAATGAATAAACATTTAAAAAATTTTGAAATTTTAGTGGGGATTAAAAGCCAAACCGATGAAGACCTTACAGAGCAAACCAAGCGTCTGTGCATTTAATGGAACCTGTGGGCACCCTGTAGTGACCTCTGGCTTAAATGAAGGCATGTGCCATCACTCAGGGACTATCCACACTCTGAATGACTGCCCCTCCCCTCCTCGAGGCTACCCCTTGCCCAGCTGGGGACCCTAACCCTCATCCCAGTCTCTGCCATGCACCTGTTACTTCTCCTGACCACCTCCCGCCTGGCTGTCACACCGCCCCCCCCCCACCCCCCCGACCTTGAGTGCCTTTGCCTGGTTAACTCAGGCCCTTTCCTCCTGGCTTAGCTCTCCTGTTCGGACAACCCGTCTCATCGCGAGGTGCTGCTGTTCCTGGACGGGGACAGGGTGTGAGCAGCTGAGGCCCACTAGCATCAGCTGCCACAGAACATGCCCCCAGAGCCAGGCTTTTCCACAGGGGGTGATTTTGCCTCCTGGGGGACATTTGCCAAAGTCTAGACACATTTTTGGTTTTCACAAGGGGTCTCAGTGGCACCTAATGGGTAGGTCACAGCTGCTGCTAAGTATCCTACGGTGCACAAGATCGCCCCCACAGCAGTGTCAGCTGGCCCACATGGCAGCACTGTCATCGCTGGGAAACTGTCGTAGAGGTGCCCAGAAGGCTTGATCATTGACCCAAGACTGGGTTGCTTCTTCCCTCTCTCTCTCTCCTCTCTCTCTCTCCTCTCTCTCTCTCCTCTCTCTCTCTCTCTCTGTCGTATCTTCTTTCCTTCTTTGCCTTTCCACCTTTGGGTATTGTGGCCTTAAGTATGAATTGATGGAAAGTTGTAATTGCAGGCAAACTCAGGTTCAAACGACATTCCGGAAGGGGCCAACCTTAGAGACCATTTCTTTGCTTTCACAGTTATGAGGCCTCCCTGCAGAGACCCCTGCTGTGTGTTGGGCGTTTTGTTTCAAACTAGTGGTGGTAGTAGTCATTCCTAGAAAGCTCTTCTCACCTTCCCCTCTGTCCTTGCAGCTGATTTGCTACCCTCACCTTATCTCTGGCATCTAGCCCCACCCTAAGTCTCCAAATGACCGTGAGCAAGCTTGGCCTGGCCTCGGTTTCCTTATTTGAAGCAGTGCCCACTTTGTCTACAAAGGCTGGATTTCAGCTTTTGCGGGCCATTCTGCCTCTGGCGGGCGTGGCTGTGACCCAGTAGAGCTTCAGAGACAGATGGCGGTGCGTTGTAGGGGGCTGACCCCTGATGTACTTGCTGGGCCTGTTTGGAGGAAGGGATAGGCTGTCCCAAGGGGAGTGCGTAGCGCGGTGCCTGGCGTGTCATCACAGGTGGCCCCTGTTAGCCTGCCCCTGTTTGCTGCACTGCCTCCCTCTTCCTCTGGTCCTGCCCCACCTCTGCCATCATTTCCTACTCCTCCATCTTTCTGCCTACACGTCTGGGTCTCATACTGTCCGACACACAAACAGCCAGAAGAGGTGGGTTCAGATCTTCCCCAGCCACCACTGCCCGTTCCGATGCCTGGTGGAACTGGAAGAAGCTTGTGGGCCCAGCTTGTGTTGGGCTCTGAGCACGCTTCTGCTGGACTCCCGTACTGGAGTCCAGTCCTTGCTGGATGAGGTATTGCGTACAGGGTTGAGGTCCAGGCCGTGTGCCTTGGGCAGTATCCGCGGTAGACAAAGCCATGAGGACAGATTTTAATTGGTAGTAATACTGTGACAGTAGGGTAAGGAGTCGAGCGTGAACCGGACTGCACCTCGAATGCTACAGAGGTGACTGGGCATTTTAAAAGGAGAATGTGGGGAGCCTGGGTGGCTCAGTCTTTTAAGCATCTGACTTCAGCTCAGGTCAAGATCTCACAGTTCCTGGTTTTGAGCCCTGCATTGGGTTCTGTGCTGACAACTCAGATCTTGGACCCTGCTTTGGATTCTGGTCTCCCTCTCAGCCCATCTGCCACTCAGAGGCGCGCTCTCTCTCTCTCTCTCTCTCTCTCTCTCTCTCTCTCTTTCTCACTCTCTCTCTCTCTTTCTCAAAAGTAAATAAACATTAAAAAAATTTAAGGGGAGAATGAAGGAATGCTGGGGGGAGGGTTCACAGCCAGGGGTGGGGTGGGGGGAGGGGCTCAGTGAAGTCAGGGAAGGGAAAAACAGCAAAGAGCAGAAAGAGGGAATCAGTCTATATGAAACCCACCTGGGTTTGCTAACTGGCATGTGTCCAGGTTTGCTCCTACCCTCCCAAGGAGGCCAGGACACAGGAACCCTGTCTTCAGGGGTTGGCTAGAACCAACTAAATGCTTCTGGCAGCCCTGAGTTTTCTCAGGTAGGCACAACAAAGGGGGAGGGAGAGGGTATCATCCTCAGAATGTGGCCTTGAGCTGTCAGAAACTGTGTCACTGCTGGTTCCAGGCTTTATAGGCCAAGGTTGAGGCCTAGTTGAGAAGGGGCTCACAGGAAGCCGACTAGAATTTGGTCAAGGAGAAATCTTTCTCAGCAGGTTGCTTTCCTTCCCAGAAGATAGTTCCGGGGCTTCAGGGATCTGGATTCCTGCTGCCTCTCTCCCTCTAAAAGTATTTAACAGCACCCTGTTTCCACTTGACCTAGATTTCTATCTTATGTGTATTTATCGTGTGTGTAAGTAAAGTATAAATCCAAAGGCTTGGCATATAGGGAAACAACGGAACTGAAAAAAGTCCTACGCCTTTAATTTCAGTCATGAGAGATATTTAGAATCGCAAGTATGT
Organism: Panthera tigris; assembly: GCF_018350195.1. Taxonomy (NCBI): domain Eukaryota; kingdom Metazoa; phylum Chordata; class Mammalia; order Carnivora; family Felidae; genus Panthera; species Panthera tigris. Next base: position 27,488,727 of record NC_056675.1, on the reverse strand, counting down.
ATTACCCCAGCATTCTCAAACTTGTTGGTCTGAGGACCCCCATATATTTTCAAAACGTTGTAGACTCTCAGCTTTGGTTTACATAGATTTTATAGATTATCAATTATTCCCTGTATATTGATATTTAAACTAAGGCACTCTTAAAATGTTTACTAGTTTACTTAAAATGCCAATGATCCCCCATAACATGTCTGCACAAGTAAACATACAGACTGCACAAGTCTGAAAAATAGGTATGTTTTCCACAACAAAAACACATTTCGTGAAAAGGGGCATTGTTTTGCATTTTTGCAAATCTCTGTGATGTCTGCTGGATTCTCACATTTGCTCCAGCTTTCAATCTGCTGTGATTTCACACCTCGTGTGGCCTCTGGAAAATTCCACTATGTGCTTGTGAGAGAATGAGAGAAAAAGGGAACAGGATGTCTTTGTATTTTGATGGAAATAAGGACCTAGAGATGACTCAGAAGGGTCTCAGGGACCCACAGGAATCCCCAGACCACACTTTGAGAACCACCACGTTAGACCACCATTGTAAGCGTCGACTCCATTGTAATGAATTATAGGTAATACTTCTTAAGCTCTCAGCCTTATTGCTAAATGCATGACGTATATTAACTCTCTTAACTCTCAGAGAGGCCTGCATGAGGGAGGTGCTAGTTAGGTCCATTTTACAGACAGGGAAAGTGAAGGTCACACAGTGTTGTGCCCAGAGCCACCCGCTGAGCAAATGGCAGAGGTCAGATCTGAATGCACTATGCCTCACCTCCCTGTCTTTACCCAAGACTTAGGGCTTGCTCATTAAATGACAGCGAGGTACCAGCTAAAAATGTCCTCCTGCTGCAACTTACTAAGTGCTGAATATATATCAAGCACCATGCTAAATACTCTTTTGTTAAATAGAATTAAATATCAGTGTGCCATATTACTTACTCTCTGTCTCACCGTTGCAAAGTAGGTCCTCTTACCCCCTTTTTTGTAAATCAGAAAATTAAGGCTCTGAGGGGTAAATCTTGGCCTCTCCTGGGGTTAAGGGGTGAGGGCTGGATTCCAAGCCAGCTCCATCCATCCAGTGCCCTCCTTCCTTATCCCATGCTGTGTTTCCTGTTAACATAACTCAATTCGCTGAACTGAATTCACACCAGGCTTATCATTTAGGGTTCTGTTAAAGAAGGGCCTGCCCATGCCCATCATGGCCCACGGGCTTCTCAGTACTGGCCAGCCAAGCCATGTGCAGTGTATGCCAACGAGCTTGGGCGAGAGGCCTGGGTTAGGTCTATTTGCATTGGCAGCCTGGGTAATTGCGTATTCGAATTGGGTACGACCATGCACACTGCCCCTCCACCATTCATCTACCCTGGCATTGAGGTCCTTTTGGAAGCAGGTGTGGGCTTCTACCCCAGTGGCCCTCCCAGTGGCCTTGGTCACCCTGGTGATGGGAATGAAGCCTCAGACACTGGGTTCAACAGCAAACCACCAGTCATCTGGCTCTGCGTCTACATGGCACAAAAGGAAGCCATAAACTGGTCGTGATGAGCAAGTGGGTCGGACAGCTTGTCCCTTTGACATCATCTCTACTCCTAATAGCTGCTGAGAGGCAGTGTGGTTTTGGTGGGCATGACCACTGGACCCTGACTACCTGGGTTCAAATCCTGGCTCCTCCCCTTCCTAGATCTAGATTCAGACACATAACATCCCTGAACCTTAGTGCTCCCATCCAAAACACAGGGAGAGAAATGGAGCATCTTCTTGATAGGGTCATCACGAGGATTACGGGAACTGGTACGTGCAGAGGGGCTTGGGATAGAGCTTCGGACATGTAAGTGCCATATGTGTATTTTCTAATAGATGGCATGTTTCCTCGGCACCTGGCATGTGTCGAGCCCTGTGTTCTGTGTTTCATCAATTTGGTTCCTGGGAGGACAGTGCCAGCCTCAGCCCCCCAGGGTCGGATGAGGGAACTGAGGCACAGAGAGGTGAAATGATGTCTCCCAGATCCAAGGGTCCCTGGACACAATAATCAAGAATGAGTCAGGAAGGAGACATGATGCCCTTGGGAGTATCCATCTCTTTCTCAGTCCCTGATCTCATACAGTCCACGAATGACTTCTCATTGAGCTGGAATGACAGAACTTTGTGAGTCAGTCGTGTTGATTAGTGGCTGATTCAGAGAACGCTGAGGAACGCGTATACAGGACCTGTCATTTTACAGATGAGAAAATTGGACTGTCTCCAAAGCAAGACAGCCACCCGGGTCTTCTCCCGCCCTGTCCAGTGTTCTTTCTCTACAAAAAATAAGAGCTATGGTGTATCAGTGAGCGGGTAGTTGTAAAACAAACACAGCCACCCCCCTCCACCTCCTTAAAGCAGAAACAAGGGGCCCAGGTTCAGTCAATGGGGTGAGGAGAGACCCACTCTGAAATCGGAACATGGGAAAACCAAGGAGAAACAGACATGGATCCTTAATTCACCTCCGAACAGAAGCCCGGGTCACATAACCTGCCTCTCGGAGCCATACTGGGTTTAGCATATTTCTCCCTGATTGAAATTGGCTCCACACGTGCCCAAGGTTGAATAAGAATAGAGGACATTATTGCATTTAATTATTTCTCTAGAATAAAAATGGATTCTAGCGGCAGCCTAGACGTAAGGCATCAGCAGAGCAATTAGAGTTTTGGAGCTCTCAAGCAAACATTTGAATGTACAATCATTGTAATAAGTACATTAAAATAAAATAAGTCAAAGGGTTGCATTTGCATAAATAACTCAAGGTGAGAGTGTTGAATTGGTTAAGAATAAAGGGGACACAGCTAGTTGATCCTAATGAGAAAATAATAACCAATCTGTCCTGTGGGCAGAGACCGTCAGGGGTGAGATGGTTGAGGCCCAGTGCTCATAGGTAGCAAACCTAATCTGGATTCAGTGGTTATTCTTCTTCCTGCTTTGGGTGGCAGGCACATTCTGGAAGTTTTACATAACATTCATCCTCACTAAAATTCCCATGAGGTAAGTACTGTCATCATTCCCGTTTTCAAGATGAGGTGACTGAGGCACAGGGAGTTTGAGTCACTTCATTTCTAGCAGCATGACCTTGGTCAGGTTGTTTAACCTCCCTCTGCCTTCATGTCCTTCCCTCAATTAGGACTACTCCTGCCTGCTTCTGTGGGTGTTTGAGAGGATTCAGGACACAAGGTGTATAAAGGGCCACGGTAGGAGGGGATGTGAGTGCTGAGGACAGGATGGTTATCTTGCTTGTAGCTGCCTAGAAACCTCCCACGGTTGGTTTTCGTAGGGAAGAGGACCTGGATTTGGATGTCTGGGTCTTGATTCTCTGGGGAAAGAAGAGTAGAGCAGAGAGCTGTTGACCCTTGGTGTGCAGGTGAAGAGTTACTGGGAAGGTCAGGCAGTATCTCACGTCCATCGAGGGATGGATAGAGAAAATGTGGTGTGTACATTCAGTGGAACATTATTTGGCCTTAAGAAAGAAGGAAATCCTGGGGTGCCTGGGAGGGCTCAGTCGGTTAAGCATCCAACTCTTGATTTCAGCTCAGGTCACAATCTCATGGTCCCTGGGATCGAGCCCCACATCAGGATCTGTGCTGACAGTGCAAAGCCTGCTTAGGATTCTCTCTGTCCCTCTCTCTCTGCCCCTCCCCTGCTCATGCATGTCCCCTCCCCCCTCAAACATTTTTTTTTTTTAAAAAAGAGAAGGAAATCCTGCCATATGCAATACCATGGATGGACCTGGAAGACAATGCAAGATGAAATAAAGCTAATCACAGAAATACAAATACTGCATGAGCCCACTTAGGCGAGACAGCTAAAATAGTCACACTCAGCGAATCCATAAAATGGTGGTTGACAGGAGCTGGGGGAGCCAGAAATGGGGAATTGCTAATCAAGTGGCATAAAGTCTCAATTACGCACGATGAATACATTCTAGAGATGTTTTGTACAACATCACACCTATAGGTAGCAATATAGCATCATGTGCTTAAAAATGGGTTAAGAGAGTAGATCCTATGTTAAGTATTCATACCACAATAAAATTTTAAAAAGAACAGAGTGGGTACAAGCCAAGGGAGAATTCATCAGCTACTGTAGAAAGCAGAGTTGACTCCATGAGCCAGGAGATCTCAGACCTCTGAATGACGCCTGGTTGTCATTGAATGTGCCCCTCACTGACCTTTCTGGAAGCTGTCTAGTATCTTTGAACTCTTCATTCCAGAAGACAAATCTTTCCCTTTCCTCTTGCCCTGGAATCTTTTGATTTCCTTTGGCAGCTGTGGAGCGTCTGGGGCCAGGCGGAAGGCCACAGGGAGACACAGAGCCAACCATTCCCATTGTGGGGGCCTCTCTGAGTAGATGACGCATTAATCAGGAGTTATATTAGAATTGATGGTGGCGCCTGGCCCTGATATCACAAATTAACTGGAGGAATCAGATGTTCTCCGATGGTCAGATTAGCTTCATTGATTGCAGTGTTTCCTGTGTCTGGTTTTGTCTGGAGAAGTTCTTCCAGAAAGTGAGAGAGAACGAGAGCTTTTGAAATCGGTGGCTTATGGAGGTTTTCTGCTCAGACTTGTGATCCTCCCTTAATGAGGAAAGAGAGCAACCCCAGAATAACAGTTGGGCTGTGTGTGATGAGAGAGGATACACATTGCTGCAAAGACAGAGACTCTTCCGCTTACTCCCACCTTCTTGTTAACTCCTAGAAAACGAGCTTGGGGTCAGAACTGAAATTCATGTTTTCAGACAGCAGTAGTCATCGAACTGATTTTCTGTCAGAGGCAAAACCAAACGAAAAAAGGCACCCCAAAACTGACTCCTGAATCTGAGGACCGCTCGGAGGAAGAAAGCAGCCCAGGTTGGCTCCTGTATCAGTCAGGATGAGTTACTCTGCTGCCGTAACAAAGATCCCCGTGAGTCAGTGAGGGAAACAGCGCAAGAGTTATGAGAGTTGGTCCCCGCTCCACACTAGGCTCACTTGGGGATGCCGGACCTTCACCATCAGGAGTGTGGTGGGATGCTATGGAGGAAAGGGGAATGTGGCAAACTGTGCCCTGGTTCCTTTCGCTTGTCTTGGCCGCAGCACGTTGCTCGGCTGTGCCTGATTTGCAGGGTATGGGAAGTACAGCCCTACCGTGTGCTGATATGAAAAACAACTGAAGTGTTTGTCAAGAGCCTTATTGGAAAACCAGCCTCCCAAGACCCATTTCCATTCCAGCCTGGGCTAAGATGAACAAAGAGGGAAACCACCCCTCCACTCCCCACAGTAGACAAGGGGGAGCTCACTCCTCCTCAGTTTACCTCCCAGCCAAACGGAAGGGGCGGTGCGCCGTAGCAAATTGTAGAAACAGACCTGTGCGATCTGACTTCCTACCCCAGATGACTTTGGGCAGGCCACTGAGCATCCTCGAGCTCTCCCCCGCCATCTTTTGTAAGATGGGAGAAGCGCAGTACCTGCCTTGGAAGTTGTTTCTAAAGGTTGAGTGGCACCCCACATGTCAGGACTTAGTTTGGTGCCCGGCACCTGGTATGTGCTCAGGAAGGTTAGAGCAACAGGCCTCAGCTTCTCTTTGTGTCAAGTGGCAAGGACAGTAACGCTTACGGGGTGACTGCATCCAGGAAGTGATACCTGTGAGCCACTGAGTCTGTGGTGCGTGACTTGTGGAAAGTGCTCAAGAATGTGGCTGAGAGGCTGCTTGGGTTTCTGTGAGGGCCTCTGGACAGGAAGAAGGGAAAAGACCAACATCAGGGGGGTTCACTTAGGTTATAAGAACAGAGGTGTGGTGTTTCAGCAAGGGTGATTTCTTGGAAGAAGTGTGGGGAGGGAAAAAGGGCTGGAAGCAGGGGTCAGAGCTGACACTTTGCCCTTCACGGACCAGGATAGAAGACTTGTGTATCACCAGCAGCTGTGCTGGGACCCAGTACAGACTCCGCTCTCCCTTCTTGGTGGCTGCTTCCTCCTTCCTACTCCTTTACCTCCTGGCTCTTGCTGCCTTGTGGCCCTACTTACCGTCCCTCTTTCTGTGTGACTGCTTGCATCCTGATGAGCCACTGGCCAGACTTGAGATGGCTCCTTGGAGGTGGCATGCGTATTCCAGATCCACGTAGCTGGGCTGGAGTGGATGGGAAGGGACCCTGTGGTCGGAGGTCAGGCTGCAGTGCCCAAGGAGCCGGAGTGAAGAGGGTCCACGGGGCTCTATAGCTTCTTGCAAGTGGGTAGGGGAATTGGTAACCCAGGCCATGGGGCCTGCAGCCGAATCCCAGCTTCACCACCAACCAGCTGGGGTATGTTGGGCAAGCTCACGAACGGTCAGTTCCCTCACATGCAAAATGAGAAGACTAGTGATGTCCCAGAGAAATTGGTGCTGGATCCTGGAGAGATGGGGCAAAGGCAACAAGGAGGCAGCCATATGTGACTTCTTTTCCAGACCATTACTAGGCCACGTGGGGACAGTGGGCACAGGGATGTAAACCAAGCCCAGGGGAAGAGGAACCTCCTGAGCCCATACTCCTGGAGAGCCGGTGTCTGCCTACTTTTTCTTAAAAGGCCAGGTAGAAATATTTAGGCAGGCCAGAGGGATCGTATTGCAACCATCACTTCTGGTGTTGGAGCGGGAAAGCAGTCATAGACAGTACATAAGCCAACAGTGGTGGCTGTTTTTCAATAAAACTTTATTTACAGAAGTGGATGGCACTCAGGATTAGGCCCCCGGGGGCCACAGTTTGCCCACCTGCTAGAGTTGGAGCTGCGTGGAGCATTTCAGCCCACTCACAGGCCCCAGCCCCGCCTCTGCCGTTTCGTTCAACCATCTTCTTCCCCGGCAACTGTTAACAGGCACATTTAGGAAAACCGAAGGGGATTTTTCCCTCAGAATTGCTACTGATGGCCATTGTGTTTCTATAGCAACGGGGGTAGATTTATGGAGCCAACTAGCGTCGTCTGTGGCTCTAGAGGTCCCCTCTGGGTCTAGCTTTAGAACAGTGGGTACTCTTTTCAGGTTAAGGCCTTGGTAATGGGCTCTATGCAGAAGCAACTTGTTTTGGAAATGATGCAAGGTGTTCATTGAATGGTACATTTGCTATGAGCTCAAAACGGCCAGGGCCCGCCTAGGCATGGAGAAGCTGAGTTGGGGGCCTTCCTGGAAAGATTCCTAGCAGGCATGGTCTCCAGAAGGACTCTTGGCCTTTCTCCTGACACCCGGTGACTTAATCAGTTCTGCTCCAGGTACAAACATCAGGAGTCGAGCCCAAACACAAGAGTGTTACAGGTTTGCCTCCCCGCCCGGGATTCATTGTAAAGATCATAATGCAACAGGTGCTTTTCCTCCAAAACAGCCAGGACGTCTCTCCCTCAGAGTTCACTCTGGCTCCACCTCATTTCTCGTATGGGTGTAGACCTCTGAGCATGTCCAAAGGAAGTAGATTATATATAATATCCTGCCTATATTTTCTCCCCTTATAACTTTCTTATGACATTCCCAGCCCTTAAATAAACCATCACAGCACTCTCTGCTAGAAGGTAAACAGGAAACTAGAACAGAATATCCAGGATCCAGGGGCAGAAACAATTAAGGAAACTTACTTGAAAGGGAGGCGTGGTTAGTTACAAAGCATTGGGGTCCATGGACATAGCATTTAGATTTTTCAAAGTCTTGGTCCCTAGTTGGAACATCCTTCTATTTCCAGATGGGGAAACTGAGGTCCGGAGAGCAAAGTCTACCTTAGGTTAAGCCCATAGCGAAGGTATCACACGAAACTGGGGCCCAGACCTCCAAACCTATGTGCCCCACTCTCCAGGGGCCAACCTACTTGGCACGACCGCTCAGTGACATTTCTCCTCTGTGTTTCCTCCCGTCTTCTCCAGGACGGCTACTTTTCTCACCGGCCAAAAGAGAAAGTGCGAACAGACAGCAACAATGAGAACTCCGTCCCCAAAGATTTTGAGAATGTGGACAACAGCAACTTTGCCCCTAGGACTCAAAAGCAAAAGCACCAGCCTGAGCTGGCAAAGAAGGCCCCGAGTAGACAGAAGGAGCTCTTGAAGAGGAAGCTGGAGGAGGAGAAGGGGAAGGGGCATCCGTTCCCGGGCAAGGGCACCAACGAGGTGCTGCCTCCTGGTGAGAAAGCCGCCGTGAACGGGAGCCGTGGGAAGGATGTCGCAAGACAGCCCCACAGCAGGAAAAGCGGGGGCAGCTCCCCTGAGATCAAGTATGACCAGCCCCCCAAGTGTGACATCTCGGGCAAGGAGGCCATCTCTGCCCTGTCCCGTGCCAAGTCCAAGCACTGCCGCCAGGAGATCGGGGAAACCTACTGCCGCCACAAGCTCGGGCTGCTGATGCCCAAGAAGGTGACTCGGTTCTGCCCCCTGGAAGGTAAGCTTGAGCCCTGGCTCCAACTCCTCCTCCTGCTCAGTGCCGTTCTGCTCCCATTTCTCAGACCTTCTGAGAAGGAGCGCCCTATTTTGCCCTGTTTTTCTTATTTTTTTTTTTTTAACATTTGTTTAGTTTTGAGAGAGAGACAGAAACAGAGCATGAGTGGGGGAGGGTCAGAAAGAGAGGGAGACACAGAACCGGAAGCAGGCTCCAGGCTCTGAGCTGTCACAGCACAGAGCCTGATGTGGGGCTTGAACCCATAAACCGCGAGATCATGACCTGAACTGAAGTCGGATGCTTAACCGACTGAGCCTCCCCGGCTCCCCAGGACCACCCTATTTTCCAAACCCCTGATCAACACAAAAGATATTTTCTTCTGGGAGTGTTTGAATTCTGAAGTTTTGTATAAGAAAAGCTTTGGAAAAATCAAGTTACGTTTGGTTATAGCTTTAGACAATCGTCATTATGGCAATGGGTAAAAGACACAAAATCAGGGCTGATGTGGAATCCGAGGTGATCACATTCCATAGGGTTCGTTTTCTCTCTCCACAGACTATTGGGATTAAGATTGACACAAATATTACTGTAATTGAATATGATTTGAAAGGTTTCTAATTGGTTACATTGACTTTGGAGGTTCTGCAAAAACAACCTTCCTGTTTTCTCTATCTAAAATTCCTTCCTCTCTCCTTCCCACCATCTGTCTCTCCCCACTTCCCACCCTGTACTGGGGACTCTTCTATGTGCTGATGGCCAGTGACAAATCAGATGTCTTGCTGTGATACAGGGAGAGGTTGGGGCTATAACAGGTGTTCATAAGCACAGCAGGGTGTGGGGGATGGTTCAGAAGGTGTGAAGTGTTACTCATTGTATTTCTGCACCTGACCTCATGCCCTTGACCAGATCTCATGTGTTTCTTGGTGTGTATTACTTTCTCCAGTGCCTGCAAGGGACAGGCAGTTAGGGAGTGCTCGCTATGTGCCAGGCACTGCACGAGGCACTTAGCATTCTGTTAGCTCATGTTAACTCATCTCATCTACCATCCTGTGATGTTAGCCCTGTCGTGAGCCTAATTTTTTTTTCCACTTTTTAGGATTCAGGTCAGATAGACAGGAGCCATGTGTGTAAGAGGTGTGAAGGGATATGCAACAAACCCCTTAAGTGTTGGTTCCCCTTTGTGCAGGGTGCAGACAACCTTGGATTCGTCCTCAATGTTTTATCTGTATTTTTTTGAGTTTTCAGTTGTAAACGTGTATGTGGACTCTACTCTCTTTTAAATGGAAAGATTTAAAAAGAAAAGGTTCATTTCTCCCTTGGATTTCAACGCTAGTCTGAGCTGTCCATGCGGTGTGCATTTATATTCCTGATGGCACTTGGCTGATAGGGTGTAGGGATGAATGAGTGGAGGAAGAAGTTTCCAGAATCTTTTGTTTACCGGCACGTGACTCAGCAGAGAAGTGTTGGAGGCCTGAGTTGAATGCCCTTCGGTGAAAATAATTCCGGGTACTCCTTGTACCAGGGGCCAACCCTCTGTTTCTGCAAAGGGCCAGAGAGAAAACAGTTGAGGCTTTGCGGGCATACAGTCTCTGTGCCAACTACCCGACTCTGCTGTTGTGGCGCAAAAGGAGCCGTGAGCGATATGTGCACAGAGCACTTAGTTATGTTCCAAGAAGACTCAGTGTACAAAAGCAAGCGGTGGGCAGGCTTTGGCCTGTGGGCCGTAGTGTGCGTACCCCTGCTAGATCCTAATCTCACGTAGTAGTATTTTCCACCCGCTTTGTGCCTTATGTCATTGATTCCTCACAACAGCCCTGGAAGGCAGGTCTGCTATCAGCCCTTTGTATCGATGAGGAAATTGCTCCTGAAAGATGTTTAGGACGTGGTGAGAGGTGTGTGGCTAGTCGAGCTGGGATTGGAACTCGGGTCGAAGAGCCTTTCCCTCGTCAGGAGGCAGAAGGTTTCACTTTAGCTTACACCGTCGGACCTTAAGGATGCTTGCAGCCTGGAGGCAGTATTTCTCAATGCTCAGTAGCCCTTGCAAGGAGCAGGGAGGGCGGTAATGGGGAAACAAGAGAGCCGAAGTGGCCAGTGGAGGCCAGGGGCTCCCACCCTGTGCTGAGACACCCCCAGGGTGGTTGGGCAGCGTGTTTCCCGGGGGTTTCCCGTGGACTCCACTGCGTCAGCCAACATGGCACACCCTCCCAGGACCTCTGAGCTGGTTAATAAGATTGGCATTTAAGAGCCATTGCACACCCAGCCCGGCAATGCATTAATTTGCTGCACCACAGCCTCCCCTTTTGCAATAAATTTACTGTGAATAGACTAATTGCAAAATAACCCTAATTGGGTAGTTATCAATGAACAACTTCCCGTGGAACAAAACGGCTTACAATTAATAGCATTTAAGCCATAAACTATTCTTCTGCAGAAAGCTAAGATGTAATTACACCCCATACGGAGATCGTATTCCCTTTCTGGAAACCATGACACCCGGATTTCCCTCTGCTTAGGAGGGATTTGAGCTTCAGCCTATGGCCCTTTTATTTCCTGCTACATGAGGAAATGGAGGTAGGAGGGCAGGGAGATGTAATATACACATATGTGCACACACGGATGTATGCACGGGGTTTGTCATGTTGCCGAACTCCATATCACCCAGACTTCAGCCAATATGCTGCCGGAAGTTGGATATAATTAGGGAAGCAGTTCTTTGGGGAGCGGGGCGGGGGGGCGAGTCTGAAAAACCCAGAGGAAAGGAAATGGGGTTTGAATGTCAACTTTGTAAATGGCTTCTGCTCCTCGCGCCCCCTGCCCCCATCCCGGCCCTTTGACTCTAGCAGCACTCAAGGAAAAGGAAGAGTCTAGAACCCCAGGAGCGGGTTTGCTATCTTTGGGGCCGTTCCTTGCCTTTGTGACTTAACCACTTGGCTCCGCCTCCTGGAGGCAGCACCTGGCATGGCAGCGCATGTCCCGATGGAGAGGAGGGATCCCTACGCCATCTGCTCACAGCCACCGAGAGATCTGTCCGCTCACAGCCTCCAAGAGGGGGATGCATGGATGGTGGGAGATCATCCCGTGGTGGTTTCTCACTGCAGCCGCCAGGCCACCCGCCCGAACCCCTTCTGCAGCCAGGCAGCCCCCACAATTGGCTGGGCTCCCTGTCCCTTCAGCTGGACCTCCTACTGTTTGATGGAGATGAAACCATGTCAGATGGAAGGCTAAGGGTGGCCTGGGCTGGAAAAAGAGGTTTTCTCCAGCCACAGGGTTTTGAATTGCGGTTGTGCCTTTACTAGGTGTGTGAGACCCTAACCTCTCGGTGCCTCAACTTCCTCATCTGTAAGATGGGCACAAAGACTCCTACGCTATCCTCATAAGGATTGCCGGCTGCAGTGGGAGCATGCGTATAAAATGCTTGGCGCGGACGGGGGGATAGGCTGTTGGCAGTGGTATAAATGAAGGGAGCATTGAGAAATGGAGCGAATAGAAGGCCTCCTCAATGCTGACTTCCTGTGGCACCCCACCTTGTCTGGCTACCACCCCTCCCCCCACCTCCAGATCTCAGCCCAAATGCCACCTCCTCAGGGAAGTCTTCCTGGACCACATCTCCCCGGGAAGCCCTGACCACAGGAGAGACGCTGACCCTGGGGAAGGGCAGAGGTAGTTTTTCTAATAAATGGCTTCCTTGATAAAGACTCTTCAACCTGTAGCTGGCACTCTGGTGCCAGGTGCTAGGTAATGCAGGTTTTCATGCCTCATTACAATTGGAACAATTAAATACCAGGAAGCCCCCTCCAAAGGCCTCATAGGCCTCTAGCCTCCCTCCATCTGGAGTTAAAATACCCCGAGGAAGGACCGCCATCCCCCACCCCAGTCACCCAGGTCTGTCCCGCATGCAGTCTCTGCAATGCTAGGTAAAGCCAGTGGAGCCGTGCTTCCAAAGGCCTTTGCCTTCTGCAGCCTGCACGTTTGGGTGGAGAATAATCTGGGGAAGATGTGAGACGTTTCCAGAGAAAGCTCTCAGCTGGGAGGTACGGTGGGCTGCCACCGGACCAGGAACTTGTGCCTGAGCCCCTGGGTGACAGGGCAGTTCCCTGGTGAGTGACAGGCAGTGGGCTAGTCCTTTGCAGTCAGCTGACCAGCCGTGGGGCTGCGAGCATTTGCACCTGACGGGGGAAGCTGGCTCGAGTGTGAGGGCTAGAGATGGACAGAAAGGGGGTTTCCGATAGAAAGGCAACCGTTCAGGGAGCTGACAACGGTCTTTACCCATCAGCCTTTACGGGAGGCCAGAGGCTCTGGACGCATGGGCTTCTGGACGGCGGTAGCCGGCTGCCTGCTTCAGAGTGGCAGATGGCACAGCCAGCTGCGGGAGGGCTGTCTGCTGTCCATCTCTCTGCATCCCGGGGGCAGTGGGATGACTACACAGCACGCATAGCTGGCTTCTAGAAAGCATGGTTGGCAGACTGGCACGGGAGGAAGACGGACATGTGGATGTCAGTTTGGCCAGTCTGAGTGCCCTGGGGCCCGTGCCTCAGTTTCCCCACCTGTCAGCCAGAGACCCTGACACCCCCCCCCACCCCCGCCCAGGATTTTTGCGGTATCCATCACGATGAGGAAATGAGAGAACAGCTGTGGAAGGTTAAAAGGCACCACATATCCCAGGACTGCATAGATCTCCTGCAGTCTGGCTAAGTGGCCGGGGCTGATTTGGTTTTCAAAAGGCCAGATTTGCAGAGGCCCCAGTCAGACCCTTCCGGGGCTCCTGTTGAAGAAGGCACAAAGCCCAGGAGAGAGGAGGTATTTCAGGGGTGGTTCCCTGGGATCAGAAAAACCGGGTCCCGGAGGTGCTTCTTGGGCTACTCATGGAGGGAAAGAGACCGTGCGGAGTCCAGAGAACATCATCAGCCCTCACTTACGGGGCACCCAGTAGGCAGTGTTGAAAGCCAGTCCTCTGCAAGTGTTGTTTATTGAGGGCCAGATTGTAAATATGAGGCTTTGCAGGCCATATGGTCTCTGTCACAACCACTCGATTCTGCGTGGAAGAGTCAATAGATCAATAAATGACCAGCTGGCTGCGTTCCAATGAAATTTCGCTGATGGTCACCAAAATGTGAATTTCATAAAATTTTCATGTGTCATAAAATGTTATTCTTTTGATTATCTTTCAACCATTTAAAAATGTACCAAAAAGTCTTGTTAGCTCGAAGGCTGTACCGAAATAGGCAGCCAGGGGCTATAGTCGGCCGACCTTTGTTCCAGGACCTGACCCATAGCGGTGAGCAAATGCAGAGAATGCGTTGTTCCTGCGGGGTCTCGACTGGCACAGCTCGCGCCACCGAGTCCCCTGACCTAAGATGGACAGTGACTCTGAGAGGTGTGCCAGGAGATAGCGCCCCCTTCACGGAGCTTCTGCCCTAAAAGGAGAGGCCATAGGTGGCAAGTGAGCCAGTGGGTCTAGGGCCTGCCGTCTGGTGTAATGAAGCCGTGAAGACAAAGCAGAGAGGACAGGATGGGGACACTCGAGTTAGTTGATCACAGAGGCCTCTCTGAGCAGCAAGTGAGGGCAGTGCCACAGGGGAGAGGAACAGTCCTGGCAGACGGCCTGGCCTGTAGAAGCAGCCAGGTCAGTGTGGCTAGGCAGGGCAGGTGGCAAGGGCGGAGGGACAAGGGGTCGGCCCCAGGGGTAGGACAGGCCATGGCAGGGAGTTTTCACATGTCGTTTTTAGTGACATGGGAGCCGATGGTAGAACTGAACAGTTCTAACATGATCTTACTTCACTTTTTTTTTTTTTTTAACTTTATGCTACTTAAAATTTTTTTTAATGTTTGTTTATTTTTGAGAGAGCACAAGCAGGGGAGGGGCAGAGAGAGAGGGAGACAGAGAATCCCAAGCAGGCTCCAGGCTCTGAACTGTCAGCACAGAACCCCACGCAGGACTCGAACCCATGAACTGCGAGATCATGACCTGAGCCAAAATCGGACGCTTAACCAACTGAGCCACCCAGACGCCCCAATTTTATGCTACTAAAGGACTTTGTTTTATTTTAAGATAAGAATACTTAACGTGAGATCCACACTCTTCACAAATTAAGGGTACAATGCAGTATCACTACACGTGGGTGCCATGTTGTACGAAAGATCTTAGACCTAATCTTACTCAGCTGAAACTTTACACCCACTGAAGCCCCTTCCCTGCCCTCCCAAGCACTGGTGGCCACCATTCTACACTGTTTCTATGAGTTTGACTATTTTAGATGCCTCATTTAAGTGCCATCGTTCCATGTTTGTTTTCTGTGACTGGCATAGTTTGCTCAGCATAGTGGCCTCTGGGTGCATCCGTGCTGTTGGACATGGCAGGATTTTTCCTTCCTTTTGAAGGCTGAACAGTATTCCATTGTTAAGTATATGCCACAGTTTTTAATCCCTTCCTCCGTTAGTGGACATTCGTTTATTTCCACATCCCAGCTGTTGCAAATATTGCTTCAATGAACGTGGGCATGCCCATATTTCTTTGAGACCCTGATTTCAACTCTGAATAAACGCCCAGTAAGATAACACCTCCACACATTTGGAGGGCCATTACCAAAAACAAAACAAAACAGAAGACAGTGTTGGCGAGGATGTGGAGAAATTGGAACCTTTGTGTACTGTTGGCGGGAATGCAAAATGGTGCAGGCACTATGGGAGGTACTATGGAGGTTTTCAAGAAATTAAAATAGACGGTTAAGCATCCAACTCTGGATTTTGGCTCGCATCATGATCTCGCGGTTCATGAGTTCGAGCCCCTCATTGGGCTCTGCGATGACAGTGCAGAGCCGGCTTGGGGTTCTCTCTGCCCCTCCCCCACTCTCACTCTCTGTGTCTCTCAAAATAAATAAACTTAAAAAAAATAGAACTACCCTATGATTCAATAATGTCACTTTTTTTTTTTTTAATTTAAATTCATGTTAACATATAGTGTAGCATTTGTTTCAGGAGTAGATCTTAGTGATTCGTCACTTACGTATAATGCTCAGTGCTCATTCCACCAAGTGTCCTCTGTAATGCCCATCTCCCACCCACCTCCCCTCCACCAATCTTCAATTTGTTCTCTATATTTGAGTCTCTTACAATTTTCCTTCCTCTGTTTTTATCTTTTTTTTCTTCCCTTCCCCTATGTTCATCTGTGCTGTTTCTTAAATTCCACATATGAGTGAAGTCATAAGGTGTTTGTCTTTCTCTGATGGACTTATTTCGATTAGCATAATGTCCTCTAATTCCATCCAGGTAGTTGCAAATGGCAAGATTGCATTCTTTTTGATTGCCAAGTAATACTCCATTATATATATGTGTATGTGTGTGTGTGTGTGTGTGTGTGTATATATATATATATATATATATATATATATATATATATCTCCCATGTCACTAAAAACATACATATATATATATATACCGTATCTTCTTTATCCATTCATCAGTGGATGGACATTTGGGCTCTTCCCATACTTTGACTGTTGTCAATAGTGATGCTATAAACACAGAGGTGCGTGTGTCCCTTTGAATCAGAATTTTTGTATCCTTTGGATAAATACCTAGTAGTGTAATAGCTGGGTCATAGGGTAGTTCTATTTTTAACTGTTTGAGGAGCCTCCATACTGTAGAGTGGCTGCACCAGTTGGCAAGAATCTCACTTCTGATCTGATTGTCTTTTAAGGAAGGAGTCAAAACAGAGCAGTTGTGGAGAGGTTCTTACTGGGGTCAGTAGAGGATTTGCTAGCAGGCCGGAGCTATTGGGATTGGCCAGTGGACCAGCTGGGGGTGACTGTCAGTTGGTGCTCTGGCCTCAAAACACAATGACCACTCAAGCCTGATCTTTCAGCAAAGAAATTTATTGAACTCCTGTGTGGCAGGCAGTGGTGGCCCACAGTCCCTCAAGACCCACCCCACCCCCCACATTGGGAGGTGAGTTCCAATAGGCCAATCCCACAATGCCTTGTCCTTCTCAAGCACTGTGGTGTTAATTCCCCACCACTGTCCCAGTCTTGGAATCATAAAGAAAGCCAGCTGCCACCCACAAGGCTTTTTAGAAAGCTAAATATGTAGTTACGGGAAATATCATAAATGGCCCCTTCACCTCCCGCCCACCTCCTCTTCTTCCCCCAGGAACATTCTGCCAGCTGTACAGTTTTGCCACTCACTTTAAAACTTGTCATTAGGGTATGTGTGTTCCCTAACTGCCATGCCTGAAAGCCAAGCTGGAAGGTTTAGGTGCAGAGAGAAGCTGCAAACCACAGCCGCGGAAAGAGCATATTTGAGACCATAGGATCAGGGTTCGATGGATATTTTTCCCCATTCTTGTGTGCACACAATGACACCTATAGACGGTATTGGATGTGTGTTTATAACCCACATTTGTGGACCACTGCTTGGAGCAGCTTGGTGGAGAGCTAATTGGCTTCCCTTTCATTTGAGGCTAGAGGGAGGCTGGGAACGCAGTGACTGTCCTGAGTTTCTGGATGTTGGCCCAGCCCTGGATGGAGATCAGAGATGCCTACGCCTCAGACCACCCTCCTGTTAGCACTGCCCCTCCCTCCCGCACATAGCACGTGGAGACACTGGTGGGCCAGTCTCTGTCACCAGGAATGTTGCAGGCCACTTGGGATTGCTAATAATTCAGGTTCCACACTTGGCACGTTCCCCTTTTGATACGTTGGAGCAGAATCATGGAGTCTCCTAGCACCTGACACCATGCTGGACATACAGCAATTACCTGTTGCTCGATGAGCGAATGAACCCCTGATACTCCATCCTCTTGCTTTCTTGCAGCTCACTGAGAATTTAGGAGAACCCCAGAGATGTCCTTGGAAATTGGTCCTGAAGATAATCAGCGTTCTTCCCCTTAGCATTCTTAAATATATTTCTTTTGGTCCACCTAGTGAACGGATTCGTTTTGAGAAGCTACCCCACACCCAGCATGGTGCTAAGTACTGGGATGCAGTAAACGAGAGGAGATCCCACCTTACGGAGCTCACAGTCCTGGGGTGGGGGTGGCGGGCAGACAAGGAACGGAGAGACACAGGGTAACGGCAAACTGCCATATGCGTGGAGAGAGGGAAAAGATCCAGGAAGCCAGAGAGGCTATCCCTGAATGACTTCCAGAAAGCAGTGGACAAAAGGTGGTCAGACATGGGTTTGGTCTCATTGTGGAAGAACATGCTAAGATTAGGAGCAAACCCCAAAAGGAACAGTTTCTAGTTTTGGGATATACCGAGGCCTTTCATTCAACAGCTGTTTATCAAGCGTCCACTGTGCTGGGCACTAGATTTGGGGAGATTCACTTGGAGGGAAAAGAGACAGAATCCCTGTCTTCATGGAGCTTGTAGCCTGTGAAAGGTGGGAGGGTACATCCATGAATCAGATCGCAAGAATAAAAAATCGCAACAGGGACCATCATTTCTGCAGAGTCATGTGGTGGCAGGTCAGTTGGGCTGAGAGTTGAAGGGTGGGAGGAGTTAACTAGGGGAAAGGTGGGAGGGGGAACATTCCGGGCCTAGGGTGCCTTGTGTGCAAAGGCCCTGAGGCAGGAGGAGGCTGTAGGGAGGTTGAGGAACTAACAGTGCTGCTCCCCAGGGAGCTCTGAGTTTGAGCAGGAGGGTCAGTCTGTCATCTTCCCAGCCATGTGTTAATTCCCAAAACGTCTGGGTTAGATGATTCCCGTCTTTACCTTAAGTGAAGAAGAATGAAACGGAAACGTGTCTCTGAGGGGCAAAGTGAAGTCGTGCAACAGCCAGGGGAAGATCAGCCCCAAAGACAGGCAAGGTTCTGGAAGGCGAGACAGAGGACAGGTGCCGCATCCTCTCTCCAGAGAACTGTGTTCCTTCTGCCTTTGGGGACTGACCCACACTCTTAGCCCTGGGCTCAGGCTGCCCGCTCCTGGGGGACCTCACCTCCTGTGGCACCGTTGTTTCTCATGACACGCAAGGCACAGAGGGAACTTCTCCCTGCAGTAGCGTCCCAGCATGGGACACAGATTCACGCGGGCCCTGTGCCCTGGGCTGCTTCGATCTCAGCAGCTAAGGCACAGTTATGGAAAGGATCTGAACCGGACTGACCTGAAAGATTTGAAAGGCAGCCCCTGTGCCCACTGCCTCAGCAGTAACCGCCTCTGACAGCACATCTGTCTTCTGTAAGCCTCACTCCTTACCTATGCGGTGGGTTGTTAGATGCCCCCCGCCCCCACCGCCTCTTTGGATTGCTGAATGAGGTACTGTCTTTCAGGTTAGTTATTCCCTCTCTTCAGCCAGCAGATGCTTACCAAGCACCCATTAGAAATCAGCAGTGGATGGTGAGTGTTCTGGAAGCCTCCAGGGTGGGCAGGGTGGACCTGCTTCCACAGCAAGGCAGTTTATGATCCTTTTCTCAGCTTCTGGGAGTATCTTGCTCTGAAACCGCCCCGGGATGAGCCAGAGAATAGCAGTTCAGAGGGCAGCATTCTGGCCTTCTGTGCCGTTTCTTCCCTTGGGTGAAGCTGGCTGTGTGTCAGCCAGCTGGGGCCCAGAAAGCACTGACCTAGTGCAGAAAGAGAGAGCCCATGCCTGTGGATGAAAGTTGTATCCAAGCTGGTCCCTCCCTTTTACACAAACCAACACAACCAGGTTGATTTTGCTCTTCTCTCAAAGTTTTTGGCAGGTAAGGGTAAGGAGTTCCTTCAAATATCGCTTTCTTCTGGAAGTCTCCTGTGATTCCCTCCCCAAGTTTCCATGAGGTGCCCAGACTGTGTTCCCCCAATCATGTTTCTGGTCCCCACTGGAACACATGTTACGCTGGAATCTTCTGTGGTCCTCACTTAGCTGAAGGCCAAATCTCATCTGTGTGTGTGTCCTGTTGGGTTGCCAGCCCTTGCAGAGCCTGGGATGTGTGAGTGCTTTTGTCTTAGGCACTTGCTGAGTGCCATTGGAGCGCTTGGGTGGCTCAGTCGGTTAAGCACCCAACCCTTGATTTCAGCTCAGGCAATGATCTCACGGTTCGTGAGTTCGAGCCCCATGTTGGACTCCGTGCTGGCAGTGTAGAGCCTTGCTTGGGATTCTTTCTCTTCTCTCTCTCTCTCCCTCTCTCTTTCTCTCTCTCTCTCTCTCTCTGCCCCTACTCTGCTTGCACACTCTCTCTCAAAATAAATAAACTTAAAAAAAAATTAGCCACTTGCTGGGGCACCTGGGTGGCTCAGTCAGTGGAGCGTCCGACTTCAGCTCACGTCATGATCTCGTGATCCGTGAGTTCAGGCCCCGCGTCGGGCTCTGTGCTGACAGCTCAGAGCCTGGAGCCTGCTTCCGATTCTGTGTCTCCCTCTCTCTCTCTGCCGCTCCCCCACCCATGCTCTATCTCTCTCTGTGAAAAATAAATGAACTTAAAAAAAAATTAAAAAAAACCAACAAACTAGCCACTTGCTAAGTGCCAGGCACACAGGAAAACACTTTGCATGCATCTCATAGAGCCTTCCCCACAGCCCTGGAGAAGAGTGCGTTCCCTCTCCCCATTTTATACCTGGGGAAACTGAGGCTTGGTGAGGTCAGCTGGCTTGCCCAGTGTGACACTTGCAAGTGGCAAACACTGGGTTCAAACTCCATTCTGCCTGACTTCAAAACCCGTGTTTTAGCTTCTCTACTATGTGGTACCTTTAGTACATGTGCATTTGGAATATGTCGAATGACTAATCCAATTCCTCCAGAGATAAAGGGAGAGGCAGAGGAAATGTTAACACCTTTCTCTCGCTGTTCATTACTCTCCTTCTCTGCAGCCAAAAGGAACAGGGCACTGAGGTCTCTGTACAAGAATCTGTTCTTAAATAATGATGCCTAACCTTTACCTAGGGATTGCTAAATGCCAGGGACTATCCAAAGCATTTTAGCCATATTGAATCATTTGTTCTTGGAACAGCTCTGTAGTCCAGGAAATTGACACACAGAGAGGGAGGAAATCTGTTTAAAATCATACCATCTCCTCAGTGGCGGAGCCAGTCTCTGAGCTCAGAGACTTCAGCTCCAGAGGCAAAGGCGTAAACACTCTGCTGCGCTGCCGGTCTAAGCACCTGCCCTTAGAAGGGAGCCTCGTGCGGTTTAACTTCGTCCCCGAGCTGCAACCTGTTTGTTGCAAAGGGATCCATGCAGTCGGGCAATTCACCTGGTTCTGGTGGTGGCTGATTCCATCCAAGACCCGCAGGATTTGCCCGCGAAGCTTTCCGGGGTGAAAAATAGCCAGCCGAGGTTGCTTGCTATTTCTCGACCGGCTTCTAGTGGCCGTGGTATATTTGTGTTAGTGTAAAAATGACAAAGCAATAATTTTTCATTGTATCCTTCAGTCACCCATGAGAGATTGGATTTAGGTCACAATTTATTACCCCGTGGAATTGAATCCAATTTTTAACACCATGTCAGCCATTCTGGTATTAGAGCCTTTTAATGGCTGTGAAATTTATACAATGATAAAGTAATTTAAAACATATGTAGGAAAAGCATCAGGCAAATTGATGTGTATAGAACCCTGTGGTAAAAATTGGATAGGAGATAAACATGGAAAATGGTGATGGATTAGGGAACGGTGCTCGCTTTGATAAACTCTTAATGGTGAAATTAGTAAACTAATTTATTCCTCGAAATTTTGAGGAGGGTTTATGTTGCCCTAGGTCAGAAGCAAGGATAAGCCACAAAGTGCAAATTAATAGCTCACCTCCGAGCGTGGTGCGGTGAGAGCAAGAAGCCTGTCTGAG
Organism: Panthera tigris; assembly: GCF_018350195.1. Lineage (NCBI taxonomy): Eukaryota > Metazoa > Chordata > Mammalia > Carnivora > Felidae > Panthera > Panthera tigris. The sequence goes on along the minus strand of NC_056675.1, from coordinate 27,467,604 downwards.
TAAGCGGGAGGCTGCCAGGAGCCTGTCTCTAGGGGTGTTTCCAGCAGCCGGAGAGAAACATGGTCAGAAGACATGGCAATGAGAGGGAAAGCAGATTTTTTTTTTTTAATTTTTAAAGCTTGCTCAAACAATGCAGAAAGCGTGTTTGTTGTAATTTCTTGAATTACTCAAGTGGGAGAATATATGTTCTCGTTATTTCAAAAAACAGCACGGCAGATCAAGGGAAAATTGAGCTTGACCAGGCCCCTCTGAGAAGGGAGTGCAAGCACGTTGTTGTGTTCGTGGAGATCTTTAAGTTCAACAGATGCAAAAGTAGAGTTTGTTCTGTGCTGAGGAGAGGGTATCAGTGGTAAGAAACGAAGGTGGAGATCTGAAACTTGCAAAAATAGAGAATCTGGTTTGGGCTGGGAAAATTCAGAAACTGTATGAAATGGATACATAGTTCTGGAGCTGGTTTTTTAATTTAGACAAGTGTCTTGTTCTGAGACCTGTATCCCTGTCAGGAGATAGAGGCCTATGTAATTCCTCCCCCCCCCCACCCAAATATAATGTTTATTTTCCCACTGTCTCTTACTGTCTGTATAATTCTTTGTAATGGCTGGTGGCTACTCTGGAGTATAGCCACGCCTTAGTTGAACTAGCCATTTCCCTCACGGACATATACGTTGTTGCCACATTTTTGCTATACCGAATGGGTCTTTTTTCGTTTTTCCCCCAAATGGTGCATAATTAGTACCATTCTAGACGCATTGGAAAAAAGTTAATTTGCTGCTTATGATGGCTGCCTCCAGGACATTAGAGCTTAATTTCAATTCTCTTGGGCACCTTGAGTTGAGACTGGCTGTTAGAATCATCCTGAGAAACGCAATTGGTAGGTTAGAAGGCTTGTCTGCTTGAAATTTTGGTAAGTACCCCAAACTGTTTTTGCACAAATGCTGTACCAGCTACAGCAGGATGTTCTATGCTGTATTAGTCACGAACAGAATGTTAGAAGTTTCCAGAACATCTTCATCCTCCTAGAGGGGTCGGCTTCCTTCCCAGGAGCTTTTGTCAGACTTGAGATTAGTAACAACTCTACTTCCTCAGCCTCTGAGACCCCAGCAAGTCATTTCCACAACCATGGATACTGGGTCACAGAGTGCAGCTCCTTAAAGCACAGTTTCCCCAGCCCGCCCCCAGAGATGCCGATCCGGGTGTACGGGGGCCCCAGGAAGTTGCCTTTCTAAAAACTGTTGCTTCTCCAGAACCACACCTTGAGTAGCACTGACCTGGAGAATACCTGGGCCTCCCAATTCTGCCCTTTCTCCAGGTCATTGGTTCTGAATGGGGGTGATTGTGCTCTTTCCCAGGGGACAGTGGGTCATGTCTGCAGACACGAGTTATCATAAACGGCAGGGGATGCTACTGGCATCCAGTGGGTACAGACCACGGATGCTGCCGAACATCCCACAAAGCATAGAAGGGGCCGCGCAAGCACTTTCCAGTCCAGGATGTCTGTAAGTGTCTCGTTTGAGAAACCCTGCTCTCCTGTGAGCCAGGGCAATGTGTCTGAGGCAGGCTCATGTGTTTTCCTTTGGGCGCTTTTTTCTCCTCTGTGTGGCCAGTTCCCGTTCAGCATGGATGTGCGTATCCCCAGTCTCATTCCTGGGCATGGAACGCATCCACCTTACCGCCGTGTCTTTCTCAGCCCCGCTGATCCCTCACCCCATGAAAGTCCCCCTTCCCAGCCTGAAGAGTCAGTAACCATTAAACACCACCTACTGATCGCTGACTGCTGCCGGGTGGTGTGTGATGTACGTGGAATTGTGTTCAGTTTTAGTCCGCTTGGGTTTGAATTTTGGCTGGCCACTCACCACCACCTGAGCAAGTGACTTTACCTCTGATGATTGACATCCCATTTTGCCCGTGATGTCCCCATTTCTGACTATGGTCCCTGATATAATTACAAATAGCACCGCTTTTCCTCTTAGGAGTTTCCCAGTGTGGGCAGTTAACTGTATGGTCACCATCATGATAATCACGCTTCTGCCTTTGTACGGTTCTTGTGAGGACCGAATGACCATGTGTGCGGTGTACTGTAGAGGTCCTTGATGGAAGTGAGTCCTTCTGTTCTGGGTAAACATCCAGGAGAAGAGTAAGCAGATCTCAAGATGTTTGTGTATCCATGTTGGCAGCAGCCATATTCACAAGAGCCAGAAAGTAGAAGCAAGCCAAGTGTCTGTTGATGGAAAAATAGATAAGCAAATGTGGTACATCCACATCACAGGGGAATATTATTCAGCCTTAAAAAGGAAGCAGATTGTTTTTTAAGTTTATTTTGAGAGAGGGAGAGAGAGGGAGACAACGTGCACACACACAAGCAGGGGAGGGCAGTTGGGGGGGTGGAGAGAATGCCAAGCAGTCTCTGTGCTGTCAGCATGGAGGCCAACACAGGGCTTGAACCCACGAACTGTGAGATCATGACCTGAGCCAAAACCCAGAGTGGGAACTTAGCCAACTGAGCCATCCAGGCGCCCCAAAAAGGAAGGAAATTCTGGCGCATGCTATGATGTGGATGAACCTGGAGGACATTAGGCTAAGTGAAATAGGCCAGTGGCAAAAAGACACCATATGATTCCACTTACATGAGGTCCTTAGAATAATCAGATGCATAGAGGCACAAGGGAGAATGGAGAGCTGTTGTTTCATGCATACAGTTTGAGTTTTCCGATTAAAAAAAAAACAGAGGTTGGTTGAACTCACAGTGTGAATGTCCTCAACACTACCGAATTGTATACTTACAATGGTTAAGATGGGGGGCGCCTGGGTGGCTCAGTCAGTGAAGCGTCTGACTTTGGCTCAGGTCATGATCTCGTGGTTTCAGGAGTTCAAGCCCAGCCACGGGTTCTGTGCTGACAACATGGAGCCTGCTTCGATTCTGTGTCTCCCTCTCTCTGCCCCTCCCCTGCTTGTGCGCTTGCTCTCTCTCTCTTTCAGAAATAAGCATTAAAAAAAATTTTTTTTAAATGGTTAAGATGGTAAATTTTATGTTCTATTTATTTTATAATTTTTTTAAAAATTAGCTCTTCTACAAACCTGGATTACATCATGTGAACCTCACTCTAAGTCACTGAGTTGCTCTTCATTTGCCCCATTTTACAGATGAGGATCCTAAGTCAAAGTGTGGCTGGGTGATTTGTTCAAGGTCTACACATAACCAAATCACAGAGACAGTGCCAGAGATTAGACTGTCTGTCTAAGGCAGGGTCCCACAGAAAAGGATTTTGAGGCCTGGATAATGTAGTCCGCCTTGATCGTAGGGTAGTAGGGAGCCAGTGATGGCTGTTGAGCAGGAACAGTGGCATGATCTGATTTATAGTTTGCAGTAGGGATTGGCAGACTTTTCATAAAAGGCCAGATAGTAAATATCTTGGGCTTTGCAGGGCATATTAAGGTCTCTGTCTTAACTGCTCAGCTAGATGTGTAAATAATATGTAGATAAATATGAATGGCTGTGCTCTAATACCACATTATTTACACACGGACTGGATTTGACCTGAGGGCCATAGTTTGCTGACCCTGCTTCAGAGTGAGCTCTCTGGCCGCTATGCCCTTTCAGCTGTGGTAGGTTGGGAAGAGAACTGCAGAAGGCAAGGTACATACCTGCCTTCCCCTGCCCCGTGTAGTAGCCCGGAAGTTGCTAAGAGCCTGTCGGGAGGCAACAAGCCCCCTTGGGTGGCCTATAGGTCCCAACTTACATGCAGCCTCTGCTCTCCCTACTCGTAGTGAAAACTCTTCAGGCACGGGGCCCCTGACAAGGTGATGTGAAGGCCCAGAGAAGCCACACAGCCAGGCCAGGCTTGAAGGAGCCGTGGTCCGGGCTCATGATGCTGGCTTGACAGTGTTGTCTGTTTCCAGACTTTATTAGCATTGCAGCTGGGACCCAGAGAATCTGGAGGTGCTGTTGCCACTGCTTTCTCAGCCTAGACCGCGAAGGGCAATTACCCTGGTTATCCAGGCCTCCTGCCCTCCCCTTGTTTATTGCTGTGAACACAGGAAATGCACTATTAAGGTACACAGAACACTATCAAGGAATTTGACTGTAATTTAAAAGGCTCTATGGGGAGGACCCCAGTGGCTGATTAATAATGCATTTGTAGAGCAATAAAGACTCCAACAGATCAGTGGAGCTCAGCCTCCAGACTTTATTTATGCAGCTAGAATCCTGTGAGGTTCCTCTCTGGGTAGGTGGGGGTGGGAGTGTCTACATTGGGATTTTCTGACTCAGATGATACTTGTAAAATTGAGAATCACAGATTCTACCACTAGAATGGTAGTCAAGGACATGGCTACCAATCCTTGGGGTTCTAGAGTTGAATCCTGGTGCTACCAAGTGCTACCTCTGGAACCTCAGGGGTGCTGTTTCAACCTCTTTGTGCCTCATTCTTCCCATCTGTAAAATGGGACTAGTGATAGTATCTGTCTCCTAAGTCTTAAGATGATGCATATAAAAGACATAACAAAGTACCTAGTACATACAGAGTGGGTGCTCATTCAGTGTTCGGTGATCTCTTACTATCCCCATCATTCAGATTAGTATTCCCTTCTGAGGAGCTTAGGTGACAGAGGCTGGCTCAGGCTTCTTTTTGCTCCCTTCTCGCATCTGACCCAGCAGTGAGAATGTCACTCACTGGTCCCTTTTTCTCCGTCTCCTCCACAGCCTCTCTCGCCAGGTTGCCCACATCTCTTGTGGGGACGCAGAGTACGTTCTTCGCTCATCTCCTCACATCTACTCTGTCCCACCCTACGCCATCTGCCAAGTGACTCTGTGCATCCAGGACATTCTTCCTAAGATGTACTTTGAACTGTGTTGTTCATCTGCTAAAAACCCACCAAAGTCTACCCATTGTACCTAGGGTGACTCTACTCCCTTTGGGGTCCCGTGGGAACCGCCCCACCTCTCTCTCCAGCCTTGTCTGTTTTTATCAATGGTCCTCTCCCCACCATGGCTCACTGTGCCAGGGCCGCCCAGCCTCCTGCACCCCTAGAGAAAGCAGGCTTCAGCCTGAGGCTTTCCCACATTCTGGTCTCCCTGTCCACACCCTCGTTCCCATGTGTCTCCTGGCAAGTTCATATCATTCTTTGGAGCTTAAATCCAGTTATGCTTTCATAAGGGAAAGTTGTCTTTTATAGCATTTGTTCTAGTTAGTAATTTTGTGTGGCTATTTGTTTAACATCTCTTTTCCTAAATAGACTAAAATCTCTAAGGAAGGCAGGTTATGTTTTTATTTTTCAGTACTTAGCCCACCTGGCACAAAGTAGATGCCCAGGATGGATGGATGGATGAACAAATGGATGAAAAGATGAGTCAATTAGATGGACAGATGGATGGACAGAGAGATGGCTAGAGAAGTTGAAGTCTGCAGGCAGAGTTCAAGAAACATGGTTTTGGGATAATCTGGGTAGGAAATTAAGGAAGAACAACTGAGAGATTTAAGAATAATTCAGGAGGCAAATATGGCAGAACTTGGCAGCCAGTTGACTGTAGAGATGAAGGCTGGGGAGGAATTGAAGGAAATGCCTGGATCGTTTATTAGAGAGACTCAGTGGCGTTGATATAACCAGTAGAAGTGGAGAATTTACTGCATCTGGACAGTGGAGCTGATGACTGTTTGTACCTCAGTGCTGTGAAGGTAAATAAGATAATTTATTATTTTGCAAAAGCTGATGGAAGTGAGAGAAACTTCCTACTTGGTCAACTGAATCAGAGCCCAGTTCTGGTGGAACTTTTAAAACCGGAAGAACGGTTGTGCTCACGTCCCAAAGTGGCCAAGCACTCGAAGACTAAGAACAGAAGGGAGGAAGGGGTGGCCGAAGCTCAGTCAGCCGTGGGGGCCACCATGGGCCACGAAGACCGGCAGGCATCTGGTCATGCAGGCTGTTGTAGGCCATGAAAGGTAATTTGGAATTTCTTTTTTTTTTTTTTTTTTTAGTGGGGTCCAATGGCCTCACAAAAATGCATGCCTGATTTCTCCAACACGGGTCACCTGATTTCTCAGGCGTCGTATAGGACCATGGCCACCCCCATTCACATATGTATCATCTGTGCCGTTTTCCAGGCTCAAGGGTGGAGTGGAGTAGTCACACCACAGTGGACTATGTGGCACCCAGAGCCTAACCTACTTACAATCTGTCCCTTTACAGAAAAAAGTTTGCCAAGCCCCGTTCTGGGACAAAAGCTCCTGGACTTACTATGTCCAGTGTAGATTCCAAGACTTGAGAAATTCTCCATTGCCTTCAAAACTGATGAATGGGAATAAATTACAGATACAATAAGGAATGTCTAAAACTGCTTTCAGTGGGGTTTCAGTTGACTTTCAGGGATGGGCTGGCTGGATGGAAAGGTGGGAGGAAAACATCCTCCGATTTCACATCATTATAAAAACCTGCCAGCCTAGTTCCTAGATGCACCTACACTCCCTGGAGAGAACCTGCGTGAAGGTGGGGTGCCTGACCTATAACAGGTGCTCAAAAAATGTTTACTGAATGGCTGGTGAATCAGCAGTGACCTTCAGAGGGGCTTGGAGCTGGCCTCCCACCTGGAGTGTTAGAACACAGACTTGGAAATCGGGACAGAGCCTCTCCAGCTCATGGCTGCCTTTCATTGGACCTATCAGCTAACTTGTTCGGAACAGGCTAAACACTCACTGTCACCTGAGTGACCCCAGAGGAGCCCCCCCAAATTTTGCCAACACACGGCACATAGCATCGACACTGCTGTGGTCTCACAGGAAGTGAAACTGGGCCCAAGTGAATATTGGATCATCATTTTTAAATGCTGGTAAGAAATGCTGATGATTACCGTCTCCGGCTTCTAATTACACCTCTGCGTCTCTCAGGAAGGAAGAGACCTTTTTGCCATAGGCGCACTTCACAGCTAATGTGAAACCCAGCACAGGCTCTGTTTAATTACATGTGCACTTCCTGAAGCCATGACAAAGGTCCTGAAAAACTAATCTGCCTGTCAGGACAAAGGGCATTGATCTTGAACCTTAAACTCCACTGACATCTTCAGCCAAGACACATCCCTGTGCATGACCAGGGGGAGGGGAGGCAGGAACTGCTATAAGGCACACCAACTGGTGTGGGTGAGAACATTGCATCTGGGGGAAGAAACGAATATTTTCTCTACTACATTTGAGCTTCTTTCTCAACTGAGAATGGTGGGGAGAACTACTGAAAGACAGATCTGAGTATGGAGCCCATCTAAGTAATAATAATAATAGGTGATTATTTATTGAGTACATTATTTCCACCGATGGACATTACACTTTGAGAGGGAGCAAGCTTTATTACCAAACAACATCTTTACACATGCTTGGGTATATAATCTTTTAAATGCCAGAGTTGCATTCACTGGCATGTGGTTCCTCATCCTTTTTTTTTTTTTTTAAGTTTATTTATTTTGAGACAGAGTAAGCGCACGCGTGTGCATGCTCACAAGCAAGAGGGGGAGGGGCAGAGAGAAAATCCCCAGCAGGCTCCAAGCTGTCAGCACAGAGCCTAAGACGAGGCTCTGTCGTGTGATCCGTGAGATTGTGACCTGAGCCGAAATCGAGTCAGATATTCAACCCTCTGAGCCACCCAAGTGCCCCAGGGGGCTCTTCATTTTATGTTCTGTGTTGAACAGTAGCTTAACTCCTACTGAGTCTAAAATCAGGTCTCTTCCCAGAGTTTCAGAATCCTAAACTCAATTGCTAGGTAAATATTATGGCTTGCACTGTTTCCCCAAAAAGATGTTGTGGTCCAAACCCCCGGTATCTGTGAATGTGACCTTATTAGGAAGTGTATGGTCTTTGCAGATGATGAAGTTCAGTTGAGGTCATTAGGGTGAGCTCCCATTCTAACATGACTGGTGTCCCTATAAAAAGCAAATTTAGGGTGCCTGGGTGTCTCAGTCAGTTAACCATCCGACTTTGGCTCAGGTCATGATTTTACGGTTCATGGGTTCGAGCCGCGCATCAGGCTCTGTGCTGACAGCTCGGAGCCTGGAGCCTGTTTCAGATTCTGTGTCACCCTCTCTCTCTGCTCCTCCCCTGCTCATGCTTTTTCTGTCTCTCTCTCTCTCTCTCTCTCTCTCTCTCTCTCTCTCTCTGTCTCAAAGGTAGATAAATGTTAAAAAAAATTTTTTTTAAAGGCAGATTTGGGCACAGAGATAGACACATACAGGGAGCTTGTCATGGAACGTGAAATGGAGTCGGGAGTGAGGCGTCCATAAGCCAAGGAACAGCAGGAATAGCCAGGACACCATGGGAAGCTGAGAGGGGTGAAGGAATAGACTCTTTCTTACAGCCCTCAGAGGGAATCAACCTCCCTGACACTTTGATCTTGACTTCTAACCTCCAGAACTATGAGACAATACATTTCTAGTGTTGAAGCCACTCCATTGTTGGAGCAGCTCCAGGAAACTAACACAACAGACGTCACCACTGAGAGATGTCCCACTAGCGTCCCACACCCACATCGACTTTGCAACCATCCGCCCCCCCACCAAATCCAGCCGCGTTTTTGTCTTCTCTGTTTCAGCTGGTCACTCCAGTCTGTCGTTCTAATGAACAGTCCTGGTATCTCCTTTGCTTCTTGATAGCCATTTAGGCTAGTAAATGAAAACAAGGCGTGTGGGCCCTGCACACTGATTCGGCTCATCTTCTCAGGGCCACAGCTGGCATACGGGCAAGCTGGGGCTAGAGGTTTAAACTTGGTGAATTCGTTGCTAATGATTAAAGATTGGAGATCCTCATTTCAGCTTCCAGATTTCTGGCTTCTCTTGGAATTGAAGGGAAAATGTGGCAACCCCAAGCTGGCAGAGCCTCGTGTAGCAACGTTTGTCTGACGTTGAGAGAAGCAGCCTCCTTTTGATGGGATGCGGGTCCTCTCCTTCCTCCATCAGGTCTCTCGCTGAGGCCCGCCTCACTCGTCAGGTTACCTCCTGGCCCCTGTGATCTTGGTGTTTCCAACCCCTGATTACTGCAGTTGAAAAGTTGACAGGGAACCAATTCCAGCTCAGTGGTAAGTGGAGACAAGCTTCCAGAATTTCCAGGATGAAGAGAAATGAAATCACCCTATCAACCAACGTGCCCACCATTTTCTTCTCAGAAGCTCACCCCTCCCTTCGTGACTTTCCCCTCAGTCCCCCCATCAGTATAGCCTCTCATAAAATGATGGAGAATGGTGCACGTGGTTAAAAATACGGGGATGGTGGCTCTAGGAACTAGGTTTGGACAGAAACTTACTTGGAGGACGCTCAAGGTGCAGTTTTACCAACACATTGGATTTTCCTTTTTTTTTTAAATTTATTTATTTTGAGAGAGAGGAGGGAGGGAGGGATAGGGACAGAGAGAGAGAATGCCAAGCAGGCTCCACACTCGGCACATAGCCCGACACTGGGCTCAAACACAGGAACAGTGAAATCATGACCTGAGCTGAAACCAAGAGTCAGACACTCGCCACTGAGCCACCCGGGTGCCCTGCCACATTGGATTTTCTGTAAACACATGGATGCACTAGGCAAACATGTTTTGAGCCTGAAAGCCCTACGATCAAGACAAATGCATAAAGGAACCCCGAAGAAAGCATTTGCCATAATTCCCCACTCAGGATCCCAAATGCACAATTTCTACCATGATTCAGTCCATCTTTGGGGACCAGAGAACAAGTGAGGCATCATGCCTGTTGTGTGTGTGAAGAGTATTGACAGGCAATGGGATGGGGTCCTCAGAATTTAGAGCCCATTACTACCACTTTCTAGCATGTCAGAGGCCTCTTAGAGCCCCCATTTGTAAATGAGGCTACTGGTACCTCCCTTTGCAGGGTCGATGGGAGTACTGGGGGAAAAAAAAGTCTACTTAGCACATGGTAGGTCCTCAAAAAGAAAAAAAAAAAAAACGAGTCCAGTTATAGTGGGGATTTGCCTTTGCAAACTCCAGGCTGCTTTCAACACACTCAGTAGTATATGTGACTTGAATAGCGTTGTCAGATTTGTCTGGGATAAGGGAGTTTTTTTCTGGAATCCAGAACTACGTTTAGTTAGGTGTCAGGAATCTCCATTCCCAAATTGAATTGGAATGAGCTATTTTCCACACTCAAACAAGGGAAGGAGGAAAATGGAGCAAGATGACTCTCCTTTTTTTTTTCCCCCCAGGGAGTTTCCCCATTTCCCATAATGAAAGATCATTAAAATAACCAGAAGACAAATGGTACCAAATTAATAAAAATGTAGATCAAATGATCCTCTGTTACCTATTTTTGCTCAATTGCAGTTCAGAAATGCATTGATTAAACTGCCAGCAAACCATTATGGTCATATTCATTATGGTAGCATAATCTGTTTTATTATGATAGGATAATAACTAACACAGCCTTGCAGACAGACGTTTCTCTGTGGGCTAAGTAATCATTTACTGGGGATCTGCACCAAAGAACACTCAGTTCGTTTTGCTCGCGGTAGAATTGAGCCTTGGAGTTGGGGAAGAGGGAAAAGCAGTTTATTTTCTTTGCATTTATTGCAGGACTTCGCCTGCTTGACTCCCAAGTGGAGGGCACTCTGTTGGCTGCTGTGAAATCTATAATGATCCAGGAGAGATTTTAGAAATGTCAAAAAAGTAGTCAATGAGCTGAGTTTACTAATTTTTTTTGTTTTTGTCTACTCCATACGCAAGAGCTGAGTTGATTGATTTCTCGTGTGCTTATTTATTCATTAAGCTTATTTATTCATTGGGCATTTATTTATCATGCATTAGGCAAATAGGTGATAGGGCCTGGCAGTGTGCCAAGCCCCAGCCATGGAGAGATCAGTATCACGAGACCCCGAGTTGCTCACAGTCTAGCAGGAGAGGCAAGGGCATAACTAAACCGTTATCAACATGCACAGAGAGAGGTGTGTGCACAGATTTGTAAAAGCCAATGTGGGGCGTGATTTTGCCAGTGGTGCAACTGGCCTCAGGAGCGCAGCACCTGGGATGGGGAGTGGCCAGAAGGATGCAGGAGACCTGCCGTTTGCATTTGAATCCAGACTCTGTCACTTAAGAGGCAGATCACTTTCTTTCTTTCATCCCAAGGACCTCCTTTACAAGATGGGGGTGATCACGGGACTCCCCTCCACTGTTGAGACAGATTCCGTTATGAGGATATACTGCTTGTCCTGTGTATGGTTTTGAGTCCTTCAGCAGGGAGAAGCCACTGTCATCAACCTCCTTGTTTGACCCATGATGAAGCTGTGATTTAAGAGAGGTACCTTGCTTGAGGTCTACTCCCAAGTACATGCTCTTAACCAGCATGATGGTGGCATTTTCACACATGGACGTTCAATGCAAGGGTCCAATGCATGGACGAAATACCTTGAGGGGCCACGAGGACGCAAAAGCCTGGAGCAGGCAGGTGTGGACCATGGCTGACTGAATAACAACGGGTCCTGTCGAGAGACCCAAACCATCATGCCATGTGAATGACAGGCACAGGCTGGCTCTTGTTTTTAAAAGTAAGAAATCTGAGTTTTTGTATGAAATCTTTTGGTTTAACTGACAACTGTATTTAAAACAAATAAGCAAAACAGAAAGCAAGCCCAACAAAACCTGTCTGGAGGCTAGGCAGGCCCAGGAGCTGGCAGCCCGCAGACTCCACTTTGAAGCCAGCGTCTCAGCAGGCCGCTTGGTGTGCTGAACGCCTTCTGCCCCGCACCTTCCCACATAGATTTCTGCTTGAAGGACTCTTGCCTGTTTGTGCGGTCAGAAGTCTCTGGCACAGGCTGACGGCAGGGAGCCAGGCTGCTTTTCCAGGCCCCCTCTCTGCTGTGCTCAGTTCTGGCACCCCTTGCTCGCTGCTTTCAAGCAGGATGGTCAGGGCCCACCCTGTAATGAAGCTTGTCTTCTGGTGCTGCCCCCCACGCTCACAGTGATTTGAAGCTGGGGAAGAGCTTGCCCCGAGGTTTCCTTGAAGCAGGCAGGGATGCAGTCTCCCATGAGTTGTTTCTGTTCTCAGTGGGAGAGAGGAGTTGGAACATTCTGGTGCCTCAGTAATCCACCCCATTCGATGTCAGCCTGCGTATATAAAATGGCCAGTCTGCTTGTGCCAGGGAAGGAGGGAGGAGTGCCCCTCTGCAGGGGCGATGAGTACTGGACAGGAGACAAGACAGGTACAGGAATCCTGATTGCATATGGCAGATGGTAGTATGGTTGAGGCATTAACAAAACGCTGCAAAACACAAATGAGGAAGAATTTTGCCCAGAGGAGGCAATCAGTGAAAGTGTCATAGTCCTTGAGCTAAATTGCTAGGTGTGGATATAATTTCACCAAGCTGAGAGGGAAGAGGAAGGTCATTCCAGACGGAGAGCACGCTGTCACCATCACCAATGCCACCCCCATCCAACATCATCAACCACCACTATCACCATCACCACCATACAACTCTCATTATCTCCATCACCACCATGTGACTGTCATCACCTCCATTACTATCGTTGTCACCACCACATCCACCTTCGCCATCACCACCACCAACCACTGGTATCGTCACCATCACTACTCCATCGTCTCCATTGCCATTACCATCATCTCCACCCTTATCATCACTGCCTCTATCCCCACCTCCACCACTGTCATTGCCACCATCAACTCCACCATCACCATGGTCGTCATCAGTGAATCCTTAGCCAACATCACGATAAAGACCTTTGTTCTATATAATTTGTCCCTCACAACACTTTAACATGGATACTAAATGGAATTTCATTTAGAGGTGAGAAACTCAAGGCTTAGAGAAATGCAGGGATTTACCAAGGTCACACTGATTATTAGTGTGGCCCCAGATTCAGAGCCAGCTGCCTGACTCCGGAGCCTGCACTCAGTCACTGCCCTTCCCTGCCTCCATATACCGGTGCCGTAGGGGACAAAGGCTTCAGTACATGTGAATGCTTAAGGCACTGCTGGCATGTAGTAAATGCTCAGTAAATGTTAGGTGTTACAGATTCTTTCAGAAGAATGTAGTGGCTGTTGCCTAATCAAAGAGTTTCTGTACTCAAATACATTTAGGAAATACAGGATTAAACAAAGTGAAACAGGTTTTTATTTGGCTGCAGAAATTGTCAGAGCCTTTTAAGCATAAACCCACAGTGGGAATCTCTAAGAAGCAGTGCAGGAATCTTTTCCCTTTGAGCATGTTCAAGGCTCTGGTCCCTTGAGAGAAACAGGTCATGAGATAAATAGTCAAGAGCTTCAAATTTTGGGGTTAAGTTACATCAGGGTTTCTTAATAGTGGCACTGTTGACATTTTGGATTGAATCATTTTTCATTGTCAAGTGGTACCCTGTGCACTTTGAATGTACTTGAACCCCAACCCAGTGGATGCCACTAGTACCCCTGCCCCAGTTATGAGAGTCCAAAAGGTCTCCAGACGTTGATCCCTGTCCTCTGGGACACAAAATCATTACCAGTTGAGGGCCCCTGGGTTAGCTTATTTTGAGCTAAAATAGAAAAGATAACAGGATAGACTCTTCTATTTAAGGGTCTGCAGGATGAAGAAAAGGCCACTACTGAGCTGAGGAAAGTAGTAAAAAGAGCTTGGGTGACCTAGAAGAGGCAGTACTTGGGCTGCCAAAGGAACAGGGGGTCCCTGGAAGGGGAGGTGTGCCCCCAGAGGTGCCAAAGCTTTGGAGAAGAAAGACATCTGGAGAAAACTAGCCCCTGGTTTTTCCACTGGCTTCCCTTGAACAAGCATCTCCAAATGACTAACAGGCAGCGGCCAGACTCCAGGGGCCAGCACACAAGACTCCCCCTGGTCATGGGGGGAGGCTAGAGAAGCCAATGGCAGGAAATGTGAAGGTAGGAAAATCTGACTTGGTCTAGAGAAGGAAGGAGGGCATGGTGGAGAGGGAACATTTCAAGGGGGGAGTGAGTTGATGAAGATCCAGGAGATGAGGAAGCAGAGGAGGGATCGAGACCATGATCCCAGGACCAGCTGAAGGACCGTGGACGCTTTCCTCTCACTGATGTGTGTCATTTGGGTCAGGGTGTTACTTTCCTGGGGTTGCCATAACAGATGACCACAAGCTTGGTGGCTTTAAACACCATGAATTCACTCTCTCTTTCTAGAGAATAAGCACTGTAGAGGTCAGAGTCTGAAACCAGGTTGGTGGTTCCTTCTGGGGTGTCTGAAGGAGAATCCATGGCTCTCTCCTACCTTCTGGTCGTTGCCGGCAATCCTTGGCCTACAGATGCACAGTTCCAATCTTAGCCTCCCTTGTCACTTGGCCTTCTTCCCCACGTGTCTTCAAGTGGAGATCTTATGAGGACAGCAGTCACTGGATTTAGGGCCCACCTTAATACAGTATGAGCTCATCTTAATTTACCTAATTACATTTGCAGAGACCCCATTCCCAAACAAGGTCACATTCTGAGATTCCAAGTGGATGTGAATTTTGGGGAGATCCTGTGTGACCCATACACCCACATACAGATGATATTTTCTTTAGGGACAAGGTGGGAGGGGCAGAGAGAGAGAGAGGATCCCAAACAGGCTCCATGTTCAGTCTCACAACCCTGAGATCACTGCCTGAGCTGAAACCAAGAATCAGACACTCATAACTGAGCCACCCAGGTGCCCCCATACAGATTTTTTTAATGTAAATTAGTAACCATTTTAACAATTGGAATATTGAACATAAGAATCATTATTTCTGGAATCTTGTGGAAAACCAGAAGATTTACCAACACTGGACTGCATCCCCCATGGCAAGAAGCCCTTAAGAGACCCAGCCCTTAAGAGGTGATCTCTCCTGTCTAGCAGGGTGAGTGGGCTCTTTCTGATTTGCTACTGCCTCTGCCCAGCGTGTTTCTCTTGTGGACTTTGTGTGGCAGCCCTTGTTTGGGCTGAAGTTTGAGATACCCACCACAAGCCCTTCCTCCCTGGGGCCTAGCTCAGTCCTGGGAGCACAGGCCACCATTCTGTAAGTTCATGATGGTCTGATGCAGATCGGAGAGGCCACTCCCTCCCTGATGTGTTCTGACCTTAGGTTTAACCACTGTTGTATTCAACCATCCAGGTCAAAGCACGCAGCTGGGCTCACAGAAGTAGGCCTCCCAAGTTGGCCCTCCTGTGGACTCCGTACTAGGACTGGCTGGTCTCCTGGGGTTTCCCTCGCCTGGCTGGAGTTCAGGCCCTTTGCCCCATTGTTTTTTGTGGCAGTTCTGGAATCCCACCCTGTAAGGGCAGGGTGCCAAAGGTGAAAGGACACCACCTTCAAAAATCACAGGGATCTGGCTTTGAAACCTAGCTCCAGCCCTAACTGGTTGTATGGTCTTAGAATGAGGGTACCAGCTACTCAGCCCAAGGATTGTGTGCTTGTGACAAATAATGTGTATGGAGGGCCTCAGACGGCGCCAGGTATGAAATAGCCACTCAGGAATTGCAACCATGTAAAAATGATTACCATTCTATTGTTAGATGACTTCCAGCGAGCAGACGGATGGCACACAGCATTCGCAGGCCAGGGAGGAACAGGGTGGATGGAGAGGGGGGACGGTAAAGTCTCCCCCAATCATAAGCCTCAGTAGGGAGGATGGCCAGGTTCTGAGTCTCCCATTGGCTGCTTGAAACAGGAAGTCTTCTAAGCAGCAGTGACCTGTCCCTTAGTCTCCACGTCCTCTCATGTCCTGTGTTCATTTTGTATGCACCGTCCAATGTTTAGGCGATACCTTATTAAACAAGGTTGCCTGCAGCCCTGGCAAGTCACAATGAAGTCAGGAATTAAGATATAGCTTCCTGCATCGTGTAATTGGATTACAAGGATCATACGAATGCCACGTTGCCTATGAAATGTGCAGGGGATTATTCAGTAATGACTTTCTTCTGTCATCCTTCACTAATCCTACCAATCGGGAATAGTTTTAGATTAGGAGAGAACCCCACTGGTAGTAGCTGTCTTTCTCATTTACAGCTGGGCCTCCCTGGGATTTGGGAAAGGAGGTAGCTGCAGATGATTGACTGGCCAGTGGTGCCAGCTGCCATGGGTAAACCAGTGACTCTGGTCCTTGTTACTCATCTGAATTCCTGCTCCACATACCCAGCAGTCTGTGGACATTTTTACCCTGGGGTCCCACAGGCATCTCAGGGTTCCAGAAAGAACCCACCATCTTTCTGTCCCCAAATTCTCAACATTTTTCCATAAGGAATACCATCCCCAACCTCCGAGTTGCCCAAGCCAGAAACCCAGGGACCTCTATGTTATTGCTACTCCCTTAAATCCATAAGGTGACTCTCAGTTTTAACTTCTCAACACCTCTTGTGTCCGTCACCTCCTCCCCAACCATCCTGTCCTCCCTGTTAGGCCTTTATCATCTCTCAGGGTATTGCAGTCAGTCCCCTACTCTTCCTCCTGCTTCTACTTCTGCCTCTCTTTAACCTCTCCTTTAAAAAAAAAAAAACAACAAAAAACGATTTCTGGAGTAAGTTTTTAAAAATGTCCTTTTCCTATCACTCCCCCGATAAAAATCCTTCCATCACAAAACCAGTAAATACATTGCACTGTTGGGTCTCTTCTTCCTCCCTGGGCTCAAGCAGACATTGTAATTGTACAGACAATTAATCACTGTACATTTCCTACTGAGCAGAACTGGGACTGAGCTTTGCCATGCATTCATTGGCTTTGATATCTCGGAGCTTTCCATCATCTGCCTTCTGCCTACTTGTCTTGTCTCTTTCCCCACCCTTACTGTGCAACTCACGCCCCAGCAGTCCTGAGCTCTGGGTAGTTATGAGGGGCTCCTACCACCATGCCTTTGTCCGTACAGCTCCCTCTGCCTGGGATGCCCTTTATCACACATGTCTTCCTGGAAAACTCACTCCTCTCAAGTGTCGTCTCTCTGAATCTCCAAGATTTGGATATTTTTCTCTAAATCCCCATTGCCCTATGCCTCCATTTCAGCAACTCTCCCTTTGCACTGAAGCCGTTGGTTTGCATGTCTGACCACTGTTTTTGTTTCTTTAATGTTTTTATTTAGTTTTGAGTGACAGAGACAGAGCACGAGCAGGGGAAGGGCAGAGAGGGAGACATAGAATATGAAGCAGGCTCCAGGCTCTGAGCTGTCAGTACAGAGCTCGACATAGGGCTCAAACTCACGGACCGTGAGATCATGACCTGAGCTGAAGTCAGATGGTTAACCAACTGAGCCACCCAGGTGCCCCATTTTTTTTGGCTTGTTTTTTAATGTTTATTTTTGCACATGCGTGCCTGAGAGAGAGAATACATGAACACATGCCGAGAGTAGGGGGTGAGGGGCAGAGAGAGGAACAGAGGATCCAAAGCAGGTTCCATGCTGACAGCAGAGCCCGATGTGGGGCTTGAACCCACGAACTGCGAGATTATGACCTGAGCCAAATTTGGATGCTCATCCGGCTGAGCCACCCAGGGGCCCTGTCCACTGGTATTTTTCGCTCCCACACCAGGGGCAGGGACAGTGAGTGGCCTATGCATCTTAACATCTCCAGCACGTATCTTCGCTTTGCTGTGATCAGTACCTCTGTATCAAATAAGTGATTGACTAAACAGCATCCAATTTTTACTGGACACTTATGTAGTACCCAACATGGAGGCACTCTGCATGAATCTTCCTGCTCCTTCTTAACGTCGCTATAAGGTAGGCACAGGTTTTTCTACTTTCTATTTGAGGGAGCTGAGGCTCAGAGAGATGAAGTCATTTATCTGTTCAGGGCCACACGGCCGAGGACCCAGGTCTGTCTCAACTGGTGTTCTCCCAGGGCAATGTTTGGAGACGTTTTGGGTTGTCACCACTGAGTGGGGGGTACTCCTGACATGGGAGCACAGATGAGGTGGAATTCACTTACTCTGCTGGACATCATGCAACACCCAGGGCAGCCCCCTACTCCCAACAGAAGGTGATCCAGCAGCAACGTCGATAGTGGCAAGGGTAAGAAACCCTGCCCTAAGCCTTTTGCTCATAATCATGGCTTTGAACGCCTCCCTCGAGGATGTGTAACTTAAAACTCTCAGTGTTTTTATTGATTTTGATTGCTGCGGCTCACAAACTGCAAAAATACAGGCATGAGGTGCTGCTCTTACTTGGGTTACATCAAGACTGGGCGAGCCAGTGGAGACAAACATCCAGGTGTGCCTTTTCCTAAATCTTGGGGGTTCATCAGTTAAGACATTAGACTGTGACGGCCCCCAAAGACGATAGGTCTCAATACAAGCCCTCTGTCCCTGAGCTGTCACCTCCAAACCCACCGCCTGATGCAGATTTCCAGCAGCTGAAATAAATACATGCAGATTTGGGGGGGAGAGGGTGGGGTGAAGATGCTCACAGGAGCAAGGTAAATAAGTAATTTAGATCAATCCAAAGAGCCTGTGACCCGAATCTGCTTAAGCCACGTAAAATTGGCAGAGGGTTAACAGCACCCTATCCATTTTCATCACCAAAGTTGAACTTTAGTCCTAGTATGCAACTTACCCATGATTCTATGTTATTTATTATTCATGGGGCATTGTAAGTTACCATAGTCTCTGAGTAATCTTCTTAAGCCTGCCAAAAGAACCGGTGTTAATTGCTTACACTGGAACATATTTGCTGTTGGAAATGTCACACCATAATTATATCCCATTTCACTGTCTGACAAGTAATAGACTAAAAGAAAATTGGGTTTCTTTCTTTTTTTTTTTTTTTCTCCTTCTCCTCCTCCTCCTTGTGATGTGTAAAACCATTCCCACAACCCTTCAGGCAGCAAGCAGGTGGCAAGTTCCTGGACTTGTCAAAAAAGTTAGAAAAGTTTCTGGGCGGGGTGATGATAATACAAATGAGTATTTGTGGACAGACATGCACACAGAGCCCGTGTCCAGAAAGGCCTGTGTGTGATTTAATGTTCTGCTTAAACTCATGAGAAAGAATGAAATATGGCCCTTTGTAGCAACGTGGATGGAACTGGAGAGTGTGATGCTAAGTGAAATAAGCCATACAGAGAAAGACAGATACCATATGTTTTCACTCTTAGGTGGATCCTGAGAAGCTTAACAGAAACCCATGGGGGAGGGGAAGGAAAAAAAAAAGAAAAAAAAGAGGTTAGAGTGGGAGAGAGCCAAAGCATAAGAGACTCTTAAAAACTGAGAACAAACTGAGGGTTGATGGGGGTGGGAAGGAGGGAAGGGTAGGTGATGGGTATTGAAGAGGTCATCTTTTGGGATGAGCACTGGGTGTTGTATGGAAACCAATTTGACAATAACTTTCATATATTAAAAAAAAATGTAACAAAAAATGTTCTGCTTAAACTTTTAATAATTTTTGAACAAGCTGCCCCACGTTTTCTCTAGCACTGGGCCATGCAAATTATGGGGGCAGTCTTACAAAAGGGGAAGGACCAGGGAAGTGACAGAGCCCACCAGGGTATGGCTGAAGACCAGACAAGAGTTGGTGTAAAATGAAATGGTGAGAACGTCAAGGACACAGACCGGTTATAAATTAGAAAAATGCGTATACGTGTGTGTTCGTGTTATAAGAATCGGTGCCTTGTGAGGTCATGCGGGGCAGACTGTCTGATCAGACGGCCCTTTCTGGAAGGCTAGTGACCACGTTTGGTAGGCTGAGCTGCTCTTAAACCGGGAGTTGGTCGCCTGTGGCACACAGACTAAATCCAGCCCGGTCTGGTTTTGTAAGTCAGGTTTAATTGGAATGCAGCCACGTGCATCTCTGCAGGGGTTGTCTGTGGCTGTTCTCCCAGACGATGGCAAGGCAGAGTAGTAGTCACGACAGAAAACAGTATGGCCGCAAAGCCCTAACTGTTTACCATCTGGCCCCTTACAGAAAAAGTTTGCTGACTCCTTCCTGTCTTCACCTAGGGGGTGCCTCTCTGTAAGAGGGGCCAGGAAGTGGGGTCCCAGGCAGGCAGCCTCTTCCCCACCTGTAACTATACACAAGAGGGGAGAATGGATTTTGACGGATCACAGGCTGTGTGTGCTACACCCATTTTATAGATTTGGAGGCTGAGGAGGCTTCAGGAGATGAAACCTCTTGCTCACAGCCACAGAGCAAGTAAGTGACTCAGCCAGCCCACAGAGAGAGGCCTGCCTGACTTGAAAGTACAATGTACTTGCTGGTTGGGTTTTTTGTTTTTTTTTTTTCTCTTGAGCTGATACAGACAGACACCTGTCATTTCCCCATTTCCCCCAGCATCCTTTTCCTCTCTTCAAAAAATAAATATGTACATTCTCCCTTTTGTCAATCTTATTCCAGGATCTGACATCATGGTTTTTTGAGTGAGATAGAATATTAGGCGAAGTCAACTTGTGTCAAAAAAAAAAGATACTATAAATTTATTCTCTAAAGCCCGAGTCAGTTTACACTATGTGCTATGCATGCCCTGGGCTAGGTGCTTGGGATCTAAGATTGAATAAATTGTCCAGGTATAATAAATAAGAAAATTAGTTAATTGGTGACATAAAGTATGTGTTTTCTACACTGCATCAGCTCACAAGCAGTACAGTCACTCAGTGGTGGGGTTGAGTAGGAGTTGCCACACAGTACAACCCTTGGTCCAGGGCACTCTGCTCAGACTGAGGAGGGAAGCGAGCTAAGTCAAAAGTGGATCCTGTCCTCCAGGGGAGATGAGACTTGCACGTGCGAGCTCTGTGTGGAAGGCAGTGCCGCTAAAGGGATTTGTTCACCCATTTGCTCACTCAAGAAAGCTACAGTGTTGAGGCCAGTAACTATGCGATCGTGCCTTTGCCAACCTCCATGCCTTGCTTCTCCTCCTGCCAACTGGCTGATAACAGGATGTGAGCAAAGCTGAGAACATCTAGAATGGCTGACAGCTACGAGATGGTTCCTTTCAGCCACACCCTCTAAGTAGGGCACATGGGCTCATCCTCCCACGTATTTTATTTCCATTTTTCATTTAGGGAAACTAGAACCTCACAGAGGTTCTTCTAACTTCTTCAGATCGTGCAGCGAGCAGGTACTGGCCCTAGACCTTTCTGCCTTCACAGCCCAGAAGTACAGTCACTGTATTAGGGCAACATTAGCTAATTGACCAAACGGGCAGAGTAATGTATAATGCGTCAGACAGGAAGGAGGTTTACTGGCCCCCCTCCAAGTAGTGATTGACGGACCCAGGCCCCTTGCATCTTGTGGCTCCACCTTCTCCAGCACATGGCACCCAAGGCGGCCATGCTCTTGGGCACCCAGGGGAGGAAGAAAAAGCACGGAGGGGGTGAGGGGGAAATATCCACGGGTTAAGCCTAGAACTTAGCCTTATACTTAGCTTTTTCAGCTAAAGCAGAGCCATTTGACAAGATGTAACTGCAGAGGATGCTGGGAAGCAGGTGCCAGTGGATGCCAGGGGAAAACCAGCAGTGGGTTTGATGGAGAGCCTCCACCACTCTGCTTGTTCTACTGCTCTGGTCTTGATTCCCTCACTTTCCAGCTATTTCTAGGCGAGCCAGAGGCCGCTGGCCCTTTTGAAGGACATGTGACCACATACGTGACCACATGGCTCTTTTCTGATAAAAGGGTCACCTTCCACGATGCAGGGAACACATCTCCAAGAAGCATTCCTCTGTTAATGTGGCTGTGTATCTGACAGGGATATGGGGCACGGGGGAAGGCAAGGTTAGTAATTTAGTTGTCATTGGCTGACAGGTTAGTCTTAGAATATGTTCCCCGCAATTCAAGGCTTGCAAGAGAGAGGCACTTAACAAATGTCAGCTTCCCGCGCCCCCCCATAGCTGCCTCACACTGACCCTGACACATTCCGAGAGTGTCTCAGCACGATTCCATTGGTGCCTCTCCCCCACCCCCCCCCCCTTGGTATTCTTGCCTCTCCTGCCTGGTGAGGTTTCCCCGGGTGTGGCTGCAAATAGTGGCCATCACAATCACCAGAGGAGCTCTGGGAGCTGCATTTTTTCCTAATTCATTTATTTTGAGAGAAACAAAGAGCAAGTAGGGGAGGGGCAGAGAGCAAGAATCCCAAGCAGGCTCCACGCTGTCAGCACAGAGCCCCACACGGGGCTTGAACTCACGGAACTGTGAGATCCTGACCTGAGCTGAAACCAAGAGTCAGACGCTTAACCGACTGAGCCACTTAGGCGCCCCCTAGGGACCTGCGTGTTTAATGGTACCTTCTTGAGAATCCCTGGCTCCAAGCAGTTCCTCCGCTCCGGAACTTGACATTGGGAATCAGAGGAACCCCGTGGTGGGGGTGGGGCTGCCCTGCGCACCCTGGGATGTGAGGCAGCATCCCTGGCCTCTGTCCCCTGCATATGAGTAGCACCTTCTCACCCAGTCGTGATAACCGAGAACGTCTTCAGACGTTGCTAAATGCTCCCTGGAGGCCCAAATTGCCTCTGGGTTCATTAGAGCGTTACTCACTATGTTTCTGTGTCATAAACTGAATGTTCCTCAGGGACCCATGTTCCCTTCTCTGTCATCCACTCCTACGCTTCTGGGCGAGGTCCTGTGACCGGGTCTCCCTATTACTGGGAGTGATGGTTCACTTCCTGGCTGAGGCAGTTACGCGTGGGTATGAATTCTTCACACGGGTCCCCTTCTCCTCTGTGTGCTTGGTGTCAGAGGACTTGGGGGGAGTGAAGTAGAAACAGCTTGGGTCCTCAAGTGACCTCTCAGAGGACAGCAGCTCAGCAGGGAGAAATGAACCCTCGTTGGCACCAGCCAGCAATGTGATGAGGAGATGTTAGGGCTGCAGAGCCTTGCATGGCCCTGGGTCACACAGGTCCCGGTGCTGAGGCTTCCCGTGAGAAGCAGTCACCTTCCCTTCCCTTCTTCATCTGTCATCTGATACAGGCTCGTGATGCGTTTAAGGCAGAACAGGGTAGGAGCTCTGAAATCACATGAGCCGCGGTTCACAGCCCAGCTTGGCCACCAGCTGTATGATCTCGATCATCTTGCCTGACCTCTGTCAGTCTCCTCTGTAAGATGAGGTTGGTGATGGCTCCTGCCTCCCCGTGTTTTATGAGAATGGAATGAAAAACACTGCAACAGAACCAACAGAAAAAACCCAGAGACACACTTGACTCAGTGCCTGGCATGTCGTAAGCGCTCGACCAAACGTTAGCCTTTATGAATGTTAGGTTTCTGCCAGGCTTAGTACACACATTGTTTCTCGGGTCCGCATCTTTAGCAAAGTCCCATTTCTTTCCAATCGATGGGTTCCCATAGCTTTATTGACCAAAGGACTAGTTTCTGTTGATATTGAAAAGGAATGACAGCAAGTGGACAAGGACAGGGACCTCCAGACCACTCTGTCAGAGGAATGTGGATTGGAGGTGATGGTTGCCGACAGCGTTAGAGTCATGATGGAGTCTAACATGAGGGTATATTGGAAGACACTGCATAAGGAATGTCCATGTTATTCATGAATCCCACGTTTTTTAATGTTTGTTTTTGAGAGCGAGCATGAGCAAGGGAGGAGCAGAGAGAGAGAGGGAGAGAGAGGATCTGAAGTGGGATCTGTTCTGACAGCAGTGAGCCCAACAAGGGCCTCGAACTCACCAACTGTGAGATCATGACCTGAGCAGAAGTCGGACGCTTAACCAGCCGAGCCACCCAGGGGCCCCTCAAGTAGTTCCCATTTAATGCCTGACTGCCTACTGTGTGCCAGGACGCAGGAATAAAAAGGAAAGCCATCTTTGCCCATTTTCTCATGCCTTAAATCTTGAGTCATCCTTTGCTTTTAAGAAATAAAAGGAAATAAACAAGCAGGCACATTTCCTGCCCAGGGTGAGGTTTCACTTGTTCGGAAAGACAAGCAGATGGTCGTGTCTGCCCAGGCACACAGGAGGGCATCGAAAATCAGCAGGGCGCACTGGCCCGAGTCCCCTAAATTCGTCCATGCCCTACTGCCCCTTCTTCTCTCGAGCACAGTGCACCGAGTACGCGTGGGTGACCTGGCCTGGGTGACAGCTTGCTCAATTTTGAGTTACGCTTGTGTTTTTTTGTTTTTTTTGTTTTTTTTCCAAATGGCAGTTTCAACAAATTCTACCCACTGATGCATTATTTAACCAAATGTCATTTCTCTGCCTCTCTCATTTAAGTATCATCTGTTAGGTTTACACATTGGTACACCCATGAAATTAACATTACACGTGTTTCCTTTTGGAGCTGACTGAATTTAATTTAATTTAAATTGTTGTCACTGTCGGTGGCCTTCGAAAGCTGTAATAGTGCGGGTCCCCTCTCCTCAAAGGCTTATCTTAACCCCATCCTGTCTCGAAAGCTCCGACTGCCCTTTGCCCTGGAGCTCTCTTGTCCGATGTCTAGGGCATGTTTAAGATGAGTTTTTTATGCCACTTCATTTATAGGGGTTCTTGTTTAGGAGAGGGTATTCTCAGAAGCCCCCTAACTTAGATGCAGCTTCTGAGCCATGGTTGAGAAATCGAGGTGTCCTTGGTCTTCCAGGCTAATCAAGGAAGGTTCACAGGAACGAGAACTCTAAACCAGCACGTTGGGAGACCTGATTCGTACAGATACCATGGCAGAGGGTGGCTATCCCCACCGTGAAGCTATATATGGTGAAAGGCAAGACACAGCATTCATCCCATTCCATGCTCATTTTAGAGACTCGGTGGGAGAGGAAGTGTGTCCGTCTGGTCCAGTGCTGGCCACCCCAGCAGCAAGTATTTGATAATTATTCCCCAAATAAGTGGTATATCTGTTCTATTAAGTGCTGTTCCCCCCAGGGTGTAGTGCCATCAGACACTCACAATTACTTAACGAATGAATGAATCCGTGTTGTCACATGCCTAGGAGGCTTAACTTTTTTTCTGTGGTGATCGTAGGGTATGCTAGTGCAGGGTCCTAATCAAGAGCACTGTTTAACCATAGGCTGATAGCTCTTAGTCCCTCTCAGGAAGGAGAATGACAAACAGAACAGGTGTCCTCAGTGTAGCAGGAGCAAACCGAAATGAGCTGGGGAGCACGTTTGGCATGGGCTTGGAGGGTGGTATGGGGCGGAGTGATTGTATAATAACAATTTTCATATACTGGAGAGGCTGGTCCACAGCAGAAGTGGTGGTGCTAATCTTCAAAGGCAGAATTAGGACCTACAGAGAAAACCTTCTGGTGGGCATATTTTGAAAGAAAACAGCTATTGATCAACACTGACCACAAGTATGGCTGGCTGCTTCTTAAAGCACTTAGGTTCCCGTCTTTGGAGGCATTCAAGAAAGAACTGAATGGCCCTTCATCGTGTATTCAATATGTTTTTGTCATTCCACTAGAGAAATTTGAAAAATAAGGAAACGTAAAGTAAAAAGACAAACAACTACAAAAAAAAACAGAAGTCCTTCTCCCTGTTTTTTTCATCCTTCATGGTAAGATTTTTTACCTCTTAAGACCTTGATACATGGCCTTCCCTTTGCCTGGAATGACAGCCTCTTTACCTGGCTCCCTCTTCCTCATGTTTAAGATGTTGGCTTCACTGTTGCATCTTCAGAAAAGTATAAAGACCGGGTCGGCCTTTGATCCCCTGGCCCCATCTTCTCCCTCCTTTGCATTAAGCCTTTCCTTCATTGAATTCAACACCTTTTGTAAAATAGGTTTGTCTCTCCTTTCCACCCTCCCCCCTGCCGCCCCCACCCCAGTTAAGTATAAGCTTCTTGAAGATAAATTCAATATGTGTTTTGTTCTTCTATGCATCCCTGGCACCTGGCAGGGTAACTGATCCTAGTAGACATTCATTGAATATTTGTGAAGGTAGAGGAAGGAAGGAAGGAAGGAAGGAAGGAAGGAAGGAAGGAAGGAAGGATGAATGAATGAATGAATATCTGTGTTCATTGACACGAAGAGATGTCAAGGGTATATTGAAACTAGAATGCATACGACAGAGCAGGATGCATATGATTATATGTAGTGTGGGTGCGTAGAAATACTTGGAAAATCTTCACCAACGTGTAAACAGTGGTGATCTCTAGATGCTTTCATGTGTGAGGGGTTTCTCCCTTTATGTTGCTCTGCATGCTTGAATTTTCTAACAGTGAGTATGTATTATCTGTAAAGAAATCAAAGAAACACCCAGACCAGGCAAAGGAATGACTCTAGACAGGGTTAAACACGAGCTCCCTCCTTGAACCCTAGTGAGGTGCAGCTCCCAAGCATGGCCCCACACCCAGGTGTCACTCACCCTTGCAGGGAAATGGATCTGTTGAGATCCCAAGTGCACTTGGGGGGCTCCCTGTTCCCCATTGCCATGAGCTCTCTAGTACATGGTGGTGGGGTTTTTTAATTTTTTAAAATTCTTTTTGTATTTATTTTTGAGAGAGAGAGAGCGTGAGCAGAGGAGGGGCAGAGAGAGAGGAAGACAGAGTCCAAAGCAGGCTCCAGACTCCAAGCTGTCAGCACAGAGCCCAACGTGGGTCTCGAACCCATGAACCATGAGATCATGACCTGAGCCGAAGTCAGATGCTTAACCAACTGAGCCACCCAGGAACCCCATTATACATATGTGTGTGTGTGTATTTGTGTGTGTGTGTGTGTGTGTGTATGTAATTTTTTTTTTTTTGAGACAGAGAGTTATGAGTAGGGAAAGGACAGAGAGAGAGAGACAGAGAATCCCAAGCAGGCTCTACAGTCAGCACAGAGCCCTATGTGGTGGCTCAAACTCTCAAATCATGAGATTATGACCTGAACTGAAATCAAGAATCGGACGCTTCACTGACTGAGCCACTCAGGCATCCCTGATCCGTGTGTTTCACTAGCTATGTCTTCTTTCAACAGAAATGTATTCAGTGTGTCTCAGGTGCTCCTGGCTTTGTCCCCAGGCATCTGGTTAGGCCTTGGAGGGGCAGAAGTAAAGAAGGCATAGTTCCTGCCCTCTAGGAGCAAAGCCTAATGCTGTGCTGGGTTGACATTTGCTTCCCTTACTGTTGAAATGAACTGGCGGGGTGCCCGGGTGGCTCAGTCGGTTGAGCGTCCGACTCTTGGTTTCACCCCAGGTCATGATGTTGCAGTTTGTTAGTTCAAGCCCCACACTGGGCTCTGTGTTGGCAACAGAGAGCCTGCTTGGGATTCTCTCTCTCCCTCTCTCTGAAAATAAATAAACTTTGAAAGAAAGAAAAAAGAAAAGAAAAGGAGAAACCATTAGCTGTGGGTTGGTTGGCCAAGAGGATGACTATGCTTCTGGATCCACCCAGTGCTTGTTTCTCAGAAGGCAAGATGGCAAAGTATTCTGTATTCAGGCTGCCTGTATCCACATCCTGGCCCGTAACTCCCTAGCCGTTTGGCCCCAAGCAGTTGACCCACTCCCTCTGTGCCTCAGTTTCCCCATCTGTAAAATGGGGATGGTGGTGGTGCTTCCCTTGTAAGTTCACTGCAGGGTCTAAACGAAGCGACCCATGAACAAGCTTGGCCGAGTGACCCGTGCACCAACACAAGCCTGTGTGTTTACCCCTGTCCGCACTGTGTGATGTGACAGCATTAACGTGACAAATGGGCAACAATTTGGGGGAATGTCCCATTTTAAAAAGAAGGCACCTGCAGAACATATTTATGGTTTATGGTCAGGAGACAGCGTTAATGGCCCATAATGTGATTACTATGAGGATTTTTATTAGGAAAATTCCAACCAATTCGGCATTAATTAATGTACTGTTACTTGAGAGTGTTACTCTTCCAGTCCTTGGTGAGTTGGAGAAAATAAACCTGTTGTCAAAACCCTTACCCTGAGAAGTAAATAAGAGCTGTTCCCTCTTCCAGTGGCTCCATTTGTAATAAAAATAGATGAGTCTCTGCGTTTTTCCACAGCAGTATTTATTGAGCCCGCGAGTGCCTTTAGCAGAGGAGAGAAGGACAGAGATGAAAATGTCAAGCGACAGGAAGGCTCGCAGGAGAACTTGGGAAATGGTGTAACCTCAGGGTCAAAAAGGTAGGGAGCACAGATGAAGCAGCATTCTCGACACCCCAAACCTCAGACCGCAGCATGTGGGTCTTGGCCCCACTCCCCCTCCTGTCTGCATCAGGCAGCCGTGCACCGAGCACCATCCCATCTGCGAACCACAAAATGGGTCCTGCCTGCAGTGTGCACCCGCACCCCCACCCCACCGCCCCGCCATCCATTACAAGCCTCTTAGGATGGCTCGTCTCTCTCTTGAGCTGCAGTCCCTAAGATGGTGCCCAGGACCCTGTGTGATGATGTCTCTTCATGCCAGTCGCACCACGTGCTTTAGCTGGGCATCAGTGTTGCAGCCACCCTGGCCCTCCTCCCTGTCCTGTCATTTACTGCACTGTCTTTCCTCACGGGCCTTGGCACGTGCTGATCCCTCTATGTGGGGACACTGTCCCCTTCCTGTTTACTTAGTTAACTAACTCCTCACTCTACCTGGAGATCTTAGATCTTCGCCCAACAAATGCATCCCCTGCCCTCCTCGAGTAGTGTACTAAGCAGCTCTGGGCACCTTCAACACAAGAAAGTTATTTTCTCATGCTTCTGGAGGCCAGAAGTCCAAGACTGGGGTGCCAGCTGGTCGGGTTCTGGTGAGAGCCGTGTTCCTGACTTGCAGATGACCAGTTCTTGCCGCATCCTCACATGGTGGACAGAATACAAGCTCTTTGCTGTCTCTTCTCACAAGGGCTCTGATCCCATATGACCAGGGTTCTGCCCTAATGACCCCACTTAATCACCACCCCCCTTCAATGTCCATCTCCGATGCGGTCACCTGAGGGTTAGGGCTTTGACGTACGAATTTGGGTTGGGGACACAATTCAGTTCATATGGCGAGCTGGTGTCTGAGGAAAAGGGAAGGGCAGCCCAGCACGGTGAGGAGCAGAAGCAGGGGTTCGATGACATTCAACTAGGATGCAGCCTCACGGAAAGGGTCACTGGGCGAGCACGGTTGGAAATAAAATTGGAAAGGAGAAGCAAGAACTTGAATGCAGCCCCTCGCGTGTCATGATTTAAGGTGATAGTAATAGGGCCACCATTCGGTTCTCTTCCTGTGGTGGAAACGGTCTGGGGAATATTCAGGTGTTCGTTGCTGGTCTTCTCTTCGGGAGAGTCTTCTGCTCCTGAGCCAAGGCTCTCTGTGGCACAGGCGTCGCTCTGTTACCTGCTCCCGTTAACTGCTCCTGGTTACGGTTGCTGAGTATCAAACCACCCCATGTAGAACACTGCACTTTTTTATTCCAGTGGAGACTGCAGATCAGGAATTTGAGGCGAGCACAGAGAAGAAGACAGGTGACTAGAGGGACAAAATTGCCCCAGGTTCAGAGCCCCTGCTCCGTGGTGTGCACTTCCCTGAGTGATCCCCAAGATTCCTCCCTACAAGGCAGGTGTCAGTATTTGCCCTCGTTTTTGTTTTTTTTCTTTAATTTTTTTTTTAATTTATTTTTTGAGAGAGAGACATAGAGTGTGAGCAGGAGAAGGTCAGAGAGAGAGAGGGAGACACAGAATCTGAAGAGGGCTCCAGGCTCTAAGCTATCAGCACAGAGCCTGATGTGGGGCTTGAACCGGCAAACTGTAAGATCATGACCTGAGCCAAAGTCAGACGCTTAATCGACTGAGCCACCCAGGCACTCCCGCCCTCATTTTACTGATGAGGAGCTAGAGCGTTAGGTGATAGAACTTGCCCAACCTCACAGAGTCACAGTGGGTGAAAAGCTAAGGTTTAAACCCAGATCTCATGGATTTCAGAGCCAAACTTCTTTCCGCTTGGCTATCCCGCCTTGCCAGAGTGACTGTCCATGTTGGCAAGAAGGAAGTAGGCCAATCTGGGCAAGAATCTCCTGCCTCCCCATGGGGTAAGAGGTTCTCAAGCCACAGTCCTACTGATCCCTTTATGGGACGTTGGGAAATGCTGAGGGGACGGGGCAGTGGGTGGGACGATGTTAAATGTCCTTGAGTGCATGAGACAACCCTCCCCAACAGAGAAGTCGTCTCTCCTCAAATGCTGGTAGTTTCTGTTGAGAATCCCTACTTAAGAAGGGGAGAATAGGTGACCTATTCATTGGTACTGAAACCGTCTGAAAGGTTGCTCAAGTACAGTAGGAAGCTGTTAGTTTCCTCGTACAGTTTAGCTTAGGGGTTGTCTTGGTCCTTTGTGCTTTGTGTCTTGGTCCTTACCACAGAGTAAGTGGCTTATAAAGAAGAGAAATTGATTGTTTATACTTCTGGAGGCTGATAAGTCTAAGATAGAGGGTGTCCGTAGATCCGGTGTATGGTGAGGACCTACTTCCTACACAGCTGTCTTCCATTTATGTCCTTGCTTGGCAGACTGGTGAGGGAGCCCCCTGAGATTTCTATTATTTGGGCACAGGCCCCATCGCATGTGTGAGCACTCTGCCCTAATGACTTACCTAATCACCTCCCAAAGGCCCCACCTCCTAATATCATCACCTGGGGCATTAGGTTTTCAACATAGGCATTTGGGAGTTGGGGACACAAATCTTGATACCATAGTAGAGGTTAAAAACCCTCATTTTAGGGGCGTCTGGGTGGCTCGGTCGGTTAAGTGTCCGACTTCAGCCCAGGTCATGATCTCACCGTCCATGAGTTAGAGCCCCGCGTTGGGCTTTGTGCTGACAGCTTGGAGCCTGGAGCCTGCTTCAGATCTGTGTCTCCCTCTCTGTCTCTCTGCCCCTCCCCTGTTCTCACTGTCTATCTGTCTCAAAAATAAATACACATAAAAAAAATTTTTTTAAGCCCTCGTTTTAGTGGCTGACAGAGATTTGAATGCTGGTTTTGCACCTTATGAGCTAGCCAGGTCAAGCATCCAGTCTGAGTCTCAACTTCCTTATCCGTAAAATAGGACTAAGCAGGGTATCTCCCCACACCGTTCTGCTGTAAGAAGTAAATGAAATAATGTCTGTTGAGAAACACTCAGCCTGGGGCCTGGCACACAGCAGTAGCTGTTATCATAATGGCCCTTTCATCCGGATGCCAGGGAAAAGTAACATCAGCAGGATGGACACGAGCTTGCAGGACCGAGAGCAGCATTTTCACAGATGATGTGTAACAGGCAAAGTGACTGGGACCCAGTGAATTGCGGCGAAATGTACCATACGCCATCAATATCTATCCCACCAGTTTCCATTTATTGAGCAGTACATCATTAGAATATCCCTGGGCTCTCGACAATAAAATCAATAAGACGGTTCAGCCATGGGCTGTGGTTTAATAACTCCAGACTTGAATGGAGGGGAAAAAAAAATCAGTGAGCAGGAACATTTCCTGAGTGCTTGGTCGGGGGTGGAGGGAGGCATTTTCTCAGAGTGGGAGGAAAAATAACAGTGAGCTAGGCTTCGGTCTGTGGCGGAGCAGGAGGCCATGGGGATTTGAGGAGGAGTCTGGAGATGTATCTGGGTGTAAAGCTACACCTTGAGACACGTGGTTTTGTAAAGGTGGTTGAAAAGAAAAGAAGGTATCCAGAAGGTGGTTCTCAACCCTGACTGCACATCGGACCCCCTGGGAGCTTTAAAAAATTGCCACCACTGTCACCCACCAAAGTTATTAAATTAGAATTTCTTGGGGCAGAGCCAAAGCATGGATTTAGTTTGTTTTGGTTTGTTTATTAAGATGCTACGGTGATTCTAATGTGCACCCAGGGTTAAAAATCACTAGCCTACTGTGCCTACTTGGGATTTTCTCTCTACCTCTCTCTGTCTCTCCCCCACTCACTCACTCATGCAATCTCTCTCTCAAAATAGACTCAAAAAAAAAAACAAGAATCACTAGACTAGGCTAGTGATTTTTCAAATGTTAGCTTGCACCAGAATCACCTGGAAGGCTTGTCAAATAAAATGCAGAGGTGCTGGGCCCCATGCCCAGAGTTTCAGAGTCAGAAGCTCTGGGTGGACTGAAATTTGCATTTCCAGTAGGTTCTCAGGTATTGCTGATGCTGATGATCAAAGACCACATTTTTAAGACCTTCCGTTCTACAGCAGTGCTTTTCTATGGAGAGCGATGTTGTCCATTCTCCCAGGGGACATTTATCAATGAATGGAGACGTTTGGGGAAGGTTCTACTGGCATCGAGTGGGTACACACCAAAGATGTGACAAAGATGTGCATCCTACAGTGCACAGGACGACCCTCACCTCCCACAACCGAGGATCTGGCCCCAAGTGTCAGTTGTGCCAAGGTTGAGAAACCCCTTTGGGTCCTGCGGAATCCTGAGCAAAGCTGAGAATGCTGAGGTTCTTGCCAGGCAAAGGCTGCACGTGGAACATGGTATTTGAAGTCAGATCCACTTGTACCCTAATCTCTTTTCCACCTCCTGGCTCTGTGACCTTGAGCAAGCTCCTTCTCCTCTCTGATCCCAGGACAATTATCCACGAATGGGGATAATTTCCATGCGCTGCATTTCTATGAGAGGTAGAAGCCTGTAAAAGAACCTCATGAATGTTAAGTGCCCCACAAATTGGAGTGAAAATCGAAAGGATGGTGTTTGTCAGCACAGCCATGGCTCTGTCTCCCTAGCGGGAAGATGGTCCCTCAGAGCCTCCCCTAGAAAAGTCCTGAACAAAACCTGGTTCCCTGAAGCCGGCTGAGAAGGGCAGGAGTGTAGGAAGGACCTGCGAGTCCTTCTGTGAAGTATGGATGGGGCTGCTCGGGCATCAGCCTGTAGCTGGTCTTCACCTCCCCTCATTTGTTTAACAAACTCAGCACGTCCCAGGTGGGGAAGCAGGCCTGTGGAGCCTAATTAATATTCCTGAAGCTTCCTTCACCCCTCAGCCCTCTTCACCATTTTCCCATATCCACATTCCACCTGCCCTATTATTCTCATAATGTTTTCATGGCCAGAGACTCACTCTCATTTTTACTTAAGTCAGTTTTTTTTTCAGAGTAATTTTGCATTACTGCTGTAAGTGGAAATCTTGCTATCGCTTGCCATAGAGAGGCGGGAACCACGCAAGGGCATTCAGTGGCATTCAGCGCTGGCCGGTACTCCCTTCGCTTGCCAAAGATGCCGGTCCGTGTGATCCAGCAATTCCGCTTCTGGGGGTAGACCCAAAAGAACTGAAGGCAGGTCTCAGAGGCCTCTCAACACCCATTTCCACAGCAGCGTTACTCTCAAGCACCAAAAGGTGGAGGCACACCAGCTGTTCACCTGCCCGTGAGTGGATAAACCAGAATGTGGTCTGTCCTTAACAATGGAAGATGACTCAACTTGAGAAGTAAAGGAAATCCTGCCATCCGCTACAGCATGTACGACCTCTCGGCACATTAGGCTAGAAACCAGACACAAAAGAGCACCTATTCTACGATTCCACTTCGGCGAAATCTCCTGGAGCGGTCACATTCATGGAGACAGAGAGCATGGTGGTCGCCTGGGGCTTGGGGGGAAGAGAGCATAGGAGCTGTGGTTTAATGAGGATTCCAGATGTGCAAGATGGAAAGTCCTGGTGCCAGATGATGGTGACAGTTGCACGACAGAATGGATGGGCTTAACACTCCTGAATGGTATGCTTAAGCATGGTTAAGATGGTAAACGTTACGCACATTTGGGCACAGTTTGACCCAAAAGGAAGTTCAGGATGCTTGGAGGGCCTTTAGCGGACTCGAAAGAAGGGAGAGGGGCAGGGTCAAGGATGGCTTTGCCGAGAAAGGTTCATTGCTCCTGAGCCCTGAAGGGTGCTGGCCTGGCCACCTTTACCCTTGGAACGGCGTTCTCCCAGCTCCCCCCTCCCGACTCCATGGTCCCCTTGTGAGACCCTCTCCCCTCCTTCTCCCTAAGTCCAGCTGGTGGTAATTTGATGGCATTGAATTAGCTTCCATGCTGGAGGGCAGCTGGGCATTTTCCTGGTTGCTCAGCAAGGGTCCCCAAGCTGCCAAAAGCCTCAAGGAAAAGTGGAGACCCAGCGCTCGGCCAGTTCACCCGATGAGTGGAGACAGTCAGGCCTGCATCCTCCACTTCGGCCTCCTGGCCCCCAAACCTGGGCGAAGCTGCCAGGCTTAATCCACCGGACAGAAATCATTCATTCACTGAGACCTCCACGCTGGGCTCCACTCTGTGCTGGGCCAGGGCAGAAGGGTGGTGATGGCGTCCTAGGAAAGGTGAAACCTGGCCGTGGCCCGTGGGGAACTGAAAGCTATCAAAAACCGAACTGACATGGTGTCTCTATGCAGCGTTCTGTCATGCGACCATGACAGAGAAGGGAATCCTGCGGTGGGGGATGGCATGGATGGACCTCGAGGGCATCATGCCAAGTGGGATAAGCTGGACAGAGAAAGATAGATACTGCCTGGTATCACTTACGTGTGGAAACTAGGAAGGAAGGGAGGGACGGAGGGAAAAGAAAGGAAAGGAAAAAGCCAAGCTCCTAGAAATTGTAGAAAAGTGGCTGCAGGGTCTGAGGGATGGGGGAAATAGGGAAAGGTGGCTGCAAGTGTGAAAACTCTGAGTTTTAAGATGATTGAGCTCTGCGGGGCTGATGTAAAACATAGTGGCTGTAGTTGATAACGCCGTATTGTGTAATTGAAATTTGCTGAGAGTAGACCTTAAATGTTCACACACACACACACACACACACACACACACACGCACACAGAAGATAATAAATATGTGAGGTGATGGATGTGTTAATTAACTAGATGGATGGGGGACCCATTTACAGTGTATATCAAAGAACTACAATGTACACTTTATGTATTTCAAAATTTTATGTCACTTATACCTCCATAAAGCTGAAGAGAGACAAGAGGAGGGAGGGCAAGAGAGAAAAAGGAAGGGAAGGGGAGGGAAGGAGAAAGGAAAGGAAAGAAAGGAAGGAACGGGACAGGAGGTCAGCTTAGGGAAGCCAACCCCACTTTCAGAGAAGGAAGCTTTCTATGCACTGGTGCTAATTCCGTAAGGGTAGGATCCCAGACTATGGAAATTTCATCTCCCTCATCTGGCAGACTGACACACAGGTTTTGGAGCCCGGCAGGCCTGAGTGTTTGTCTTTGTCCTGGCACTCAACAGAGAAGGTGACTTGTCATCAGTTAGTGCCCCCTTGGCCTCAGAATCCTTCATGGTAAGATGGGGTTATCAAAAATTAAAAAAATTTTTTTTGTAATGTTTATTTTTGAGAGACAGACCAAGCACAAACAGGCAGGCGAGGGGCAGAGAGGGAGAGGGAGACACAGAATCCGAAGCAGGCTCCAGGCTCTGAGTTGTCAGCGAGCCCGACGCGGGCCTCGAACCCACAAACCATAGATCATGACCTGAGTCGAAGTCAGATGCTTACTTAACTCACTGAGCCACCCAGGCGCCCCTTGGTACCTGCTTCCTTAGACCTTGGGAGAATGACACCATGCGTGGATAGTGCTTAGGACATAGTAAGTGCTCAGTCTACCTAGACATATCATTACTGTTTTGTAAGGGTTAGAGGGGTCAAGGAAGGGAAGTGACTCGCCCAGGGTCCCATGGCTGGATCACAGCAGAAGCAGGATTGGGACCCAGACTTGGGGCCTTTGGTGCACTTGCCCTCACACCCCGGCCAGCTTTCTAGGCACACTGAGAGCAAGGACATCTTTCTGGGCACTGGGCATCTCCCAAGTACTGGTCACCAGAATTCCTCATTGAAGTCTCCCAGTGGGGAAAGGCACCCCCACCCAGGTCTGACAAAGAATCTACCACCGTCAGGGGCTGTCCCCCGAGTGATGTGAATCCTGCCCCTGTGCGGTGAGCCTGCTGCCAGTTGGAAGCCGTGTCCCATCCGTAGTCACGAATCACCACACAACTCCGTGGGGTCGGGGACAGATTGCTCATCCGTCTTTATTTTTCGTGTACATGCTTTATCCTATTGTGGTAAGAACACTTAACATGAGATCTATCCTGTCAACACATCTTCAAGTGCCCAGCACTGGTCACTCAAGGTACAGCGTTGTGCAGCTGGACCCTAGAGCCTGTTCATCTCACTGGCCTGAAACTTTGTGCTCATTGCTAGTAATCCCCCCCGCCTCAGCCTCTGGCAGCCACCAGCCCACTCTCTGATTCTCTGCAGTTGACCACTCTCACCACCTCACATGCAGGCAGTCATGCCGTATTTGCCTTTCCACGACGGCTTCTTTCCCCAAGCATCACACCCTCAATGTTCACCCTGATGGGAATGAACAACAGTACGGATGCTCCTCAAAAAATAAAAAAATAGAGCTACGAGGAACCATCCCGTTTGACAGAGGAAGAACCGAGGATCAGAAAGGAACTCTGTCTTCCCAGAGTCTCTACCGGGAAACGACAGAGCTGGCCACCGGTGCTGAAGTGCAGCCCACAGCCTCCCAGGCAGCAGGAAGCTGGTCATGATCCAGCTCGGAACCTCCTGACCCGAGTGCCACGTGCGCACAACCTTGTGTCCGCGTGCTCCCTTCCCGACCCAACCAACCCTCTTATTTGGAACCGAGTCAGAAAGCTGCTTTTCTTGCCGCAGGCCCGAGAGGCCCTCTCAGAGTATAAATAGCATTGAGGGCTTTGTTGGTGAAGCAACTATTCCAATCAAGTGGCTTTTTTGGATTTGGTTTTTGTTTGGTTGGTTTGGGTTTGGGATTTTTTTATTTTAGCAGTGTCCTGGAAGTTGTATTTATTTTTACTATTTTTTAATGGAGATAGAGTGAACGTATAGCATTCGTTCCAGGTGGACACTGTCATTACCTGGTAGTGGGATTCACCGCAAAAGGATCGCGGCCGTAAGTCGTTCCTGTTGGCCGCATTTATTCATCGCGGTGTGAGGCGCACACTGCAGAGGACTCCGGCTGTGGACATTGGCTTGGAAGCTGCCTGTGCACAGCTCTCGGAGCCTGAGAGGCTTCGGGGTTGAGCCTGCAACTGGGCCCATTAGTTAAACCAAGCTGGATGCTGATCCTTGTGGATGAACACCCTAGTAGAGATGATGACGTGAACACTGACGACGCGGACGCTCTTGTCTATTGAGCATTTACCGCACGACAGGCACAGTGCCGGGTACCGGACGTGAACATTCACGGGATGCAGGTGCTGTGATTATCACATGCCCGTTTTACAGACGGGAAAGCTGGGGCTTGGAGAGCTTGTGTAACTTGTTCAAGGTCTGCCTGACCAGAGGCCATGCTCTTCGGCCCCACACCTTGTTTCTTCCTCCCAGGCAGTATTCCTGCAAGGTTGTTACCAGCATCACGATATTTGCCCAACACATCGACCCTTGCGAAAGCCGCTTCATCTTCCCCACCTCCCTGGAGCCTAAGCATCACATAGTCCTCGTCTGACCCATGACCGTGATGAGAAACGCGGAGTTTGGGCAACAGGTCGAGTGCAGCACAGATAGAAACTGGCAGGACTCTCCGTGATTCCCTTTGCTTGGCCTTCACACCTGCATCGCAAAAATAGGTTTGATATTCTTCCCCGAAAACGTGGCTTGTTAACTTTGGTCTGAAGTCAGCTTCTCCGGCTGTCCCTAATCACTCTGATTCTTCCACTTACTTCCTGTCTTGTGCCACAGGAACCTGATTACATTGTGAAATGCATCGGGGGGTTTTTTTGTTGATTTTTTTTTTTTAGGAGCTGGGCAGTATTTGGGTCTTAGTCTGTAGAGACACACACGGCTCCGGCCACATGTCGTTATCTGTCCTGCAGCTGAAAGCCAGCTGACATGCTTCTTCGAGAAGCAGCCTTCCCTCTTTTTGTAATGGCGACAGTTTGATCGAGCGTAGTGGCAACGATAGGGCTCTGGCATCACACACTTGCTTCATCCCCAGCACAGCCACGTCCCAAGTGGGACTTGTCTGAGCTCCAGCTTCCTCAGTCATATAATGGAAGGACAGTGACTCTCCTCATAGGGGTTTGGGTAGAAGTAAGAAAAAAAAAATCACGGATAGAAATTGCTTAACACGTAGCAGCACTCAATAAACAGTTTGGTATTAGAATTATCGATTAGGCCTTACCTTTGTTATGTTTCATGATAAATGTAATCCATTTTACCAAATGCAGATAATGCAGAAAAGTATAAATAAGAGAGGAAAACTGTCATGTCACCATATGAACCTCTGTTAATATTTGGGATCATGTCTTATAAAACGTTAGGGGTTATAGACTAGAACTTCTCTTTTGCTTGATATAGACAACAGTCTGTATCAGTACGTATTAATAACACCTTTTAGGTGATTCCTGTTTTGGACCATTATAAACACTATTGAGGTCAAGGCCCCAGGACCTTTGCACTTGCTACACTGGCTGCCAGCAATCCTCCTCATCCCTGATAATAACATGGCTCACTCCCTCATCTTAATCAGAGTTTGTTCGCATATCCCCACATCAGCCTTCCCCGGCCACCGTGGTTAAATAAACCCCTTCCCTTAACACGCCTTTGTTCTCTTTTTCATAACCTTTATCACTATCTGCAACTGTATTTTCTATTTGCTTTTTTTTTTTTTTTTATTGGCTTTCCATCCTGCTAGACTAAGCAGCATTCAGGGAAGTACTCTCTTGTGTCCACTAACATGACAAGAACTATGCCTGGCACATTCAAGACACCAGGTGAATGAAGAAATGAACAAAAGAGCCTTCTGTATGTAGAGACTTACACGCTTGCCTTCTCCTAACCTTAATTAAGATAGATTCCTGGGGGCGGAGTTACTGGGTCAAGGGCTATGTTTAAAATTATAATTCTTGCGGCCACATCAGTGCTGGCCAAGCCGTGGCAGCTAACCGCCCCCCGCCCCCCAACCTCCCGCCAGCAGCATGGGAGAGAAGGTTTCTCCACTTCCGGCTCGTGCTGGGAATCTCACCACAGTCCGTTGAAGACGTACTGCATAGAAGACTTTTCAGGACCGCGGCCCCCGCAGTGGTGGCCGGGGTGTGGAGGGGGCCACCGCAGGGCCCGTCTCCGCCCTGTCTGCGGTGTGGCTTCTTGTCCTCCCCAGCTCCCCCACCCGCCAGCCCCCACCGTGTCAGAGCTGATTGCCGGAAAGGTCATTACAGGAGCCAGGGGCGTGCGACAACAATGGGAAGCTGGTGGCTGGCAGCTGGCAAAGGGCATTGTGTGAACCTCAGCCCTTGGGAGCCGCACCCCCACCCGGCCACCATGTGGGCACAAAAGTCACTCGTTCCCTCTCTGGTTATTCAGTGAAATGCATCGAGGTCCTACTACGTGCCGGAATGGGGGGCCGTTATGGGTGTGTTTCCGGAGCCAGCCATCCTGCCGCTTTGGGTGGGGCTCTGGGCCTCGGCTCCTGCCTCCGTCACCGGGCCCCTGAGGGAGGCAGAGCCGCAAGGTGAGGGGGCAGCAGGGGAGCCCTGGGGCCTTCTTGCACTCTGACGTCCTGGGGGTTCGTTTGCCTTTGCTCTGAGGGATGCTCGATAGGTGCGGAAGCTCGGTGGACCCGGCTTCTCCATCGTGGCTCCCTCTTTCCTTGTCTCTTCCTGTCTCTCTGTATCTGATTACATGGTTTGTCTCCGTTTATACCTGTGTAGGTCTCTGGCTTTCTCGGCGCTTCTGTGTGTGTTTCTCCCTCCATATGTGGGAGGAAGGGGGCAGTCTTCCTGCCTGCAGCTCTCCCTCCATTTTTCTCTCAATGGGATTGTGGCCTCTCTGTGTCCCTGCTCCCTCTCTGCATCTGTCTCTCTGTCTATTTCTGTCTGTTTGTCTCTCTGCCCCTCAGCCCTGTCTTCATCCTCCCCTGTGTGTGTGTGTGTCTCCTTTCTTCAGGTATTTCAGTTCTTTCCTGCCCACCCCTATCCCCAAAATAGCCGGACTCCAGAGGAACCTGGGGTTTTTTGTTCCCTCTTCTCTTGGTTGCTCCCCACACCAGCTCTCTGACCCGGGGATGGCTTTCAGTCCAGAGGCTCTGTCGCTGGAGTGATAGTGCCTGATTTCCCTGGGGCTCGGTTCCTTTTCTTCAGAAGGGAAGCATTCACATCTGTGTCTGTCTGTCCGTGAATCTGTTCTTCTTTCTAAAACCCTAAAGAAAGTTACGAAAGGTTTTCTTGAACATCAGTGCACAAATCTCTTTAAAGACCAGCACATGGGGGGCTCCTGGGTGGCTCAGTCAGTTAAGCATCCACCTTTGGCTCGGGTCATGATCTTTCAGTTTGTGGGTTTAAGCCCCACATCAGGCTCTGTGCTGACAGCTCACAGCCTGGAGCCTGCTTTGGATTCTGTCTCCCTCTCTCTCTGACCCCCCTCCCTCCCTCCCTCCCTCTTTCTCTCTCTCAAAAATAAACACTAAAAACATTTTTTTTTTAAAAAAAGAAAAATCTGCACAGGGTCTGACGCCAACCCTCTCTGTCTCTCTACCCTCTGATGCCCTGGAGGCAGGTAGAGGTAGCAGACTAGATTTGGGCTTGTGTGTGACCCTGGGGAGACATGCTGATTTCTCTGAGCCTCACAGGCTGACTCTGCATTCCCCCAGAGCCAAGTAACTCTCCCGCAAACCCGGTCCGGCACAGGCTGATGGGTAGCAGGCCCTCAAGTGACATCAGCTCCTCTGGACCGGAGCAGTGGCTCGTGTCCAGAATGCATTCCTTCCTTCCATTCATTCATTCACCCCTTCAGCAGCATGGCAAGAGATATCCACGGCCAGAGACCACCGGCTGATCCTAGAGGCCCAGGAAGCTGCAGGTGTGGGGAGC
This sequence comes from Panthera tigris, assembly GCF_018350195.1. Taxonomy (NCBI): domain Eukaryota; kingdom Metazoa; phylum Chordata; class Mammalia; order Carnivora; family Felidae; genus Panthera; species Panthera tigris. Next base: position 27,427,040 of record NC_056675.1, on the reverse strand, counting down.
TCCAGATCAGTGTTACCCAGACACCTTGGTGTAGGGATGAGCACTGTTACCTGAGGACCAGCAGGAGCCCCTGCAGAGTGAACTTCCTAGAAAATACGGTGTCGTGGGCCACCTTTAGGCCTTTGAAAAACCACCCGATGAAGTCCAGGTGGTAAAAAGGGGCACAGGTAGCCATTGTCTCTAAACGTTCCTCCCTTTGTTAAATAGTCTCCAAGGAAGGGAAGGCGAGGTCGCAGCCAGCATGGTGAAGATCAGTATGTTGCCTTTAGGCTGCAGTCATGGGAAGGAGAATATAAGCTTTTCTTACACATTATCATCTTTTTACTTTGGATTCTCACATTCCTTAGTCCATTCATAATCCATTTGTGAAAACAGGCTCACATCCTACGTGTCTCAGCACTTCAGGCGTTGTCCAGGGCTGGCATGTGGGGGGTTTTAAGGATGCTGGGTGGGTGGGTGGGTGGATGGATGGATAGTTGTGTGAGTGTTTAAAGGGACACGATTCCTCCAGGCATGCCCCTCTCATATAATCACCGGGAAAGCCCAGAGTATTTGTGATTGGTTTGGAGGGAAGATTAGAGGGTGGTTAGGATAACCCTTTCTGGTTGCTGCTCAGTCTGTCTGCAACAAGAGCCAAGATGGTAATTATCCCCAGGATCGCAGCTACTGGCTAAACAGCCAAGGAGCCAAAGACGCTGGGATCCACCACGAGTACTTAAAAAGATGGGCTCAGAAGCTTTGAGCTGAACTTCCTAAGGTGCCCCCTAGCTCTGCAGGCAGACCGCTCACCCCTTCCCCACTCTGAGGGCAAGCTGAAGACACTCCTATCCTAAAACAAGTGACCGTTGTCTTCTGTTTGCCCCAGCTGGCTGAGCTCCTCAAAGATAAGGATTTTTTCCCCTGAATTTTATTTTACTGGTACCTAGAACAGTACTTGGCAAAGAGGTACAGGCTAAATTAATATGGCATGAATCACCAAGTTGATAGTTGGAAGAGTGCGGGCATGGGTGATTTGCTTTGAGGATGCTGGGTAAGTGGATGGAAGGATGGTTTTAAAGGTGATGAGTGGATGGATGGGTGCATGGATGAATGGATGCTTGGTTTTCTGGATGATAAGCTGTTGAGTGCTGTGCTGGATGGGTTGTCGAATGGTTTGCTGGATGGGTGGTTGGATTTCGATGGATGGATGGATGAAAAGGTAGGATCTTATTGGCCATCGAGAGTCAGCCTCCCACGTAACATAGGAATCCTTCCTGCAGTGCCTATGATAGACCTTGAATGCATGTCTACCTAGCTAAAATGACTAATTTACAGGCTATTTCATTAAAAAGCAGAATTGAGTAGGGGTTGTTTTGTTTTTTATTTTCTCTTTTAGAGAGAGTGTACATGAACAGGGAAAAGGGGCAGAGGGAGAGAGAGAATCTTAAGCAGCCTCCATGGTCAGCACAGAGCCTGACACGGGGCTTGATCCCACGACCCTGGGATCGTGACCTGAGCCAAAATGAAAAGCTTGATGCTTACCCGACTGAGCCACCCAGGAGCCCCTCTGGTGTTTCCTGTCCTCTCCTCAACTCAAGCAGAATTGTTATAAACTTTTCCAAAGTCTAGGTGTGGTACCGTAGTATATATTAGTGTTTAAGGACATAGGCTCTGGAAATGGATCCAGGTTTGAATCTCAGCTGAATAATTAAAGCATTGTAACCTTGAATAAACAAATCCCTTGGCCTCTCTAAGCTACGGTTTCCTCACTTGCAAAATGGGAATAATAGCACTATCATGCAGGGTTGTTAAGAGGATTGAGTGAAATAATGAAAGGCAAGGGCTGGTCGGCGCTCAGTGAAACGTATTGTTATTATTACGGACCAAACCAAAATGTACCCTCCTATCGCTTTTTTTTTTTTTTCCAGCGAGAACCAGATGTGTGCCAGATCCTGTTATAGCATTGAGTGTTCATTGATAAACAACACTGAAATAGCCTCTCATCTCTTGGAGTTTATGTCCTAGTGGAGTGTTCAAACAATTAATAAGTAAACAGATAAACAGTTTAAGATGGTATTAAATGCTATGCAGAAATTGAGATACGGTGAGGTGAAAGAGAGTGATGTGGCTGGTGGCGGCAGGTGTTCTTCTGTTGAGCTATGAACTAATGACAAGCTACAGCCATGCAAAGATCTAGGGAGAGGGTGTTCCAGGTAACAGGAATAGCCAGTGAGAAGGTCCTGAGGCAGAAATGAAATGGCTCAAGGAAAAGAAAGTAGGCCAGGTAGCAAGGTAGACGGTAAGGCACGCAGGGCACAGAGGGCCTCAGGAGGTAGGTCACGTAGGCCGTAAAGGCTGGGCCACGTGATCTGGACATCATCCATGTTAATTTCATCCTGTCTTCTGGAACAGCATAGAAGGAGCCGTGTTCATTTGGCAGTCGCTCAGCTTTCCAGTGACAGCGGCAGGCTCCCAGTCTCCAGAGCTCCAGACTAACCGCTCCTGGTTCTCTGTTTTCCAAGCTGACATCCTGGGACACCTGCAACGTTCTGGGTCTCATAAACCTAGAAGCCAGAAGAAATCAAGTTTGAGCCAAAGGCAGTCAGGCAGAAGATCTCTAGTCAAAATTGTAATGAACTAACCCAGCAGGCTGTGTTCCTCCTTGAAGCCCTGCCCTTGGAGTGTTTGCAAGGGAAAGGAGGAGAAAAGGAATCTTTAAGGCTATTCTAGGGTAAAAGACATATGGAACCACGTAGATGCAGGTGGTTCTGGTCTAGCATCTGGGCTTTCTAAGAAAACCAAGAGATGATGGTGGCTGACCTCCAGCAGGACTGATAGAGCTAACTCAGGCGGGGTCATTAGGATCCCATGACTCAGCAGTGCCTCCTCTGTGTTGGCTTTTCTCTCAGAAAAAAATCTTTGTCCAGGTGGGGATAAATGGGCTCTTAGAGTCTTGCAGTTTTATGTATTGCAGAAGGGGAGCCTCTCTAATCTACTTGTTGCAACAAAAGTCTGAAATTCTACTGTCTTCTTGGCTAATTAGCTTCTTTGGGTCACACATCCGTCTCTGAACCATACACACTGTTCATTGCCAGAGAGATACAGTGTTCTGATTGGCCAGGCCTTAAGCTCTGTGACCTTCCCTGTCACCGATAATGGAGACCCTCCCCATCCATGTAGACTGAGGATGGAGGAGGGGGACGATGCCCCCAACGTCCTGTATGAGAAAGTTTTCATTTTGGGAGATGACTTAGTTCTAGAGACCTTCTGTGTGACATTGTGCTTAAAATCAACAATACTCTGCTGTGATCTTAAAAGTGTAAGAGGGCAGATACCATATTTTCTCTTCTTACCACAATTTTTACAAAAAAGGGTGCTGTTAGGAGGAGAAGGAAGAGTGGGTGCTTGACAGGCAAAGCCAGCTCATGTATCTTGTGTTTTCCAGCTCAGAAATACCTCCTCCTTCCCCTGCAGTTCAGAGACACAACTCTTACACCTCTCATTTCCTCTCTCCTTGTTCTATAGTTTAATACATGTGCTTAGGTCTCCATCAGCTTTTTTAAAGCTTCTTGGGGTTTGGAACCCTGCCTTTATGGACCTCATGGTCCCCCACATTTGTACCAGGACGTTGTAAGTGTCCACGACAAGCTTAGTTAAGCTGGATTAGGTGTCAGGGCCTGATGTGATGACCGTGCCTTTCAAATAGTCCCCAACTGAAGCATTAGAGAAACTCCCTGTCTCTCACCAAAGAACCTCTGGGCCTCACCCACCTCTGTGGTCTCTTGGGTTGTCCCCAGGCAAAGCCAACAAGAACGTTCAGTGGGACGAGGATTCGGTGGAGTACATGCTGGCCAACCCAGTCAGAATCGCCTTCGTCCTGGTGGTCCACGGCCGGGCCTCTCGGCAGCTGCAGCGCATGTTCAAGGCCATATACCACAAAGACCATTTCTACTACATCCACGTGGACAAGGTGAGGAACTCCTCCCCCGCTTGCCACCCCTTGCTGCCTTTCTTGGCCCGTCTGTCTGCCCCTCTCCAAGCTGCCCTGCCTCTCAGGCAAGTCTGATAGTCTAATCAGCTGCCTCTCCTTGTAGCATTTGGTCTGGGGGAGAGAGAAAAAGAGAGAGAGGCACAGTGTGTGTGTGTGTGTGTGTGTGTGTGTGTGTGTGTGTGTGTGTGTGTGTTTCAAAGTCCCCAGTTGTGACTTTAGACTTTATCTGTAAACGTTGTTTTTCTTACCTCTTTTTCCTCACTGCCCCACTGCCCAATACAGTGCCTGCCGCTTTGTGAGCGGGGCTATCCCAGGGGTGGGCACACATGTCCCAGAAAGGGCCAGATGGTAAATATGAGCTCTACACTCTCTGCTGCAGCAACTCCGCTCTGCAATGTGGCGTGAAAGCAGCCATAAGAAATGTATAAATGAGCATGTGCGGCTGTGTCCCAATAAAACTTTATTTATAAAAACCCCGCAGCCGACTTACGCCTGAGGTAGAGGTTTCTGTCGGTCTGCTGACCTGACACGATTATGTCAGTAGTCGACGAGGAAAAACGGGACGCTTGATCACAGCAGGACTTTGGGAAGGTCATGGAGAAGTTCCATCCCTCAACATACACACCAGGTTTAGACACGGTCGTACTTCTTAGCTTATTATCCTCAGACCACATGCCTCAGTCTTGTATTAAAATGCAGCATCCCAGGCACCAGCCCACATAGAGTGAACCATCAGCTCAGAAGTGGGGCCAGGGAATCTGCATTTCAAGTACCTAAAACAAGTTTTTAAAAATAATAAAGTTTCACACAGCCACATAGAAAGACCCTGCAGGCCTGAACCAGTTACTTGGCAAAGTCCAGTATGTTCAGAAGCCCTGTCAACTAGAAGGGAAGGGACAGAAGCCGAGGGGCATGTCTGCGTGTTTTCTGGGCTGCTGAATTGTCCCCTTTTCTCTCCTGGGAAAAGCGCTCTAATTACCTACATCGGCAAGTGCTCCAGTTTGCCAGACAGTATGACAACGTTCGCGTCACCCCCTGGCGGATGGCCACCATCTGGGGAGGAGCCAGCCTCCTGTCCACATACCTGCAGGGCATGCGTGACCTCCTGGAGATGACCGACTGGCCCTGGGACTTCTTCATCAACCTCAGCGCAGCCGACTACCCCATCAGGTAAGGCGGCCTGTGGCCCCAGGCCGGCCTGCGCTAAGGTCTTGGCTTCCTCTTGCTTTCCTTGGTCCGAGCTGTGAAACCAGAGGCAGAGGCACATGGCCGCCGGGCTGGAGAAGCATTCTGCCTCCATGAGATGCTGTGGAGACCTTACACTTGGGGTCTTCCGGCCTGGGATCCGCACCAGACCTGAGCATCACGGGTGCGTTCGTTCACTCATTCAGCTAGTGTTTATTTACTGAGGGCACGGTGTCCCCAGCTCTGTTCAAGGGTACACAGAAGAGACCACAAAACCCCTACCTGCGGGGAGCTTCCATTCAAGTGGGGGAGACCACAACAAAATAGTACGGTGGCATGTGAGAAGAACAGAGCAGAACGTAGCAGCAGGAGAGAGTTGTGATTTTAATAAGAGTGGCTGGGGAAGTCCTTATGGAGAAGAACAGGAGGAGGGGTGAGTTGCTCTGACTGGGAAAGTGGTCTAGGCGGAGGGAACTGCGGCTGCTGGGAATGCGCCTGGTGTACTGGGGGGGGGGGGGCACAGTGGGGCTCAGTGTGGCTGGAATGGAGTATGCAAGGGATAGAGAGCTAAGAGATCATAAAGATTCCTGCAGTGACATGATGTTCGTTCTAGAATCTGGGAGTCTCTGGCATGTTTGATTAGAGGCAGGGCAAGGTGTTGGAAAGGGAAGCAGAGTGGAGGAAGGGAGGTCAGTTGTGTTAGGCCCGGCAGAGTCACAGACGTGTGTTTTTGGGCTATTGGACACCCACAGGTCTCTGTGCTTGGTCCCTAACAACCGTTAACAAAACAACGGTTTGCGCACATTTAAAAATTGGGAGGTTTCACGTGAAAGTATCAAACGGCAAGCTATTCTCCAACGTCTGCCCGCTGTGGGCCTGCAGGCTGCCAGCCACGATTGTGTGGAGCTGGTGGGGCGGCCAGCAGCCCTGAGGCACTGAGAAACTGAGATGCCACCAGGAACATCTGTCCTTTGGCCCAAACATTGATCTGCTCTTGAAAATAGGCTGTAAAAAAGGAAACCCCTCTAGACGGGGGGACGGGGAGAGAAGGCAAAGAAAATGAAATGTATTTCCTGCTGGAAGGCAGCTCTTTGCTTGGCTGTGTTGTGTCTTCCAGCCTGATTTATTGGTGGGGCTAAAAAGGAGAAGAGGACAGAGAGCGAAGGGCGGGGGGCCTAACTTCCTCTGGTGGCACGAGGGTATTGGGTGAGGACAGTACTTTCACACAAGAGCCACATGAAGGCATCTTTTAAAAAAAGAAAAAGAAGGAAACGTTTTTGGGCACGTGGGTGGTTCAGTCGGTTAAGCATCCGACTTCGGCTCGGTCATAATCTCGCGGCTGATGAGTTTGAGCCCTGTGTCAGACTCTGTTCTGGCAGCTTGGAGCCTGGAACCTGCTTTGGATTCTGTATCTCCCTTTCTCTGTCCCTCCCCTCCTCATGTTCTGTCTCTGTCTCTCTCTCTTTCTCAAAAATAAACATTAGAAAAATTTTTTTTAAAAAGTTATCAGGGCAGTTTTCAAACACACATACGTGTGCTGAGAATAGTATAGGGAACCCTCACGTACACATCACCTGGTTTCAGCTGGAATCAGGTCGTGGCCAGTGCTGACGTGACTGTGCTATCACCCTCTTCCCGCGGCCCCACTGAAGCACTCCCAAGACACCATGTAGTTGTGTGTGTGTTTCCGTATACCTCCCAGAAAGATAAGTTCTTTTAACCTAACATCCACAGGGTGATCGCACCTAAACCATCATTCTTAATGTCATCAAATATGGAAAGTACACATCCCCAGGAGTTTGGGTTTTGAATCAGGAACCAAATAAGATACAGGCGTGGAGGGATGTTCTCTGTCTAAAGCTAGAATTGTCTCCATCTCCTTCACGATGTGATTCCTGGTGCCTTCCTTCCATCCTTGGTTGGTGGCATCTCATTGTTGGCTGGGAAGCCCTGGGCCCTGGCGGGAACCTGGGGAAGGCACACTCTTTGGCCAGTTTAGGCAGGGTCCACCTGGCACCCTTGCACCTGAGAAAAATGATCCTTAGAAACATACCTATTTTCTTTTGTTCATAGGATAGCAAGGCAAACAGATTATGAAACATGGCGGGCAGATTCTTACTTATTTACTCATTTGTTCAGATGCCCATTCCACAGACGTTCGTTAAGCAACTCCTATGCTAAGCACTAATTGGGCATTTAGTGAGCAAAAGCGCCCCAGGCCCTACCTGGTGGAGCAGGTCCCCTGTCTGTGAAGGTGGAATTAGAGGCGCCATGCAAGGTGTGAAAGAGCTAGAAAGCAAGGGGATGACTAGGGGGTGGACATGGTCAGAGGTCAGAACATCTCAACTTGCAGTTTTAACTTGAAAACTGAAGGATTAAAAGATTGTCAGGCAAATGAGACAGAGATCATTCTAGAGTAGGCCCCAGATCATTCTAGACTGGGCACTGATGACATATTGAGTTGGATGACTCTTTCTTTTGGGGACTGTTCTGTGCACAGCATGACATTTAGCAGCAGCCCCTGGCCTCAGTCCACTAGATCCAATAGTGCCTTGCCTCCCCACCCCCCCCACCGACTCATTTGGGACAACCACCAATATCCCCAGACTTTGCCCAATGTCCCCAAGGGGCAAAAATGCTTCTAGTTGAAAATGCTTCTTGAGAGACCAGTCTGGTCAAGACATGGGTCTGAGATGAACTTGATGCATTTGAGAAATTTATAAATGGATGGAATATAATAAACAAAAGAATGAGGAGATGTGAGTATAGAGAAGCACCGGGCAGGGGTGAGTTAGGACCTTCTCCCTCTGTCTTCCAAGAAAGGACTGAGTTCATATGTTGAGCATAACGTCTAATGAAGTAGACACTTCCTTCAGCTCCCAAAGCAAACCCCTTTTACACAAGGGCAAACTGAGACCCAACATCATGTAAGAAACACATGGTAGATTGGAAACGAGAACCAGTTCTGTCCCATTCCAAGGTTGGTGTTCTTTCTGCTTCCTTGGGGAAGTCAGCCGGGCCCAGAGTGGCGAGATGGCCCCAGGCTACCTGGACCACAAAGCAGGAAACAATCCCATCCCTCAAGCTGGGCAAGGTAGTGGTTGCAGGGAAATGCCTTCAGAGAAGGTCCTTGGAGGTGGAAAGGTCACCTCTTGTCCCAAGTCTGATCATTCCTCCTCTGGACCTCCAATGCAGGCTGAGGTCATCTCAGCCTAGATGAAGTTGTGGCACTCGGCCAGAGACCTCTTTAGGTCCAGTGGGCATTCTTGTGCCCAGGGCCCTTCCCGGGAGACTTCCGCCAGATCTCGAGGCTGCCCCCTAGGGGCCCAGTGTTGCTTTGCCACAACCGTAGACACAACCAGGTCACCTGGGCCAGGGTGTCAGGATCTCTAGCACTTACACATCCCCGAGGGTGGGTGCTCTGAGTCCCATCACTTGGCTTAGGGTTTGAGTCCGTGTTCCGCCAACTTCACTAGCTGTGTGACCATCTGGAAGTAAATTCGGTCTTTGTGAAATCAGGGTAGGGTAAGAGAGCCTAACAAAGTGTCAGGCACTTACAAAGGGCTCAGTAAATGTCAGCTGTTAATTCTTGACCTGAATCCAAGGCTGAACCTCCTATATTTCTGAGGGGCCCAGAAATACTTTCCTAGACCATGTGCCAAACCTATTCTGGGTTCCAGAGAAGGGAGTCTTGGTATTTTTAGCTTCTTTAGCTTTAATGCTCCAGGTCTCTCTGTACCTCTGTCAGTCTGTCTTTCTCCCCCTCTACCCTCACTGTTGTCATTTCCAGCACCCTTCGCCCCCCACCCCCACCCCCTTCTTCTGCCCACTTCACTTTGCCAGCCTCATGGCCTGAGGTACTTTCTGCATCAAGCACTGCTGGTTCCTCCTGCTATTGTTTCTGGGAAGTCGCCCCACGCAAAAACATATGAATTTTGCAGATGAATGGTTTTATCCTGGGCAACTCTGATAGGCTTTCACTTCCCATCTGCCGCTCCATCTGTAGCTTCCAAAACCACTACTTCTCCCGTCCCAGGAAGGGTGAGCACACTTAGCAGCCTTCTCAAAGGGGCACGAGTGCCCAAGTCAGAAGCTTCTAGGAGGTTCTCAAAACTTCGGGGATTTCCGAGGGCAGAGTCCACCCCACATGGCTAGTCTGAGCCATTCTGTGATTTGACCTCACCTCTCTGTGTCCCCTGCCCAACTCTAACTGAAGGGCCAGACTCTTGGCCTCTCAAGTCATAAAGACTCACTGATCTTTACGGGCTCCTAGCCTTGTTTGGGCCCTGCACACAGACAGCCTGGTTGGAGATTCTGAGCCACTGCCCTGGCCTTGGGGACCGTGCACGTTGCCTCTGCTTTTTGCTTCTCAGTTTGTCCACCTAAGAAAGGGACACAATGTTAGCACCTATTTTATAGGAATGTTAGGAGGGGTCAAGGAAATAGTACATCAAGGGCTTAGCACAGTGCCTGACACATGGAAAATTCTGGATAAACACAGGCTATTCTTATTCCAGCAGTGGAATCATGAGGGCTTCACAGGCAGGACTTCATCATCAACCGAGTTGCTTCCTTTGTTCCCTTTACTGAAGAAAAGACTGGTAAAATATTACTTGAACTCCCATCTCTTTTAAAAGGGGGAAAAGCAAAGTTAGACAATGAAGTCCAAATGTCTCAAGAAAACAGGACAGAACCAACTTGTTTGTGACCGTGAACTGTAGCCCTGTATTTGGAATATGCAAGCTAAGTGTGTTTAAAGAATCCAGACCCTCCTGCTGTGCTGTGATGTGATGTGACGTCCTGGCCCGTGTAGGCTCTGGTTGCTGTTGGTTTTGGCTGCAGGGCATGGATGAAAATAGATATTTCAAACGCCGAGGTCCTGCTAGGCGTTGAGTCTTCAAAGGACACGGTGGTTTTGTTGAGTATATTGAGCTTACTAAGGCAGGAAGCTCCACTAGTTAGTATCCTCTAGTTAGATGGACCTTAGAGACAAAACCAAAAATATTTCTCACTGTTGCTGGTTTGAGCTAGTCGTGAGAGACCCCACACTCTCTATCCTACACTAGGTCCTGTGTCCCAGACAAAGCAGATGCAAACAGAAGGAGGGTTGAGTGTGTCCATGGCCCCTCTGAGAGTTTCTTTCTTTTCTTTTTTTTTTTTTAAGTTTATTTATTTTGAGAGAGAGAGAGTAGGAGGGGTAGAGAAAGAGAGGGAGAGAGAGAAAATGCCAAGCAGGCTCCGCACTGTCCACGGCACGGAACACGATGCAGGGCTCGAACTCACAAACCGTGAGATCATCACTTGAGGCGAAACCAAGGGTCAGAAGCTTAACCAACTGAGCCACCCAGGCGCCCCCAGGGCTCACTTTCTGTCTGGCGTGCAGATGTGCATGTGTGCATGCATGTGTGTGACAGGGGAAACAGTACTGAAATTTTTCAAGCTAAATCTGGGATCTACTAATTCTGCCTCTTGCGGATCCGCTGCAGTAAGGTCTAACCCAGTGGGGCCCACCATGTGGCCATGGAAGTTACACCTGACCATAGACCCAAACTGCTGTCATAAGACAGCAGAGCCCCAGGCCAGGAGCGTTAAGAGCAGATCTGTGGTGCCTCAGCAGGAAGCTCCAGCTCATGACAACAGGAACTGGGTGTGTCAGGGACTTCCCTGCTGTTCTAGACCAATGTTTACATAGGACCGATGGAGCCGAACTCACATCCAGATCCAACAAATACCTACTGTGCACCTACTGTGTGTTAGGCCCTCTGCTGAGGCTTTTAACATACACTTTGTCTCAATCCTCATTCCTCAAAATGTAACTTCTCCTGTGTAAGAAAATTTAAGGAGGTTAGTAATAAAACAGAACTTCGAGTAAATTCTGCAGGAAGTCAGACCCTGGGTGATCTTCACAGCACAGGTCCTGCTCAGCCTATGCTTTGAAGTTACGTTAACCAGTACGGATGCCCAGGCATCTGTGTGCAATTGCTTCCCTGCTTTTCATTCCGTTGGTTGCTCAGTGATCTTTCAGTGCTCAAAGAACTCCTGTTGTTAATAGCAAATCGCAACCACAGCAAATGCATATCCCTGGCATAATTCTGAGTGTTTGACATAGTCCCGACAGCAGCTCTATGACGTACACACTTTCAGTATCCCCATTTTTCAGATGAAAAAACCGAGGCACAAAGATAATTAAGAAATTTGACTAGAAGGATGCAGCCGGTAAGGTGGCAGAGCTTCCCTTTTTTTTTTTTTTCTTTTAATGGGGGCAGAATTCACTTAACGTGTGATTAACCATTTTGAGGAGTTTGATGCCATGGCACGGAGTGCATTCACCACCGCTGTCCGCTTCTAGAACTTTCTTATCATCCCAAGAGGAAACCCTGTGTCTATTAAGTAGTCCCTCCCCATTCACCTTCCCCAACCATTTCCCGTCAACCACTAATCTGCTTCTATGAATTTGCCTTTTCTGGATATTTCATACGAATGGAATCATACGATGTGTGACGTTTTGCGATTGGCTTCTTTCATTTGGCATGTTTTCTCGCTCATCCACATCGTAGCATGTATCAGTACTTCGTTCCTTTTTATGACTGATTTTGCTCTTCGACTGTGTGGATATATCACAGTCTATCTGTTCCTCAGTTGATGGACCCAGAATTCTTAGGGCTGCCCACAAGCCCAGTCTCTTGGCTTGGATTGTGCTGTGTGCCATGAATGGAGGGCCTCGTCTGGCTTAAGAAGTTATGGCTCCATTGCCCGAGACTATACACGGCCGTGGTACTGAGGGACTCAGGGCTGAGTCATGGGGATGCCAGGGCCGGGTGGCAATGATGATCTGCATATCCCTGTCCACGCAGGCCCAGTGACCTTTCCCACTCAGCCTGGCCCTCCTTGACTGAGTTTTCAGTCTCTGGTTGGTTGAAACAGATTTGGGTTTGAAGGTAGAAGGATGAAGGCCTAGAATCTGAGCATTAAGCATGCCTCTTTCCTTCCTGAATCATCCAGACCCCTTCTGAAGGCAGCTGAAAACAGATTTCTACTCCCACAATGAGTTCAGGAGATGGGGCTCCTTCTGACCTCCTCAGTCACTCAGTAAATATGTACTGAGCTCCTACTGTGTGCCCGACACTGGGCTGGGCAGCAGGTATTCAGCAGTGAGGAGAAGCATGTTAGACTCTGCCTTCATCAGAGGTCAGTCAAGGGTGTGGACTCGAGCCAGACCACCTCGGTTCAAATCCTAGCCCTTCTGTTCACTAGCCGTGTGAATTTGGACTTGAGAAAATCACTTAATGTCTCAGTGCCTTAATCGCCTCATATGTAAAGTGGGGATAATAACAGCACCACCCCATATGGTTGCTAAGAGGGTTAAGTGAGTTCCTGTGTGTGAAGTGCTTAGCACACAGTAGTGCTGTCCATGTGACAGCCCTTGTTATTAATAGAGGGAAGATGGGCATCAATCAGAATGATGACACAGATGCACATACCATTACAAGGTAAGGCAGGTGTTCTGAAGGGAAGGAAGGGGTGTAAAAGCACCCAGCTAGTGTACCTCCCCTGAGCTGGGGGCCTGGGACACCCTTTGAAGAGGCAGCGTGTGAGCTGAGATGGGCATGATGGGTGGTAGTTCCCTAGTAGAGCACGAGGGGTGCCAGGAGAGTGTTCTGAGAAAGGGGTGGCATGAGCAAAGGCCCTGCGGTAGGAGGGACCTTGGTCTGTTTGAAGAGTTGAAAGAAGGCTAATGTGGCTGAAACACAAAGAGCAAAGGAATGCCTTTCTACCAGTGAGGTAGCTCAAGGCCAGTCCCTGCAGGGATTTTGGATCACCTGGTGGGTGGTTTAATTCTTAGCCCTGAGCTGTGTGGTCTTAACGAGGAAAAGTCACCTTCACAGTATGAAGAGATCACTTAGGCTGCTGTGGCAGACAGTTGCGGGGGGCGGGGGGTGGGGGGATGGTGGAGCACAGGTGGGAGTGGAGAGCCCAGCAGGGAAGGAGGTGGTTGCTTCTGCTGACCCCAGAAGCAGGCCTAGAGACCCCCCGGATGCTCGCCAGTCCTCTCTGGAGGCCGGCGTCCTGGGAGTCGTCACACGCTGCCTGAATGCAAACAGCCATTTAGTCTTCTCATCACACAGAGCCCGGCAGCCGCCTTCTTTTGGGGACCAGGATCCCACCCTGCACGGAACCGCCCCACTGGGGAGACTCACAGAGCAGGGGCTGGTGCAGAGAAGCCGGCATGCCCAGCGGTCAGAAGAGCACTGAGTGTGAGGCAGCCGGGACAGCCTGGTGATTAGTGGGAGGACCATGGAAGAATGTGACTCAAGACCCCTCTTGGTTCATTTGTTTTTAACTATGGCAAAGTACAGTAGCATAAAATTTACCATATTAGCCATTTTCACATGTCCAGTTTGGTAGTGTTGAGTACATTCCTTCACACTGCTAGGCAGCCAGTCCACAGAGCCCTTTTCATCTTGCACAACTGAAGCTCTGTGTTCCTGATACGACAGGTCCACATTGTCCCCTCCCTGGCTCCTGGCAGCCAGCACTCTGTCTTCTGTTTCTGCAAATTTGACTCCTCTAGGTCCATCCTGTAAATGGGATCATACGGTGTTTGTCTTTCTGTGACTGGCTTGTTTCACGTAGCATAATGTCCTCAAGGTTCATCCGTGTTGTAGCAGGTGTCCGAATTTCCTTGCCTTTTAAGGCTAAGAAATAATCCACCACATGTATATTTGTACCACACTCTGCTTACCCATTCATCCCCCACTGATGGACACCTGTGTTGTTTCCATCTCTTTTCTGTCGTCAACAATGCTACTGTGAACATGGCTGTAAAAATATTTCTTCACCTCCCGGCTTTCAGGGGGTTCTGGGGGATATACCCAGAAGTAGAATTACTAGATTGTATGGTAATTCTATTTTTTTTTTTTTTTACAGCCATTGCACACCATTTTCCACAGCCATGCACAAGGCTCCAGTCTCTTTACATCCTCGCCAAAATGTCTTATTTCTGGGTTCTTTGATAGTACCCATACTAATAGATGTGAGGTGTTTCTTACTCTTTTTAAGGAGCATAGATTCCTGGAGCAAAGAGCCCTATCACCCTTAGAAGTTTTGAATAGCTGACATAGCTCTCCCTAGAACTGCAGGGAACTGTCTCCCCCACAGGCCACGGCTTTCAAATGATTCTTCTAGAACTTCTTCCCAGCCTCCACCAGTTCACTTCATTTCACACTCCGCTCACCAGTGTCTGGAAACCTGTGCACCCACCACCTCGTCACTCATCCAGGTCTGCAGAATTCCGCCCCAGCCGTCTCTCTCATGTACATTCCCACCCTCAATCCCCTCCGTCTTGGCCCGTCAGACCCTCCTCGCCACATACCTGGGCCATCAGAGTCCGCCAGGAGGACGGAGGTGCTCCAGAGCCTGAAAATGGGCTGGAGCTTCGAGACCTCGAGAGCTTACAATCTCTGGGAGAAACGGAGATTGTAGAAGTTAAATAATGACAGGGTGCCGTGACGGAGAATAAAAGGGGGTCCTACTTTAGTGGTCGAGGTAGATAAAATGCCTGTCAAGAGTATGTTTAAGCCACGTCCTGAAATGGGGTCCACTATGGAAAAAAACAGGAGTGGAGGTGTCAGGCAAAGGGGAACAACATAGGCAAAGTCCCTGGGGCAGAGAACAGCCAGCAGAGCTCAGGAACGAGAGGGAAGAGTAGTAGGGTGGAGCAGAGCAACGGAAGTGGGGAGGGAAAGAAGCAGAGTCTGGAGAAACACACAAGGAGACTTACCAGGCCTGTGCCCCTCTTCCTTCTCCTGCCCACTTACCTCTTCTCTCCCTGCCCTTAGCCTCTGTCCTAGTGTCTTGGGGCTGCTAAAAGAAATTCCCATTGACTGGGTGGCTCAAAACAGCCTGCAGAACCTTACAGCTCTGGAGGCGGGGAGTCTGAAATCAAGGTGTCGCAGGGCTGTGCTCCCTCTGCAGGCTCTAGGGGAGAGGCCTCCCTTGGGGCTCCTTGCCTTGTAGATGCATCATGCCATTCTTTGCCGCCATCTTCATATGACCTTATGGGGACATAAGTGGTTGGATTCAGGGCCCACCTTAATCCACTGTGACCTCATCTTAACTAATTATATCTACAGAGACCCTCTTTGCAAATAAGGTCACCTTCTGAGGTGCCAAGTGGATGGAAATTTGGGGAGGAAGGATGCCCTTTGGCCTCCCATGGCCCCTTCCTGGGCCAAGCACATGAGGCAGCTGCCCTGTGAGATGGGCTGATGCTGTCCTGGGTCTCCAGCAGCATCTGGAGCCCACTATGAAGGCAATTCTTAGGTAGATTCCCTCCTCTCAGCGCCATGTTGGGATGGAACTGGTATTTTCCACTTCCGAATTTCCTTCCTTTTTAAGGGATCCCAGTGTGACCCTCCCTGTGTCTCTCAAAATTCAACAGCCATGTCCCACACATCTACCTACCACGCACCGTGTCCTGGGGGTGCAGCAGGCAGCAAGACAGGGTCCCTTCACAATGAGTACGGTCTCCTGTCACATAGTTCTCAACAGGGGAAAGTCAGGGTTCCACGTGATGTTTGGACATTTTCCTGCAGATGCCTTTAAAATATCAGATTCTTTAAAAACATCACAACTCCACCCAGACCAGTTGAATATAAATTCCTTGTCAGAAGCAAGAATCTGTGTATTTTTTAAAGCTCCCCACATGATTGGAAGACACAGCAAGAGTTGAAAACCACTGATGTCGGAAAGACGTGGTCACTTAATTACAGTAACAAATAGTAAGGTAAATGCTATGATGGAAAATTCTGTAGTAGCCTTAGTACCTTGTGGGAAGTCCTACTTGGGGGCCCAACACCCAGGTCTGCAGGTGTGACCATCTCTTGTTGGCCACTTTCTCGGCATTTAGCCACTTTCACTCTCCGGGTGCTCAGAGATGCACATCCTCTCTCCTGAGACCCTCCGACCCTGGTGTGACGCCTTCTGAGGAAAACTCCGCCCAGATAATGTGCAAGTTGGAAAGGGTGTACCTTCTCAGGCTGTTGTTCATGAGGAAGCTGGAAAGACATGCCGGTAATTATGCCGTTAGCAGGTTTGTTTGCATCTAGTAGCAAAATAATCATTTCCTCAGCCCTGTTATTTCTCAGCCTGACAGAGCGCACTCCTGCCTTAGCAGAAATGTGGTTGGCTTTCCTCTCGCCAGCTGGTCTGGGTTTCTTTCCTGAGCTGCATCTTCGGTTGGACAACCCATCGGGCTCTCTGGGGGAAGGGCAAGGACTGACCCAGAGCATCCCCTGGACAAGCGGAGTGAAGCCCAGGTTTGGGGAGTTCTCATGGGACTTGGTGGAAAAGCACTGAGGCTCTTGAGAAAGCCAAGGGTGGTCATATCGCTTTAAAGCGCTGTCTTGGCTACCAGATAAGGAAGGATGTTCTTGCAAGAATAAGTTTGCAGGAAGAAGGGCAGAATGATGTGACTGTTTCACCCAAGGGATGCCGCTGTTTGGCTTAAATACGTTCCAGCCATATTGTCTCTGTGCTTACCATTGTGTTCATTTTTCCATTCTTTCATCACTGGAAAAAAAAAATTCCAAGTCCCAGGGAAAGGTGGTTCGATCTTGCCCCCTATGTCCATTCTTTGCCAGCAGAAGTAGAGCGCTTTGGTCATTCATTCATTCATTCATTCATTCAACACATGCTAAGATCCTTCTGGACACCAGGAAGTGTTGTAGGCAGCACCGTGCGATAGGACTTCAGTGATCGGAATGTTCTATGACTGTGCAGCAGCCACTAGACATGTGTGGCTATGAAGAGCTTGAAATGAAACTTAAAAACAAAAAGAAGAAGGGCTTGAAATGTGCCCTGTGGGGCTGAGGAGCTAAATTTTAAATGTGATTTGGTTTTAATTTGAATGTAAACCAATAGCATATCAAGCAGCACAGGCCTAGGTGATCACGTGGAGTACTGAACAAAAGCAACCAAAAACTCCGGCCTTCACGGCCCTTCCGTTTGTGTCACGGGGCAGAAATACTTCCGCTGGAGAGAAGTGCACCCCTGTCCACAAGGTGAGGGAGACTGGATGCCGCCAGTTCAGAAACCCACGTGGCCTCTGTCCTCTGCCAGTCTGATGCCAGTCTCGTGGGATCCCGGTGTGACTGTGCACTGAATTTCGCAGCGTATGCTCTTCCTAACTCTTCCCTCCCCAGAGCTCAGGGCGTGCTGCTTCTCCTTGGCAGCGGCTGTCTGTGTGCCTGGGGTTGGGACATTTCCCTCCCTGGGCATCTTCCTTCCTGGTGCGTTTTGCATGTGTGCTTCTCAGGAAAGCAAAGCCTTCATTTATGTGGCTTGCCCGCCAGTGGCCGAGAGCAGGGTGGTGTGCGTTCTGGGATGCTCCAGGTGCATCCAAGTACAGTCCGGGAGTTTGGCTGTGAGCCCCAGGTGGTCCACAACATGGGTGATCTGCACCGGCGAGCCCGTTGTTCTTCCACACCCTCCCCCCTCACATCCCCCTGCCAGTAGGGGTTAGTGTCGAGGGCAGTCTGGAGGGACAGCATGTCTTCAGAGGTCAAGTGGAATAAGGGAGGAATGTTTCCGCTCCCTTTTTATTGATGATAGCAGAGGTTTGCATGCGATGGGCCCAAGGGACAGGGTTAAGTTCCAGCCATTGGGATGGAAACTTGTGGGTGGTGGTGGTATTATTATTATTATTATTATTATTATTATTATTATTATATATTTCCTCCCTCCCCCTTGCTGCCACTCAGAGTCATTGCCCACTGTAGAGAGTGGTCCATAGTGGAGTTTCAAAGTAGATGCCCGGTGAGTCTGCCAGACTCTGGGGGTGCCTGGGGTGCCTGGGTGGCCTAGCTGGTGAAGCATCTGACTCTTGGTTTCGGCTCAGGTCGTGATCTCCCAGTTCATGAGTTCAAGCCCCACATCGGGCTCTGTGACGACAGTGCAGAGCCTGCTTGGGATTCTCTCTCTCCTTCTCTCTCTTCCCCTCCCTTGCTTGTACTTTCTGTGTCTCTCAAAATAAATAAATAAACTTAATAAAGAAAAAAGGGATCTGCCAGACTCCCGTAGCTAATCGTAATGCTCATCAGCTAGCATTTTGCCAGTACTGAACCATCCAGGGAATCCCCGGCCAGTGTGTCCTCAACCCCAGAAGGCAGGTGCTGTGGCAGTATCCCATCTTGCAGGTGAAGAAACTGAGGCTAAGAAAAGTTAAGGAATCTGCCCCACGTCTCACCCTGGGTGGGGATCAGAGCCGGAGTCCGAACCCACACTTCTTCTATCACCGGAGGAGAGACAAGAGCTGAGTTCTTCACCAGCACGTCCTAGTGCACCCAGTGGGCAGCACGGCTCTCCCACGCGTCCTCCCATGTGAGTCCACGTGCTCTCCACCTGGATGAGAGTCCAGGAGGCAGACATGTCCAGGAGCCAAGAGAGCAGCAGTGCAAGCCAGAGCCTGAACCCAGAGTCGTCCGTGTTCAACAGCCGCCAAGCCCCCATCACTTTCTGCTTTAGCTCCGCTGGATGGAGGAGGGGTGGGGCAGAGAAGGGCACGAGGCTTAGTGAGTCCGAATGACCTGCCAAAGGTTACACAGCTTGGCAGTGGCCGAGCGGGAATTGGCACGCAGGCTCAGTGACTCCCAAGTGCAGTGTGCTTTGTGCTCCATGAGGTCGGCCAGCGAGATGCACAAGCCCTTGACCCCAGGGGAAGAAGCCAGTCAGACAAGAACTTGAACCCCAGCACGTGGCCGCCGTGGCTAGAGTGGCCCCATTTCCAGATGGGCGCTCTCCCTCTCTGGCCGGTAAAAGATCGGGACTCTACCAGTTGTCTCTGCTCAAGGCATAGACTGAGGAGCCAGCTGTCCTGCATTAGCTGGAACTGCCCTGGCTTTCAAGTTCCTTTATAATCCTGTCCCCTCCTGATTTCACCCTTCAGAGTCTTCCCCTAACTGCTGGACTGCGGTGCCTGATGGAACCCTCACTCATTTAAATGTTAGCCTCAGGAAGGCTAATTCAGAAAGAATGGCTGCCGTCCCTCCAGATATGCACAGTTGTTCTACAGCAAAACCTAACCGACGCTGGCATTTTCTGCACCATTCCTCGCTCTGCCAGGGCACATGAGAGGCCCTGTGTGTCGGCCTGACCTGGGCTTGAATCTGTCCCCTGCTGCCTGTATCATCTTGAGACAGGTGACTCCAAGCTTCCTGGGTTTCCGTTTTCTCACCTGGAAGAGGGAGGTGATCATGTTACTTGTCAGGAAGCCACGTGAGGAACAGCAGCCACGCGGGGATCCGAGCCCTGCCTCAAGTCCTGCTCTGAAAGCTCTCTGATAAACAAATGGGTTAGAACACAATGGCTCAGGCCTGGCTCCCACCTCCATGGGGGCTCATGTTCATCCCTACCACCATCTGAATGTCAGGACCAGGATGCTCCGCCGTGCCGACGGGCACAGAGGAGAGAGGTATGCCAGGTCTGCCGGGGAGACCTTCGCTACTGTATCCACCCAGTTGCATGAAGGGAAGAGGCAAGAGAGAAATGTGTGGCTGGTCCTCGCCCCAAGGACTCAGGCACAGCCGAGGTTTGAGGCAAGAAATGGGAGAAAAAGTAGTGGAGTGCAGGTGGGGGCTTTCACCAGATGGTAACCCAGCCCCTGATAACCCTGTCCAAGAAATGTCTCTGGCACTGCATAATCATACCATCAGTTCCTTCTCCTTTTGGGAGAGTCTAGGAAGGAGATGAGCAGATGGGGCCCTAATATGAGAAAGCCAACCAGAGCCCCTTCCCCACAGCCATTTCCTCAGGGTGGCATTATGGCATTGGGAGACACTCAAACACAGGACCTAAGCCAGAGCTGGGCGTTTATTACAGGCGCTCACGAAGTGGTTCTCCTATTATTATCATGCAAGCTAAAAATCCTTCACAGTTCTTAACTGTAGACAAAAAAAAAGCGTGATCTGGCCTTTTTTGTGGTCGTTTTCTTTATTCCTTCCTGTTTTTTATCTCTCTGTATCCTTGTACTGCTATTGAAATGCAGACCCAGAGAGAGCGCACACACTTACCTTTGAGGAGATGTGGTGGTTACAGGGAGTCCTGAAGGCTGTTGCCTTGGTCGGAGCCCTGTTGGGATGTGTCTGCAGTTGAGCAAACCTGGCCCCCACCTCCCTGCCCCCCCGTAAGGCTGTTTGAAAAGACCCTCCTTGTCGATCAGCCTGCTTGAGCTCAGTGGGCAGAAACACCACTGTCCTTCTCCATTCGGCTTACTCTTGAATCTGTGTTGCTACAGTCTCCTTCAGTTTCAAGGTGGAATGTGCCTTCATAGTTCTACTCCTAAACCAACTCACCGTCCTCACCGCTCCACCCCTCTCCCCAGGCTCAAGTGATACGCCTCTGGCCAACCCGGTGGCCATTGCAAGGCCCCTAGGCAGGGTCAGAACGTGGCTCAGACATCTGGATGGGTCCACAGCCTGAGGGATAGTGTCACGAACAGAAGCCTTTCTCCATCGCCCCTGTCCTTCTGAAGTGAGAAGCCCCACCCAGTCCAGATGGATCATCTGGAACCCGGATTCTGGCCTTGGCCCATTGCCCATAATGCCACATAATCAAGTAGAGGTTGGGGAAAGAGGAAGTCAGTTGGTGGTGCGGGCCAGTTTTCCCAGGGTGAGGGGCCCAGTGGAATCCCACATCAGTGTTTTGCTCCCTTGTGGAGGAAGAATGGAAACGGTGTCCCCCAGAGCCACCGCCTGCCTCCTGTGTCCTTTACTCCTCCAGAGGATTCTCCCCGGTGCAATTTAATCGTGTCCATCAGTCAACATTACTTGGCAAACCCAGCTAGAGGCGCAAACATCACCCTCCCTTTCTCAACGTAATTGCGCTCTTTGGGATGCTGAATGTGGTTTAAGGCCAAGCAGTTTTTGATTACAGAGTCAATCTTTGTTTAAAAGTTTGCCGCCCTGGGGATGTTTCTAACAAGTTAGTTTAAACAATGCATTCTCCAGGCACCTACAGCTAAATAGTCCCATTAATCCAAATTGCTTTGCCAGGGATATGGTGGAACCTTGTCCACTCCGGGGTGGCTTCTGCCCGGCTTCATTCACTAGGAGCGACGGCCGCAGGACTGGGAGGCAAGAGAAGCTGCGTGGTCATACACTGACTTACCAGGAGACACCCCTCTGCCAAACGTCCCCACCTCTGTACGTCCAGTCCTGAGCATGTGCGGGGGACTGAGCCAAGTGCTTCCCAAATCTCACCTAACCTCTCAGCTGCCTGGTGAGATGGGACCTTCAGCATCCTCATTAGAGAGAAGGGACATGAGTTTGCCCACTATTGCTCGCTTCCCGTGAGACGGAGCTCGGACTTAAACCCACCCGCATCCTTAACCACAAGCCAGGGCTTCCCAAGTCTAATTCACAAGCCACTTGCAGCGTGCAAGACGATTTAAAGTGGTATGCAGACATTTTTGAAAACGTCAATATTTATTTATATTAACACATACAAGGAAGACCTGACATACCCCAGATTTCTGAGGCTGAAATTTTATTTAAAAATACAGTTGAGGGGCGACCAGGTGGTTCATTTGGTTAAGCATCCGACTCTTGACTTTGGGTCAGGTTACCATCTGACATTTCTGGTTCGAGCCCCACATTGGGCTCTGCATTGACAGAGCAGAGTCTACTTGGGATTTTCTCTCTCCTTCTGTCTCTCTCTGCCCCTCCCCCACACTTGCTCTCTTTCTCTCTCAAAATAAATAACCTTAAGAAAGTAAAAATACAGTTGATCCAAATAGGAAAATGTTAAAGCAAGTATACAAGGTGTAAGTGGCTCTTCAGTCAATTCCACAAGTATTTATTGAGTGCCTATTGTATGCCCGGCAGTTTTCTGGCTGCTGGGGTATAGCAGTAAATAAAGTATGTTACTGCCGTGCCTCCTTCCATGCTGGTGAGGGAAAGAGACAAGACATCAGCAGGTGGATGGCACATCCAGTGGAAATGTGTCCAAGGGAACATACAGTGTGGATGGAGGAGGGAGGGCCCAAGAAGACACTTAAAAAGGGGGTTAAGGCAACAAGTTGAGAGGAAGGTGTGTGAAGGGTCACAGAGAGAGAAGCACAATGGCAGAGGTCAATCAACTTTTTTTTTCATAAAGGACCAGGTAGTAATTACATCAGTTTTGTGGGCCAGATGGTCACAATGACACAGTTCTACCGTTGTAGCAATAAGGCAGCCGCAGACCATACATAAGCAGACAGGCTAGGCTGTGTTACCATCAAACTTTATTTACGAAAGCAAGGGCAGACCATTGTTCACAGACCCGTGATCCATACCATTCTGCCAGGTCTCCCACATTTCAGGTCATGGCCTTGCCCAGAACACACAGGTTTCAGCCTCTGCAGATTCGCTTCCCCACCCACCATCTTCCCATGCATGGCCTTTATAGATGGTTCTGCCCACCCAGGCACTGGCGTGCGATCCACTCCTTGCTTCAGATTTCATGACCCTGGACAGAGAAAGAATGGTAAGGGCTTCTGGTAACCTCCCCCAGACCCTGGCCTGGACTCCCACTCAGCCCTGGGTAGCTGAACTTGATACTAAACAATAGTCTCCTTTTACTTTATTTTCCCCAACCTGCATCGCTTACCAGTCCTAAACTCGAGCTGGAAAGCAGTGTGTGAACTACAGCTCCCCCATCCCTGTCTCCTGACCAAGCCAGCCAAGAGGGGATGGGGAGTTTGTTCACAGAGTGTCCTCCATGACTATAGGCCTGTCCAGCCTCGCATAGTATCCTTCAGCCAGAGAAGATCATACGTTGTTCCCATCAGCCTTCTCTGTACAAACCCGTCAGAAATACCGTGTGCCCATTAGCACTGTAATTCACCCTGTGCCACCTTCCTCATTCTGAATCAGAAAGGTTAATGATGTTGAATCCCAAGACTCATTGATTTCAGCACTTACCCCAACTTCCTGCTCCCCCTGAAAGCACAAGACTCATTTCTCTTTCCTCGGCTGACCTGGCAAGTTGCTGATGAATGCCGTGATGCCAGCTAATTCTCCAAGATTGCCCAGAGTGACCAGACCCGTGTACTTTTACCTTCTGTATCTCTGGTTGATCTTGTGGGTCCGGTTCCCCACCTAGATGTGTTTGGGGTCCCTGTCTGTAATCTGTCTCACGAGTCTGCCATAGGTTGCCACGTTGATTTAGGGAGAGAGAAATTTTTAACCAAGACAATGACCACGAAATGCATTCTAATGAAATATCAGCTTTAGGACCTCAGTATTGATTGATTGATTCATTCAGACAGTCAGTCAATACACACTTGTAGAAACATCCAGCGTGCCAGACATTTGCTAGGATCTGGGGTTATAGCTACCAATAGGGTAGTTAACATCTCTGCCGTCACAGATTTGACCATTAAATAATCACATCTTCACGCCATTGTCAGGAAGGAAGTTTACATGCATATAACGTAGGAAACCACTGTGCATATAACCGTTTCTCTTCTCAGGAGTCAGAGAGAGCTTCCCTGGAGAAGTGTCTCTGAGCTGAGAATTGAAAGGACAGAAGGAATTAACTGGGTGAACAATGGGGCATGAGTGTTCCAAGCAGAGCGGGCTACAAAGCCCTGAGACACGAGGCAACACGGACCATGCATCAGGTCAATAGCGGCTGGTGTGGGCAGGGGGATAAGCACATAGAGAACCGGGCTGGAGAGTTAGGCGGGGCCCAGACAGCCTGAGACCCTGAGAGCCTGAGTTTATCCTAAAAGCAGCAGGTTATCTTGGGAAAGTTTTAGGTTGGAAAGTGCCATGATGAGATTGCCTCAGCTCCTATTCGGTTGTTTGGCATTGGGGGGAAAAGGAAGGAAAGAAGAAAAAAAAGTAGAGAAGTCTACCAGGCTGCTGGAGAAGGAAATATGATAGCGGGTACTTTGTGCGAGCGGATGTGTGCATGATAGCTCAGGTAATTACTTTCCAGCAGGCTATTCCCCCCTGTTGTTTCACCGCTATTATTTCTTCTCTCTTGGGCCTCTCTGCGGCACATAGTGCTCTTCGTCTCCGTGCCTCGGGGGGTTCCTGGGGAGATACTATAAGCTGGAGCTGGACCCAGAAACCCTCTTTCGGTTCTCTGTTTGGCAGAAATTTTCTGGGGCTCGGGCCTTCGGGCATCGTAGGAAAGGGATCAGAAGTGTGCGTGTGGGGAGTCCGCAGAGTCTGAATCCAGTCGTCTCGTTTACTGGCCCCAAAAGCTTGGGGCAGGTTGCTCACCCTTGGCACACCTCGGTTTTGTCATCTGTAACATGGACAGCGTCACAGTGCCCCGCCGCAGCCTTCGCCGTGAGGATGGAACTTGCAGGGCCTTGCCTGGCACAGAGCAGGTGCTCAATGCACAACGACCGTGGGGTGACCTAGACGGGCCAGTTCGCTAGGTTGACAGTTCCACAAGCATGGCAGTGACAGGTCTTCTGCTGAGGCTGTGTCTCTAGTGCCTGGCACAGTGCCTGGCATGTCGCAGGAGCTCAGCGAGTTCTCTGTGCAGTGAGGGCTGTAGGAGCAGACTGACGGTCGGTGGCCACCCCCTACAACGGCGGCAGGCGGCAGCCCCTGCTGTCATTTATTCCTATGTGGCGGAAGACTCGCTGATCCTTCGTCCCATGTTGTTCGCTTCCACAACTATTAAATGGCATCTCTGAGCTTCGTTGTGGATTGAAGACCAGTGGAAAGGTTTTGTCTTTACTTATTTCTTTCAGCTAGAGGCATTTTCAGATTTTCCCACCATGAAAATGGAAAACATTCCAAAGTGCCAGAGACTCGATTTCAGGAGAACAATGAGCCGTGATGGGTTCTCATAAATCCTCAAGTTGGCTCTGCTGCTTCTCCACTTAACTGGAGGTGCCAGCACAGACCCAGGGGGGCCCCCGTGTGGGAGCCCAGCAGGGGGGGATGGTGGCACATCATACTTGCCCGGCCGCGGACATCACACTGCTGGCTTCCCTGCAGCCTGGGAGAGGGTCCGGATCCCAAGTGATCTCTTGACGTCGTGTGGCAGGGAACCTAGTTGTCCCCATCTTCCACGAACAGGGCCGGGAGGTAGACACTGTGCTGTCCACCTTCCCTCCATTTCCGTGACCAAGCCTCTGTGCCAAAGCCCTGGGACTCTGAGGTCAGGTGGCCGCTTCTGTTACACGTGGGCTGTCTGAGCCAGAAGAGGTCATGGAACTTCTTTGTCCTTCCTCATCTGCAAAATGGGTGATAATAATGGCAGCCACCTCATGAGGTCTTTGGGAAGGCACAGTGAGGGTGGACGCAGATCCGGTTCCTGGAGCGCTTGACCTCTGTCCCCCGTAGTTAGCAGCCGCAACAGCCCTGGTACTAGAGAAGCTAGGCCGGCTTGAGAAGTCAGTGTGTCCATTGTGAAAGGAATCCAGTGCTGCCTCCTTTCTAGGGGAGTTGTGAGGATAAACACGTAGAGTGCACGAAACGTTTACAACACGCCTACCATGGTTGTCGTCGGAGCTGTGTGATGATGAACTTTGTTTTTTTCGCTTTGGAATATTGGAGTTCAACCG
Organism: Panthera tigris; assembly: GCF_018350195.1. NCBI lineage: Eukaryota > Metazoa > Chordata > Mammalia > Carnivora > Felidae > Panthera > Panthera tigris. Next base: position 27,401,316 of record NC_056675.1, on the reverse strand, counting down.
ATAGAAATCACCACAAGTGACACGTGGTACATTCACGATGTGGTGCAACCACCATCACCCCGGTGCCGGACATTTGAGTCATCCCGAAAAGCTAGTGAGCGGTGGCTCTTTGTTCCTTCCTGTCCCTGGGCCCCGGCAATCACCAGTGTGCATGGGTTTACCTATTCCGGATACTTCATATAAATGGAACCCTGTGATATGTGGTCTTTTTGCCTGGCTGGTGTCATTTAGCATGATGTTCACAAAGTCCAGCCACATGGTAGCAGATATCAGTGCCTCATTCTGTCTTACGGCCGAATAATACTCCGCTGTAAGGATGTACCACATTGGGTTTCTTGGTTCACCCTTCCGTGGACGTTTGAGTCGTTTCCGCCTTTTGCTGTTGTGCATGGTGCTGCTGTGAACATTTATATAGAAGTTTTTGTTTCAACACTGGCTTTTCAATTCTTCTGGGTATTATGGTGACTTTTTACTGTATGTGGTTCAACTGCCTAAGAGAGAAAAGGAAGAAATAGTAAGAAGATAAGGTAGGAAAAAAGGGATTCCAGCTTCTGAGGGTCTCCTTTTTTGGCCGACCTCAGCCTTTTAGGGGCAGCAAGGGCACCAGCTGCAGAGAGACATTAGTCTCGGCTTTGTTCTCAAGCTCTTGGGCCATGTCAGCACCCCACGGGCTTGGCTTCCCCGGGGAAACACCTGCTGACTGCAGCTTGCAGTGTGGTGTGCCTCGGGAAGCCAGGCCTCCTTGTCCATCCCTCAGAGGTCCTGAGTAACAACAGCTCTGGGATAACCAGGCACTTCCTGTGTGCCAGGCCCTAGGCCAATAAACCTTCACACACGTGATCTCATCAGTTCTCTACCCCCCTCAGACCAGGACACTGAGACTCAGGATAAAGTAGCTTGCAAGTTCACACAGTAGGCTTTAGAACCAGGTCACCTGATGCCGAGCAATGTCCCTGCAGACCAGTGGCACATCTGGCTGTCACTCAGTGGGGCTCGTCTCAGCTGCACCTGCCCATTTATCTATCTGCCTTAGCATGAAAGGGATGCCATGTGAGTTTATGAATTCCATTTCAGGAACCTGGCAGAGCCTTAGGGATTCCATTCAGCGTTTGTCCCTGTAGGTCTTAAGCAACTATTAAGTGCCACACATTGTGCCAGCCGCACCTTTCTTAACGGGGGTTCCTTGTGGGAACCTCAGAACACAGAAAATGATCAGAATGGCTCTTTTCTTGATTCTTGCAAGAATGGTCTATAACTAGTACCGTTTGTAATACATGGGAGAAAAGCTAATCCAAGGCATACGGTGGGTGCCTCGAGACACTAGGGGTCAATTCTCACAGAGACTGGTCTCAATCGTCACTGTTCCTCCAACATCTAGAACAGTATCTTGACATGTAGTAGGTGTAACGGTAATGTTTGCTGACTGGATGGATGTGGGATATAGTGATATGAACAAAACAGACCTGCTCCCATCTGGCACACATCGTGTTTTACAGTTTACAACATAAACCTCTTTTACAATCCAAACCATTTGAATATTCAAGGACCAGCACTGGAAAATATTTTATCAGTGATCGATGAACTTGTAATAGTACCTTTCAGCATTATTATATGTGAACAGGTTTTCGGAATAGTCCCAGATGACAGTAAATATTTTTTTTAATTTTTTTAATGTTTATTTGTTTTTAGAGTGAGAGAGAGACACAGAGCATGAGCAGGGGAGGGGCAGAGAGAGGGAGACCTAGAAATCAAAGCGGGCTCCAGGCTCTGAGCTGTCAGCACAGAGCCGGATGTGGGGCTCACACTCATGAACCCCAAGATCATGACCTGAGCCCAAGTCGGACACTTAACTGACTGAGCCACCCAGGCGCCCCCAAGTATTTTTTTAAGAAACACTCTGTCACTATCAGTCAGGAACACAAGGGGAGTGGACGTAAGGTATTCTCTTTGAGTAAACACCTCAGGAATACCCGGAAATGAATGACTTTTACCCAAAGAGCAGGAAGTCTGAGTTCATAGTCCAATAAAACCTGGGAAAGTTACCCCTCCTTGAAATAGGTCTGTGCGACTCAAAGTGATACCAGTGGTCTAAAAAGCTGAATTCCTATCTAACATCAGAACTCAACACAATTTTTGGCATTTAGGCAATGCTCAAAAATGTGTAAAAGGAGAGGGGAGGAAAGAAGGGAGGGAGGGCAGAAGAAAGGAATTTATTCCCCAGCCCCAACAGTAACACATTTAGTACCTACTAAGTGCTTGCTGTATACCAAGCACCCATGCTAAGTGCTTATAACCTCCATGCATCATTCTCTTTATCTTCAAAACAGCCATACAAAATGTGTCCTATCATGATGCCCATTGCTCAGAATGCAAGAGTGCTCCAGGAAAGTGTTCCCGCCCAAGGTCAGACAGTCTAGTGAGGGTGGAGTTCAGCCAGTCCTGCTACACAGACTTAGTCACCTGCTATACTCTGCCCTCCCTGCCCCTCCCCCCCAAATTAGAATCTGAATTGGCCATCTTCTTTAATCACGTTTCAACTTACATTGTTATTCTACTAAATCTTTTACTACCAATTGAAACTTCTCCCAGTGTGGAAAGTAGGTGACAGATTTCTCTGGAGAAATTTCAAGTGAGCTGTCCTGAGGCCCCACTGGCCAAGTGGAACCTAGCGCTGCCCCAGACGCAGTTTGAGAACCATTCATCTATGTGATAAATTCTCTTTTAAAACATTTCAGAAGCTTTTGCCTCTAGCAACTGCCAAATTACAACCTCAGAGCCTGTGTCCTCTGTTTAAACAGCCTGATTTCTTGTATAACTTCTCATCAACCCTCCAAAATAAATAGGCTTAGAATCTGCGAGGAAAGAAGATTCTGGATGCAGCATGTCCTCGTCCCCTAGAATCAGTCTCTTGAGCCAAGAATCTGTGTCCGCTTGAGGTTTGCAGAGGTGGCAAGACGTTTGCTTTTCCACGGAGGAGTATGTGGCTTCTCTTCTGTGTTCCAATGCATTCGGATCCTATTCCGGAAAGGACAGGCTAGGGGACCTGGCAGGCTGCCCAAGGTGATCCATGACAGTCAGCTGTCCTTTGAGCTCAGTCCTGCTCTGGGACTGAAAGCAGAACTGACCTGACCCTGAAGTTCCAGGGGATGGAGATGCTTGTTGTATCCTGTCAGCGGCAAAATACAGAACCTAGTGCTGGAGAAGTAAGGGGAGTAACAGCAGCCTTAAGAATAGTAGCTACATTGTAGCGTTCTGCGGGCTAGGTTACCCAGTCTCGGTGTGTGGCTTTCCCCTGCCCACCATTCAGTATCCTGTCCTACAGCACTCCTAGTGCCTGTGTATCTGTATCAGCCTGGATCTTTCAGTAGCAGGCAACAGTTAATATTGTCGTATTTGACTTAATCGTCACAGCAACCCTATGAAGTAGACATCCTCATCCTCAGTTTTAAAGATGAGGGAACTGAGCTTCAAATCGCAGAAATGACACGCCCAGGGACACGCAGCCGGTAAGTGGTGGAACCGGGACTTGAACCGACATCTCTCTGGTCTCAGGCTCATTATTGTGAACATTCCACACATCAGTATATTTATTGTTGGTGAGTTAGGGATGTCCATCTGGTGAAACTGGAATAGAGAAATTATTATGATGGGTCACTGCTGTCATTTGAGCAAACCCAGGGGAGTGTGGAATGGTGAAAAGAACTCTGTTCTCAGCCATACACGCAGATGGAGAGTTGAGCTTATCAATAAAATTTCATTCAGTTTAGTTCTCATTTATACTCCAGCCTGTTCCCGTTGATGTGACCCTGGGCCAGTTCTTGGAAAGACAGTTGGGGGTTAACAGGCGAATATATGGGAAGGATGGTCCCAGCATAGGGAACAAAGGTCCTCATTCTGGAATGCAGTACAGACGGGCTGAGCCCCTCAGAAATGAGCAGGGGGACTCATAGACATCAAGCTGCTAGAATGTGTGTTTCAGGCCTATGCCGGACACTGAGAAAATAAAGATGAATCAGAGAAAGTTCCTGTCATCAGGTAGTTTACAGTCAAGGGACTTGAACATACGTAACTTATTCTGGGCTAGGCACACAGGCGGGTAGGATTAGAAATGTCACACAGCATGATGGAGGTCTGGCAAGTGGTGGGCATGCCTTTCCTCTGGCATTTCGAAGCAAAGGATATGGGGGTTTCTGTTTACTGAGCACCAGCCATGGGCCAGGCACTATGGGTGCCTTACCCACAACACACAGGTGTCTCAGGTACCATTTTTATCCCCGTTTTGCAGATTAGAAAACTGAGGCTCAACCAGCTTCAGGAATTTGCTCAAAATCAAATAGCACAAAGTGGCAAAGATCAGGGAGAAATTTCTGCAGACACAGCTTCCGTTGTAGCCAAGTTTTGGTTCTCTCCCATAGATCACGTTTACTCTTAAGATTCAGTCTTTCTGTGTCCTCCAAAGCAGGCCTCTCTTCTTGCCCAAAAGCAAATCAAATAACTGGCTGTAATCAGTCATCGTAAGGGGATGCAGAATTTGGTTAACCAAATGTTCTGCTCATTTGAGATGTCTCGTGGCATATGAGGACAACCAGATTTCAGAAAATTAAAATACAATCAAACAGACTTCACATGCACACACACGCGCTCACACACACAAGGCTGAATGGCAATTTAGTTCTGCATTCATGATTCCAGCAGTGTTCCAGGATCAGGCATGGCCTCCGGGGCGCTGATTCTTGTCAGTTACCTTTCCATTACAGCCGTCTGCAGGAAGGGCTGACATGTTAAGAGTTCCCACTGATGGAAAGTCAGATAAACTGCCTCTTAGAATGGCTTATGTATGTTTAAAATGAAAAATGTGTGTCTTACAAGTGTTTTGTGAAAGCGTTGAGGCTTTGAGAAATGGTTTGCCAGTTCCTGCCAATGCAGTGAGCATGTTTTAATTCTGCATCGGTTTCTCTGGTAACAGAAAGATAAATCCAATCAAAAGTGACTGAGTTTTATTAGCCAGGTGGCTCCCCAGTTTGCTGCCCGGCTGCGTGGAGGGGAAGAGCTGTTCCCCTGGTGTCTCCAGGATGCTCGGTGCCTTATTTCACCTGGCAGTTCACCCCATATCATAAGAATCTACCTGTCTGTCTGCCTTCTCCACTGTCCTCTGCGCTCCTGGAGGACAGAGACCATGACCACCTTATCTACTGCTGTTCCAGGTATCTGGCACCCGCCCTGTCAGGGGGTAAGAAATCATGTTTCCAGGAGAGCACAGTTTTATGCGACTTTTCAAAGTCACGGGAAACACAGAACATTTAGAAAACTTCAAATAATGCCAGAGATTCAGCAGCCAGGCCAGCTCACAAACCACTCTATATACCTTGCTAAGGAGTTAAGAGCATTGTTCTACAGGGGACAAAGTGCCACTGAAGGGTATTAAGTAGAGAGGGGATACAAGCAGACTTAGGTTCTAGAAAAATCCTGCAGCTGCTTTCCGGAGGATGGATTAGAGTGGAATCTGAAAGCTGGGGCAGCATTTTATCCAGTTCACTTTTCCTTGGGTACCAACAGTGGCTGTAAGTACGCCCACAGGGCCGAGGAAGAAATACAGTACCTAGGTCTTTCCATACATTTCCACTGTGTCTTCGCAGAAGTGGGTCTCACTCCTCGTTTTGGCTCTGTAAGATCAATCAGTGATTGCCCTTCTCTTATCTCCAGTGCTTTGGCTCTTGGCTCGTCTGCGGAGAACCCTGAACTTGACCTTTCTTTGTGTTGTTCTGGAATTCTGGCCTTCCTGAGAGATTTGCTAGTAGACAAGAAGACTTGGTAAGGTCCAAGCAAAACCTGCCTGGAGGGTCATGGACAGAGCATCGACAGGATCTCCCCACCCCCCTCCCAACACCCAAAAAGAAATAAGCCATGTGGAAAAATGGGTTTGAATCCTTCTGTGAGCCAGAATGCAGCGAGAGAAACCCAGTGGCTAGGGCTCCGATTTTAGACCAGCGCAGCAGAAAGGCCCACACTTAGGAGGCCGTATCTGTGTCACCTTGTGACATGCAGTGTGTGTTCGATGATGGGTGCCCTTAGAAGGTGGCTGCAGTTTCAGGTGCCTGTTTCCCGCCTGGCTGTCCTTGGAAAGAAACGGAGGGCACTCCTCAAGCTGATCCAGCATGAGGAGATCAGGATTGCAAAGAGTCATGTTTTGGGCCTGGAATGCGAAGGTCCAAGTCTGTAGTCCACCTTCCTGCAAGACTTCAGCCAAGTCATTAAATCTCTTTGTGTCCTACTTTATTCATGTATCAACTAGTTCCTGTGTGATGGGGGAATTGTGGGTGAAAGGGGGAGGCATAGTTAACACAATGAGCAACACAGGCATGGTTCCTGCAATCGTTACTAAGTGTTTTCTGACTGCTTCACATTCTCCTCTCCCGCTCCAGTTCAAAGACACAGGGAAAAGCATGTCCAGTAGAGGAAACATTGTGGTCAAAGGCAGGGACATACATACGAGTGAATGACAAAGCTCTCTGCCTTGATGGCCACGAGCCCTGCACGCCAGTGCTCCCCTGGGGCATTTATTAAGAATGAGGGCAATTATTTGTTGCACATCTAGTGTCAAGTCCAGGAAGAACAGAACGGAATTAGATCCAGTGCCCACCCATCTCACAACTATAGCCAGGATCCTGAAAAGTATTGTCCAAGGTGCCCTGGTTGAAAATCCCTGTGCTATTAACAGACAGATGGGCACCAGCTGGAGCAGCTGCCCCGGGCACTGGATAGTTCTGCACACCCCACACCACACACACATGCACACACACACCTCGCTGCCTGATGGAGGCTCATTCCTGTCCCACTGGCTGTTGGTACCATGGGGAAGCAAGAAGGCCCTTGCTAGTCCTGCTTAGCCTGCCAAAGAAGCCCACCAGCCTCCCCAGGAAAACTCCCCCACCCCTTTCATCACCTTTGCCATTTCCTTCCCCCTCCCCATATTCCTGGGAGCCCACTGGCTTGGTTCCTGCGTGATGGTGTGAGCCCCGTCCTGGCTCTGGGCGTAGCCTCAGTCTACGTAACGTGCCTTTCTAAAAGCAAAGAGACACTAAAAAGTGCCCTTTGCACGAACAATGCCGCATCTGGGAATTGAATCCTACAGAAAGCTATCAGACCCACATATGGGAAAGAGAAACGCTCAAGGAGGTTCCTAGGAGCGGTATCTGTAAGGGAAGCAAACAACATAAATGTCCATCGCTAGGAGACTGGCTGTGTCCCTTCCATGAGATTCTGTGTTGCCCTTAGGAGGATGAAGTCTACTTTATGTGCCGATTAGACAGATCAGCATGATAGATCCTTACATAAAAAAGCCATGGACACACACGCTCCCCTTTTTGTAATAACAAGGGCTGTGAGTGTCCCAGCACCTGCTTCATAGGGGTGCCGTGAGCACTAAGTGGGTTAACAGATGCAGAGTGCTGCGGAGAGTGGTCCCCACTGCAGGCCCTCAAGTGTTAGATGCTGTTCTTTCTGTTGTTCTTGCCATTAATTGGTCTGTCTTGCTGTGGGCTAAGCTGTAGGATGGTAATTTCAGCATAAATTAAAGCATCGGGAAGGGTTACGTGCTTCCCCCAGCATGGTTTTCTGCACTCTTGGGCTCCTCAGAAAAGGACGAGTATGACGTTTTTCTGGGGTCACATGGCTCTCAGCAGACGTGTATGCCACCAGCTCAAGTTGGTTCGCCAGGACCATCTGATATTTATTTAATCTTTTGAGAGAGAGAGCGCGCGCATGTGCGCGTGAGCAGGGAAGGGGCAGAGAAGGAGGGAGGGAGGGAGGGAGGGAGGGAGGGAGGGAGGGAGAGAGAGAGAGAGAGAGAGAGAGAGAGAGAGAGAGAGAGTCAGTCCCAAGCAGGCTCCATGACCAGCGCAGAGCCCGATGCAGGGCTCCAACGTGAGTTCATGACCTGAGACGAAATCAATAATTGGACGCTTAAGTGCCTGAGACACTCAGGTGTCCCAGGACCATCTGATTTTAAAACTGAAACATCTATGTCCTGGATCCCCTCTCAGGGCTGGACAAACCGGGACAGCTGACTGCTCTCCATATGCCCCTGGTGGCCCAGGTGCTTTAGGAGGTACCCAGATACGTAGTCATTATTGTTTTTCATGTGTAACGGGGGAAAAAAAACATAAAAATGGTGTATCGGAATTACTCAGCCTCGAAACAGAAATACACATGTTATGACATGGGTATCCCTTCAGAACATTGTGCTAAGGGGAAAAATAGCCAGTCGCAAAAAGACAAGTACTGTATGATCCCCCTTATAGGAGGTTCCTGGACTTTGACTCCTCTATGAATGTGTTCACGGAGACAGGAAGCAGAACGGGGGCTGCCAGCGGCTGGGGGAGGGGGAAATGGAGAGTTCTTGTTTTCATGGGTACAGGGTTTCAGCTTTGCCAGATACAAAGCATTCTGGAGGGGTATGGTGGTTGATGGTTGCAGAGCAGTACGAAGGTACTTAATACGACTGAACTTTAACACGTAAAAATGGTTAAGACGGCAGATTTTCTGTTAGGTGTATTTTACCAGAATTTAAGATTTGTAAAAAAAAAAAAAAAAAAAAGTACATCACATACTGCAGATATTGTCACATAGGGTAAAGCTGAAGCGCTATTGAATTGAACGTTAAATTGAACATGTGTCTGAAAGAACCGTGCAGATGATAGAGCAGTGGAAGCTGGGGAAACACGGTGTGTTTATTCTGAGCTCACACTGAAGGTGTCTCCACCCTTAGCATGCTCGGCTTGCCCAGTGCCCTGGTCCTCCACCTCCTGCCACCCACACACATTTCTGATCCTCACATGGCCCACCCGCCACATCCGCGAGGCCTGGATCTGGTGCCCCTGGGGTCTGCACACACCCGGCAGCATCAGCGGGTGGAAGTCTTGAGTCCTGACATTCACAAAAACTCTGTGCTTAGCTTTTGCCTTGCCGGTAGTCGGGAGTACCTCTGGCAGATTCTTCTCAGCATCCTGTATCAGAGAAGGGGGTTCTGGGCCACAGCCTGGTGGGCAGGAGGAACGTAGAGCAGTTGAGGGCTGGCTCTGTGTTGTGCTCTTTCCAAGTGGAGGCTGAGAAGGTCCCCGTTCCCTCCTTGCCCTGTTTCAGGCTGCCAGCAGGCAGGCTCGGCTGTGACCGGGCTCCTGGGTACTAGAGGGACCTGAGAGCTGAGCTGTCCTCCTCCCCCCGAGTCCTCGTGCCCAGAACCATTATGCATCTTAGACACACAGTGTCGAGGTGGCCCCCCGGGAGCCAGTTCCTAACTCTCACACCAGCCGGGAGAGGAGACAGGTCCGTTCGATGGGGCATTTCCCAAACCATGCTCCACAGGGCATCCCCTGGGGCTTAAGCACAGAAAGCTTTCCAAGTTCAAATCTGGCTGGGTCATTATACTGCTGTCTCCAGTTCAAAATGTCTTAAGCTTCTGATATTCAAGATGGCAATAATAATACTATTAAATAACAGCTAACATTTATCAAGGGCTTACTATATGCCCGGTGCTACGGCACAGATCTTCAGGCATTATTTTATTTAATACTCCCAACACCTGAGGCTTACTGAGACGAAAGTAACTTGCTGCAAGTCCAGGCTTTCAGGAGCAGGCCTTAGGGAAAAGATGAAGAAGGAAAAGAGGAAGAGAATTAACTACCATATTCATGCTTCACTTAAAGCAGCCCTTCTTAAACTTTAAAGGGCACACGCATCCCCTGGGAATCCTGTTAGAATGCAGAATTTGACTCAGTAGGTCCGAGGTGGAGCCTGAGTTACTGCATTTCTAGTAACAGTGGATGGAGGCCGTTCATCCAAAGACCAGGCTCTGAATAGGGGGGCATTTGAGCACCTACACCTGGCATGGAACTCATTCATTCACTTGTTCATTTGTTCACTCATTCATTCACTCATTGACTCGTTCATTCATTTATTCATTCATTCATTCATTTACTCATTTGTTCATTCCTTCATTCATTCATTCACTCATTCATTTATGCAAACAGTCTAGTAGCAAAGGGCATGACACTCTCTGACATCTGGATTCAGATTCTAATCCTGACGCTGTGCTTCACTAAGCGGCAATTTTTGAGTCTCAGTTGCCCATCTGCAAATTGGGAATGAAACTAGCATCTTATAGAGTCTTTGTGAATATTAAATGCAGTAAAATGTGGCAAACATCTGCTCCAGGGTCTGGGGCATGGTGGACAATTTCATAAATGGTCGTGGTTTAGAGCTTATTTGAAAAAAAAAATTTAATGTTTATATTTGAGAGAGAGAGACAGAGCGTGAGCAGGGGAGGGGCAGAGGGAGAGGGAGACACAGAATCCAAAGCAGGCTCCAAGCTTTGAGCTGTCAGCACAGAGCCCGACCCGAGGCTCGAACTCATGAGCCATGAGATCATGACCCGAGCCGAAGTCAGACACTTACCCAACTGAGCCACCCAGGCAGCCCCTTTTTTTAAATTTTTGTAATGTTTGGAGCTTATCTATCATTCACTTATTCCCTCATTTCAACAGAGATTTTCACATGGTTCCAATAAGTTTGTTTATATTATAGCCAATTTATTAATTGAAATAAATGACTTATTTATTAAAATAAATCACTTATTTTAACATTTACTTATTTACGTATTTCCACAAAGACATCCCAGTGGCCACGAAGGCTGCCAGTGAGGGGCCCAGAGTCACGGTCACAGAGGAGTGGCTGTGGACGAAGAAACATGTCTCCTAATGATTTTCACAAAAGGTAGGGACAGGCACAAGTGATGAGTGGTGGGAGCCACTTGGCACATGACTCCACCAGAAGAGGAAGAGTGAGAAACGTATGTGGTGGGGAATGAGGGAGAGAGAGAGAGGCTGGAACTGGGTAAAATGTCAACAGATCGCAAGCTGTTAATTATCTGAGGAGAACTAAATATTATGTAGGCAATTATAGACAGGCGTTGGAAAGCAGTGATAGGAAAAGTTGGGCCCCAGCCGAATTGCGTGTCCCCTTGAAGAAGGGCTGGGAGACTGGTTTCAGTGTGCAGAGCAAGCTTTTTACTCTGAGAGAGAGGGGGAGTGAGGGGGCCGGTGGAGGGAGCCCAGGGAGGGGGAGTTAGGGGTCCCCTCGACCCCGCCAGTCCAGCCAAGCCAGGCACACAGCACTTTGCTTTGAAAGGCAGCCTTACCCCCCCACCCCACCCCACCCCCGCATTCTCCCTCCCCGGGCTCTGGGCCTGGAATCCGCAGCCCCCTCCCCAGCCGCCCTCCCTCCCCCAAGATGTCATCTTTTGAGACGATTTCATGTGGAAGCATTGCTAAGTAAATTCGCTAAATGCCTATTCATCCCCGTCAGATGGGGACTCGGTGAAGCGGTAAATGTGAAAATGGCCCCAGCTCAGGGCCCTGAAAGGCGCTTTCTGGGGTTGCCAAATGGAGCTGCAGCCACTGACCCTGGGAGGCCTGAGGCTTCTCGCACGGGGGCCCAGGAGCCCCGGCCCGGCCCCTTCAATCCTCCCTCTGAGGCCGCTGAGAGGTCCTATTTATTATTCCTGCTGCCAGGGACCCATTCAGAGGTTAACTTGTCCCCGTATTCATCAGGACTACGATAATGAACTGTCCCAGAGTGGCAAGGGGGTTGGTAAACAGGAACTGCTGAGACACGGAGATGGAATGGGCCTCTTTAGGGTTTGGAAAGAGAGCTTGCTTTCATTTTTTTTTTTATGGGCTGATCTTGTTCCCACCTCTCCCCGCAACTTCGGGAGGCCCTTTGCCCATGGCTGTCTGTAACTTGGTATGAGGCACACGTGGGCTTTACCTTGGAGCATGTGGGCAGGATTGTCCACACACCAGATGCACCGTTTTGCAGATGCGTGGGGTTAGCCATTTGGCTGCATCCCTGGAATTTCCCTCTGTGTGCCTCAGCAGGGCTTGGCTTGCGTGTTCCTATCAGATTTACCTCAGTGCGGATGGGGGTCTCTCTGCTACCGCCAGAATGGCCGCCTCTGTATTGGTGTTCATTTCAGTAATACGATGGGACACCAGCAGGGCTCGTTTTCACTGCAGCGTCCCTTGACTGCTTTGTGCCCCCTCCACTGGAATTATGAGTTGGTCAGCATGCGTCATCCAATCACAGAATAGGGGCTTGCAGTGGTGCGGCTGCAGGGAGTTGCAGGGAAATGAAGAGGAGTGAGGCGTGGGGGCTGCTTAGACCAGATGGTGGCAGGTGGAAGGAGCAAAGCACTTTGCATTTATTGCGCACCTACTATATGCCCTTTAAATATTCCCAGCTTTCCATTCGTTATATATGTACTGAGAGCCTACTGTCTGCTGGGCAGTCAGGGGGGTTCAGAGAAGCCTACCACCCAGATGTTAAATCACTCACCCTTGGGTCAGGAGTGGAGCTGGGATCTGCCTCTAGACCTTTCTGCTTCTAGAGCCCAGGCATTGCTTTCTAAGGCACCTACCTGCCCCCCAAAGTTCTGAGAGCCTCCTTTCGGTTCCACGAGTGTCCTTCCTTTCCACCGCCTCCATCTCGTCTCCCACTTTGAAACAATGGTTAACCCTTTCCTTCTAAGTAAAAATTCCTGAGCAGAGCAGATGATAAAGGAGCTGTCACTTCAGCACCATTTACCTGTTTGGGTTTATTCAGCAGAAGAGGCGACTGCATTTCTGGCAGATGGAGACCCGTGTGACTGCCTTTTAAAATACTGTCACAGCTGTATGCACAAGCTGATTAGCTGTGACTACACTGCCTGCACCGAGATTGATGGCGATAAATTTGGGATAACAATACTGGGAACGACGTCATCTGTTTCGATCGCACTTCATATTTTTTAAAGCTCTCTCAATTGGTAGCCCACTGGTTATTCAAGGACTTAGTATTCATTCATCCAGCAACCATTAATGTAGCTCCTACCATGTGCTAGTGAGGAGCAAGTCCCACTAGGTTCTGTCCTGATGGAGCTTACATCATAACATAAACAAGTTTAACATTTGCAGGTGACAATAAAATAGTAATGGAAATAAAGGGATATGATAAAGATGGGGGTGGGGGAGGCTGATGCCACATTAGGTTGGGTGGCCAGAAAAGGCGTCTCTGAAGAGGTTACATTTGAAAGGAGACCTGGATGATAACAGCAAGCCAGACCTGGAAAGATACAAGGCAGAATTTCCCAAGGACAGCACGTGCAAAGACCCTGAGATTGCTGTGTATCGCATTGAGCTACACACTAATGACTTACTGTTTGCCACGCCCAGTGCTGAGCACTGGAGATTCCAGAACAGCTAAGGTAGTATGCTTATACTCAAAGAGTGTACAGGCTATAGGATAGGTAGGATACAAACACGCCAATATCCCCTTTTAATGTAGTGTGGTAAGCCTAGGGTGGTGACCCATGAAAGAAGATGCTTTATTAGCCTGTATGGACCTTATTTCTGTGACCACGAAGGAAGCCAAGACTCAGAAAGTGTCCATGGTCTCTGGAGGACCCTGACCTTCCTCTTGGTTTGTTTCCACAGGACGAATGACCAGCTGGTGGCATTTCTCTCCCGATACCGAGATATGAATTTCCTGAAGTCACACGGCCGGGACAATGCAAGGTAGCACATCCTCCCCCTACCCATGTGCAAAATGGAAATGAAAATCTGAGTGATCACTTTGGGGCTTCCTTTGAGGCTAGCCTAGAGGAAAGTAGAGGACAGGAGGAAGGCATGGCTCGGGTGGGCCCCTGCCCCTTCCATGTCGGGTCTGCAGCGGTCTTTCCCGTCAGCCAAGGACAGGGATAATAGTAAATACATCTCTTCTCGTAATAGCCCTTTACGCACCCCCCCCCACACACACACACACTGAGCACTTTCCTGGGTCCATTATCTCATTATGGCAACACTTTGAGGTAAGTAGGGCAGCCATTGTTCATTCCCACTTTATTGGCGGGATGACTGAGTCCCATAATTTAAGTGATGGCCCCAGATCATTCATTGGGTCAGCCATTCAGCAAACACTCACCCAGTGCCAAGCATGTGCCAGGCACCCTTCTAGAGCTGAACAAGACAAAATCCTCATTCTCATGGAACTTACTTCCTGGTGAAAAAGAGTCTCATTCCAGCATGGAGTTGAGCTCATATATCCTGATTCCCACCCTTTGCCCTCACCAGTGCCTCACTCTTGCTGCCCAAGACATTGGCGGGGATTCAAGGCACCAAGAAGCCCAATCTGGATCCACAAATAGCATGCTGCAGTCCCACTTTCAGCAGAGTCAATATCTCTGTGGCCAGAGATCAGCTACGAGGGATTCAGTCTCAAGCGCCCCCTTTAGGGGAGATCACATGATAGGCCTCACCGTCCTGATGGCAAACACCATTAAAAAAAAACCAGCCCAGATCACTGACATGCTGGCAGCTTTTTCTAGCTTTGAACTCAGACCATAACCTGGCAGCACATGGGATAATTTTAGCTCGTTAATGTGTTTTCTTTGGTTTGGCTCTTGTGTTGGTTTTGTTTTGTTTTGTTTTAGTTCAAGTGCTCCATTTGAAAATGAATAGCCCCATTTAAAAATAGCAATGTTTCCCAGGCACATCCAGCTCATCTTAAAAGATCCAAAGGTCCACTGACTCTGGGCCTCAGGTTTCTCCTTGGAGGCTATCACCTGGGTCATAGACAAAGCCCGTGTTCTCCTGTCCTCTCCTGTGCCCCTTCCCTACCTGGCCCCCACTGGCATTTCAGTTTGTAGTCTGCTTCAGGCATTCTGTGCAACTGCTGACTGACCTGCCCTCTGGCTGGCTCTGTAACTCAGTTTACCGAGTTACCTACGGCCGGGGGGCGGGGACCAGAAGGTAGCCTTGAGCTCCATCTCCTGAGCTCTCCAGATGTAACCCCAGAATCCTTTGTTGTGTCATTGCCTAAATTCTAACTCTGATTTCATCCAGCTGTTTATAGCTTGTTCCCATCCTACTGACAGCCTGCATTTTTTACATTTAGATGGAGCCCCCAGACTTGAGGATGCTCTGTAAATCAGCATGATTTACAGATTAGCGTGAGCATGTTCCCACCGCTAAAGGGAGAGAGGCCTGGGTAGATCAAGAATTACAGCCACTGTGTGATGTGTTCCTAATAAGTGCCCTTGCTCCGCTGACCTTTTCCCTGTGGGATCCAATTTCATTCTTAGGGCCCCTCAATGCAAAATAAGAATCATTATCCCCATTTGTCAGGAGATGAAAGGGGTTTGGGGGAGTCTAAATGGTTTTCCCAAGGTTACACAACTGGTAAGTGTTAGAATTTGAACCCAGTTCTCTGACCCCAAAGCCCCTGGGAGCAAGGTGGAGCTGAACAAGATTCCATTCAGGTGTTAGTTATCAAAACTGGCCCAGATGTTAGTGTCTAGGCTCTTAGGTTACCTCAGGTAACCTTGTAATATGTGTTTTGTGCAAAGCTGTTTCATCAGAAAGGAGCCCATTGTAATTTGATAGACTTGTGTCTGAATTATTATCCACCCTGATATTATTATTCCTGCCTAGTTGGTATTTATTCTCTGTCCGCTATTTCTAGGCCCAGTGCTTGGGACTGGGTATGTAGCACAGAGGTTAAAAGCGTGGGCCTTGAGGTTGTACTTCCTGGATCAGAGTCCTGCTCTGCCATATCCTAGCTATGTTGCATTGGACAGGTATCTTAACCTCTCTGAGCCTGTTCCCTTACCTTTATAGTGGAAATAACAATAGACCTACACTCTTGGGGTTGAGAGGATTAAATGAGATGCTGCATATAAAGCATCCACCATAGAGTAGATGCCCTATGTGATGGTGGTGATGATGATGGTGATGTCATGGCTATGATAAGTGTAGGATGAAAATATTGTGGTGGGAGAAATAAACAGATGGTGTTTGGGCCAGAGTTACCCCGCTGGGTGTGTGAATACCTGTCTGGTGGATGTGCGTCAGTAGCTGACAGGTAATACCCACATGGCACAGAACAACATAAAGTTTCCGGCTAAGATGTTGTTGGCACTTCCTGCTAAAACTAAAACCCAAGGATCTCCGAACAGAAAAGCTCCCACATTCCACTACCCAGGAATGAGCCCTTGGCTGGTTTTCTCTTACTTGAATGAATGAAGGGCAGTAATGCAGTATTAATTTCATAGTAAAATGAGCCATTACCTGCCACCCTCTCCTCTCTGTCAGCTGGGGCCTCACCTGCTGATGAGTAACCCTAGCCACTGTGCGTCTTCTGTTGTCCCCTCCCCATCGCACAGAGCTGGGCATGGCTAGGCTTCAGACCCTGCACGGGTGATGTGTTATAAAGGACCCTTGGTGGCAGATGACAGAAACCCAGCTTAAACTAGACTAAGTGGGTAAAGGAAGTTAATGGAAGGAAAACCTTGATCTCTGACTTCAGATATGGCTAAATCAAGCAGTTCAAATGCTTTAATCACACCTAGACTCCGTTAGTTCTTTTCTTTTCCTTTTTATTGGGGGGGGGGCATTTAATTATTTGCTATTCCTGGACTGGGTTAAAGTAAAATAAACACATCAAATAGCCAAGTAGTTCACTGAGGGGGATCTTTTTATTTTTTTAATTGAGATGTAATTGACATATAACATTATGTTAGTTTCAGGTGTATGACCTAATGATTCGTTATTTGTATATATTGCAAAATGATCATACTAAGTCTAGTTGACATCTGTCACCCCACATGGTTACATTTTTTTTCTTGTTGATGAGAACATCTAAGATTTACTCTCTGAGCAACTTCCAAATACACAATACAGTATTATTGGCTATACATCACCTCCCCCCAGCATGTATTTATTTCACACCTGGAAGTGTGTACTTTTTGACTCCCTTGTTTAGTTCTATCTTCCTTTGTGTCATTGGATTTTCTGGCTCCAATGGTGACTTAGTAGCTTCGTTTTAGAGACGGGGAAACTGAGACTCAGGTGAAGTAATTTGGTGAAGCCTACATAGTTACAGCAGTGCTAGGACTCCGGCCCAGGTGCCTGTGTCCCCAGAGCCCAAGCTCATAACCCTTGTATGATGCAGCCTGTCTGTATTCTGGGCCTGCTTTCCTCCAGCATCCTCCAGGATGCTTCCTCCAGCATCCTCCAGGATGCTGGGTGGCTTTCAGGCAGCGACTCTGCTTCTCTGGGCTTCACTTTCTCCCTTTGAAAAAAGAAAAGTGGATGAATAAGATGGTCTCCGAAGACACGTCTCCTTCTGATGCTCTCTGCTCCTGGACCAGCCCTTATAAAAGACATTGTGACAAAGGCAAAGAGTTTAAAAGATCAAACGATGTGGAGGGACCAAAAACAAGCAGTAAGATACAAAATAGGCCACAGGGTGCCTCGGTATTTAGTTCCACGTGGCTCCTAATAGCAGTGTTGACCTTCTGTCCCCATCTTCAGCCCTTGGCAGCCAGTGTGGATTCCCAGCTCCTGCTCCACAGGGATGGCATAAAGGCAAACTAATATTTTAATAGCTGCCAAATTGGTCCTGACTGTTCCTGTAATTAAATGAAGGGGAGTGTTGTGTTCACCATTTCTCCTTGCTTTCCTCCAAAAATAAAGTTGATGCAACGAAAGGCACGCAGCACAGTTACTGTTTTCCCAGTTAGCCTCTGTAGGGTGAGCAGAAGCAGGTGTCCTAAAGCTCACTGAGGGACTAAATATGTCCTTGCAGACTAAATAGGTCCTTGCAGTTACCCTGGAACTCCTGGCTTCTGTTCAGGGAGCATTGGAGAAGTTTACCAAATGTCTGCAACCTGATTGTTGCGGGGGGCCGGCGGGGTTGGGGGGGGGGTGGTCTGATAGGGGCTAGAAAGGGAAGATCCTTTCCACCAGCCAGAATAGGGTTTCCTCTGACACTTTGTCTGCCTCAGTCCATCTGACCTCTCTTGCTGATCCAAGGTCCACAGGCCCCCATACTGAGCCCAGGGACACATTGTGGTACAGGGGCAGGTACATGAACATTGGAGGCCTGGCACCTGTGTTGAAATGCTGGCTTGCTCATGTGATGGCCATAGGACTTCAACAGATGGCTTTGACTCTCCAAGCCTCTGTTTCCTCATCTTTATAAAATGTGAATAGGGAGATGGGCATTGTGGAGGACGGAGTGTCCTCCCTGACCCTGGGAAGGCCCTGAACCACGCACTTTCTGGTGTGTTGTCTCATTCCCACCTCACTTGGCAAGTGAGATCTTCGAGATGAGTACAGCTGAGGCTTACAGAGTTGATTTTACTTGCTTAAGGTTCCACAGCGAGCAGACCACAGAGCTGGGACTGGAACATGGCTCGGTCTGGCTTTTAAGGCCTGATTTTATCACGCCGTGATTCATGACCACATCTGACAGGACCTGCAGTTTTGCCTTTGGGGCGTACAACTGAAAGAGCAGAATCCTGCTAACTTTAAGCAGAAGTATTGTTGAAATGATCAGGAGAGGAAAAGATCAGGTTCTTCCCCTCCTTTCTACTAGAGTCGGCGTCTCCCAAAGTGTGTTCCCCATCCACCCGTAGCGTGAGAGGTGGATTCAGGTACTTCACAGACAGGAGTGCTGGGAAAGCTAGGTACTGATCGCAAGTGTATCAACAACAATTGATAGAATTAGCCGTCTGCCCCATGGTTTCATAGAAGTTATGCTGAGAATAAGACTCAGTTTAAAAAAAAACAAAAACACCGTTGAAGCTATTCAAAGTTGATTTAGAGAAAATTATTAAGGGAGCTTTCCTGTAAGTGCTATACATAAAGCACTTGGCACAGCAGGTAGGAATCCACATTCTGGATTCTAGGTGTATGACCTTGGCTGAGTGACATCAAGCACCTGTGTGTCAGAGTTGTTAGAAGAATTCAATGGGAGAATATAGGGATAAACTCTTGGAACAATTAGTTGGGCGTGTCAACTTAGTGACAGTGATGATGGAGAAGAATCTTGAAAATGGCATACATATGATTAACATTTTGCAAGCACTCCTCCAATTCTTATGGAAACTAGCATTTGACGGGTAAGAAGGCTAGACCAGTAGGAAACCAGGAGGGGTCCCAGCCCTGAGGTTGGAAGTGACATCAGCAAGTTTCTTCCAGCTGTCAGGTCTGGACCCCACCTGCTCTAAACAGCACTCCCCCCGACTGGGCACCAGAATGACAGCCAAGCAGCTTCAGCAGCCCTTTCTCTCTGACATTGAACTCATCTTCAGACCCACACCTCCCTTGATGTATAAACAGGCAACTGTTTAGCCAATAGTTGGCAAATCCATTGAGAGCCTGGCCAGGAACCTCCTCCAAGCAAATCTGTGCTCAGGAGGCCCTTTGGTGCCAACTTGCTTATCAAGAGATGGGCTCTCTCCCCAGCTGTCTTATAGCACCATGATTGATGTGAGGAGATAATTAATATCTCATTTCCAATGGGGAAAGCAGATTGCATTTCCCCTTTGCTTTTCTTAAACCCAACCAGTGCATTTATCACTGTTTGCATGTTCACTGTATTTAATCCAATTATAGCAGGCATGTCAAAATAAAGCTTTGCGTTGCACCAGCACCCACACAAAGCTGTGTATGCATCTCCTTTCTTGGCCCCCACATGCGTTTTGAGGTCAACTTGGGAACTTTTCTTTTTCCAAAACAATATACATCGAAGTTAGACAAAAGACTAGGACAAAAGTATGTTCAGGGTGTCATCTCTGAGAGGTGGACTTTGATTTTTTTTTTTCTTTGCTTTCTCTTTCTGTTCTAAGTTTTCCATGAAGGACGTGCATTACATTTATAAACAGAACAAAAGGCTGTAAACACTGTTTTTTAAAATGTGTGAAAAATTGTGGAAAACCACTTAGCCTTCAGTGGACCTTTAGCCTCTTGGAAGTAGAAGCTGATTGGGCACCAAGCACCATGAAGACCATATGGCTACCAAGTCAGGGGATTCTGGGTCCCAGGATTTGGGCCCCTGACTTGGCATCTCTTCTCAGTCTTCTTTTTTCTCCCACCCTTGGATATCAAACACAAGTCCACTTTCTTCGCACAAGGCAGTAGTAACAGTCACATGTGAAGGGTTTCCTGTGTGCCGGGGACTGTCCTAAATGCCTTAGTGAGGTTATTTCTTGCAAGTCTCAAAACTACCCCATGATGGAAATGCAGTCCTATCAGGCTCAGTTTTCAGATGGGAGCCCAGAGGCTAGCTAAGTTAAACACACAGATTATAAGTGGGGAGGCTGACTAGAACCCAGGAAATCTGGCCCCAGGGTCTGTAGTCCTAGCCTCTGTATCACGCTGATTCCCTCAGCATGTTCACTGTGGGGCTTCCTGCCATATCCAGGTAGATGATGCATTCCCCCCACCAATCAGGTAGGGTCTGCCTCTCTCGCAGTTGACCTGCTCAGATGTGTCAGCAAGGCTCTCACTCCAGCCACCTTGACTTCTTTCCATTCATTTGAGTTCTTGCACATGCTGTTTTGGTCCCCAGTAAAGCTCTTGCCTCCAGATCTTCAGATGACTGATTCCTCCTCATCCTTGACGTGAAGCTTCAATGCCACCTCGTCAGTGAAGCCCTTCCCCAACAATCTTCACTAATGACGTCTCTGTCTCTTTATTTTCTGCCACTGCGCCCTTGAGTTTTTCTATATAGCACTTATTACAAACATCTAATTACATATTAATGTGTTTTGTGGCTCTTTGTGTCTACTTACTTAGTTATTAAGAGCAGGATTATAGCTCAGTGGCTAAAAGTGTGGGATCCAGAGCCTGACGGCTAAGGTTAGAATCGCACCCTTGGCACTAACCAGCTGTATGGCTCTGGGGAAATTACTTAGCCTCTCCGTGTCTCTGTTCCTTCATTTGTAAAATGAACCTTCATAGGGTTGTAGTAAAGACTAAATGAGAGAATATGGATTTAGTGTGAGGAATGGGATCTGGAAAGTAGCAGGTGCTCAATAAATGGTAGATGTTATTCTATTTTTTATGTCTCTCCCTGGAAGATGGAGAAGGGTAGGGATGATGTCCATCTTGTTCACAACCAGATTCTCAGCACACAGACCTGGGGTAGTGAAGATGCTATCTGGAGCTGCTGAACGAGTGAATGCTCCAAGCCCCCTGTTCTTCCAGGTACTTCAGAGTAGAGGCATAACAGTTGACCCCAGCCTAGGTCAGGAAAGGGGACAATCCAGCCTGGGCCTGAAAGAAACAGCCAGTAGGGTCCCTGTGGAGCTGCCAGACTAGGTCCCAATGAGCTGAATCCTTGCTGACTGGTAGCATGAAAAGATGATGTATTCATACTGCTCGGACAGAATTAGAAAGGTGCCCATGACCCTTGTCACCTCCACTACCACAACCATGGGCATTGCTTATTAAAATAATCACAGGAGATGAAGTTCACGGTTTGTGTGGGGCTCTGGGCTTCTGTCCTTGGTGCTGAAATATCATTGCTTTTCTGGACATAGAGGTGTGTAATTAGTTCTGGAGGTGCCCTGCCCATTCCTGTGTACCAAATCACAGGAGAGAGAAGAGGAGAGATAGAAAATTTAAATTTGTAGCTTGATGAAGGAAAAATATTAAGCATCTTGGTGAATATTTATGGAGCACTTACAGTGTGTTGAGCACTACCCTAAGCCGTTTCTATGTATAATCTCATTTAAACTTTTGCACTAGCTCTCTGAAGCGTTATTATCATCACCAGTTTCCATGTGAAGTTACGTGTTCAGGTCGTCCAAGGTTGGTGGCCTACCCAGCACGTGAATTGTGTAGTCCAAAGCTTGGCCCCTGCATTATACAGCTGTTACGTGTCAGCACATTCACATAGCTGGCTGAGTTCATACACTGTGGGTTTTCGTGCTTTGTTCCATGACTTTATTTTTTAACTAAAATGCTTAGGTTGTATTTAGGCTAAAGGAGTAATCTGGATTCAGTGACAGATCACTGGACAGGAAAAGAGAAGAAGGGGAGATTTTTTTCCTAGGCTATGTGACTTTGGATGTCTTTGAATCATACATCCTCTCAGTGTGTTGGGGTTTTTTTTCAATCTATAGAATTAATTATATTAACTGATTGCTAAGATTCCTTCTTACTCAGACACGCTGTAAAATCTGAGGAGCAGAGTTCTTCCTTTTCAAACTCATTATAGGACGAGACAGTTCTGGAATAATTCCACACTCAATGAATATGCCAAGACTGTAGCCAGGGAATTAACTGAATTAAGAGACCTTCATTGTCTGCCTTTTCTGAGATCATGTTCAAAGGCTACAGAAGGTTTCTTAACTGACCTTTTCACACACGGATGAGAATGAGGACCCCTGTCCCCTTCCATCCAATTTCCTTTGATGCTCAGCTGAGTAGAACTTGGTCCCTATGACATCTCAGTAGAATCCATTTAGTTATGACTTTGTTCCATATTGTGCCAGTAGAGAAAGTCCCTGGAAGGCAAACCACCCCTCCCTGAAATCCTGGGAGGTAAAACCAAATGCAATTGATTCCATGTTTGCCCTCAGGTAGTCTGTTCTGAAGACAGAAGTCTTTGTGACGTCTGGCAGGGAGCTCTTCCAAGACCAACAATGAACCCTTTTCTGTCAGTTTTCTCATTTCAGCACCGGGTCTTTTTGAGGTAGTGAAAATTCTCAGATCCTCCCTTTGGATCCTTTTACAAGGACCCTGGCAATCAGGACAGAGCAGTTAAGAGCTTGCATGGATTCATCCAGACCTGGATTCGAGTCCAGGACTGTTAGCTGTGTGACTTTGGGGAACGCCCTTAACCTTCTTGGATTGAGTTCCTTTGTGTCTCAAATGTTTGTTAGAAGAATCAGATACCTGGTTAAGGGCTGCTACTTCCTTATTGAACAATTTCATGGCTTTTACTCCTCCCTTTATTCATTGGCTCAATAAATACTTATTGAGCACCAACTGTATGCTAGGTACTAGTCTAGGCACTAAGGATACAGCTTTGAACAAAAACAGGCAAAAAACTCTCTGCCTTCTTGGGACTTACATCTAGTAAGGAGACAGTAAGCTAAATAAATACCTTGTATACAGTGGTACAAATTTTTAAGTTCTATGGAGAAAAATAAAGCATGAAATGGTGGTCACAGATGTGAGGGATTCTGGGAGGGTATAATTGCTATGTAAGAATGGTTCACTGTGTAATGACTGGCTCAATCCATTGCTGGAATGAATAGTGCTTACTGAATACTTAGCAAGGACCTTTGTAAACCTCATTTGTCAGCCTTTCACAGCTGATTCAGGAGGGTGTCAGCACAGGTGTCATGGAACTCATCTTCCAGATGAGGAAACTGGCATTCCAGAGAGTCAAGCCAACCCCATATCTCCCCATCTGCGAAGATAGAGTCATCATTAGTACCCAGATCCTTTTTTTGTCTGCTCTGAATTCCACCTGTTGACTCGGTTGCCCTCACATAATCAAATCATCTGGAAATGAAACTAAATATAAGAGAGTGTCTTTGGTCATCTTCTGTGTGTTTGGCCCAGTGCTTAAATAAATCTAGTCTCCACCCCTCAGGTAGAGAATCACACACCCTTGACTGCTGAATCAACATTTATGAAAAGGCACACCCAGGTATTTGCCTACTTACCTTGATTTCCAGCCATTCCCTTTTTTAAGAGATGGCAAATGCATAGGGTAGAAAACAGAATGCAAATCACTGTCCAAGCAGTTGATTCCTTTCCCCTGCTAAATACCCAGACTCTGGGCCTCTGCTGCTTTATCCCAGTCCAGATGCCCCTCTTAACCCAGGAACTGAGACCTGGGGGGATTGTTTGTCTCTATTTACTCATAATTAACCGAAGCATGCATTTGCAGCTTATCAGTTTTCAAATGCAAGTAAATATAGCAACCAATCTCCCACCCCATGAATATTTCATTTTGGAGATTACTGCATAAATATTGTATTTGGATATTATGGTCTGGGACATCACATTAAAATTGCAAGACGATGCTATTCTCCCACATAATGGAACACAAAATTAAAAGGCTGGCCTATGGAAAGAAAACTTCTGCATGTCCTCAACACCTGAATTTTGTTTCTTTCTTTCTCTGGGTGAGTTAGTCTTGGCTACCACATAAGTTCTCGTGGAAGTTACCTAAAATTCAAAGGTTTAAGCAGGGTTAAGTGTCTGCAATTTAATATTATTATATAATTAGCACCAGACAGAGCTGAGGTAGGATTTTATTTTCCTAAACTCAGGCACTTCCTTTAATGGACCCAGTTAGAGCCGAGTTTTGTGTCAGTGGAGTGATACGGTAAGTATATTGGAAAACCTTCGAGTGACTCCCAGAGAGAACGTGGCTTTGCTGACAGCGTGGATTTGCACTTGGAAACGTGTTAGGAAGGATACCTGGGAGGGATACCTGGGTCTTCTGGTTGGCTTGTATCCTCTGTGTGTCTGTGGAAAATTTGTCAGCCTTCTCTGGGATCCCATGTATCTGTCTGGAATGCCTGCCCCACCTCCTCTTCCTGGATATAACAGAGTGACTTAGAGAATGTCACAGCTGGGAAGTACCTTATGATTACCTAACCCATATGACTGATGGCCCATGTGCTGGCTTCAAGGCTAGGGATATGTTTTATTTAATCAGAGCACCTTTTTTTTTTTTAAATGAATTTGAGTGCTTTTCAAAAACTGCCTTCTCTACTTTGCTGACTCCACCAACCCTGTGGTCTTCTACCCAGCCTGCCTCAGATGCTTCCATTATCCATCTGACTCCTGTAGGCATTTAATATTACAATCCAGACCTAGCCCAACTTTGGTCATCACTTTCCAAAGTCATGTTACCAAAAGGGAAACTAAGACTCAGGGTCATCACTTTCCAAAGTCACTCAACTCGTTACTGGTAGAGCTGCACCACCATGTAGATGGAAAGCACATTTCAGCAGAATAAGTCAGCAACATAAAGAAGATGTGGTTTATATATACAATGGAGTACTACTCAGCAATGAGAAACAATTAAATCTTGCCATTTGCAACAACATGGATGGAACTGGAGGGTATTATGCTAAGTGAAGTCAGAGAAGACAGATATCATAATGTTTTTGCTCATATGTGGAATTTGAGAAAATTAACAGAAGACCATGGGGGAAGAGAAGAGGAAAAAATACTTTCAAACAGAGACAGAGGCAAACCATAAGAGACTCTTAAATACAGAGAACAAACTGAAGGTTGATGGTGGGAGGGGAGGGGGAAATGGGTGACGGGCATTGAGGAGGGCACTGGTTGGGACAAGCACTGGGTGTTGTATGTAAACGATGCATCATGGGAATCTACACCCTAGGCCAAGAGCACATTGCACACATGGTATGTTAGCTAACTTGGCAATAAATTATATTAAAAAATGAAGTCATCAACATTTTTAATACAGTCATCAGTTTTGCTAAGAATTCAGTGGATTACTGAATGCTGAATTACTGATCATGATGCTCAGTGAGTGACCAGTATCTATGGGCAGGTTCTCTCCTTAAGCAGGAGGAAAGTACTGGGGATATGGATTTATTAGTGAGGTTCCACACACTTCCCTCCAGTGGATGCTAGTGGATTTGGGAGGACACACTGGGAGGGATTCTTTGTAGAATTCAGCACGTCCAGCACAATGGAACTATCTGCAGCTTTTATACCCTGAAGTCTGGGCATCACGGTAGATCTTTCCCGAGTCACTGCCTTGCACTGTCCTAGGAACTGTGAGGAAAGCAGAAAGGAGGAATCCAGAGTCAGTTCTAATGATAATAGCATCTACCTGGTGGGGGACTGGTAACTCTAATCTGAAGACATGCAGGTTCAAAGGCCTCTAAGACACATGATGGAGGTGCAGACTGGCATAGTGGAAGAGGGGTATATATGTGCCACGTCCATGGCTATCTGCTTTCTCTAGGGACTGAGATGATTCACATCCATCATGGTAGTGATAAAAGTTTAAGTTGTTCAGGAATGTATAGGACTTTTTCAACGGCAAATGACAGAATCCCATTTCAAAATGCCCTAAGCACGTTACTGAGGAGTCCGGGTGAGTCAGGCACAGTGGGATCCAGGGTCTCAAGCATAGTCATCAAGACTGTCCCTCCCTCTTTCTTTCCCTCCCTCCCTCCCCCTCTCTCCCCCTCTCTCTTTCCCTTCCTCTCTCTGTTTTCTGTGTTACCTCCACTGTCAAACAGCCTTTGTACTCATGGTGACAGGATGGCTGCCAGCTGCTCTAGGCTTACATTCTCTCAGCTGAAAATGCCGTTGAAGAGCCCTCCTTCCCAGCAGATCCAGCAAAAATCCGGGGCCCAATCTCAGAGTTAGCTTGAGTTACTCACCCATCCCTGAATCAGTTATGGCAGCCAGGCAGATGGAATACTCTGACTGACCAGGCTGGGTCGTGTCACCACTGCTTGGTGCTGGGGGTGGGGCGCAAACCCAAGTTAAGTGAGAGTTAAAGATAGGTGGCTGTCCAAAGTAAAATCAAGGTGTGGTTCTCAGAAGAATGAGGAGTGGATGCTGGGTAGACAGAAACACAGGATGAAGCCTTGGAAACATTATTGTTGGTAGAGAAAGCCAGACCCAAAGAGGCCACATATTGTATGTGTGAATCTGTATGAAATGTCCAGAGTTGGTAAATCCATAGATACAGAAAGCAGATTGATAGTTGCTAGGGGTTAGAAGGAAGGCAGACATGGAGTGACTACTTATGGGTATAGGGTGTCCTTTGGGAGTGCTTAAATATTTTGAGACTACGTGGGTGACAGTTGCACAGCATGGTCAATGTATTAATGCCATTGAATTACGTGCTTTAAAATGGTTGATTTTATGTTGTATGAGCTGGAGAAGCAGGACAGCCCCTGGATTAGGAGACTATAGTTAGGAGATTATAGGTCCTAGTGAGACAGCACCCTGAGGAACAGCAACATCCTTCCCTCTCCCTTCCCCGCACCAGGCCAGCACAGTGCCTGGCACACAGCAGGTGTGGGTCTCCTACTGCAAAGGAACTGAGGGTTCACGTCAGAAGGCTTGGTTCTGGTTTGGCCCACCTTCCCAACACATCCGTTTTGCTAGCTCTTTGATCTTTGGTTTCTGCATCTACAAAACAGGAAGTGCCAATTCTGCTCTGCCCACCTTGCAAATCCCAAATATGTATACACTCCAGAGCAGGAGTTCTTAATCTGGGGTCCTCCGATAGAATTCTAGGGGCCCACAACTTTGGCTGGGAAGAAAGTGATCTTTATTTTCACTGAACTCTAATTGAAATCCAGCTAAATGGAGGTAACAAACCACAACAGTATTCGCGGTAACTGTAAGGAATCACGTATTTTCATATCACTGTGATTGATGCGTATACCTCTAAGTATCATTTATGCTCCCCTCTTCTGCAAAATTACAACAGTTGTTAGACCTGCCACAAGAGCTTGCTATCTCATGTGTTACAAAAGAAACACACACAAATTTGGTGTTTTGAAAAATATTTTGTAATCCTGTCTTTCTTGTGTGAATCTAAAACCATATGAATTACATCATAACTGGGGTTTTGTAATATTTTTAATACTACATATTTAAGGTATACCTTTAAGAGCATTATTCCAAGATGAGCATCCATAGGCTGTATTCACCAAAGTGCTAAGGCATTCATGGCACGAAAAGGCGATTTCAAAAGTTCCATAGGGAAGAAGTGGATATAACAGATGATTGTTCCCATCTACTTGTAGTGGGCAAGCCCCCTAAACCTTCTAAGCTTCAGCATCCTCACCCATAAAATGGGAATATTGACAGTGCTTACCTCATGGGGACATAGGGACCTGTCTCACTTGTGTAGATCAAGTGGCAAACTACACACAGAGCCCCTGGCTCAGTACTTGGCACACAGTAGCAGTGCCTGGGTAGCTCGGTCAGTTAAGCGTCCGACTCTTAGTTTCAGCTCAGTTCGTGATCTCACAGTTCATGAGTTTGAGCCCCACATCGGCTCTGTACTGACAGCGTGGAGCCTGCTTGAGATTCTCTCTCTCCCTCTCTCTCTCTCTCTGCCTCTTGCCCCACTTGTTCTCTCCCTCTCTCTCAAATAAATAAACATTAAAAAAAATACTTGGCACACAGTAAGTGTCAATACATGCTTTTATTGACATGACTGTGCTATTTCATTTGGATTCTGTGCACCTCTGGGCTAAGGGCTACTTTGGCTTTCACAGGTTCATCCGAAAACAGGGTCTGGACCGACTCTTCCTGGAGTGTGACGCCCACATGTGGCGCCTAGGGGACCGGCGAATCCCAGAGGGCATTGCTGTGGATGGAGGCTCGGATTGGTTCTTGCTGAACCGGAAGTTTGTGGAGTATGTGACGTTCTCCACAGATGATCTGGTGACCAAAATGAAGCAATTTTACTCCTATACCCTGCTTCCTGCTGAGGTGAGTGTCTAGGGAAAAGTTCCTCAGCAAGGTAAGAGCCAGCTCTAGCCTTTGGAACAAAGCAGATGCTGAATTTTTGCCGAAGGTTTTGCAAAGCAATGCTGGGTCCAATACATAGTCCTGCAAACATCCAGAAGAAGTTGGAGAACTGCATCCGCCACCAGGGTCCTTGCTGTCATAGCCGGCCTCTGGTATGGAATAGACAGGCATACAACACGGCCACTAACAGTCCACACAGCATATTTGTGCAAAGTAGAAAAGGCAGCTCTTCCTTAAGACACTTGGCTCCCATTGGTCGTAAAATCATCACAATATACTGATTTTGATAGAACAAGACCCTTCACTGCCATTTTCCAGAAAACTTAAAAAAAAAAAAATTGAAACCTCTCAGACGGACAGTGTTGATGGTGTCCCACTAGGGTTGTGCAGTGTGTAACCCTCACAACTGTATATGCCGGCTCTTTCAGGACACACCCACATCAACTTTTGAGAGATCCTCTACAGTCATCAATCATGTAATAACCACTTTTTCAACATGAAGAATCCCTTTTTCAATATTGAGGGTTTTTTTTTTTATTTTTTTAATCATATCATGATAGACATTAGTGTTGGCCTCATCGGTCACAATAGAAATTCCAGTGATCTCAAAGACAAAGAGCCAGGGCTTCTGCTGGACCTGTACTAGCCCCTGCATTGACAGCCATCGGGACTCAACATTTCCTGACAGCTTCTGGAAGCTCCAGGGAGCCTGTCACCACTTTTCAGACCTCAGTGAGGGGAAGGTGTCTTAGTTCAGACTGCTATAACAAAATACAATAGACTAGGTGGCTTTTAAACGACAAAAATGTACTTGTCACAGTTCTGGAGGCTGGAAGTCTGAGATTGGGGTGTCAGAATGGTCAGGTTCTAGCAAGGGCCCTTTTCTGGGTTGCAGATTACATACTGACAGTTTTCATTGTGCTCAATCCCAGAAGGGGCATGGGAGCTCTCTGGGGTCCCTTTTATCAGGGCACTAATACCATTCATGAGGGCTCCACCCTCCTGGCCTAATCACCTCCCAAAGGCCCCTACCTCCTAACACCATCACATTGTGGGGCTAGGATTTCAACCTATGGATTTTGGAGGAGATGCAAACATGCAGTCCATTTCAGAAGCCTGGTTGTGTACAATTGCAGCCTGTTCTGAAACAGTGCCAGCTCCATCTGAAAATGGGGGCGGGGGGGTGGACACAGTTCTGAATGTTGCCAGCAGCCTTCTTATCAGACCTGACTGGGGGGTTCTCGATTCAGCTCTCTGGCCTCCAGTTCCCTTTCCTCCTAATTTCTGACTTCAGGAAACTCCAGAGCTGGTTGCCCTTCTGTTGAGCCCATGACACCTCTCGTGAGTGGTCTACCATTTCTTCCTGGCTGTGCCTCAGGCTCAGGCTGTGTGTCTAGGTCAGACAAGACAACGTATCTCATTTGATGGTTTCCACATCCCTCACCAACATCTGTAGCAGTGCCAAGCTGATAGGGTTGACTGCCCACGTCACTCCAGAGGGATGATGGGCTTGTCATCACTGGGCCAGGTTTTACTATTCTGCACACACATTAGGTAATCAGCTTTTAATCCTTTTTCAGCGAAAATCACCTTTTCTCTCAATGTCGATAACCTCCTCATCCATTATCTTCGGGGAATTTCTGTATCATTATGAAAGGACATAGGGTAATTGGTAATTGGGAACTTCTCCCCACTGTTTGATGGAGAATATGTGCCTCTGTGGGCTTGTAGACAATTTAAGCTTAAAATCCAGGTTCATGGGCATATGTCATTTAGCAGCACAGGGCAGCTGGAGTTCGTGGGTGGAGCCTCATTTTGCCCATCCCCTGCTTGAGAAGGGACTGTTTGGAGGCTCTGGTTGTTTTAATCAAGATGCCGTTCATGATGCTGGCTCTATCTCAACCCCGCCCCAGCACACACAGGCACTTAACACTCCAGGATCCATACCTTGCCCTCCCTTCTCCCAGACCACCTCTAGGAAAACAGTTTAGAGTAAATCTAAAGGCTGAGCTATAAATTTATTAGAGGCAGACATGTGTACCCCAACATCTTCCCCCTAGGGAGCAGAGAGCAGGGAGAATGTATCTGCCTGGTATCTGGGGTTGTTATAAAACAGTGTCCAAACAGAAGTCTGCCTGTCTGTCTGTCTGTCTCTCTCCCTCTCTCCCTCCATCCCTCCTTCCCTGTCCCTCCTCCCCCCTCCTCTCTCTCCTCTCTCTCCTCTCTCTCCTCTCTCTCCTCTCTCTCCTCTCTCTCCTCTCTCTCCTCTCTCTCCTCTCTCTCCTCTCTCTGGTCTCTTTCTTCACTCTCAGTATTGCTTCCTTCTCAGATTCCTAGGAGAGGTTGGCCAAGAGTTATTGGATTACAAGAAACTAATGGAGCCTGTTTCAGCACCATGGACAGCGAGCAGCCCTGCCCCACCCCTCCCTGTGTTGTAGCCACACCCGTGTGGCTGAGGCAGGAGGAGGGGGGCCTGGGACTGAAACATCCCTGAATCTGGCTTCTTTTACCAAGGGGTGAAATTCTAGAGCATCAGTCCTTGTTCTCTAGATATCTCAGACAGAAATCCCCTTGGTTTCAGATCTGACTATTTGCAAAGCAGGATGCCTTTTGGCCCAAGGTTTTCTGGAAAATTGTCACCACGTTTCCTCTGGTACCCATGAGTTGACATAACCTGAGGGACTTTTCCTCTCTGCCGGGCAGACAGAGATGTCGTGAACAATAGGAAACGTCTTGCAATCAGATTGTAGACTGCTGGGGAAAGACAGTTTAGAGAAACACTCAGAGCGTTAGACTTGCAAACAGAATGAAGCCACTTGGACAAAACATCCTGTGTAGCCTGAATTGGACCAAGCTGGCAGCTGACCCCATTTGCAGAGAGACCCAATGAGTGTCCAGGAGAGGGGAGTCCCTGCGCAGTCAGGTGGTCCTGGAGGAAGGGAGGCCCCACCACCACCACCACCTCAGCCCACTCGAGGGAGGCTGGAGGAGGTCTCAGGCTGGTCCCTGTCTCCCCGCAGTCCTTCTTCCACACCGTCCTGGAGAACAGCCCCCACTGCGACACCATGGTGGACAACAACCTGCGCATCACCAACTGGAACCGCAAGCTGGGCTGTAAGTGCCAGTACAAGCACATCGTGGACTGGTGCGGCTGCTCCCCCAACGACTTCAAGCCGCAGGATTTCCACCGTTTCCAGGTGAGCCCACCGGGGCCCCTGCCAGCCCCTGGCCCACGCCCTCCCGGCACACGTCCACAGGCCTCTGAGGCCGGGCCTGCGAGTCTTCTCATCTTGCGGTTTCCAGACCTGGGTGTCCGTAGTAACAGTGACAACATCAACTGTGGCCACCGGGTTTTGATCACTTACCCCCCAGGCCACAACAGTTTTAGCCACTTGGCCTGTATTGACTCATGAACCCCACATCAACCTTGTGTGACACATAGAGAGTGTATTATTGGCTTTTTAAAAAAAATTTTTAATGTTTGTTTATTTTTGAGGGGGGGAGGGGAGGGGCAGAGAGAGAGACAGAGGGAGACCCAGAATCCAAAGCAGGCCCCCAGGCTCTGGCCCGACAGCGGACTCAAACCCATGACCAGCAAGATCATGACCTGAGCCGAAGTCAGACGCTTGATTGAGCCACCCAGGCATCCCAAGATAATATTATCAGTAATCTATTTTAGAGATAGAGAAACTGAGGCATAGAAAGGTAAAAAAACTCGAGGTCCCATAGGGCTATGTATGTTTCCAAATCCATTTCTCTCTACTGCTTTTCAGTTAGAATCCCCTGAAATATTCAGTAAAAATACATTTCTGGGTTCCAAGTTGAGTGTACCCAGGGCAGAGTTTCTCAACCTCAGCCCTCCGAACATGGTAGCTGGATAGTTCTCTGTTGTGGGGCGCTGTCCTGTGCGTTGTTGGGTATGAGTCTGCATCCTTGGGTTCCAGCCGCTATATCTAGCCACACACTCCAGTTAGGAAAACCAAAAATGTCTTCAGATATCGCCAAATGTCCTCTGGGGGCAAACTCACCCCCACTTGAGAATTTCTAATCTCTGTTGAGGTCCAGGAATTTTTATTTTGATGTGTTACACTCTGGAGAATCCTGATGAGCAGTCAGGTTTGCAAAACACCACGCTCTCTGAACCCGAAGAAGTCAGAAGAGGTAGAAACGTTACTGCCGTCACAGTGTCTCAGCACAGCCAAGCGACTTACGGTTCTGGGGGGAGCAGAGGCAGGGGGTCATAAATGCTCCATCGGCTTCCATGAGCCCCAAGGATGCTTGGCGCCCGGACCTCTTTTGGATGGCAGCCTCCTTCCGTCCTGTGTGAGTGCCCGTCCCGCTCCCGCCTCACCCCCCTCACCATGCCCTGGCACCTGCTGCTGAGAGGGCGAGCAGAATGCTACAGAGTGGTTAAACACATCACTCTGAGGTCACCAGAGTCACCACGTGGATATGGTATGCTTCTTCCCCAACCACTAACACAGAGGGAGTACAGGTGGGTAACCCAAGCTGAGGCACCCCCGCAGACTCACTCTGACACATAATAGAACCATCCATGGGAGGACACGGCCACCCCCACCCAAGTGGAGCTTCTAGTCTCTTAGCAGGCTCCTCAGCGTGTGGTCCAGGGAGCTGGCATAAGCATCACCAGGGAGCTGTTAGAAGGCTGCAATCTCCACTGCTCTAGCTGGCCTGGGGCAGAATCTGCACATAAATAAGATTCCCAGGTAGAGGAGGAGGCTATTTATGCTTGAGAAGCACAGCAGTAGGACTCTGTCCCATACCAGGCTCTGTGCCAGGACCTCTGTGGTCCTTGGCTTCACTGGGGTAGGCAGCATCCCCATTGTGCACGTAGGGAAACTGAGGCACAGAGGGGCTAACTTCATTGTCCGTGGACACAGAGTGGAGTGGCAGGGCTGGAGGTCCCTCCTGGATGCCTCCAGCTGCAGACCTGGGTCTTTTCCATCAAACCCCACTGCCACCCTGGTTTTGTGTTCACGCGGGTGCAGAACACACAGAGGGTTCCGTCTCATTATTTGGATTTCCTCAAGGTGCCCACCTAACATCTTTCACCTCTGTAAGCAGTTGCTGCAATAAGTATTCTTTTAGGCCTGTTTTTGGTGGCAGATTAAGAGCTACCCAGGGACCTCTTCAAACCCATGTTAATTTAGGTATGAACTTGGGTGACATTTAACTCCTTTGTCCATGGAGAAAGGATCCACTGAGCAGAAAGAAGGTTGCAGGGGAAATAGCTGACCTATTCAAAAGGAAAAAAAAAAAAGATTCCCCCTTTTGTAGAGGACCAACTATTTGCCTCAATGCCAAGGACCTTCATCATTTAGAGCAAATGGCCACGGCAGTTGGTGGGAGCGCTGCCCCTGGTGGCGGCATCTGCGTTCCAGCCCCAGCCTCCCAGGAACATCGTGGTCTCTGGTAAAGACGAGCTAACACAGAGACCTTGCACGTGCTCACAGCTATTCCTCTCACAGTAAACAGAGATCAAGAATATCCCCCAACATCTAGAGTCTAAGAAACTGCTGCCTGTAAGGAACTTAGAGTTCTTGTTCAAAGAAGAGTGATAAATATAGAAACGTGCCCTTTTAGAAGATACAGCTGTGAATAAAGAATCACAAGCAGACGAGGGAGGCTGCCGGCCTCTGAGTCCATTCTCTGCCTCGAGAACATGAAGGTCTAGAAGCCCCTCGTAGCAAGCTTCAGGGAGTAGTGATAATAGTCACATAATAATAGCTAACACCGTGTGCCAGACTCTGTGCTTAGTATGTATTTTATTATACCCATTTTAAGGATGAGAAAGCTAAAGCCCTGGGTGATTTGCCCAAAGACATAGTTAGGAAGTAGCAGTGTAAGGATTTGACCCCAAGTGGTCTCCTTTCAGCACTACTGTAAGGTAACTGAACTGAACTTCCCCCCCACCCCCCCAGGGAGAGTGAGAATACTATTAAATACTGTCCATGAACCGCCACAGGGTTCATGAAGCCGAGAAGCGAAGGGATCTTCAGGATAATACCAAGGATGTTTGTTTTCGGGAGCTTCCAGCTTACCCAGCAGCCCAGTCCTAGGATGGCATAGTGGAAAGAGCTTGGGCTTGAGAGTCCTACAGCCGTGTGAGTTTGTATATGAGCTCAGTTTCCTTCTGTGTCAAATGAAACTCATAATCCCTGCTTTGCAGAGTTGTGGATTCGAGGTGGTGATATAACGCAGCATTCGGTGTACATAGTATGTGCTCGGTGTTTTTTATGGTCATTGGTGCTATTAACCCACTGCAGTGAAAACAGTGTTAGACCCAGCTTAAGGTCAGTAATAACACTAGACCATTAGCTCCTCAAGGGAGGGCTGGGTTTTGTTTCCACAGTCCTAGATGGGGGTCACCAAACTACACCCCCTGAGCTAAATCCAGCACACTGCCTGCTTTTGTAAATAAAGTTTTTTTGGAAAACAGCCACACCCATTGACCACAGCTGCATTTACTATGTGGCTGCTTTCACACTATGACAGAAGAGTTGAGTAGTTGCAAAGCTGGAAATAGTTACTATGGCCCTTTGTTGATCCCTGCCCAGATATTAGTATAAGACCCAGTAGGTCACAGCGGGCTCAGAATTTTCCTTCTTTATCCTCAACCCTGGATCTTCATCTTGGCTTTGCCATTAGCTTGCTGTATGGCCTTAGATAAGTCCCTTTCCCTCTCTGGACCTCAGTTTCCTTGAAAACTTGGTTTACATACGTGGTCTGTTAATACTGCATCATGGTCACCTGGGAAGCTTCTTGGCCTCCAGATTCCTAAACCTCATCTCCAGAGATGTTGAGTCTGTAGGCCTGGGGATGGACCCCAGAATCTGAATTTTTTTAAAAATGTTCAATTGACTGTGGTATTTAGCCCAGTCAGGCACCATTTACCTTACCCTGGAGTCTTATAAAAGTATCACCCCAAAAACCTGTTAAGAATGTAGATTCTTAAGTCTCACTCCCACAGATTGTTCTGATCAGTACCTCTCGGAGTTCCTTGTGAGTCTGTAAATCAGCTGCAGGGCCCAGGAGGCAGTAGGGAGTAGTGGAGACTATAGCGAGCTGAAGAGGATATGCCCATCTAAAGGGACAGCTGCTTTTCAGCCTTATTATTTTTTATTTTAGAGTGGGCACATAGGGAAGAGGGGGCAGAGGGAGAGAGAGAATCCCAAGCAGGCTCCACACTCAGTGCAGCCTGATGCGGGGCTTGATCCCAAGACCCTGGGATCGTGACCTGAGCCGAAATCAAGAGTCGGACACTTAACTGACTGGGCCTCCCAGGCGCCCCCTTGCTCTCCAGCTTTAAGCAGTCATTCCCATGTAGGAACAGGGGCCTGGATGTTGCCAGATGTATTTCTGTTTAAAGGAAAGCTAAAAGTTGTTTCTGTGAACTCTTGTACTTTTTAAATATTGCCAGCTAATTCAATTTTAAAACACTCTGCTGGACGACTAAAATATATCTGTAGGCTATATTTGCCCCAGACCTTCAGCTAAATGATTCCTGAGATCCATCTCAGCTATAAACATCTAGGACGTCATTTATTTAACAGACATTTAAATGATGCTTACTCTGTGCCCATCATTGCTTTAAATGCTCTCCAAATATTAACTCATTCAGTCCTAACACACTTCTGAGGATCTCCACTTTACGGATAGGGAAACTGAGGACAGAGAGGTTAGAAAGTGTCAGAGCTGGGATGTGGATCCAGACAGGGTGGCTTGCCGAGCCCTGCTCCCCAAACCCCCACTCCCTCCCCCATCCCACTCCCTGACACTGCTTTTTTTATCCCATGAGCACAGCAGACAGCCAGGCCCACCTTCTTTGCCCGAAAATTCGAAGCCGTGGTGAATCAGGAAATCATCGGGCAGCTGGACTATTACCTGTACGGGAACTACCCCGCGGGCACCCCGGGCCTCCGCTCCTACTGGGAGAACGTGTATGATGAGCCAGATGGCACCCACAGCCTGAGCGACGTGGCACTCACCTTGTATCACTCCTTTGCCCGCCTGGGCCTCCGACGGGCTGAGTCGTCGCTGCACGTGGAGGGGGAGAACAGCTGCCGGTGAGCCCATGGGTGGGGAGAATCGTCCCGGGGTGCAGGAGGGGCGGGCGGCACAGCACCAAAAGGGGGCACTGCGTGGGGACCTCCACCTCTCTGGGGGCTGTAGCCGCGCACCTCACCTCTCCCAGTCTCCTAGGGCCTGAAAAGCATCTGAACCGTCCGAAGGGCCGGCACTCTTCCACTCTAAGCCACGGTCACTCTTCCGCTTTTTCATAATACCAAGTCTACTGTTTACCTACTTATTCCCTTGCAGCGCGCTCATGTTTATGCTAAGTACGTGTATCTTACAGGGAAGCTTTAGATCACCATGTTGTATAGTGGTGTTTGTCTTAAGTGGAAGGTAACCATGAAAATGCAGAACTTATTTTTTTTTTTACTTTTTATTACAGAAAATGTCAAGTATATATGAAATAGCAGAGTGCGACCCCATGCTCCCATCGCCCAGTTCTAGCAATCTCTAGCTCAGGGCCACGGTGATTTCCTCTCTTCGCCCTTGCCCACTTACCCTCCTCCCAGATAGTTTGATTGCAGCAAATCCCAGGCGACCTTCCATTTGAGCTATACATATTTTTAATACGTATCTCTGAAAAATAAAGACTCCTTTTTAATACATAGCCATACTATCACTGACACACCTAAAAATATAACCAGAAGCGTCATTAACATGCAGAACTGTTATTTAAGATGTTCAGGTACCGCTTAGCGTCATCTCACCCACCACTAGCAGGTACCAGTTGAGACTTGAAGAAAGAGTGTTCTAGAATATATGCAAAGAAGAGGGGAAGGTAGAAGATCATTCACCCTGGGCCCCTTCCCCTTCGCGAAGCCCTCCAGCCCTGGTCTATTTTGCCTGCCTCTTCTTCCGTACCAGCAATGCGCATTGCAGATGTTTACATAATTGCACCAAGAATTGGGAGCCCTGGTTTTTTTTTTTTTCATTTGACGTTATAATATTCGCCCCCTTTTCCCCATGCCGCTCTGCCGCCTCCCTAATGATAATGATCCTCTTTAATGCCTGCAAGGATTCCATTGAGTAGAAATTCCAGAGTTTGCCTGGTTCTGCCCTTTCCCGTTGCCTTGGCAGTAATGGACCATTGTAAATAATGTTCTGATGACTATCTTTGTGCAGAAAGCCTCTTTTTTTTTTTCCCCTTCTGTTTTCTGATGATTTCCTTAGGATGCATTCCCAGAAGTGCTAATCACTCTCCCTCTCTTTCTTGGTCTCCGTTCTCTTCGTCATCCCACCTCCCTCCTTTAACTACAAAGAGAAAACATTTCTTCTTCTTTTTTTTTTTTTTTTTTTTGGAACAACGGTCTGTCCACACTGAGGCCTCCCCTGGTGTCCCTCCTTGCTCTTCTGTTTCCTCATCTGGGGAGTGGAAGAAGAGAAGAAAGAGGAACTGTCTTGTTCCCTCCAAGCTGCAAACATGGGAGTATCCGCCCAGTGCCTGGTGCATACCCAGCTGGGCTGCAGCAGACACTTCCGTTGTCTCCTCCTGGCCTCACACTTCGCCTCTCCTCTCCGTGCGAGTTCTGATTGGGTTTGAAGGGAGACCAGCCTGGGTTGGGAGCCCAGGACTGCACTCCATACCTGTTGACCTTGGACAAGTCATTAATCTCTCTGCCTCAGCTTCCTCATCTATAAGATGCACATAGTGTCAGTAAGGTGATGTGAATTTTAACGGAGATCATCTTCAAATGCTGCCTCATGAGCTACGTATCACTGTTACTATTATCATCCCCATTTAAGTGTTTTACACGCTAAGTGCTCAGTAAGGACGCATGTCACTGTTGGTATCTCAGTTGCCATTATCGTGAAGCTGCCAAAAGCAGTCAACACTGAGCCCGGTGTGGGAGCTGCACGCTTCGTAGCTGGTATGAACCGCTTCCTCCTTGGCTGTTTCCCTGTGCTCAGCGCCTCCCCGCTTCTTGTGCGGCCCACCCTTCCCCAGTCTTTGAAGGTCACTTTCAAGGCCTCTGTGATGCTCATCTGGGGCTCCCCTAAGAGCCCCACTCCTCCCTCTCCCAAGCGGCCAGTAGCTCAGACTTCCCTCCAACACGCCCACTGCGGATAGGTGCGGTGCCCCGGGTCAAGGTCGTCACCAGTGTCTTTCCCCTCCTGCTAGTTTGGGGACAGGATCCTGGCTTTCAGAGCCACCACATGCATCCCTGTAGGTAACTCGGTGTCTGACTCTGGGGAGGCAAATGTTGTTCAAGAATAGTTTTAGTCCCAGACTTGATGGAATTGATAAGGTAAATGACCGATACGAAATTCCAAAAGACACCCACAATTTATTTAGGGTTGTTGAAATATTCTCCTGGTATTTGTTTGGGGATTAAACAAGCCATCAAGTTGCCTCAGGCCTAGAATCCTTTGGCTTCTACCTCATTTTTTATTATAATAGAACCATTGTGCCTTGCTGTGGGCAAAGCAGATATATTTATGGATATGTGCCTGCAAATAAATCAGGACAAAGGACCCTTATCCCAAAAGGCAAAAGAGAGTGAATTCCTGCCTCTGGGGTATCTGGGGAAATAGCAAATGAAAACTTTATTTCAGGAGTCTCATTTCCTCTGGGCGTCTCATGCAAATTGTCCTTCCAGTCTATAGTATAACCTTTCATAAAAGTAATGTTTATTGATTTTTTTTCTCATTATAAAATGACACTTGTTCATTGCAGAAATTTTTGAAATGGCAAATTGAGAGAATACAAAATAAACAAATACATACATACATACATACATACATACATACATACAAGTTTGCTTTTGAGCCACCATCCAGAGATAACCATGTCAGTATTTTAATACAGGCGCTTAAATCCAAATGCTATCCCGAGCCAGAGAATAGCAGGTGTCAGCCAGTGCCAGTCCTCACGGGGCGGGGTGACCATGCCAGTGTGGAGTACCCATGGGCCCTGGTACCGAGCTTCAGCACATCCTTGCCTTCTGGGAATTGCAGACTTGAAGTTGCCAACCAGTCTCCTGATTTTTCAAGAGAAATTAGAAATCCAGATTTTTGTGTGAATCTAAGTTTTTTCAATGCCCACCTTCTTTAAATAAGGAAAACCCCTTTGGGCCAGATGGGATGCATCTGTGGCACCCTTTGGGTCATATCCTGTTGGATTTTGTATATTGTACTGCACCTAATTAAAATGACCTGTCTTGCTGTTTTTAAATTTTTTAATGTTTATTTTTGAGAGAGAGAGAGTGAGTGGGAGAGGAGCACAGAGAGACAGAGACAGAATCTGATGCAGGCTCCAGGCTCTGAACTGTCAGCAAAGAACCCTACACGGGGCTGGAAATCACAAGCCGTGAGATCATGACCTGAGCCGAAGTTGGACACTTGAAGGACTGAACCACCCAGGCACACCCCTCATTTTAGTTTTAATTGCTCAAGTACCATATACAGTCAAGAGGAGGTATCACAGGACTTTTTTTTCAGTTATATATAGGGTTATATGTACCCTAGATGCACCTTAGAAGCCAAAGGTTCAAGAGAAAACCCTTCTAGAATTTTCACTCAATCAACATGCATTTACTGAGCATCTCCCATGTGTCAGGCCCTGTTAGGCACTGGGCACTCGGCTGTGACCCAGACAAACCAGGCCCCTGAATTCAAGGATTTTCCATTCTAGTGTAAAGACAGTACCTCAGCATACCTAACAAAAGCCACATGGTAGCAATGAGTTGGTGACTTAAGATTCAGTGGTCAAGCAAGATCTCTCTGAGGTGGTAACATTTGTGCAGAATGGGACTACAGAGCCAGACGTGCAATGTAACAGGAGAAGAGCATCCCCAGCAAAAAGTTTATCCTGTGCAAAGATCCCAAGGTAGAAATGAGCTTAGCATGCTCAAGAACCCAAAATAAAGAATCCATGTGGCTAGAAGGTAAAGGGTTGGGACAAAGGGAAACAAAATGAGGCTGGAAGGAGAGGCAGGACCTGGTCAGCCACATGGGGAGGTTGGATTTTATCATAGACATCAAGCAAACCACTTATGGTATTTAAGCAGTGGACAGTGGATATGGCTACTAAC
The DNA here is from genome assembly GCF_018350195.1 of Panthera tigris. Taxonomy (NCBI): domain Eukaryota; kingdom Metazoa; phylum Chordata; class Mammalia; order Carnivora; family Felidae; genus Panthera; species Panthera tigris. Next base: position 27,360,803 of record NC_056675.1, on the reverse strand, counting down.
AATGGGTTACGGTGGACAAAGTAGGAAGGGACAAGCAAGGAAGCTCCTAGAAAGGGCCAGGTAGGGTGTGATGGTGGCTTGGATGAGGATGGATGCTAGCAGTGCATAAGGAGAAGAGAGGATGGATTCAGGTGGGAACAACAGGATTTCTTGATAGAAGGTGAGGGAAGGCAAGCAATCAAAGACTAACTCCTGGATTTCTAGAGTGCTTGACCATGGCTCATTTACTTGATCCCTTAGTAGCACCTAGTACCACTGACCACTCCCTTCTGGAACCACTTTTTTCTCTTGACTCTCATGACAAGCTCTCCTATGTTTCGTCCACCTTCACTGACCCTACCCACCTTACAGAACAAACGTGGACAGACTATCTATTGTAATGATGCCACATAACAAGTCCCAAATCAGTGTTTTGAAAGGGTCAGCATTGACACAGGGCTCAAGTGTGTGGGTCAGCTGGGCAGTTTTCCTGGTCTCAGCTGGGGTCTCTTCCGCATCTACAGCCAGCTGCAGGTCACAAGTGGGGCTCTGTTGTCTATAGCTGAGACTTGTCAGCGGATCTAGGATGGCTTCGGCTGGGATAGTGGGGATGGCTCTGTTCTTGTTCTCCGTGCCTCCTCCCCTGGCAGGCGAGCTCAGGCATGCTCTCAAGGTAAGCACAAAAGAGCAAGAGCCAAGTAGAAATGTACAAGACTCTGGAGGCTCTGGCTCAGACCTGGCGTGACACCCCTTGTACCACACTCTGCTAGCCAAAACAGATTCAAGACCGAGAACTAGACTGTCTCATTGGTGCAAGGAGACGTACAGAGTCAAATGGAAAAGAGTGTGGAGACAGCAGAGGTGAAGAACTGGGGACATGAATGCAGGCTGCCCCAAGACCCCTCCACAACTCTAGGCTCTCCACAGTGGCTACCAGCCACAAGCAAGCATTCACGTTTAAATTAACTAAAATTCAAACGTCAGCTCCTTAGTCACACTGGCCACGTTTCAAGCGCTCAGGAGTCACAGGTGGCTGGTTGCTACTGTACTGGACAGCAGAGGAGAAAAGCATTCCCATCATGGCAGAAAGTTCGGCAGCACAGTCCAGGGAGGGGGGTTTGTGGCTCCCAGCATCCAGACCCAAAGCGGGTTTGCATAAGCCCTGAATGTTCCACTGGCAATCCCAAGACAGCATAAGCTTTTTTTCTCAGAGCCCCGGAGGCATCCCAACAACAAGACGGTGACTTTGGGAGATGTGTCAACACAGGAAGGCAGCTTCCCTGACCATTATAATTGGACATGAAGACTTAAACTCCTGACTGGAGCCAGAGGGCAGGAAGGACAAGGGGTGGGGCAATGATTTGTGGAATGCTGTTCCCTAGGGGCCACCAGCACCTTCTGAGTGCTATGCTATTAACACATTACAGAGGCCGGCAGCTTTTATTTCATGCGTAGGAAGGACAAAGAGCTGAGCTGTCCACAACTCCCCTCTCTCTGTGCCTCCCCCCCAACCCCCGCCCGCCTCCTTGGGGTACCTCTGCTTAGCTTCCCTGCACCTTTCAGCCCAGAGACCTTGAGTATCAAAGGCATGTGTATTAAGGGGCTACCTGTTTGTGTGTATATCTCTTGGATTGGCAATAGTTTTTAAGGATAATACCCAATGCTGTGGGGTGAGAAGGACAGTGGGAATGTAAATCAGTACAACCTTTCTGATAAAGTTGAACAGCAGACATAAAGAGCCTTTTGGAGATGAGAGCGAGTGATGTTCCAAAAAAGGTTTTTTATTAAAAGATGTTTAATGCAGCATTGTTTAGAATTGCAAAAAAAAACAAAAAAAAAAACACATTAAGCATCCAAAGATGGACTTGCTCTATGACCTATGGCATTACAGTGGAGTGGTGTGTGTGCACACACTCAGAAAAAATCATGTTTTCAGAGACTTTTCAAAGACATGAGATAATGCTTAGGCAATACTATGAAGCAAAAGCAGAATAAAAGCAGAAGGTGTATTATGATCCCAAATATGTAAGATATATGCAAATATATGCATAGAAAATAAGGCTGAAGGGAAAGACATCAATATGGCACCGTTGGCATACTGTTGTCACTCTCTGGTACCTAGCACCAGATGATCAATAAATAACTGTGAACTGACATCCTCCATGGGAAGAAGCATCAAAAGTAATAATGTTTATTTTCTTTATTGTGCTTTTGTTCAGTCAGCATGTTTTACATTTATAAACAGCCAAGAAATCATTTATAGTTATTGGGACCCAAGATACACAGGGAGCAGCTTTCAGGAGGGTGCAAAGGACCATGGTCTGCACTGTGTAAAACGGGGCCTGTTTTTGGAACAGCCCCAGTATGATGGGTAACGCGCTCTGTTGTGAGCCCACACACCTCTGGCCCTACCACATGAGCCCACGTAAGACTGCATCTGTTACAGGTACTACCCGATGGGCCACCCAGCATCTGTCCACCTCTACTTCCTTGCGGACCGCTTCCAGGGCTTTCTGATCAAGCATCACGCTACCAATCTGGCTGTGAGCAAACTTGAGACCCTGGAGACATGGGTGATGCCAAAGAAAGTCTTCAAGATTGCAAGTCCCCCCAGTGACTTCGGGAGGCTCCAATTTTCTGAGGTAGGAGTCCTGTCATGCTTCTTCGTCTTTTGCGGCCCCCCTGCCGGCCTCTGTTTCCCAGTCTGACATTTGAGGATGGAGATGGAAGAGAAGGGGAGTTGGAGAGCCTGGACGATAGCTAACCCCATACCTGCAGATCTTCCAGTGCACGGGAACCGGCATCTTAAACGGGAGGAGGGAGAGAGACAGAGTGTGTGGCCGCTCTCAGTGGTCCAAACTGACCTGAACCCTTGGTCTGTTTTTTTTACCAGTAGAATCCTCTTAATTTTTTATCCTACCCAGTGACTCCTCCTAAACCTGTATTAGCAATAGACGGAACAAACCAGTATCGTAATGAAGTGATGGCATTAGTCTCCTTTTACAGACTGGAAAACTGAGGCCTCTGGAGGCCTCTGGAGGCCTCAAGAACTTTCTGGATCTTAGCTAGGAAGTGGTAGAGCTCCAAATTGAGCCCAGGTATCTCTGCCCACGCATCTCATGCTTAATGGTGTTTCTGTCTCCCCAATTCCTAGCACAGGGTTTTATTCAAATCAGTCATTGAATGAGTGGATGGATGGATGGATGGATGGATGGATGGATGGATGGATGGATGGATACATGGATGGACAGATGAATTGATAGATGCATGGATGGATGGATGGATAGATGGGTGAGTGGGTGGATGGATGGATGGGTGGGTGGATAGGTGGGCAGGTGGGCCACTGGATAGACAGACAGGTGTGTGGGTACATGAATCCATGGGATGCATTTTTAGTTTTTATTTTGTTTTTTGTTTTTGTTTTTTTGCCCAGCACCACCCTTATGACATCAGCCATACCTGCAGACCCAGTCTGGCCTCTATGTATCCAGCCTCATTTGTTACCACTCTCCTCCCCACTCACACTTCTTGTGTTGTTGTCACACATGCCAAGCTTGTTGCTGCCTCCAGCTTGGCAGATTCTCATCTTCCGGCCTAGAATACTTTCCCCCAGGTTTTCACATAGCTTTTTTTTTTTTTGTTATTCTGATCTGCTTCCCAATGGTGAACCATCAGAAAAGCCTTCCCTCCCACCTACATATGCCACAAGAGCAAATTCTCCACTTGACATGTACCTATTTTATTGTTTTCTTTTCTTAGCACTTACCATTTAAACATCATCTTGTTGGTTTCTCTGATCACTTGCTGATTATCCTCGAGAAAGCTGGGACTGTGTTCCCTGTACCCAGCATCTCTAGGTGCTGAACACGATTTCTGAATGAAGGAATATGTCGACTTGGGTGAGGGATGCCGGAGGAAAGGAAGCATGATCCAGCGTGGTGAGGGTCGCCCACACAAAACTCCAGCACCTGATTTCTGCCTTCCCCATATCAGCAAGGAGCCAGAGAAGGTGATGCATCTCTGGAGTTGAGCAGTCCCAGTGAGCTGGGCTGCTGGGTTAACTACGAAGAGTCTAGTTTTAGAATAGGGAGTATCTTGAAAAAGCTGGGAGTGGGCGGGGATAGGCAGGAAGGATCCCACCTGCTTATACTGTCCCTGCCGGTCCGTCACCAGCCGCCTGTGGCCTACCTGGCCGAGCTGTGCCCTACTGCATGGGGTTTCTTGTTAAGCCACCATTCTCAATTAAGGATCCAAATGGATTGGCTGGATTCAAGCTGCCATGGAAGTCGACTCCATAAATTACCAGCATCAGGGGGCCATTAGACACTGCCCCAGTTGGATCCTGCGCTGGGGGCCCCGGGCGGCCAACTGAAGACATTAACGTCCCATTAACGAGACAGATGCCTGGTGGCTGGGCTCTCCCTGTTTATTAGCCTGCCAGTGGGTAACTGGGCACTTCTGGCGGTGACAAATGAGGTTGGCCACTCAATGGCTAGTGATTTGTGAGGCTTCCTACCATAGGGCTGGTAACTTTGATGTGAGAACCACCAAGACCTCTGGCAGAGCAACAGCGTGTGATGCAGGGGGCCCTGGATTTTGTATTTTGAATTTTTTTCTGAATTCCTAATAATTTATAAGGCAAACAGTATAAAATTGGTAAAAAGAAAGGAGAGAACTGTAGGGAATGCCCCCCCGCCTTGTGGCAGCACAGCCCCAGGACTCTGCGCAGGGCCTGGCTCAGAGCAGGTGGCCATTGTTGGGCCATCAGAGGGACTTCGCCATCCCATGGGAGTGCCATGCTGGTGGCTGGCAGAAAAGATGCTCATTGCTTTACAGACAGTCACCAAGTGGCTACAGTGTACTAGGTGCAGAGAGACCACGGTGACCTAGACAGGCTCTTGTCATGGAATTATAGTCAGGTGGTAAGGCAGCCTGTGAGTGAGCAAATAAATGAAGAAAAACATTTCAGCTAAAGAACATAAAACTTCATTCCTGTCCTTGCTGAGGACTGAAGAGGCTGATGGGGACTACTTCCAATGGGATGGTTCATTCAGGAAAGCTTTTCTAAGGAGATTACTGCAGAGCAGCATCCTGTAAAAAAGAACCATCCACTGGAAGACCTATAGCATTCCAAACAGAGAGAAGAGCATGTGCAAAGGCCCTGGGCCTCCAGGAAGGAGCTTGGCACACTCAAGGAGCAGCAAGGCCAGTGTGGCCAGAGCACCGTGAGAGGGAGAGTGGTAGAAGGGAGGTCTCGGAGGGAATGGGACAGATCATGAGGGGGTGCTTGAAGGCCGTGGAAGGAAAGCTCAGATTGTATTTGAAATGCAGTGAGAAGCTCTTAGTGGGTTTGAACTTGGGGAGCCATATGTTGAACTTGAACAGGCACTTAAATTTGAGTAGTAATCACTGTGTAGTAAGCGTTTATGGGCTTGCACGGTGAGTCTGTGAAAAGATCTTGAAGCCCCAGAGGTTGTGACAGCAATGGGGTTCCATCTCAGGCAGCCCTGCTCGTGCTTGGGGGAGGCAGCCAGGCTTCTGCCCCCTCTTCTAGGATTGGAAATGAGATCCACTTCTCCACTGACAGCTGCTGTACAGATCTTCTATCTGGACTATCTTGGTTTTAGAGCTCAGACTTAAGAGAATTGGTCATCCCCCTTTCTTTGGGGAATCTAAGGACACTGGTCTGGAGCGTCCCCACACTGCCCTAAATGGCCACAAAGCCCTTCCTTAAGTAGGACCCCAGTAAGTTTGTGAGCAGTCCTCCATTTGTTAGTGTCTGTGGGAAAGCCAGCGTGTGGAGGGCCTGGTGCATAGGGATGTCCGTGTGCTTGGCCCCTAATTATTCATGGATAGAGGATGGATGGATGGATGGATGGAGAAAGTCAGACGAGCACCACCATGTGCTCAGTACTGCTTTAGGCACCAGTGATACATCGGTGAACAGGCCAGACACAGCCACTCTCCTCATGGAGTTGGCAGTCCAGAGCTCAGGAAAGAGACACATAAATTAAAAGGTGTAAAACTGTGCAAAAAAAAAAAACAAACCCAAAACTGAGAGGGGCAAACACCTAGAGAAGCACCCACCTCGGGGCGCCTGGGTGGCTCAGTCGGTTAAGCATCCGACTTCCCCTCAGGTCAAGGTCTCATGGCTCCTGAGTTCAAGCGCTGCATTGAGCTCTCTCCTGTCAGCACAGAGCCCACTTCAGATCCTCTGTCCCCTCTCTCTGTGTCCTCCCCCTTCCTCTGTTCACGCTCTTTCTCTCTCAAAAATAAACACTTTTTTTAAAAAAGAGACTAGAGAAGCACCAGGGTGGTGCCTGTAACTGGGAAGGCTTCTTAGTAAAGCTGATGCATTGGCTGAGCTCTCTGTGGGGAGTGCGGTCTGGGCAGGAGGATGGTGGGGAAAGGAAGGAAGACTGTTCCAGCCAGAGGGCCAGAAAGAAAGAAAAGGTCAGAGACGAGAGAGAGCCCTCCTCACAGAGGCGCCAAGACATCCAGGTGTCCTGGAGCAGGGGTGAATGGGAGGGAGGCTGGGGGGCGGAGATGAAGCGAGACAGAAAGGGACGAGACCACGCAGGATGGGGATGAGAGACTGGACTTGAGACCAGCAAGGGTTGGATGTAGGGGATGTAACAGGACTGCATTTCTTGAGAAAACTCTCCGAGACATGGAGGCTATCTGGAATCCTGCGCGCTCATTCATTCATTTCTTCAGTTAATGGTAGCTGTTCGCTTCCTGCTGTGTTCCAGCCACTGTGCTAGCACCAGGGTCCTCAGGGGGAGCTGATCCACACGGTGGCAGCGGATGCCGCATTATCATCGATCTGGGAGGGCCGGCCACCCCTGCCGAAGTGCCACAGCCATCCCTACCTCCGCTGCCCTTAGGACAGCTCCTCGGTCCCAGTCCGTAGGCTCTTGTGTAAACATGGAAACCTGGAACAAGCTGTGGGAGCGTGCATCCCTGGCAGACAGTAGGCGTCTGGCACGTCTGTGTGAGTGAACTTTTGAATGAGCAAGTGAATGAATGATCAGCAACACAAGAGTGGACCAGAACACAGCCTCTGGGGTTGGACTTCCCGGGTCCCCTTGTTGGCTCTGCCCCTCACTGACCACAACAAGTGACCTCAGTGCCCTGAGCCTCGGTTTTCTCATCTGTAAAACGAGGATAATGATGGTGTCTCCCCTTCACAGAGCAGAGAGGGTCAAACAAGTGGGTGCACTGGAGCGCTCAGTGTTAAGCCAGTCCCATGGTAAGCTCTTGGGAAGCATGAGCCACGGAGCTCTGGGTCTAAGAGAAAGACCAGAGGCAGCAACCAGTGGCAAGAACAAGAAAGTAAGCCAGCGCCTGTACATGAGGCATCTTCTCGGGGTGTTGGTGCACCTTCTCGTGCACCTGTACCCCAACCCGCATGCACACCTTGGAGATGCTGGTCATGGAAAGACCACAGAAACAGGCAAGCCTTAGAGTGTGCTCATTATCTGCTGACAACATTGCCCACATGCTGTATCTTCAAAAACATGAAATTAAATCTCCTGGGGGAGCAGAAGACCCCTCGTTTAAATTGGTTTGAAATAGTAACAGCTCAGTATCAGGGATCTGTGTAGTCCATTCACTTCTTTGCGATGTCACTCACTCAGTGATGTGACAGATACTAACCAGACACAGACACCTGCTGTGCACCAGGCATGGTGCTAGGCACCAGGAAAGCACAGTGAAGCAAGCCACAGGGGCACTGAGCAGCAGCGAGAGGACATTTCAGAGGCTCTTCCTGGCCACTCTGGCTGAAGAACAAACTGCAGGTGACTCTAGTGTTAGGAGGGAAGCCAAGAGCAGGCCCCTAGCCAGTCAGAGCCACACAGACACCAGCTCACTGGCAGGAAGGGTGGGTGTCACAGCCACCTCCCACCCCTAAGGTCTAGCTCTGAGTGCGTTAGAGAGGCCACAGCGGTCTCTTCCCAGGAGAGCCATGTGAACTGCCAGCAATAAGTGAGGCTGAGGGACCCTCCTTTTTCCCAGCTTGTGATAGAGCAGCTCAGAAACCTGAGCTCCGTTCATGTTCAGAATGTCATACTAGATGGAGGTGCCTGATCTAGAAGACGGAGAACCAAAGTGGAAACCGCCCGCACCTGCTGAGCAGTGGAGGTATGTGTCTTCGGGATGGCCTGCCAGCAGGCATTGATTGATTCAGTGCATGTTGTGTGTTTTCTTTCCAAGTGTCAAATGCTGTATGAGGCCCAGGAGGCCTAGTGGTTTAATGAACAGACCACAGACTGGGTCCAAATCTCAAATCTTCTGCTTACTACCACTTTTGCAGTCTTGAGCAGGTGACCTCCTGAGAGCTTCCATTTCCTCATCTGTAAAATGGGTGTATGTAGCCCAACAAGCAGGATCGTAGGCCTCTCTGGGACCCTGTATCCTAAATCCGGCTCAGTGATTCCAAGACTCGTTCTCTTCTTTCAGGTCGGCACCGACTGGGATGCCAAGGAGCGGCTCTTCCGCAACTTTGGGGGGCTCCTGGGGCCCATGGATGAGCCAGTAGGCATGCAGAAATGGGGGAAGGGCCCCAATGTCACCGTGACTGTCATCTGGGTGGATCCCGTCAACATCATCGCAGCCACCTATGACATCCTGATTGAATCCACTGCCGAATTCACTCACTACAAGCCCCCTTTGAACTTGCCCCTGAGGCCTGGGGTCTGGACAGTGAAAATTCTTCATCACTGGGTGCCAGTTGCAGAGACCAAATTCCTCGTTGCACCTCTGACCTTCTCAAATAGGCAGCCCATCAAACCAGGTGAGTACTCCTAGTGTCTCTGGGGGTGGAAATAATCCATCCTGGGCGTCTCCCGGGTCTTCTCCCTCAGGCATTGTAGGTGGGGGGCATGTGGGCTGCCTCAGAGAATAGTGCTCTCTGCTCGGCATTTTTCCCTGCTTGTTTGCAAAGAGAGCCTTCTAATTTTCTACCTGCACACTGAGATGATGTCATCTGTGTATTAGGTACCTAATTATTAGATGCTCTCCCACTGGACTTCCAGAGAGCCCTGATTATATTTAAAACAAGATGGGAAATAAACCCAGGCAGATACTGAGTTTTGGCAAATCTTACTTTTTTAAAAATAGTAATTAAAATAGGAAATTCTTTCCATCAAAAATATGATAACACTAGATGAAAAGACTAGTAAGAAAATATTTGCTACACATAAAAAAAATACATTCAGAATATATAAAATCCCATAAGTCAAACTACAAGCCAGGGGCCGAATCTGGCCCACTACCTCTTTTTTAAATAAAGTTTTATTGGGACACAGCCACACCCATTTATTTACATATTGTTTATGGTTTCCTTGGGACTACAGTGGCAGCATCGAGTAATTTTGACACAGATTGCATGGCCCACAAATCCAAAACAACCGACTATCTGGCCCTTTAGAGAAAAGGATTGCTGGCCTTTGCTACAAAGGAGAAAGGAGAAAGAAAGGGAAAAAAAAAAAAAAGGACAGGGCATAAATGGCCCACACACATATGAAAAGATGCTCAGCCTCATGAATAACGAGAGCAACGCAAATTAAAAGCAAAAAGAGATCCCATTTCATGCCACTATGTTGTGAAATGTTCGAAGGTTAGACAATATCATATGATGGAGGGTTGGAGAATAATGGCTTCCCATGTAGTGCTGGTGTGGGGCAGGGGGTGGGGCAAAGTGATAAAACGGGTTTAGAAAATGGCATAGCATCTCCTACCAAAGCTGAACACACACCTCCTACTGCCCAGAAATCCCAGCCTAAGGTGTATGCCCTACAGACGTGTACAGAAGTAGAGCAGAATTGTTCATAATGGCACCAAACCGGAAGCAGTCCAGATGCCCACATTCAGATGCATGAACACCGCGGGGTCTGTTCAGACAGCGGAGCTCCGTGCCATGCATTGATCTGGATGAGTCTCTACAACATAATGTTGAGAGGAAAATATCACAGAAGAGTCATAATTAGAGCGCATACATTTAAAGTTCAAAAGCAAGCCAAGCCACCACTACGTTATTTCAGGATTCTCTGTCCATAAAAAGCTGTGAGGAAACGAGTTGTTAATAGGAAATCAGGACAGTGGTTCCTGCTGAGCACAGAGAGGGATGTCAGACTCTTAACGTGCCGCCTTCTTTTTCTTTTCTTACCCAGAGAGTTTACTTTTATTTTTCTGTCCTTTCCTCCTCCCCCTTTGATCACTGGGAACATCTTCCTCCCTGCTCAGTCCTACCTCCCAGAGTAACCACTGCCAACACTTTGGTGTTCATCCTTCTAGAGGTTTCTCAAGGCTTCTAAAGCATCAACACACAAAATAAGTCACACACACATTGCTGGTGTTTGAAAATGGAGTGATACATTTTGGGGTGAAACTTCTCTTTGGACTTAACGAGTCAATATATATAAAGCTACTAGCTGCCTCGTATTCCACTGGGAGAAAGACCCACAATCTATCTTTCATCCCCTGAGTGGATATACAGTTTCTTTCGGTCGTGGTAGGGTTACAGGTAACGCTGCAAAGATTCTTGAAATTGTCTGTGCCCATGCAGATACATCTATAAAATAGATTCTTAGAAACAGGATTTCTGGATCTCTCTGTATTTGAAATTGTTGGTCTATATCTAACAGATCAGAAACCCAGAAGCCAAAAACGCACTCCAGCCTCTGGTTAGCTAAACTCTCAGTTCTGGGCTGGGTGCCATTTAGCTGGTGACACAAGGAGAGGGGGACATAGACATGGGGAGGGGTTGCCTGGAATCCTAACAAGGGGGTGTTGAAGTGAACTTGTGTGGGCCTCTTCTAAGTTTCTGTGCTGAGCAAGCAGAAAGATCCAGGCCTCATATTTTCTGGAGAAGGAAATCTGATCCTCCCAGCTCCCCTGGGAAGCAGGCAAAAGAACACATCCAGAACTAGCTGGGCCAGAGCCCACCCACTGAGGGCCCTCAAGTGCCCTCCTGATTAGGTTCACATCTTTAGCATCCCTGAGAGTTCCCAAAGAAAGATGCAGAAGAGAGGGATAGAAATAGCATTGTCCTCTTTGCTCCACATACACCTGTCGGATGTAACAAAGGAGGGGTCCTGAATCTACCTCCTCACCCCAGTAAAATAGCCTGGGGCCTTTAACTGGGTCCTGATTTTTCCAGTTTTTCCTCCTTAGAGTTTCTGAGGATGGCAAGGCTCTTGGAACCCTGCCCAGGAATAGCCAGGGGTCATTGTACCCCACTGGGAGCTGCCCCCCGCCACATCAGCATTTGTGTCTATTAATGATGTTCCAGTGGCAGGGAACACGAAGGTGGGAGCAACGCAGTTTGTAAAATGATTCATCAGGAGTAATTTGCTATTGATGCGTCCCTGGTAATCTCGAGAAATCTGATGAGGTGGAATTGAGGAAAATTTAATTATAGAGGCAAGCATCACGGGCTAATGCTGTGATAGCATTTCCCCACATTAACCTCGTTTTTCATCAGGGTTTTCTGCATCACCCATAATACGGGGTTCCCAGCGTTCAGATGTCTGTTAGCTGCTCTTTTCACTTTGCATGCCCTGCCTTTTGTCAGTTCAGAGATCTCCCCACCACCAGCTCTGCAGATGTGGAGGCACGGAGAGGCTCTGGTGGACAGATCAGGACCTGCTGGAGAGAGAAGAGGTTTTGTTCTTGGGCAGATGGTTCAGGAGCTACCCGCCCTGTCTGCCAGATTTATAAACACGTTGGGTCCTACCTAAGTCAGCTAAGTCACAGCAAGCCGGGATATATGTTAATGCAGGCTCCTGCCCCTTCTTGTACCTGTTACCCTTGGAGCCCAGCCCCTCTGCTTCTGGGAAGGGGAGGGACGGAGAGGGGATGGAGGGAAGGGAGGGAGGGAGGGATGGATTTTCTTGTCTGCAGTCAAGGCATGTTGTGAATGCCACTAGTTGCAGGTGTATGGGATTTCTTCCCCCTTCGTGAACCTCACTCATGGACCACATATTAGAAAACAGTCTGTGGATTATCTGAGCTCTCCTGGTTGCCAGTGAGGGTGACAGCCACTGCCAAGCGAACAGAAAACGTTTTCTGAATGCCACACTGTCCTATAAGGACATTTCTTAGAACCCTGGCTATCTCAAGCAGGGCAAGAGCTGATTTGCTAAAACACAACTCACCAGAATCACTGGCCCGTGTGTTTTAAGAACCTGTTCTTGTATTTGGCAATAAGTAGGCAATAAGAGAGAACCTCTCCAAAACAGAAGTATCTTGGCTTCTTTCCTTCAGCCCAAACGTGCCCTTTCTGCTTCCCCCATCTTGAAACCCTGGGAAGGAGCCACACAGCCTCCTGAGTGTTCCTTTACTGTTTACAGAGCATATGAACCTTTACCTGAGCCTCTTGCCAGCCCTCGGGGTCAATCTGGTACCAGGAATGAGTATCCAGTTTACAGATGGGGAAACCAAGTCTTTGAAAGACTGGCTTCCAGATGAAAATAAAATTTCAAACTTAAAACCAGTCTTAAAACCAGCTTCCAGTTGGTTGGATGTGCCTGCAAATAGAGTGTCATGATGACGAGCTTTGGAACCAGCCAGTCCTGGATTGAACCCCTGATCTGTCTCACACGATAGCCACCTGTGTCCCCATCTGTAAAATGGGGATGACAACACCGGTCCTGTGGCTGTGTGAGTGTAGGAGGATTGTGTCCTAAAAACACCAGCCACATAAACCTTGCTAAACTTCTTCAAGCACTTAGTACAGGCCTGGCATTGCTTGTGTGCGTGTGTTTGCACCAGATTTTGTCTCGTTTAATTTTAAGTCCATTATAATTAACATGTGGTATTCTATAGTTTCAGGTGCACATGTAGTGATTCAACAAATCTATACATTACCCAGTGCTCATCTCGATAGGCAACTCCTAATCCTCACCTAGTTTACCATCCCCCACCCACTTCACCTCTGGTAACCACCAGTATGTTCTCTGTATTTGAGTCTGGTTTTTTGGTTTCTCTTTTTTCCTTCTTGTCTCTTAAATTCCACCCAGGAGGGAAATCGTAGGGTATTTATCTTTCTCTGACTTATTTCACTTAGCATTATACCCTCTAGTTCCATCCGTGTTGTTGCCAATGGCAAGATTTCATTCTTCTCTGTGACTAATATTCCACTGCATAAATACCACTGTACATAAGTTACCTGCTTTATCTTTATGGATAAAGCAGTACTTGGGCTGCTTGCATAATGTGGCTATTGTAAATAATGCTGCAATAAACATAGGGGTGCATGTGTGTTTTCAAGTCAGTGCTTTCATATTCTCTGGGTAAATATCTAGAGTGTGAGTGCTGGATTGGAGGACAGTTCTATTTTTAACTTTTTGAGGAACCTCCATACTGTTTGTGACAGTGGCTGCACTAGCTTGCGCCCCCACCATGAGGCTTCTTTTTCCTCCACGTCCCCAGCAACACGTGCGTGTGTTATAGTCCTCATTCTGACAGGTGTGAGGTGATACCCCATTGTGGTTTTGATTTGCATTTCTCCAAGAATGACTGATGATGAGCATCTTTTCATGTGTCCGTTGGCCCTCTGGATGTCTTCTGCCGATTTCTAGTTGGATTATTTGGGGGTTTTTTGGTGTTGAGTTGTACAAGTTCTTTCTATATTTGGGATCCTAACACTAGGTGCCTTTTTAAGCACTTAAAAAGAAGTCAACCCTTCTAACCATCACAAAAGGTACTAGGTCAAGGAAACCAGGTGCTCAGTGTTGGTATCAGAATCCACACCCCAAGCGTGTGGGCCGTGGGGATTCAGACCCAGACACCCTGACTGCCATCTTCGTGCTCACGCATGGAGCGCTGCTGTTCAGCAAAGCAGGGCTGTCCTGAGAGACAGCTGAGGTCAACCGACGTGGGTTCAAACCCCCGCTCCGCCTCTCGTTACCTCCGTGATTTGCAGAAAGGCACTTAATGAGGCTTTGTGCTCACTGTTGCCTCTGCCCTGAACGCTCTTTCCTGCCATCTACCTGCGGCTGCTGCTTTCTCATTAACCAGCACTCAGCTCAGCTGTCACCTCACAGAGGCCTGCCTCGCCCCTCTCATCCCAAAGAAACACGCTTGTCACTCTCTAACCCCGGGGCTGCAAGCTTTTACTGCAAAGGGCTACACAGTAAATATTTTCAGCTTGTGGGCCACGTATGGTCTTGATCTGTACTCACCTGTGCTGTGGTAGCACAGAAGCAGCCGCAGACAAGATGTACGCACAGGCATAGCTGTGTTCCCCTGAAACTTTATTTACAACAATACGCGGTGGGCCAGATTTGGTCCAAGGGCTGTAGCTCGCCAACCCCTTGCTCTACCGTCACACCCAGTTTAGTCCCGTTTTGCGTATTGCCGATTGAAATGACCTTGCTTATTTATTGCCATCAGTGTTCCTCCCCTGGGTCGTAATCTTCTTGACCACCTGGTTCACTCCACCACTGGGAGTGGAGCTTGGCACTTAAGAAAAAAGATTTAATGTTGAAGAGAGAGAGTATGTGTGCAAGCCAGGGAGGAGCAGAGAGAGGAGGAGAGAGTTCCAGGCAGGCTATGCCCTGTCATCACAGAGCCCGATGTGGGACTCGATCTCACAAACCTGGAGATCAGGAGTGGAGCTGAAACCAAGAGTAGGGTGCTCGACTGGCAGAGCCATCCAGCCAGCACTGAATACATCTTTATCACATGAATGAATGAAGGAGTGAATGCCTTGCACATAGGAGGTGCTTTAAATGCTCCACATGAATGTGTGGGCTAGTAACTGACGCTGCTCTGGGAACATGTGCTGACTGGAGGGACGAGGGGACAGTGCCCTGCACCAAGCAGGCCCCTGGCTGGGGAAGGAACGTCCCTGTGGTCGGATTCCTCGTCTGTGCGGTGGGCGCCACTGACCAACTTCCCGTGACTGACGTGGTGACAGACGGTGCTCCAGGCCATGCAAGGCCCGCAGCCGGCCCCCACTCTGGTGCGTCTGACCCTCTAATCCCTTTGCGTTTCAGAGGAGGCACTGAGGCTGCACAACGGGCCCCTCCGCAGCGCCTACATGGAACAGAGCTTCCAGAGCCTGAACCCCGTCCTCAGCCTGCCCATCAGCCCTGCCCAGGTGGAGCAGGCTCGTAGGAACGCGGCCACAGCTGGCGCGGGCCTCGAGCGCTGGCTGGACTCGCTGGTAGGTGGGATGTGGGCCGCCATGGACATATGCACCACGGGCCCCACTGCCTGCCCCGTCATGCAGACCTGCAGCCAGACGGCCTGGAGCTCCTTCAGCCCCGACCCCAAGTCGGAGCTGGGGGCCGTCAAACCTGACGGCCGGCTCAGGTAGCACTGGGCACACGTGAGCCACAGCAGATCTCAAAGGGAAACAGCCAGGGGGGCCGGTGGCACCTGGACCCTGGCCTCCCACCCCCGGGAAGGGGGGGGGGGTGTCTTTTGTGAGAGGAGCTCTCATGACTACAGAATGATGGAGAAGGAAGGTGTAGAGGTCAAAGCTGTTTCTGCCGACGACCTGCATTTGGCAAGCTGGGTACTGGGGGCAAGGACTGCTTGGTCCCCGTGCCACAGTGGTCTTAACCTCTTTTGGTTGATCCTCAAAGCCTATAGGTTCCTTGTTGTCCCTGCCAGTGACCCAGTCCCCCAGACAAGTGATTCTCAAAACTTTTATTTTGAGCAGCAGACTTTAGTTTACTAAGCGCAGTTAGAAGGGGGAAGTTCAAGGTGCAGTTGAACTCCAGGCTGCTCTGGTTGAAGCCGGGGAGTGTAAGGTTCTTCTCCAAGCACAGCCCACCAGGCCGTCCCTTTATCAGCGGCACCTCCCAAGGTACCTGTCCAGAACCCACAGGCTCTGCAAAAGCCAGTTGGAAAAGCACGGCCCAGACCGTGGGCTTGATTGATCTCCAGCCCCCTGCTTGGGCTCATTTTCCTGCTCCTGGGCCGGAGAAGGAGACTGTCTGAGCCTTCCCCCAGCCTTGTCAGGTTGAGTTGTCCTCCTTAGTCACTAGATGAGCAGGAGAGCCTTTTGATGGAACATGGCCAAGGTTCCCCAAGGTGTCACTGCCACAGAGCCAGGGTTCCAGGCCAGCCTCCCTCCCGACTGCCACCGACAGGCTGATGCTTATACGCATCAAGTCTCCTAGGCATTCGTGGGCCCTGGCCAGTGGGAACTTTGGGGACCACGGCCATGAAACTCAGAGATTGTTGGGAGCCAACTCCTGAGCTGGACAGCACAGCAATACCCTCCTGTGCGTGAGCCCTTCCGCCCTGAGGTCCGGGCACTCCAGACCTCTGTGAATCATACCTGCCACCCCCATCCCTGGTGCTGTAGGAATGGACCAGACTTTCTACATCCCTGCAAAAGCATTTCAGATTTGGTTTCTAACTCCATGTCCTTCCTCCTGTGAGGTGCCGTGTGAAAGGGGGAAGCTTGTGGATGTGATTGGTTACTACCTTAACAGCAGTGTTACTCTAAGTGCTCAAGGTGCAAAAACCTGACATCTGAGCCGTGGCTCCAGGCCCCTTCCTCCTCCAGCCCCCACCCCGTCCCCACGACAGGCTTTCTTTGGCACAGGCCCACCCGTGGCTGCACCGTGCGTGTGAAGGGAGCAGAGCCCATGCCTCTTGCCCCCAAGCCCCTGTCCCACCGGGCCGGATGTCCTGCGGGCCAGGGAGGGGCTGGAAGAGGGACACTTGCAGTATTTATTATTTATATGTTTTAGTCCATGACTAATAGTAGGTGCTGCGTTTGCAGCTTGTTAGTTATGTTCTCTTACTAACTGAAGCTGCCTTTATTCATGAAAGGCCCCCCCCCTTCCCTACCCCTTCACCTCCCTCCCCACGGCCAGTGTCTGTCTATCTCCTGTCTGCTCTGTATTCTTCACATCCTGAGAGAAAGGCAGGGGTGTTTGACACTATGAGAATGTGTGCCTCAGCATCTGCTGATAGTGGGGTGCCCCTCACGATAATGAAGGCTTCCTCCTTCGCCGGCAGGGTGGGAGCCTGGGCCTCCAGTACCGAACAGGCCAATGACTCCAGTGGAGGGAGAGGACCCAGGGCAGAGCCTGGGACCTTAGCAGGTGACAGAGGGAACCTGACTCCTTGCAAGCCTGGGAAGAAGAAAGATCCAGTTTAGAAAAAGGGGGAGTAGTCGGACCGAGTTGGGAGTTAGCCCCTGTCAAGGGGCTGCAGGGGCTGTGGAGGGTCTTGCTCTGCAAGCCCAGGTCATTAGTCCATGAACTTGAGTGCAGAGGCCTCTGCCACCACCTCTTTCCACCCCAGCCCACCCAGGGAGCCTGCCTTTTCTCCCTCCTGGCAGAGTGGCTAGGAGCGTGTGTTTTCCACAGTGTCCTGTGTGGGGCTCAGCCCCATGTCCACACTTGCCCACATTGCTGGCTTTCCCCCCAGAACGAGGGGAAGGGCCAGCTTACTCTGGGCATGATCCACAGCCCCCCTCCCTGCAAGGGATTTGGGATGCCAGGCAGTCAGCCCAGGTGTTTCTTTTGGGTCAGGGAATAAAATAAGCAAAAGCCTAAGATGATTTGAGAAAAGATGTTTCCACAAGAGACACACTAATAGTTGAACTCTCTTTTAATCTAAGAGTGATTAATCACAAGCCCCTGGAAACCCAGTCATAGTTGGAAGGGCAGTGCCTGGGGCACTGAGTCACTGACCAGGTCTGAAGTCACTCATGCCAGAGGCTGGGGCATGCAGTGCGATTTCCCAACCAGCCTGCCCAAGTCTCGCCAAATGGTCTCCAGGGAGGACAGAAAGCATGGCCTAGACCCCGTGGGTCACAAGGGTGCCCTTTCCTCCCTTTGGAAAGAGACCTTTCTGGTCAGATCAAGGCATCATTTGGACTTCATTTCCCCATGGCAGTTTAACTTTTAAAAGGCCAGCACATTCAGAGAGAACCAGCAAGACCCCAGATGTCGGGGGGCATGGGGGCAGGTGGATGCACTGCCTTCATTGTTCCCTGGCTGGTGCATGGACACCGGCTGGAACCTTGATCTCTTTGCCAGGAAGGGGCAGAGTACGGACGTGTAGGGCTTTAGCCTGTCCCTTGACACAGCCCAGTCTATCAGGGACTCAGGACACAAGCTCCCCTACAGCATCCAAGGGGGGATGGAGTAGGAGGGTGTACTGGCAACGGTTGCTGGCAGACACCTGCCGGGTCAGAGCCATGCTGTGTGGCAGGGGTCCCAGACCCTTCCATCGTGGGGTAAGACAGCATGGTGGCTGCTGCCTGGTTTTGCACGTGAGTATGCAGGCACAGTGCAGTCTTCCCTTGGGGCCAGGGAGGACAGGAAATGGTCCTGGAAATCTGATTTTAAGTGTCGGCAAGGCTTTTTCTTTGTTTTGTTGGAGAGAGTGGGCAAAGGGAAATTCCACAGTTCATCCTGGGCACTGCCGGCCCACCTGCTGGCTGGAGAGGTGGTTTACCATGAGGTAGGCAGTGCCCATGTGGAGGAGGAAAAGCGCCACCCTTGGTGAAATCTCACCAAGCACTCTGAAGAAACCATAAACCTCTTACCAGTCATTCCAACCAGGAGAGACCGTCCTGCAGAGAAGGGTCCCAGGAGGAATGGCTTGTTCAGCTGTCCTAAGATGGTGCTTAAAAAAAAAAAAGAATTTGGAGACCTCAGTCGCTGCCCCTTCAACCTAAAGAGGCCCACACTTTCCAGAATTCCTGCCCACCCAGGCAGAGGTGATGGATGACAGGTTGGCTGGGGGGCCCGGGAGGTTGTGTCGCAGCCCAGCTCTCTCCAAGTCCTACATTTGAGCAGCTGTCCTTGCGCACGTTTCGGAAGCCCTGCTTGCTCGCAGGATGCCCTCTTTGCCTCAGTTACCTTACTTTGCCCATGGGTCTACCACAGGCGCTACCTCATTGTGTCTGCTGAGAAGTTTACCTGGGGGAGAAACAATTAGGTGTCCCAAATCTGCTCGAGCTGAATGTACAATCTATGCAAATTCTCTCCCTCTGTTTCCTTCTCTGTCTCTCAAAAGTATTTTTTTTTTACGTTGCAAATCAGATACTTTATAGACCCTAGACTGAGGGCTTTCATGCGCCACCTGTGTCTGCCCCTCACGTTGTCTTTGGTTCCGTCCTCCCCAAGCCCCACCCAGGGAGAAAGCGGCCCCCCTCCTTCGGGCTGGGAAGCCTCCCCACTGCTTCTGCCCACGGAGTCCCCAGGAAAAGCAGGTTCTGCCCCCTTGCACCTCCATCCCCCTCTCCCATCTCCTCCTTCATTTTCCTTCCCTCACCCCCAAAAGCCTTAGGTTTCTCCTTTTTGAAATGTGGCCTTAAAATTATTTTTGGAAAGCTGACTGCCCTCTGCGTCCACCTTCCACCAATATCCGAGAAGAAGGAGCATCCTGAAGCTTTCACGGCAGCCTCCTAAGTGAGAGGCTGCCCGTCTGTAGTTTGCAGATGCCATACACATGGCTTCTAAACGCCGTCTTTAAGAGAAGCACTCTTCTGTTGTTCCTGTGGGTGAAACGAAGGCTCGGGTGCTCACGTGAACGTCAGCCCGTCCTCCGCGCACACTGCCGAGGTACCCTCTTTCCCCCACCCCCACCCAGGCATGGTGACTTGGAGGTACTTCGTTCAAGGGTAAAGCAGGAGAGTTTCTCAGTTTCTCTCTTCCTCCTTCCTGCCTGGAAAGTGAGAGCATTAAATATTCCCAGCCAATGGGTCGTGTTCTCAAAGGGATCACACTTGCGCCTTCTGTTGTTCCAGGCTCTATTGGAGGCCAAAGACAACCCTAGGGTTTCATAGGAAATTTACTGGAATTGAGTGCAACCGTCCTTCGAGTCCGTTCTCAGTCTTTTTTTGTTTCTAATATGTTGTCAATAGCGTGTGTTTGGGTATTTTTTTTTTTTAGAGGCCTCACGATAAGTTATTACTGTCCCCCTCATTTTTTTCAAAGACATGTGGTGATATAGTTTTTAAAAATAACTATTTTGTTATAGATCATGATATGCATAAAACTGTACAGAAATATTTTGTAATGTATTGATTTAAAAAAAATCTGTAAATAAAGTTTAAAAAAATTCCAATGGCACACACCTGAAAGATGTAGATATTTTGCTATTTATTTAAAGGAGTATTTTAAGAGATATTGAACTATCTGAAATTGACGAGTTATCAAAATTCCAATCCTACGAATGCTTTTCCTCAAGGTAGACAGTGATTCTTGGAAATGATTGCACTACCCGCCCATTTTTGCACCTTTTCTGTCTTTTCATTTAGCAGAAAAACAACAACGAAATTGTGCCTTAGCTGTATTTTTTTGTCTAGGGGAGTTTGTTTCTGTCTGACAAAGCAAAATTTTTTGCAGAAAACAGTGGATGTATTAAATACTGTATCATACCAAAAACACTGCAGGTGTACATAGATGCTTTCTGTCATACTGTGTTTTCAGATGCAGAATTTTAAAATTAAAAAAAAAAATACTGTCTTTATGGAACAGCGGCTTATGGCTTCTCTTCAGCAATATCCCAGGTCTTCGCCAAATCTGGTCCTCTCTCCCCTCCTCTGCTCTGTCCATCCTGTAGTCTGAGGGTGATACTATCAGTTATCCAAAGGGGCACCAACTGGCTGGAATTACCAAGACCACAGGCCTGAGCTGGGCCCCTCCTGGGCAATCCTGGAGGTATGGCTACACTCCCTAATCATCCTGCTCTGTCTCTTGACGAGATTAGGACAGTGCCCTCCTGTATAGGAGTCCCCTGGTTGCAGGAGATGTTGTTAAGGAGAAGCTGCCATTTAAGTGGCCAGGGGTCTTCTCTATCCAAATGGCTGATTGTATAGCAAAGCCGTTTCCCTTTCCTTGCCACACATGCTTGACCACAATTCGCAGACTTCCTGGTGCATAGGTGTGATCCCATGGGGCCAAATTCTGGCCAATGGAATGTGGGTGGAAGGGGCATATTTTGAATCCTCTACATCTGGAGCATTCATTGGTCAGTCTGCTCATTCCTGGCAACCTCACAAAGCCCCCAATTTAAAGGCAGGCAGACTTAGAGTATGTAAGGAGCTAGGCCCCTGATGGTCACATGGAAAGCCATCTGACCAGCTGTTTCTGACTGGTGATGACAATACAACACGTGATGTGTTACACCCCTAAGAACCTGTGTTACACAGGTAGCCTTACCTTAACTGCTAATTCATCCAGAATTGGCAACTGACATCATCTGGGAAAGTCCTTCAGCCCCTTCATTCTACAAGTAAAGGACAGAAACTCGAGTGAGTCAAGTGATTTGCATGAAGCTACCAAGATACGCAATACCAGTATCATGGTCAGAACCAGAACCAAGGTTGCCTATGTAGTCCCAGTGAGACCTCAAGTTGTTAGGAGGACTGGTTTTCTTGGGTTGACCTCACTACCACATCTGTATGTGGCTCTCAAAGGTCATGGACAAAGACAGAGAATGCCCAGGTGGTGCATTCACCCTTCATGATCGTTAAAGGCAGAGCATGCCACTAAGACCCAGATGGGACTACACAGCTGGAATAAAACAGTCTAGAGACCGTGACCTTAGGGTGGAAGTAGGGGGTATGGTGATGGCATGCACTGACCTCCACACTAAAAGATGCCCCATTCAGAACTTCCTGGGAAGATGGCAGAATAAGAGGAGCCTAGATAACAGACAGCTCAGTATAAATAACCCAAAAACACGGGGCACCTAGGTGACTCAGTCAACTGAACATCCAACACTTGATTTCGGCTCAGGTCCTAATCTCACGGGTTGGTGAGATGGAGCCCTGTGTTAGGCTCTGGAGGGCAGCACCAAGCCTACTTGGGATTCTCGCCGTCTCTCTGTCTGCCCCTTCCCTACTCGCACACAAGCTCTCACACTCTCTCTCCAAATAAACAAACTTAAAAAAAAAAAAAAAACAGCACAACCCAAACACTGGCAGAACAGACTCTCCACAGCTAATTGTAGAGAAGGGGCCATAGGAAGGCAGGAAACATGGTCGAGAGCAAACTGACCCATGGGGCTGTGTGCAGGAGGCAGGGACACCACAGGCACAGAGAGAGGAGCAGACGTCAGACCTAAGACATGGGGGCCTGCACTGGGAAGATGAATCCCCCTAACATTTGACTTTGAAAACCACAGAGGCCTAACTTCTAGAGGTCTTACGATCAGTCAGGCTTAACATCCTTAACTTTCACAATCAGGTTCAGCTCTGGGAGAGCCAGGAGGGTGATAGGAACCTGAGCCTCCACCCTTAAAGAGACGGAACAACAAACAGCCCATGGAGATATGTCAATAGAAGCAGCAGTTTGAAAAAATGCTTGGGGTATACAAAAAGAGTTATTTACGAAGAGCTTGTCCCAGAGGGACAGAGAACACTGCAAGACTCCTCCAGGAACAGAGGCACCATTTCCCACCCCCGCCCCCCAGCATAAACACACGGCCACCCGTGGGAACCAGCACAGTGCCAACATCCACCACCTAACTTGACTGCACCATATGCCCCACCACCCGGCGCTGTGCTTTGGTGGATCTGCCCCCTCCACACAGGCCCACTTCAATCCCTCTTGCAGAGGACCAGCTGCTCACAAACCTTGCTTACCAGCACCACCCATCCGCCCCTCACACCCCTGCACATGGTGGGTCTGCCCCCCGCCATATGCTCTTGGCAGCAGCCCATCCAAACTGGGGCCACAAGCCCGGCAGTATGCAAGCAGCCCCAACAGGGGCCGCCACCACCACTCCAAGGTGACTCCTCCCCCAGGCAGAGGGACAGATGACCACATAAACCAGTCCAACTAACCCAGACAGTGGGCAGGAGGAAGAAATCTTATCTATAGTCCCATCCACCAACCGAAGCTTCTCAGGTGCTACTTCGTCTCTGGCAAATGCCTGGTCTGACTCAACTCAAGCCCAAGGCAGCCCCAGACAGGCCCACTGCCACCACAGGGACCAAACCCTGCCCACAACAGGCAAAAAGCCACTGCAGCTGACTGGACTGAAGGCAAATAAATGTGGCTTAGCCACAACTACAGGGCACTTGCAACACATGCAGGAGACACCCCTGAAACACCAGGTTCTGATGAACAGGGGACACTGGACTCACTGCAGCACATGACAGGACCTCTTCTTCTTAAGGCCATCACTTTCAAGAGCAAGGGCCATAGCTGACTTTGCTAACACAGAGAGAAAGACACAGAAAGTTAGGCAAAATGAAGAGAAAGAAGATTATGTCCCAAATGAAAGAACAAAATCACAGCAAGAGAGCTAAACGAAACAGAGGTAAGTAATCTGCCTGATAAAGAATTTAAAGTAGTGGTCATAAAGATACTCACTGGAGGAGCCCCTGGGTGGCTCAGTAGGTTAAGCATCCGACTTCGGCTCAGGTCATGATCTCGCGGTCTGTGAGTTCGAACCCTGCGTCAGGCTCTGTGCTGTCAGCTCAGAGCCTGGAGCCTGTTTCGGATTCTTGTCTCCCTCTCTCTCTGACCCTCCCCCGTTCATGCTGTCTCTCCCTGTCTCAAAAATAAATAAACAGTAAAAAAAAAAATTTTTTTTAAAGAAAGAAAAAAAAAAGATACTCACTGGACTAGAGAAAAGAGTGGGGGACCTCAGTGAGACCCTTAACAAGATAAAAAAAAAAATAACCAATCAGAGATGAAGAACACAGTAAGTGAAATTAAAAATATACTTGATGCTTGATGGGAGACTTCTCAGGGAAGATGAAAAGAGTAAGAGAACCCTAAACTCAACTCATCCCATGGGTACAACTAGGTAACACTCACATAGGAGCCAATACCCAGAAAAGGACCCAAAGACTTGCTGAACAAACTCCACAACTAATGTGAAGAGGCCACATCAAAGGGGAAGGGTGAAGACTCAGCAGGACCCTAAGCCCCAAGGATCTGACTACCAGAGGGAGCCATAGGAGCAGACACAGGTGAGAAACAGTCTATCACAACAGGGAGCGAGCAAAGGAAAGAGAAATCCCCTAACATTTGGCTTTAAATCACAGGGGCCGATTTTTTTTTTAATTCTTACAACCAGCTGGACATAAAGCTTCCAGGCAAACCTAAAAAAACAGCAAAAACCAGCTGGCTCTGCTCTGAGAGAGCCCAGAGGGCAACAGGCACCTTAGTCCCCACCCTTAGAGAGAGAGCACAACAAATAGCCTGCTATCTCTGCAGTGAAGCAGCAACATGAAAGGCACGTGGGGCTTACAGGAGGGATAGTTGGTTAACTAATCACAGAGTTCCCTGAGGGACTTCTCCAGGAACAGAGAAGCTGGCAGGCACTATTTACCTCCCCTGCTTCTCATCCTAAACACACAACCACCTTCAGGAACCAGTGAGACACCTGGTCTCCAGGGTGGCTGCACATCCCCCTGTAGAGGAGGGCAAGCACCACCTATTTAAAAATGCACTTCCACCCACAACTTTCAACAGCAAGAGATGTAGCTGACTTTGCTAACACAGAGAAGCACAGAGTCAGGCAAAATGAGGAGAAAGAGAAATCCATCACAAATCAAAGAACAGAACAAAACCACAGCAAGAGACCTAAGTGAACAAGATCAAAGTAACATGCCTGATAGGGAATTTAAAATAATGATCATAAAGATACTCACTGGACTTAAGAGGGGGAAATCAATGATACCCTTAGCAAAGAAAAAACATAAAAAGGAACTCCTCAGAGATGAACAACACAATAAATAAAATTAAAATTACACTTGATGGACCAATAGCAGACTGGAAGAAGCAGAGGAACGCATTAGTGAACTAGAAGAAAGTAATGCAAAGTAATCAAGCTGAATAAGAGAAAAAAGAATTATGCAAAACAAGAATAGGCTTAGGAAACACAGCAACTCCATGAAGCATAACATTCACATTGTAGGGATCCCAGAAGGAGATGAGTGAGAAAAGATGGCAGAATATTTATTTGAAGAAATAATAGCTGAAAACTCCCCAAATCTAGGAAAGGAAACAGATTCAGGTCCAAGAGTCACAGAGATTCCCCCAACAAAATCAACCAAAGGAGGTCCACACCAAGAATGAAAATGGCAAGGGGTGCCTGGGTGGCTCAGTTGATTAAAGCACCTGACTCTTTATTTGGCTCAAGTCACAATCTCATGGTTTTTGAGTTTGGGCCCCATTTCAGGCTCTGCACTGTCATTGCATATTCTTGAGATTCTTGGTCTCCCTCTCTCTCTGCCCTCATCTACTTGCATGCTCGTGTGCACTCTCTCTCTCAAAAATAAACTTTAAGAACAAAAAAAGAAAAAGGCTCAAAAAATTGTGATACAGAAACATTTTAAAAGCAGCAAGAGAAAAGAAACAGTTACATACAAGGGAAACTCCATAAGGCTATCAGCAGATTTTTCAGCATAAACCTTTCAGGCCACAAGAGTGACATGATAAATAAAAGTGCTAAAAGGGAAAAATCTACAGCCAAGAATACTCTATCAAGCAAGGCTGTCAGTCAGAATATAAGGAAAGAGAAAGTTTCTCTAACAAAAACTGAAGGAGTTCGTGACAACTAAACCAGCCATGCAAGAAATATTAATGGGGAATCTCAAATGGAAAGACTGTAAGTGACAGTATGAAAAACAGACACACAAAAGCATTAAAGGATAAGTATTTCTACAGAAAAAAAATCAGTTGAGGGATTCACAAAAGGGTGTCAAGTATTACACAATATACTTTAAACACGGGGGGAGAGGAGTAAAGAATGGGTTCAAACTTAAGTGACCATCAACTTAATACAGACTGCTGTATGCAGGTGTTACATACAAACCTAACAAACTACAAATCAAAAGCCAATAATACATACCCAAATAATAAAGAGAAAAATATTCAAGTAGATCACTAAAGAAAACCAGCAAACCATGGGAGAGTACATGAGAAGAAAGGATCAGAGAAAAACTACAGAAACCATAGAATAATTAACAAAATAGCAAGAAGTATACATCAATAATTACTTTGCATGTAAATGGATTAAACACTCCAATTGAAAGACAGTGGTTACTGATTAAGACATACGGTGTCAGAGTAGATAAACAAGACTCATCTACATGCAGCCTACAAGAGAGTCATTTCATACCTAAAGACACACTGCAGATTGACAGTGAAGGGATGTAGAAACATTTATCATGCAAATGGATGTCAAACAAAGCTGGAGTAACAATATTTATATGGGACAAAAGAGACTTTAAAATCAAGGCAGCTAGAAGAGACAAAGGAAACTATATAATCATAAAGGGGACAATCTGACAAAAAGATGTAATAATTCTAAATATTTATGTCCACAACACTGAAGCACCGAAATACATAAAACAGTTAATAAAGCAACTAATCAATAGTAACATAATAATAATAGCATATTTTAACACACCACTTATATCACTAGCTAGATCATCCAAACAAACAAACAAAACAAAAAAAAAAATCAAGGAAACAGTGGCTTTAAATAACCAATTGAACCAGATGGATTTAACAGATATATTCAGAACATTCCATTCTAAAACAGAATACAAATTCTTTTCAAGTGCACACAGAACATTCTCCAGACTAGATCACACTTAGACCACAAAACAATGCATATTTTCTGACCACAACATTATGAAACTAGAAATCAATCAAGAAAAAAAATCTGGAAAGACAACATATACACAGAGGTCAAATAACATGTTACTAAACAATCAGTGGGTCAACCAGGAAACAAAAGAAGAAATCAACAAGTATATGGAAACAAAAATAAAAACACAAAGCCTTTGTGATATAGCAAAAGCAGTTCTAACAGGGAAGTTTATAGCAATACAGGCCTAGCTCAAGAAGAAAAATCTCAAACCATATATCCTTACACCTATAGGAGCTTAAAAAAAAAAAGAACAATCAAAATACAAAACCACCAGAAGAAAGGAAATAAAGATTAGAGCAGAAATAAATAATACAGAAATTAAAAAAAAACAATAGATCAATGTAACCAGGAGCTACTTCTCTGAAAAGATCAATGTAATTGATAATGCACTAACCAGACAGATAAAAAAAGAAAAAGAAAAAAAGGAGTGAAAAAAAAGAGCAGGAGAAAGGACTCAAACAATCACAAATGAAAGAGGAGAAATAACAACCAACACAATAGAATACAAACAACTGTAAGAGAGTATTATGAAAAAGTATATGCCAACAAACTGGACAATCTAGAAAAAAATGGATAAGTTCCTAGAAACACGTAACCTACCAAAACTGAAAGAGGAAGAAATAGACTATTTGAAGAGACCGTTACCAGCAAGGAGAATGAATGAATTATCAAAAACTGCCAAGACACAAAAGTCCACAACAGGCGAATTCTATCAAACATTTTAAGAAGAGTTAATACCAGTCCTTCTCAAATAATTCCTAAAAATATAGAAGGAAAACTGCCAAATTCATACCATGAGGTGAGTATAATCCAGATACCAAATGCAGGTAACAATACCACTAAAAAAGAGAACTACAAGCCAATTTCTCTGATGAACATAGAGGCAAAAATCCTTGGGGCACTGGGTGACTCAGTCGGTTGAGTATCCAACCAAGCCTCAGGTCATGATCTTGCAGTTCATGAGTTTGAGCCCCTCATCAGGCTCACTGCCTCAGCCTGTCAGTGTAGAGCCCACTTAGGATCCTCTGTCCATCTCTCTCTGCCCCTCCCCCATTTGCACTCTGCCCAAAATAAAATTTTTTTTAAAAAAAATCCTCAACAAAATATAAGCAAACTAAATCCAACAATACATTAAAAAAATCATTTGAGGTGGGTCCAAGATGGTGGAGCAGTATGGGATTTTTTTTTCTCTCTCATCACTGAAAGGCAGCTAGATCAGCACCAAATCATCTTGCACACCTAGGAAACTGATTTGATGATTAACACAACAATCTAAACAACTTCAGTCACAGAACTCGGCAGGCACACAGCATAGAGAGGTGAAGTGGGGGAGAGAGAAGCCGCAGAGGGTAGGGAGCTATTTCTGCTTATGAAGAGAGGACAGAGACAGGGGGGAGAGTACGGGAAAAGCACCACCCGCCTGAAAGCAGCTGGAGAGAAAAAGAAAGAATGGACTGAACAAAAAAGGGAGAAAGGGACTCCAAGAGACTGAACCAAAAAAAAGGGGAGAAAGGAGAAAGAAGAGTTTTAATTCTATTAAGATGCTATAAACAGTGGAGCACAGAGTCTGAAACTCTGCAGCTCGATACCTGGTGAAGCTCTGGTAGGAAGGGTGAATCCCTAGGAGCATAGTGCAAGATCCAAAAGGTCCTCAGGCCACACAGGGAGAGGCAGTTCCCTCCTGAGAGGACATGTGGGAGAGGCTGTGTGGTCTCCACACAGAAAAATGTCCCAGGGGACCCCAGACAATAGACACATTTGCTGGTGTTGGAACAAGGACATTAAGGGTGAAGCCTAGTGGCAGACGGGTGTTCTAATTTACCATAATCCCTGAAACACTGCTGCCAAATGATCGCACCAACTTTTTCTGGGGTGAGCTGACACCTGGCCACAGTCTCTGGCCATCAGCAGCAGCAGAGTCACATGAACATACCAGGGGGTGGGTGTGTTTGGAAACACAGACCCATCTGAGATAAAATTCAGGAGGGAGGTGTTGCCTGGCAGGCCGATGGCTTGGTCATGGACATTGCAGGATGGGGGAGTGAATGGAAGCTGGAGACAAAGGAGGGGTATTTGACTGCTGGTAGACAAAGAGCACAGAGTTCTGATACTAGAGAAAGGGTAGCTGGGTGACGCCATTTTCACCTCTCCCTCCCACACATGCACACACATGCCATTAGGACCACAATGATCCATCCCAGTAAACTAAGTAACACCATATAGTGGAGAATGAAGGCACTACACCAAGCCCCACCCAACTGAGCCAACTTGCTCTAGAGGAACACCACACATCTCTCCACCTGCTTAGTTTACTGATTATAAAAGGTTTCATGGTTTGACTTCTAGGGGAAACTGGATGGAATTTCAATCATATTTCATTCTGTTCCCTGATCCATCTATTCAATATTTTTTTCTTTTCTTATTCTTGAATACAAAAAAAGAAGAAACTATTTTTATTTTCCGTTTTTATAAGAAAGAATTTTTTTTTGTTATATTTCTTACATTTTTGTAAGTTTTTTAAATTCTATTTTACTTTCATCATTTCATTTTATCCTACCTTATTCGTTTTTTTTTCAAACATTTTCTTCTTCCTTTTTCTTATCTTTTCCTTCCCTTTTTTCTCTATCAAGCTTCTTTCAACAACCAGAAAAAACACACGTAGGTGCTAGCATCCTTTCTTAAGTTCGTGTTGTTTTTAACTTTTTAGTTTCTATTTTATTTATTTATTTTATTGTTTTTTCTTTCTTCCCTCAAAATGACAAAACAAAGGAATTCACCCTCAAAGAAAGAACAGGAGGAAATGACAACCAGGGACTTAACACAGATAGAAGCAAGATGTCTGAAGCAGAATTTAGAATCATGATAATAAGAATACTATCTGGAGTTGAAAAAAGCATAGAATCCCTTTCTATAGAGATGAAAGAAGTAAAATCCAGTCAGGACAAAATTAAAAATGCTATACCTAAGCTGCAATTTCAAATAGATGCCACCGCAGCAAGGATGGATGAAGCAGAGCAGCAAATCAGTGATAGAGAGGACAAATTTATGGAGAATAATGAAGCAGAAAAAAAAGAGAGGGAAACTAAGGCAAAAGAGCACGCTATAAGAAATAAAGAGCTCAGTGACTAATTAAAAAGGAATAACATCTGAATTATAGGGGTCCCATAAGATGAACAGAGACAAAAAGGGGTAGAAAGTTTAGGTGAGCAAATCATAATGGAAAACTTTCCTAACCTGGGGAAAGACACAGATATCAAAATCCAAGAAGCACAAAAAAATCCCATTAGATTCAACAAAAACCGACCATCGACAAGGCATATCATAGTCAAATTCACAAAATACTCAGGCAAGGACAGAATCATTAAAGCAGCAAGGGAAAAAAAAATCCTTAACCTACAAGGGAAGACAGATCAGGTTCACAGCAGACCTAATCACAGAAACTTGGCATGCCAGAAAGGAGTGGCAGGATATATTCAATGTGGTGAAATGGGAAAATATGCATCCAAGATTCTTTATTCAGCAATGAGGTCATTCAAAATAGGAGAAAGAAAAATTTTCCCAAATAAATTAAAACTAAAGGAGTTCATGACCACTAAACCAGACCTGCAAGAAATTTTAAGGGCGACTCTCTGAGGGGAGAAAAGACAAAAACAAAGAGCAAAAGCAACAAAGACTAGAAAGGACCACAGGAGCCTGGGTGGCTGAGTCAGTTAAACATCCAATTTTGGCTCAAGAGCCTGGAGACTGCTTCAGATTCTGTGTCTCCCTCTCTGCTCTTCCACCACTCATACTCTCTCTCTCCTTCAAAAATAAACAGGAAAGAAAGAAAGAAAGAAGGAAAGGAAAGGAAAGGAAAGGAAAGGAAAGGAAAGGAAAGGAAAGGAAAGGAAAGGAAAGAAAAGAAAAGAAAAGAAAAGAAAAGAAAAGAAAAGAAAAGAAAAGAAAAGAAAAGAAAAGAAAGAGCCAGAGAACACCACCAGAAACTCCAACTCTACAGGGAATATAATGGCAATAAATTCGTATCTTTCAGTACTCACTCTAAATGTCAATGGACTAAACACTCCAATAAAAAGACATAGGGTAACAGAATGGATAACAGAACAAGATCTATCTGTATGCTGTTTACAAGAGACCCACTTTAGACCTAAAGACACCTTCAGATCGAAAGGGGATGGAGAACCATCTATTATGCAAATAGTCTCCAAGAGAAAGCCACAGTAGTGATACTTAACATCAGACAATCTAGATTTCAAAATAAAGACTGTAACAAGAGATGAAGAAGGGCATTGTATCTTAATTAAGAGGTCTATCCACCAGGAAGATCTAACAATTGTAAACACTTAAGCTCCAAAAGTGGAAGAACCCAAATATATAAATAAATTAATCACAAACATACAGAAGCTCATTGATAATAACACCATAATAGATGACTTCCATGACCTACGTACAGCAAGGGACAGATCATCTAAACAGAAAATCAACAAGGAAACAATAGCTTTGAATGACACACTGGACCGGATGGATTTAGCAGATAGATTCAGAGTATTTCATCCTAAAGCAGAATACACGTTCTTCTCAAGTGCACATGGAATATTCTCCAGAACAGATCACATACTGGCACACAAATCAGGCTTCAACAAGTACAAAACAATCGAGATCATACCATGCATATTTTCACACCACAATGCTATGAAACTCGAAATCAACCACAAGAAAAATTTTGGAAAGACAACAAATACTTGAGAACTAAAGAACACCCTACTAAGAATGAATGGGCTAACCAAGAAGTTAAAGAGGAAACTTAAAAAGTACATGAAAACCAATGAAAATGGTAACAGCACAGTCCAAAACCTCTGAGACACAGCAAAAGCAGTCATAAGAGCCAAGTATATAGCAATCCAGGCCTTCCTAAAGAAGGAAGAAAGGTCTGAGATACACAACTTAACCTTACACCTTAAAGAGCTGGAAAAAGAACATCCAATAAAACCACACAACAGCAGAAGATGAGAAATAATAAAGATTCAAGAGGAAATCAATGCTATCAGGGGAACACACACACACACACACACACACACACACACACACACAGAGAGAGAGAGAGAGAGAGAGAGAGAGAGAGAGAGAGAGAGAGTATAACAGATCAATGAAACCAGGAGCTGGTCCTTTGAAAGAATTAACAAAACTGATAAACCCCTAGCCAGTTTGATCAAAAAGAAAAAGCAAAGAACTCAAATAAATAAAATCAAGAATGAAAAAGGAGAGATCACAACCACCACAGCAGAAATAAAACAATATTATGAGCAATTATATGCCAATAAAATGGGCAATCTGGAAGAAATGGACAAATTCCTAGAAACATATGAACTACCAAAACTGAAACACGAAGAAATAGACAATTTAAACAGATCCATAACCAGTAAAGAAATCGAATTAGTAATCAAAAATCTCCCAAAAAACAAGAGTCCAGGGCCAGATGGCTTTCCAAGGGAATTCTATCAAACATTTAAAGAAGAATTAACACCTATGCTTTTGAAGCTGTTCCAAGAAATAGAAATGGAAATAAAACTTCCAAACTCATTCTATGAAGCCAGCATTACCCTGATTCCAAAACCAGACAAAGACCCCACTAAAAAGGAGAACTACAGACCAATGTCCCTGATGAACATGGATGCAAAAACCCTCAACAAGATACTACTAGCAAACCAGATCAAACAAAACACTCAAAGAATCATTCACCAACCAAGTGGGATTTATACCTGGGATACAGGGCTGGTTCAGTATCCACAAAACAATCAATGTGATACTTCAAATCAATAAAAAAAAGGACAAGAACCACATGATCCTCTCAATAGATTCAGAGAAAGCATTTGACAAAATACAGCATCCTTTCTTGATAAAAACCCTCAAGAACCATACTGCAAGATCATAAAAGCCATATATAAAAGACCCACCGCTAATATCATCCTCAATGGGGAAAAACTAATAACTTTCCCCCTAAGGTCAGGAATACAACAGGGATGTCCACTCTTGCCACTGTTATTCAACAGTGTCGGAAGTCCTAGCCTCATCAGTCAGACAACCAAAGGAATAAAAGGCATCCAAATTGGCAAGGAGGAAGTCAAACTTTTCCTCTTCACAGATGACATGATACTCTATATGGAAAACCCAAAAGATTCCACCAAAAAAACTGCTAGAACTGATCCATGAATTCAGCAAAGTCGCAGGATATAAAATCAATGCACAGAAATAGGTTGCATTCGTATACACCAATAATGAAGCAACAGAAAGAGCAATCAAGGAATCAACCCCATTTACAATTGCACCAAAAACTATAAAATACCTAGGAAAAAACTTAACAAAAAGGTAAGGAATCTATACACGGAAAACCATAGAAAGCTTATGAAAGAAATTGAAGAAGACACACAAAAAAATGGAAAAATATTCCATACTCCAGGATTGGAAGAACAAATATTAAAATATCAATACTACCCAAAGCAATCTACATATTCAATGCAATCCCTATCAAAGTAACACCAGCATTCTTCCCAGAGCTAGAACAAACAATCCTCAAATTTGTATGGAACCAGAAAAGACCCTGAATAGCCAAACCAATCTTGAAAAAGAAAACCAAAGCTGGAAGCATCACAATCCTGGACTTCAGGATGTATTACAAAGCTGTCATCATCAAGACAGTTTGGTACGGGCATAAAAACAGACACTCAGACCAATGGAACAGAATAGAGAAACCAGAAATGGACCTACAAATGTATGGCCAACTAATCTTTGACATAAGAAAAAAGAATATCCAATGGAATAAAGACAGTCTCTTCAGCAAATGATGCTGGGAAAACTGGACAGCCTCATGCAGAAAAATTAACCTGGACCACTTTCTTACACTAGACACAAAAATAAACTCAAAATGGATGAAAGACCTAAACATAAGACAGGAAGCTTACAAAATCCTCAAGGAGAAAGCAGGCAAAAACCTGTTTGATCTTGGCCTCGGCAACTTTTTACCCAACATGTCTCTGGAGGCAAGGGAAACTAAAGTAAAAAAATCAACTATTGGGAACTTATCAAGATAAAAGCCTTCTGCACAGTGAAGGAAACGGTCAGCAAAACTAAAAGGCAACCGACAGAATGGGAGAAGATATTTGCAAACGACATATCAGATAAAGGGTTAGTACCCAAAATCGACAAAGAACTTATCAAACTCAACACCCAAAAAAAGAATTATCCAATGAAGAAATGGGCAAAAGACATGAATAGACATTTCTCCAAAGACGACATCCAGATGGCAAACTGACACATGAAAAATGCTCAACATCACTCATCATCACGGAAATACAAATCAAAACCACAATGAGATGCCACCTCACACCTGTCAGAATGGCTAACATTAACAACTCAGGCAACAACAGATGTTGGTGAGGATGGAGAGAAAGAGGATCTCTTTTGCATTGCTGGTAGGAATGCAAGCTGGTGCAGCCACTCTGGAAAACAGTATGGAGGTTCCTCAAAAAACTAAAAATAGAACTTCGCTATGACCCAGTAACTGCACTACTAGGTATTTATCCAAGGGATACGGGTGTGCTGTTTCGAAGGGGCACATGCACCCCAATGTTTATAGCGGCACTTTCGACAATAGCCAAAGTATGGAAAGAGCCCAAATGTCCATCAACAGATGAATGGATAAAGATGTGGGATATATATACAATGGAGTATTACTTGGCAATCAAAAAGAATGAAATCTTGCCATATGTAACTATGTGGATGGAACTAGAGAGTATTATGCTAAGCAAAGTTAGAGAACTACAAATATGACTTCCCTCATATGAGGACTTTAAGATGCAAAACAGATGAACATAAGGGAAGGGAAGCAAAAATAATATAAAAACAAGGAGGGGGACAAAACATAAGAGACTCCTAAATACAGAGAACAAATTGAGGATTACTGGAGGGGTTGTGGTTGGGGGAATGGGCTAAATGGGTAAGGGGCATTAGGGAGAACACTGGGTATTCTCCACTGAATACCCAGTTGAGATGAGCACTGGGTATTATACACAGGGGATGAATCACTGGAATCTACTCCTGAAATCATTATAGCACTATATGCTAAGTTGGATATAAATTAAAAACTAAATAAGAATAAATAAATAAAAATAAACTGAACTTTAGCCCAGAAAAAAAAAATCATTCATCCTGACCAGGTGGGATTTCTTCCTGGTTTTCAAGGGTTGTTCCACATTTGTAAATCAATCAATGTGATACGTCACATTAGTAACAAAGTATAAAAACCATATAATCATTTCAATAAATGCAAAAAAGGCATCTGACAAAGTACAACAACTATTCATGCTAAAAACCCTCAAAGTAAGTTTAGAGAGAATATATCTCAACATAATAAAGACCACATACAAAACAACCCAAGCAAACATCCGTAATGGGGAAAACTGAGAGCTCTACGCCTTAAGGTAAGAAATAAGACAAGGATGTCAACTCTCACCACGTTTACTCAACACAGTACTGGAAGTCCTAGCCAGAGAAATCAGAGAAAAAAAAAATTAACAAAAGGTATCCAAATTGGTAAGGAAGAAGTAAAACTTTCACTACATGCAAATAACATGATACTATATACAGAAAACCCTGAAGACTCCACCAAAAAAACTACTTCAGCTGATAAATGAATTCGGGAAGGCCCCAAGATATAAAATCAAAGTGTAGAAATCCATTGAATTTCTATACACTAAAAATGAAACAGCAGAAAGAGAAATTACAGTTTTACCATTTACAGTTGCACCAAAAATAGTAAGATACCGGGGCACCTGGGTGGTTCAGTTGGTTAAGCATACAACTTTTGATTTTGGCCCAGGTCATGACCTCACGGTCATGAGATTGAGCCCCTCAGAGCACTTGGCGCACTGCGCATGGAGCCTGCTCAAGATTCTCCCTCTTGGGGCGCCTGGGTGGCTCAGTCGGTTAAGCGGCCAACTTCAGCTCAGGTCATGATCTCGCAGTCCGTGAGTTCGAGCCCCGCGTCGGGCTCTGTACAGAGCTGACAGCTCAGAGCCTGGAGCCTGTTTCAGATTCTTAGTCTCCCTCTCTCTGACCCTCCCCCATTCATGCTCTGTCTCTCTCTGTCTCAAAAATAAATAAACGTTAAAAAAAAATTTAAAAAAAAAAGATTCTCTCTCCCTTTGTTCCTTCCCCCTTCATGCACATGTGAGTTCTCTTGAGAAAAAAAAAATTGTCAGATACCTAGGAATACACTTAACCAAGAGGTGATAGACCTGTACTCTGAAAGCTATAAAACACCAATGAAAAAAATAAAAAATGACACAAAGAAATGGAAAGACACTCCATACCTTGGAAGAACAATTGTTGTTAAAAAGTCTACACTAGCCAAAGCAATCTACAGATCTAATGCAATCTCTATCAAAATGCCAATAGCATTTTTTACAGATCTAGAGCCACCAATCTTAAAATTTGTCCAGAACCACACAGGACCCCAAGTAGCCCAAGTAATCTTGAAAATGAAGAACAAATCTGGAAGTAACACAATCCTCGACTGCAAGATACCCTATCATGCTGTAGTAATCAAAATAGTATGGTACTGGCATAAAAACAAACACATAGGTCAACGGAACAGAGTACAAATCCCAGAAATAAATCCACAGTGTTATGGTCAATTTATCCTCGACAAGAGAACCTAGAATATGCAACAGGAAAAAGATGGTCTCTTCAACAAATGATGTTGGGAAAACTGGACAGCTACATGCAAAAGAATGAAACTGGACCACTTTCTTACACTGTTGCATCCACACGACTCCTGAAACAGAATGCTACGGGCACCAGTGACAGTCACAACAAAGTTTATTACAATGAGAGGCAAGGCCGACCGATCGGGACCAACACTCTTGATAAGAGTGCGGCCCCGAACAGCCGGGGGGACAGAGTTTTTATAACCAATCATATCGTTTTATCATCACCTGGGAACAAAACAAAGAAACAGGTTCCAGATGAGTTAACAGTTGCCTAATGAGGTGTTTACTTTAGACTTTCTGCCTCTAAGTTGCAACCAGTGGATCTCCTTGACCCTGCCTCTGATGCTCTTTTCTTTGAACTTTTGTTTCCTTAATTGGTGAAGCCTAATTTACAAGGGTATGAGGCGTAGTTTACCAGAGCAAAGCAAGGCTGTTATCTCTTAACCTTCAGTGTCAACACAAAGCTGTTATTTTTCAAGCTAAGCATTAGCCCTACACTACAATTTAACCCTTACAACACCAGACACAAACTCTCAATGAATTAAGAATCCAAATGTGAGACCTCAGACCATAGAAATACTAGAAGAGAGCACAGGCAATAATTTCTCTGACATTAGCTGTAAGAACATTTTTCTAGATAGGTCTCCTGAAGCAAGGGAAACAAAAGCAAAATTACTGGGAATACATCAAATTAAAAAAAGTTCTACACAGCAAAGAAAATGGAGAAGATATTTGTAAATGACATATTCAATAAAGGGTTAGTGTTCAAAATATATGAACAACTTATACAACACCCAAAAACCCAAATAATGCAATCCAAAATGTACAGAAGACATGAACAGACATTTCTCCAGAGAACACATCCAGGTAGCCAACAGACATATGAAAAGATACTCATAATCAGGGAAATGAAAAATCAAAACTACAATGAGAGGTCACTTCACACTTGTCAGAATGGCTAAAATCAAAAACACAAGAAACAACAGATGTTGGTGAGGATGTGGAGAAAGAGGAACCCTCATGCACTACTATTGGGAATACAAGCTGGCACCACCACTGTGAAAAACAGTAGGAGATTCCTCAGAAAATTAAAAATAGAACTACTCTATGATCCAGTAATCATACTATTGGGTATTTACCCAAAGAATACAAAAGCATTAATTCAGAAGGATATATGCACCTCTGTGTGTATTGCGGCAGTATTTACAATAGCCTAGATATGGATGGAGCCCACGTATCCAATGATAAATGAATGGAGAAAGAAAATGTGGTGTGTGTATGTATATGTACATACACACACACACACACACACACACACACACACAATGGAATACTACTCAGTCATTAAAAATGAAATGTTGGGGCACGTGGGTGGCTTAGTGGGTTAAACATTCAACTCTTGATCTCAGCTCAGGTCTTGTATCTCAGGGTCATGAGTTCAAGCCCCACATTGGGCTCCACACTGTGCATGAAGCCTACTTAATAACATTTAAAAACTAAAAATTAATTTTTTTAAAAGGGAAATCTTGCCATTCGCAACAACATGGATGAATCCGGAGGGTACAATGCAAAGTGAATTAAGTCAGAGAAAGACTAATACCATGTGATTTCAATCCTATATGGAATTTTAGAAACAAAACAAAGAAAAAAAGAGACAAAAAGAAAACAACCAAAAAAAACCCCCCGATTCTTAACTACAGAGAACAAATAGATGGTTACCAGAGGGGAGGAGGGTGAAGGGGGTTAAGAGTGCACTTATCATGATGAGCACTGAGTAAGGTATAGAACTGTTAAGTCACTATATTGTACACCTGAAACTGATATAACACTGCACGTTAATTATACTGCAATTCAATAAAAATAGAAATCAGCTAGAGAAGATAAGTGATTTTGGAAAGATGGATGGTCCAGATCCATTTGCCAAAACCCTTTTTCCATCTGCATTTGCCCAAAGAGACATTCTCAAAAAGAGAGTCTGCCTGCAGGGGGGAGGAAAACCTTCTACACTCTCCACAGGAGGAAGGATCATGGAAGTCTTACTCACTATGGTGTTCGCAGCACTTCACACAGTAAGCCCACGCCATGGGTACTCAGAGTATTTAGTGAATGAACAAGAGAATGAGGCCGTATGTCTTAATTAATATATGGACATGATGAGGTCATTTGTCCAAGATGCGGTCTTGAGAGCCAATATTTAATAAAATTTTGCAAAACATGGGTCACTGTAAAGTCAACATTGATTCTTTTTTCCCTTCATTAAGGACGTTTCTGGACCTTCTTCATGAAAAGGTTGGCCGGAATGTTTTTCTTGATTTATCTGTCCTGTCACATGTCACCTTTTGTTCAGAGAATAGTAGTGGTTGGTTCAAGTTCATTGGATTAATGGTTTTCAGGAGGTTTTGTCCTGTCTTTTAAACAGAACCATTTTTCAAACAGAACTGCACATTAAACACCAATATATAAAAGAATTAAAAACTGGGGATCTGGGTGTCTCAGTCAGCTGAGTGGCCAACTTTGGCTCCCATCACGATCTCACAATTCATCAGTTCGAGACCTGCATCCCACTGCTGTCAGCTTGGAGCTGCTTCGGATCCTCTGTCCCCCCCCCCCCACCCCGTACTTTTCCCATTCGAGATCACTCTCGAAAATAAATAAACATTTTTAAAAATACAAATACAAACTCCTTTATCAAAAAAAAAGGGGGGTTGGGAAGGCTCCTCCAGTTGAAATGGGAATGAAGCTCTGTGTTAGCAATGCCCCTGCCCCTACTCCCAGTCCCCAGGCGACCCCTGCAGGCTCCAGGGGATGTGTCCCTTTGAAAGCCATGCCTCTGGAGGAGGCATCGAGGCCTTTTGCATGGTTGGCTGAAGGCCTTGCTGCCAGGATGCCAAAAGTTGAGTTCTAGGCCAGCTAGGCCAGTTCTAGGCCATTCTCTCTGAGAATGAGATCCAAGCAAGTGTAATTCACACCTCACCTGGTCTTGAAAGTCGGAAGGCAGAAACAGAACAGAGACTAAAAGGAGGTACGGCTGGCTGGAGGTGAAGGCTTGGAGACTCTTGACCCTGAGTGTTCCTATTTAGTTGGGTGCCCCACTGTTGTGCCTGGAAGCTGCGTGTCGCCTGACCTCCAACGCCAAGTGCTGGCATGAGAACCAAAAGACCCAGGTGCTCTCCAGCCCTGGGTCTGCCACCAATTTGCAGCGTGATCACAGAGCCTCTTTCCCATGGGGCAGCTCAGTCTCCTCACCCACCGAATGGGTAAAGAGCCTTACTGACCACTGAGGTCAAGTTCAGACATGTAGGTACAGAGTCCCAAGTTCCAACTCAACACCCAACACAGAACATGTAAGGTGCCAGCTGCTTACAAAAAGCTGCTCTCGGGGCGCCTGGGTGGCGCAGTCGGTTAAGCGTCCGACTTCAGCCAGGTCACGATCTCGCGGTCCGTGAGTTCGAGCCCCGCGTCAGGCTCTGGGCTGATGGCTCGGAGCCTGGAGCCTGTTTCCGATTCTGTGTCTCCCTCTCTCTCTGCCCCTCCCCCGTTCATGTTCTGTCTCTCTCTGTCCCAAAAATAAAAAAAAAAAAAAAAAAAAAAAACGTTGAAAAAAGCTGCTCTCAAAATAAATTTTTATTGATTCTAGCTGCGTTAGTCAGGGTTCTCACCGGAAAGCCATAGTAGGCCAACTCAAAGGCATTTATTCAGAAGAGCAATCTATTGGTTCATAGAAGTGCATTAGATACCAAGCACAAAAACAAGATGCAAGAATGACAGTGCCCTCGGGGACTCCAGAACTGGAGACTTCATACTTATGGTCCCCTTTTTCTCCAATTCCACTGGCCCCGGTTTGATTTTATGGTCCCCACCAGACAGCAAATGCCACGTGAGAGAAAGACGACCCCACAGGTCCCAGATGCTTTGTCCTTCAAATTCTAACACAGAAACATCAACATCCTTGGTCCTCATTGCCAAGCAAATGGATCTCACAGGCAAGCTGGGAGCACATGCCTAGCCCTCCACCTATCACAGGGGCCAGGCACACGACGGGCTGTATTTGGCTGAGTCTGGGTCATATGCCCACCTCTGTGGCCAGGGGATTGGGTGAGAAGCTGTGATTGGCAGCCCCATCTCCATCATACGATCCAATGGAAGAGGAGCTGCTCCCCAAAGGGAGAGGATGATGTGAAAGAGACAAAAACAACAGATGTCTATACACTTGCCACCACCAACTCCAGGCTCAGGGGGCTTCTCGGCTTGCCAGTCCGATTCCTTTCTGCTCCTCAAGTGCCCAAATTGCCTCCCCCCAGCTCCTAGATAATTCCTTAAGGAGAAGGGTTCCAGACCTGTCTTCAGCAAATCACTTGAAATAAATATCATATGGATAACACAGCTGATTTCACCCTCACTCGTGGAGTATTTGTGCTCATGGGACAACACGATGGATTTCTCCTTTTCTCCTTGTCACTAGGCACAAGGTTCATTAAAAAGGTCCCTGTAACTCCCCTTCACTAATTACGGTGCATGAGTCTCACCTGAAGCAGCAGCATCTTCCACGTTTCCATGATACCCTCCTCCCGGGATCCCAGTCTCCTCAGAGCTTCCTGCTGCTCTGTGCCCTCAGCACCACCCAGAGCCCTCTGGCCAGCAAACTCCTCTGTGAGGAGGTGGCCTTGCCTTGCTGAGTTGGTGTGTTTGCATCTAAAAACGGAGCTCTTCAGGTCATGATCTCATGGTTCGTGGATTCGAGCCCCGAGTCAGGCTCTTTGCTGACAGCTCAGAGCCTAGAGCCTGCTTCAGATTCTCTGTCTCCTTCTCTTTCTGCCCCACCCCCACTCATGCCCTGTCTCTCAAAAATAAATAAACGTAAATAAATAAATAAGTAAATAAATAAATAAATAAAAACAAAGCTGATGAGGAAAGCACTGGTGAGCCCCGTGGTTAGAAAGCATGGACAGCAGATAGGCTGGTAGCCGTCACTGCAGATTGGGTGGGACTGTGGAGGAAGAGGAAGAACTTTTTCAAATCACAATTATCAAGACTGAACCCTTTGCTATGAATTTTCCAGCACCTCCTCCAACTTCGGAGTCAGATCATCCTGTGGCCAAATACTGGTTTCATTATGGGTCAGCTGAGTCAGGTTTGGGTCAAGTTTAACCTCTCAGGACCTCAGCCTACCCATCTGTATGTTGGGGATAACAGTTCCTCACAAAGGTGCTGGGAGAATCTTAGAAGAACAGCACATAGGAAATACACAGCCCACTGTCTGCAATTGGGAGGAGGTCAGTAAAGGTCTGCCCCACCACCTTCACACCCAGAGGTAAAAAGCTGGAAGGCAGGGCTAAGGTCTAAATTTTCAGCACAGATTAAAAGGCTTGGCACGTAAGGCAGTGTGCCAGTGTTTAGTGAATGAGTCCATAATCTCATTTCTTCGGGGGTGCTCCATTTAATCTGGTCTCCACAACCATTCTCTGTTTGAAACTTGGTATCTTCCTTAAGCCCCTGTTCATGACAAGGTGCCAACTATCACCTAAACTTCTGATGT
The DNA here is from genome assembly GCF_018350195.1 of Panthera tigris. Lineage (NCBI taxonomy): Eukaryota > Metazoa > Chordata > Mammalia > Carnivora > Felidae > Panthera > Panthera tigris. The sequence goes on along the minus strand of NC_056675.1, from coordinate 27,318,914 downwards.
TCAGGGGATATTTTCTCCAACACCCTGAACTGATGGAAAAAAAGTACTGCTCCCCAGTCTCTTTGGAGATTCTTGGAGACACTCAAGGTCAGCTACAGCCCTGGGTTCCACATCCACTGAACTGGTTCATCTTACAGGTCACCCGTCTATTCTTCAGGGGTTCTTGCTCCTTTCTGCACCACACCCCCCTCCCCTACCAGAAGCACCCGAACCCACTGCTCCCCAACGTACTACTGCCAAGATACACAAACCAAAGACTTGACCAGTGCTTTCAGAGAAGGGACTGCAAGATGGCATTTCCAACGATCAGGAATTTAATACTCGATAGCCCCATTCTCAAAAGCCCCAGAAATCTCTCCTCCACCACCATTCGGGCAGTCTCCAGATTCCAGGCATGCTTTGGGCTCCCCATTGCATTTCCAGTCTTTTCTCTCCTTCTGCCTGCTCTCCTCCACCTCCACAGTCCAGCCATCCACTGCAAGTTCTCCCTTGCCAGCAGGAGGGTTAGTCTTTTTAGTCTATTCAGGCATACAACTGTTTGGATCAGGCCCATCCACATTAGGGAAGTTAATCTGCTTTACTCAGTCTATGGATTCAAGTATTAAGCTTACTCCAAGGGAGGGAGCAGACCAGTCCCTCCAGGTCCCACATTCCATACCTAATGAAAACTATAAAGGCAAGTTCTCTCCTACGTTCTATCCTCTCTTAAGAGGGGCTCTGGAGCCAGCTGTGGTAACAATTACCACAAAATACTCCCCTCCACCCGCCCCCAATTATTCTGATTGAACACACTCCCTGGCTAAGTGGTGGCTAAGCACTGGGCTTCATTCCTTGGATAATGCTTTTTTTTTTTTTTTTTGTACAACCTTTGGGGTCTCCCACATCACCACAGGAATTATCTCGGCATCTCCAACTTCCATCATGGGCATCTGCTGATTTAACTGGGGATGAATGGTGGGCAGGTAGGTTACAAGGGTCCGAATTTGAACTTGGATGAACTCCAGAATGGAGAATCGTTCAAAACAAAGAACACTCATGCTCTAGGACAGTCCTTCCTGCCAACTTTTGTTTTCCAACCTTGCCTATTCACAATGAGCATCGGCCGACACAAGGCATCTAGGATTTGCTCATCTGATATAGGTACTGGTCCAGACCCAGCTTCCAAGACTGGAAACAGGACGAGGAACGAACATCACAGGAAATAAAGGACATACAACCCTCCCTAACTGTATCCTAACTTAAAAGCCTGACCTCTATACAGAAACCTAATTGTTACATCTCTCAGCGTATTAGTCAGGATTTACTGAAGAAAGAGACCAATACAAGACATATCCATACACAGAAAATCATAAACTTTATAAGATGTATTAACATAAATAAGGTTACTATCATGTTGTTATTACAAATTAGACTTATTGTTATAAAGAATGGCTTCCCTGATTATGGAGGCCAAGGCTCAAAATCTTCAGTCAGCCAGCTGGAGACCCAGGAGACTTGATGACTGAAGTTCGAGCCTAAGCCCAAAGGCCTGAAAACCAGGAAAGCCAATGATGTGGTTCCAGTCCCAAAGAAGAGCTAATGTCTAACTTCGTGTCTGAAGAGAGGAAAAGACCGAGGTCAAGGCAGTCAGGCAGGAGGTACTCCCCCTTGCCAGCAGGAGGGTCAGTATTTTTAGTCTATTCAGACCTTCAACTGTTTGGATCAGGCCCATCCACATTAGGGAAGTTAATCTGCTTTACTCAGTCTATGGATTCAAGTATTAAGCTTACTCCAAAACACCCTCACAGACATATCCAGAATACTGCTAAACCAACTATCAGGGCCCAGTCAAGTGTACAAATAAAATTAACCATCAGACTCAGTTTCCCTTCCTTTGGCATAATACTAGCTACATGGAGGCAATCCTGATGCAAATGGAAAAAAACCAACCAGCGAACATGGGCTTAAGTTCTACCCTTTGATTTATTGGTTTGTGACTTTGAGCTAGCCACTCAACTTTGTAATACACTGTTTCCATGTGTTAAAAACACAAGAAAGAGGAGAGAATCTTACCCACCTTACCTATTAGTAAAGGGTTCCCCCAAGATGAAACCAGGGGCTCTCCACCACAGCCACACAATGCACTTAAATGCAGGTTTTTTAAGTGTTCGTGTCCACACCACACTCCAGACCAATTAAGTCAGATCTCTGGAGGCAAAACCCAGGCATCGTTTTTAAAGATCCCAGGTGATTCTAATGTGCGGTCCAGGATGAGAACCACTGAATTAGGTAGATGTGAAACCTTTCCCCAAATGTGAGGGGTTTTCATTATTGCCCTATGCACTTTCATCAGCCCCAGGAGGTAGGAAGAAAGCGGGCTTGAGACCAGAGATGTCACACACATACATCAGTGCCCCAGGCTGCTAAAATCAGAGACACAGGATCAAAGTAAAATCCAAGGTATTAAGAGAAAACATTTCAATGATCCAAGTCAACTCAATTTTCCCGAAAATGTGACCCTTAGAATTGTGTATCCTCCCAAGAACTGGGAAAAACAGTATAAACACACCATCTAGTCTATTGGCCGGCCTCCAGCCACAGCTGGGTTTCATGAGTTCTCTGGGGTGGGGATGGGGACTCTATCACCCACAACCACCCAACCCTACCTTTCTTCTGGATCCCCCCAGGCAGCTTGGCCAGCTTCCCTCTGGCCATTCCTCATGCCACACAACCCCTTTGCCCATACATGAGGGACCCCAGGCTCGACATTCCAGAGCCAGAGCTAAGAGAACTTACAAGAGATTGGAAGTCTTCCTGTACCCCACAGATGCCTTCTTGACTGTCTTTTTCTGGCATCTCCTCCATCATACTGGGCCAATGAAGGGAGAGGGAGCCCAGCACAACAGTAGGTAAGCCCAGGACTAGGCCAACGCTGCCTGTGGCGGGCCTCAGGCTGTCCTACCGGCTGCAGTGTCTTCCCAGCTAGGTTACTCGGCTTGTCTGCGAATAGGATCACGTGTTCTAAGACCCGCCTCCACGAAGCACAGCATCAGCATCACCTGGGAGCTTGTTAGGAAAAAAAACAGCATCTCGGCTTCCACCCCAGACCTACTCAATCAGAATCCTCATTTAAAAAAAAAACCCAGGTGATTTGCAGGCATGCAAAGTTTAACAAACTTGTTAAACCATTTATGTGTCCAGAACAGGTCACTGAGTCATTCAATGGTCACCAAGCACTGTGCAAGGCACTATGGTAGAATCTAGGCATATAACTGGGAACGGAAAGCAGCCCTGATCCTCAAGGCACTCATGGGGAGCCGTGGGGGACAGACAGTGACAGCAGTCTGCCAAATGCTCAGTCAGGGGTAAGTGCAGGATGCTGTGGGGGTGTGGACGAGGGGCACTATGGTAGTTTAAAATGTGCCCACAAATTCTTGGATACTCCTTCTTTCATGAGGTAGAGTTTAATTGTCCTTCCCTTAAGGGTGTATTGGACTTCATGAGTCACTTGTAACCAACAGAATATGATAGAAGCCACAGTATGTGACTTCAGGGCCTGGGACATCATCTTAGCCTATCAGGCTGCTATAAACAGAATACCACTGGGGGGGGCCTATAAACAACAAAACTTATTTCTCGCACAGTTCTAGAGCCTGAAAGTCCAGGATCAGAGTGTCAACACAGTCAGGGGCTGGTGAGGACCCTCTTCCAGACTGCAGACTATTATGCTCTTGTAGCCCCACATGAGGGAGAGAGAGCTCTCGGGGCCCCCTTTTTTTTTAAAGCATGGCTCCCATTCATGAGGGTTCCATCCTCAGGACCTAATCACCTCCTGAAGGGCCTCACCTGATGCCGTCACACTGGGGGATAGGATTTCAACATACAAAGTGGGGAGGGGAACACAAACATTCAGTCTACTGCCAACATGCAAAAGGCATCGTAGCTTCCTCCCTGCTCTCTCTCAGCCCATCAGTCTGGTGGAAGCTGGCTGCCATGTTGTATGGAGTGAGGGACTGAGGCCTCCTGCCAACAGCTATGTGGCTGAGCTATTTTAAAAGGGATCACCTGGGGCGCCTGCATGGCTCTGTCGTTAAGCATCCGACTTCCATTCAGGTTGTGATCTCACGGTCCGTGAGTTTGGGCCCCGCATTGGGCTCTGTGCTGACAGCTCGGAGCCTGGAGCCTGCTTTGGATTCTGTGTCTCCCTCTCTCTCTCAAAAATAAATAAACATTAAAAAAAAATAAAAAATAAAAGGGATCACCCAGCCCTGGTCAAGCCCTAGATGACTGAAGCCCAGGCCAATGTCATGACACCTTGATCCAGAACCACCCAACTTAGCCACCCCTGGAGAATGCTAAATTGGGGTAATTTGTCAAGCAGCAATGGGGAAATAATATAGGCACCTAACCAGATTCTGAAGAGACAGGGAAGGCCCCAAAAATAATCTCTAATTAATCTCTAAGCCAAAGCCTGAAAGATGAGCAGGAGCTGGTCAGGTGCTATGGGCAGGAGAATGTTCCAGAGAGGGCCGCAGCATGTGCAAAGGCCTGCCAGGGAGTGGCGGCACCTCTGCAGGGACTGCCGGTGATTCATATGGCCAAGGGGAACGGAGCTAGAGGACGCTGGAGTGGCCGGCAGGGGCCAGGTTATGCAGGGCCTCGTGCACCATGGACAGAGCCTCAGCTATCTTGAGGACCATGTGGGACACGCATCAGCGCAAGAGTGACGTGGTCAGATTCATGCTTTATAGCGTTTATCCTGACGTTGCAGGAAGAACAGGTTGGGAGGGAAGCAAGGTGGGAGGTGGGGAAACCAGAGAACAGGCTGCTGCTGCCATCCAGGTGGGGAATTACAGCAGCTCGGCCTAAGGTGAGGCTCCTGTGACCAGGACATGCTGATTACTGCTTGGAGATGCACCTGAGCAGGGGACCAGAGCCTCCTCTGTGTGCACACATATGCACATTTATGCTCAGGGTTTGCTGGCTGGAAGCATGTCAGCTGAGGTAGGGCTTAGAGGCAGAAGGTAAGGTCACGAAGGAGTGATTATGTATCGGGACACCGGCCAGCACCCCCAGAAACCGAGCGTGTAAAGCAATAGAAATTTGGATCCTGGAGGCAGCTCCAAGGGAAATGGAGTCCAAGAGGCCTCATTTGGGAGGTGAGGATGGTAAAGGCTCCTGCCTTGCCCCTCACTCTCACAAAAGAACTGTTTGTTTCTCTGTCCACAACAGTCAAATCCATACAGAAAGTAGATTACTGCTTGCCTAGGGTTGGGGGTGGAGGTTGGGGTATAGGATGGTGTTAGCTAAAGCTTATAGTTTCTTTTTGGAGTGATGAAATGTTCTTTTTTTCCCCCTAATGTTTCTTTATTTTTGAGAAAGCAGAGCACACGCACACGTAGGGGAGGGGCAGAGAGATAGGGGGACAGAGGATCCAAAGTGGGCTCCATGCTGACAGCAGAGAGCCCAGTGCGGGGCTCGAACTCACCAACCATGAGATCATGGCCTGAACTGAAGATGGACACTCAACCAACTGCACTGCTCAGGCACCCCTGGGATGATGAAATGTTCTAAAATTGTCTGTGGTGGTGACTGCACATATGTGTGAACATACGAAAACCCATCAAACTGTATACTTCCAGGGGTTAATTTCTATAGTATGTGACTTATACCTCAATAAAGCTATTTTTTAAAAAGATGATCTTTTCTTGGTGCACCTGGGTGGCTCAGTCAGTTGAGCGTCTGACTTTGGCTCAGGTCATTATCTCATGGTCCATGAGTTTGAGCCCTGCGGCGGGCTCTGTGCTGACAGCTCAGAGCCTGGAGCCTGCTATGGATTCTCCCTATCTCTCTGCCTCTCTTCCACTTGTGTCTGTCTGTCTCTCTCTCTCAAAATTAAATAAACATTAAAAAAAAATTTTAAGATGATCTTTTCTCATACTTAAGAGAGAATGCTGAAGCACTGGATAGAAATGCTACCTGAAGTCCTATCGTGTATTCATTCAGTTATTGTTTACCTACCTCAGATAGACTGTAAGCTTCATGAGGACAGAAATTTTGTTTTATTCATCACTGGGTCTCCAGAGCCCAGAACGGCCTGACACATAGCAGAACGACTTCCTCAGCAAGCCTTGGAGATGTTTTTTAAATAAGCCACACTTCTCAGAGGTGATGGAAAGGGTTCCTGTGGGGTAAGATTCTATTTCTAATTTCAAAAACTCCCCAAGTACCTCCTGCTTTTTGGCACAAGAAAAGATTCAATGAATAAATGAATGATAGGTAGATCTTGAGAAACTTAACAGAAGACCATGGGGGAGGGGCAGGGGAAAATAAAAAAGTTACAGAGAGGGAGGGAGGCAAACCATAAGAGACTCTTGGATGCTAAGAACAAACTGAGGGTTGATGAGGGGTAGGGGAAAGGGGAAAGTGGCTGATGGACAATGAGGAGGGCACTTGTTGGGATGAGCACTGGGTGTTGTATGGAAACCAATTTGTCAATAAATGATATTTAAAAAATAAAATAATAACATAAAATGAATGAATGAATGAATGAGCATCTTGACCCAATCCTCAAGCTCGCCAGCATCCAAAGCAAACCCTCTCCTTGTTCTAATGCAAGAAGTGTCCCTCCACTTTTCAAAGGTCTGTGGGGATGATACTGTCTTCCCTAAGAGCAGCTTGGAAGAAAGTGCCAGAGGTAGCCTATGCTATCGGCATCCATGCAGAAAACGAATTCCCAGAGGCCTTGGATCCCTCCGTCACACCAGTGTGCTTCTCTTCCATCTGACCCCATCCCTTGTAAACCAGTTGAGTCAGCACCAATTAACACTTATTAATCCAATTTTCAGGAAATTGGACAAGCAAACCCAGAAGTTCACAGAGCAGAGCGAATTACTGGAAACCAGACTCAAACACCTCTTCTGGCTTCTTAGCCTGCTAAGATGTTAAGGGGCCCCTCCAGTGGGAACTGGGAAGCACGTAGCTGTTCAGGGTCGCCTTGCATGCAGACGGCTGTCTTACCATCATCAGAGGATTGAGAAATGGGAGGTTGTGTAAGACTAACAGGCCCTTTCACGCTTACGTGGAGCTGGAACTCAATGAATGAGTCACGACACCCCTTCTGGCCAGATGACTCTTGATGCCTGTCTGCACCCACATATCCCCCTGTTCAACCTTGAGATCTGGGCAGGAATGGAATCTCCCATCCGATGGGTGAGGACAAGAAGGCAAAGGTGTTGGCTGCCTCTCTTAAGGACCCAGAGTTAGTGAAGGAGTCCTTGCAGTAAACTGGCCGTGTGAATTTTGGAGTCAGACCCAAATCTGAGTACTCATTTGGCCTTTTGCCAATTACTCTCTGCTCTTAGGCTCATCAGCTATCTCCAAGCCTCAGTTTACCCATCTACAAATTAAGCAGCATCTGCAAATTAACGTCTTCGTGTTAAACCAGGTAATGCATATAAAGCATTTATCACAGGGCCTGGCAAAAAGTTATGTTTTTAATAAATAAAAGTATGTTTAAATAATAAATAATAAATCAATGTTTTAGCTGAAAAAGAAATCACTCGGGCCCTTTCTACCATGTGTTAAAAACTCCAACACACCCTGTTATACTGATAAAAAGCCTTGGACTGTCACACCCCACGCTTTCCCTTCCTTCCCCCAGTTACCCCTACAAAAACCTCACCTCAGATGATCAGATCTGCACTGAATCCGTAACACATACATCTACTCATTCAGGGCTGCTTTCTTGAGCAGCTCCTATATGCCAGGCCCTGGGCAAAGTGCTCATGGTACAAAAATAACAACTTCTACGCCTACCTTCAAGGGCCTTGTGATACAGGATAATACAGGATGAAGGTGCACACAGAAAGTGTAAGAGAACGTCAGAAGATAGAACTTCCTGCTGCTCTGACCTGCCCTCATGCCTCACCGATTGCAAATTCCCTAGTCAGCCCCGACCTCAACCTGCATCCCCCCCCCCCCCGGGGCCGCAGAGAAGCTCATGTGGCCCTAATCCCCCAAACATGGGGCTTTGTCACTGAGGCACTATTCACTCAGTCTTCCAGCTAACACTTACTGAGCACCTATGAGTGCTAGGAGTCAGGCACAATTCAAAAACACTGGGTGAAAACAGTAATAAGACAGACATGGCCACATTGGAGCTCAGGGTCTACTGTGGAGGACAGGTGTTAATATAATAAGTGTGCACAGAAATGAAAACTGGCCACTAGGAAGCAGTGTGCGAGAGTGTATAATGGAATAAGCACATATAACAAGAGGGCAGGAGCTGGTCGTGAGAAGATGATGCTGGAGCTCAGATGTGATGTATGACGAAGGCTTAACTGGCACGAAGGAAGGGAAGGGTAGAGCCGCCAAGGAGGAGCAAAGCCCGTGACAGGGAGTTCTGCATGCACGACCACATGCACGGCCTGCACGAGGCAGCCGGACCACAGAGATGGGGGTTTAGGGGACAAGAGGTCAGAATGGCAGGTAGAAGCCCAACTATGGCAGACTCAGGAGCCTTGTTGGGATTCTTATCCTCAGAACAATGGGGACCAGAGAAGATCCGTAGAAACTGAGGCCTGTAAGGGGAGCTGTGACATGATCATATTTGTGTATTGAGGTGTGGATCTGCTAGGAAGGCCGGTGGAGTGGGCCTAGAGTGGGCACAGGGAGAGTGGTTGGTGATGACTTTGGGGAGGAGGGCAGATCATGCACAGCTTTGCAGGCCAGTGTGAATTCTGGTCTACGTTCACCCGGAAGACTCTGGTCTCTGCTGTGCAGAGGAGAGGTGGAAGGGAGGAAGAGCGGGTGGGAGGTCAACAGTTACTAAGCTACTATGACAGTCCGGATGGGATATGATGATAGCCTCAACAGGAAGGGGGGAGCAGAGAGGATGCAGGGGAATGGAGAGAAACCGTAAGATTCAGGAGCTATTTAGGACACCACAGGCTTCCCAGACAACCTTCCTGCGACTCAGATGTCCCTGGGAATGGACACATCCAGGGCAGGGAGGAATGAGGCAAGGTGAGTCACCTTGCTAGGATTCAGGAGCTGACCTTGCAAGGTGCTTGTGGACCAAAATGCTTGCTCTGGTCTCAACCTGATACCCTATCAAGCATGTTCCTTATCATCAAGCAGGGGGATCCAGCACTTTGGCTGAACTCAATAGAATTCCCTAGAGAGAAGGCCTCACTCTCTCCTATCCCACTGAGGAATCTCGGGTTGAACTTTGTAAGTATGGAGCCATCAATATAATCAGGACAGATTCCAAAGGCACTAAGTCTGAGCCCATATGCCAGGTTAGCAACGGCTTCTCTGTCAGAATGACTTCCTCAGTAAGCCTTGGAGATGTTTTTTAAATAAGCCACACTTCTCAGAGGTGATGGAAAGGGTTCCTGTGGGGTAAGATTCTATTTCTAATTTCAAAAACTCCCCAAGTACCTCCTGCTTTTCGGCACAAGAAAACAGATCTCTAGGAAACAAAATGTCTGGAAATGCTGCCGTTGCTGCAGAAATTAAAGTCCTGGGTTCATTTCCTTTCTGGTGAAATGTGATGGATTAATTTCCCTTCCTGAGGACAAATGTTCCTATAAACCAGGGTTTCTCAACTGAGAGCAATTCTGTCCCCCCCCCCCAACCTCCCCCCTAGGGGACATTTGACAATGTCCTGGAGACATGTGGTTGTCACATGAGGGTGCTATAGAAATCTAGAGAGTAGAAGTCAGGGTTGTTGTTCAATAGCCTACAATTCAAATGACAGCCCATCCCCCACCACACACACACATACACACACACACACACACACACACACACACACACACACACACACGACAAAGGATTATATGGCCCAAAATAGCAGTAGCACCCAAGTTAAGATACTTTATCATAAACCTTGTCTATATCATCTTTTACCATAGCTTTGGTTACACTGAATATAAGGATCATGTTACTCTTGTCCTCTTCCTTCAGCAAATGTCAGATGGACGGACGGACAGATGGATGGACAGACGGATAGGTCATTAAGAATTAATCACTGCATAAATGAACACATGAATGACTAACTTGAATTAACAAGTTAATGAACAAATAGCTAACGTGTATATTTATGATCTCTGTATACTACACACACACACACACACACACACACACACACACGTGTGCGCGCACTTGCTATTATACGCCCTCCATGAGAGCAAGGATTTTTGTCTGTTCTATTTACATCAGTGCCTTCAGCACCAAGCAAAGTGCCTGACACACAGGGTACCCTAACCCTGGATAACAATGTATTAAATTTATGATGTCCCGTAATGTTCTCAGAAAACCAGTGAGGAAGGTACAATTTTTGTTCTCGTGTGACAGATGAAGCAACTGAAGCCCCAAAATGTAAGTCATCCAAGGACATACAACTAACAAGTGAGAGAGCCCAGGTTCCCACAGGCCCTAAAGGACACTCCTGACTATCACTCAGTATTACCTCACTTTAGAAAGAATGAATGCAAGTCAACTCCTTTCAAGACTTTCCCTGGCTTCCCAGGAAGTTCTAAAGACAAAGCACAGCTGGTCTCTAACCTGTCTCCCCCACCTCCCAATTCCTTTGCCTTCCCAGGTGAAACAGTGATTGAACAAGGATCGCTGAACTTTGGCAAAGAAGAAAAGGTTCGTAGCCCCCAAGTTAGTTCTCTTCGAGGCAGGCAGGCCGGACTCAGAGGAATGTGCTCAAGGAATGATGGTCTTGAGTCTCTTTGTTTCAGCTACAAACTTCAATTGGTTGCTAAGAGACTGTACAAAGGGAGGCCCATTAGAAGCCCTCGGAACCCAGAGCCGTTACATAATACCAGGCCCTTCCTTTATAGAAATGCAAATAATCCAAGTCCAAGCCCTGTCTGCAATCTGTGCTGCCTGTGATAAGGGGATTTCTGTGGGGCCCCCAGAAATCCTATCTCATGGGGATGGGCTGTGGAGGAACCAAAGGGTGGCGAGAGGGTTCTTCCTTCCGTGCCACTTCCAAAGGACTTAAATATTAATTAACAGGCAATCCAATCCCCACTACACAATAACCGGATTTTGCACAATCGGTATCCACACTAATTAATTCAATGATCCCAGTGTGTTATTTCCAGCATTGCTTTTCTGGCACTTCCAATCAATAAGCAAGGAGAGCATTTATTTTATGGCTCCAGATGTTGCAGAACCATGGCACTCTCTCATCAGGTTGACTAAGTACCTCTCACTCCTGGAACTATCTCATGATCTGTGCTTATCAAAGCTAATTCAAAAAAGGGGGCCACTAAGAATAAGCAACCTCTGGGTAGCCCTGTACAACCCATGCCAGCTTTGGCTAGAGCTCCTGATTTGGACAAGAACATGGTTCCTGATCAGCGCAGAAAGGCAGGTTTTCTGATTCACGGTTCAAAATGAAAAGATCAGTGGAGCCAGGATAACTCACCCATAATCCCAGCTACCTAACTCATAACTAATCCCATAAGTAACCCAACTACCTAATCCACGGACATTGTAAGGTGCCTTACAGTCAACATATTTTAATCCCCACATACTTACAGAGCACCTACTATGTGCTAAACCGTGTTGTTAAAAACAAGGCAACAGGCTCAAAATGGCCTCACTTCTGCTGAAGCCCACATCACCAAACTGAGACTTAATTACAGTTTTAGCATTCCCAGAAATGGAATCCTAAACCGGTCAATCAAGAATAGTCTGATCAGCACTAGTCAGGTAATCTGCCTGACAGACCCGTCATCCCCTAAAGAAAAATGACCTTGCAATAACCAACCTGTTTCTTGGCCAAGTATAACTTTCTGTTCCCACTCGCTCTGGCCTGTGAAAATAAAGGGAGAAATTCACCGAAATGGAGTTGGGAGAATCAACAGGAGAGGCTCTCATCCCCTACCGCTCGACCTCATTTGCACATCCAAGAGGAAGAGACCACCTTGCAGGTACACACACTACTTCACTCTCCCAGCCCAGGAAGAAAAGTTTCCTCCCGCTCCTGCAACAGCCCAGCCAGTAAGAGACAGTCACGGCTCAGCCAATGAGAAGCCACCATACTTCAAGCTCCCAGTTTAGCCCAATGGGCTTCTTGTTTAGAACACCCCTCCCCACTTCCTCCTTTCTTGTGCGAAAGAGCCTCCTCCCTTGTTCTGCGGACTTACCTTTGATTTTGGGGGTAGCTTGCTTATCCCAGGTTGCAACTCTTTGCTATTCCCTAATAAACCCATTTTTGCTGGTAAAATAATTGGCAGTTTTCATTGTTAAGGTTAACATAGCTATAAAAATCATTTTGTACACCTCCTTAGAGCTCCTTCCCATCCGTTGAATTGGATGCTGCCTGATTCATGAATTTAATAAAGCCAATAAGATCGTTATCATTTACTCACTTGAATTTTGTTTTTTTGACAGCATTCAAGGGGATGAGGTTCTAAGAGCGAACCAGAAAGACGGTATCTCCAGGCTCGCGGAGTTTACATTGTAACAGAGCAGAGAGGTAATCAATATGTTAACAAATGACATCAGTTAATGACAAGGGCTGTGAAGATAATAAAGCACAGTATATGATATAGACAGGGTGTGAGTAGTGGGAGGGCTCATCACCCATCTTGATTCAACCTGTTGTCCTGGCTTCCTTGTATAGATCCCCCTTTCACCCCTGCAAGTGGTCTAGACTGGGCAATAAATTATATGGTCACCTTATAAGTGACCATACAGTGATAGGCTACACTGGACGAGGTGGTCAGGAAAGGCCTCTCTGAGGAGGTGACAACTCTGCTAAGGCCCGAACAGTGAAAATAAGTCATGCCAGCAAGGGCTTCCCGGGCTGAAAAAACCCACAGGTGCAAAGCCCGTAGGCAAGCATGAGCTTATCTTACTGGAACAGAGGGAAGGTCAGTGCAGCAGGGCCATGATGAGCAGAAGGGAAAGTACAAGATGAGACCACAGAGATGGACAGGGGTCAGATCACATGGAACCATGAACACCTGCGTGTGGATCTCAACTTTCATTCCAAGTGGCACGGGGAGCCACTGCAAGCTTTAAGCAAAGGGGTGATGCGGGTCAAAATTTTGAAAGATGGCTCCAGCTTCCACGTAGAGAATGGATTTTAAAAGGCTACGAGTCAAAAAGAAGGCTCAACGAGGACGTTATTGCCATGGCTGAGAGGTAGTAGAGAGAAATTAATGGGAATGGACTCGGGCATGTCTTCGAGGTAAAGCTTACAGGACTTACCAATGTGGTACATATACTGGACATGAGAGAAAGAGGAGAACCCCAAGTTTTTTAAGGAGAAGGACTTTTGGACTGGGAAGCATGATGCCTAAGTGCTGAGTGGAGAGGAGACTCCCAGCACCGACCAAATGTAAAGCTAGCGCTGGCAATTTGCTGAGGGATTGCTATGCGCCAGGCACCGCGGGAAGCACTACACACCTGCACCCCACCGAATCCTCACAACAATCCTGAGAGGGTAGACACTGAGGGGGGAGCACGATATGCCACCCCAGATCCGCATCTGTGGCACAAGGATTATTTTAGGTTATTTTTAAGAGACAGCAGACAGGAGAAAATATCAGAAAACGGAGACGTTACCCTTTCCTAAGAGATATTTACACTTATAAGGGAAATCTCCATTTGTAAGGGGGTCTCCCCCTCTGTCCTAGGAAGTGGGTGACTAGATTTCTAGAAGCTCTTGCCAGTGGACAAGGCAACAACTTGCATCTGCACAACACCCTTACCCTGCTTTTCCTGGTAAACTCCCATGACTGGCCTCCCCCTACCTATCCCAACATCTTCTGGTTTTAGCTGAAGATGGTGTCTGAGGTGGTAGTTTGGGTAGTTTTCGTTGGTATCTCTCAATGTATACAGGAGGTATATATGTCATTAAACTTCTCTTTGTCTTTCTCCTGTTAGTCTGCCTTTTATTTCAGGGAGTTGGGGTCTCAGCCAAGAATCTAGAAGGGTAGAATCTCTAGAGGTAGAGCCCTTGTCACAACATTATTTTCCTCCCCTACAACACTAATTGCCTCTATTTCACAAGTAAAGGGAGCAGTCCTCAGAGAGGATACATGATTTGTTAAAGAGACTAAGCTGAGGTTCAAGGATATGTACCAGGGCTCATGTAACATCAAATCCTAGAGAAAACAGGGCATAATTTCCAGTGTGTGTGTGTATGTGTGCATGTGTGTGCGTGTGTCCGCACACATAAACACATGCCAACCTCACTTTGCCCAGATCTAGGATCTTTGCTTTGAAATGATGGATTACCTTTAGCGAACATTTAAGTGATCGGATGGAATTCATCATAGGAAAATGTTACAAGACAATCCTTTGGACGAAATTGAGGGAAGGGGGTGTCCAAGACTGCACCTTTCTTTCAGATTCTAAAGAACAGGCAACAGTCCAAAAATAACGCTAGAAAACAAAACTCAACCGAGTAAATTTTAAAGACCTTATTGGCTTTATTCAATGATTCACAAACTGGGCAGCATCCAATCTAGCAGCCAAAAAGGAAGTCTGAGGAGCTACAGAAAATGAAAGACTTTTGTAGGCAGAAGAAAGTGGGAACAAAGAAGTTACACTAGACCAAAAAAGTGGTTTGGTTGTGGAAAGGTCACTCTCCTTTAGGGGATGGCCAGGTCTCTCAGGCAGATGACTTGGCTAGTACTGATCAGGCAATTTCTGATTGGCCAGCTTAAGACTCCATTTCTGGGAGAGCTGAAATTGTAATCAAGCCTCGGTTAGCATTAGTGACTCTTTTGGGGCCTGTTGTCTTGTTTTTAATAGTAATACAGCTCAGGAAAGATGCCTGGAATGAAAGATTCAGCCTCCAGGACCATGCAGGGATCAGAAGGCTGAAAAGAGAGCTTTCTATCAGGAACTTTAAATTCGCAATGTGAGTGGCACTTTTTCCTTTTGAAATCCCAAGCCCTACTAAAATTCCCCCAACTCTGAAGCAGACAGAACACTGATGTCAGAAAAGGCTTCTGTGGGCCCGATGCATGGACTCAAGCTTGCTTGCTGCTGGGGAGTTCCTGCGTCCTGGAGAGTCTGCTCTGCCCACATGAGACTGCCTGCTGCAAACTCATCTGACAGTCTCACCTTAGCAATGCCTGGCTCTAATCCAAACTGGTACTGACCAGTCCAGCCTTCGGTGACAGCACCATCATCTCTCCCAGGGGCCATGTTTCTCGCCCCCGCCATCTGGCAGGGAATTATTTTGTTAGCTGAAATACAATGAACGTTGGGCTCAGGAAGGAGAGGAGAGTATACACCTTGGTCTCAGAGAACAGGAAACTGAATGCTTAGTGTGAGACAAATCCTATTAGCAACAACACGGATCTGTGCAGATTCCGTACAGCGACTCCAAGGACAGACAGGAATGTGACAGGAGAGACGTGCCGAACCTGTCAGGTTAGATGATACAAAATTGATTCACTTTCAATTTCCTGGATGTGGGATCAGTGCTACTGTCCTCACTTGCTTTTAGCCTCAGTGAGACAGTGATGCCAGCCCAGATGTTGTCAAAGTCCTCCCAAAGCATAGTGTTTGCTTTTTATTTTTAATTAAAATACAGCTGTGGTCTCACGCTATTTTGGAAATGTGTGGGATCGCTCTTGGTTTTCACAATGGTGGGGAAAGGGCACTATGAATACTGAGAAGGTCAGGTCCATGCCATAGAAAGGACAACTTCAGCCCACGCAGAACTGCCCCACATCCTAGCTGGCATCCCAAAGTCTCTCTGTCTGGACCCTCAAGCTGATGAAAAGACTTACTGGTAAACTCGATTTTCCCTATAAATACAGAAGTATTTTTCAGTCATAATTTACACTGAAGCTTCCAGATCCGGGACTAAATGATAAATCTCACTTTGTTTATTCCAAAAGTTTACCAGCCATTGTTCACCGTGTCAGGAACCCCCAGCACTGGTGGCAGTGCCACTCAAAGTATCAGAGGCCCCAACAAAGCACGCCTGCATCAGATGGCTTCAGTAGGCATCCCATTCGAGGCGATTCTAGAGATCAGTGCAGGCACCCGCCTACATTGGTATGTCTTCTGTATTCACAGTCAAGCAGCTACATTTTGAAATACATACTATTTTATGTAAATTACTTTCCTTCCATTCTCCTTTATAATACAGCAAGGTCATTATATCGAGCTTTTATGAAATTAGGTGTGCAAGGGAGCTATGGAATCTATGATTTTTATTTCTGGGTACTAAAGGGCATGTCACAAAATAATAGTTATAAAAAGAGGGCATTGGGTCCGATAGGGCTGAGAAACACAGAAATACAATGAAAAAAAAATTTTTTTATTTGAAAAAAGAAAAAAAATCACTCTAGTAAGCCATTTTCAGTTTCTCAATATCCCTTCTCAGCCTTCTTTCCCACATGCCCACTTTTGAATAGCTGCAATTATAGTTCACAGAGATATATACGTGTAGTTAGAGTTGCCATTAAGGAAACCCATTTTATGGAGGTGGAAACTGAGGCTTAGAGAAGTGACCCATCTTCAAAGAATTTCTGAGTACCCAAGTTTTCATTCTAATTTTGATTCCAAAATGGGCTGTTCCCACACCAAATTCTGTTCTCATAATAATTGTTAGTTTTTGCTCGTGTAAATGAGCCTTGGATGAGCATTTGAAGGAGGGGAGGATGGAGGGGGAGGTACGGGGTAGAAAGTGGAGCACAGGGGTAGAAAGGGTAGCACAGGGGTAGAAAGTGGAGGAGACTGTGGAGGGGAAGGTGATGACTGGGGGACGGGGGGTTGGGATAAAGACAGGAGGACAGAGAGAAAGAGAAGGAAGGGAGCAGGTGAATAAGGCAGATGTTGCTTTTCTACAGGAAGGAAAATGTGATTTCACTCTACAAGTCAACATAAAACAAGGAAACAAAAACAAACGAGACCAGGAGACCAAGACTTGACCCTGATGATCCATGGCAGCTCCCACAGGCAGCAGCGGCCCCTGGTCCTGGCCGAGCCTCAACAGCCATCGCTCCTCGGGGTCGCTCCGGGGTCCACTCAGAACCTCAGAGCTTGAGGCTGAAGCCGGGGGCCCCGCAGCCGAGGCCCCCTGGTTCGTGGTGGTCACGGGCAAGCCGGGGTCCTCCACCAGAGACATTAGATGGCGAACTCGTTCATGAGGTTAAGCCTGGGTCTGAGCGCTGAGGTTGGTACAGGGGCTCTTGATGAACGTCATGGTTTTTGGCTGCGGGGAGGCCATCACAGCCGGGCCGGATTTTCTCCCTGGGGGTCCCCGGCTCCTTCAACACTTTGTCGACCTGAGATATTTCCAACCTCCCAGGGAAGGGTGGCTTCTGAGGCAGCAGCCGCCCGAGATGCAGCAACCCTCCCCGCGACGCCCTGTCCAGGGGGGTGGAGCACTCTGGCCTCCAAGCAGTAGCCGGGGGCGCAGAACCCCAAGACCGCGGCGACCAGAGTGTCGGCTTCACTGGGGGCCCGTACACACGCGCCGGCCCAGAGCCCCCCCACCTTGAGGACTCCAGCTGGCTGCCTCGGCAGCAAGCTGGGCGCCCGCAGGTTGCGGCGCTTGATCCGGCGGCGGTAGGTGCTCCCGGTGCCTCAGCTGGGCCGCGAGGGGCCTCCGCGGAAGGGAATGGCCCCACCCCCACCCCCACCCCCGCGCCGAGGTCGTGCACCGCGGTCCTCCTCACCACGCGGGGCCGCTGCACTAGACGCTCTCCCACGGAGCCCAGGTTGGGTGCCGGGCACCGAGCAGGGCGGCCGCCTCCCTCAGCGCCCAGACCGATAAGCGCTTCTCCTCCTCCCCATCCAGCCCCTTCAGAGTCTGTTCCCTCTGGGTTCTGGTCACCCTGCACCTGCCCGCTTCCCTCTGGGACAGGTGCGTGACCCGGGGCCCCGCAGCAGCTCCTGTGCGTCGGCGGTGACAAGGCTCAGGCCTCGGCACCAAGTCCTCTTGGGTGAGGGCGCTGTCTGAGGGGTGCCCTCGCCCCTCCCCTTCTTCACTGCCCCCCCCTCCCCGGTCTCGGGACAGCTGAGGTATGCTTCCATTCTGCCACTGTCCATCGTCCCATTCCTTCTTCACTCACGGCTCAGACGAGTGTCAGAAGGGCCCTCCTCCTCCTCTTCATCCTCCTCCCCCTCCTCCACGTGGAAGATTCCACTGACAAGGACTCAGCTGAACTGTCTTCCTTCCACTGTCACTGATATCCTGTGGGTGGGACAGCAGGTGTCTCTTCTCCCAGCTCAGCGGCTGTATTTACTCTGGCTCCGGGGCCACACTCCTCTCTGGCAGGTTCAGAGATGTGCAGTAACAACCCTCCAAGTCCTGCACTGACTGTGCTCCACTCCTTCCACTGCTTCTGCTGCCTCCTCCTCTTGCTTCCTTTCTAACTGCTCAAGGCGGTCCCTTTCTCTCCTGGAATGTTCTCTCGCCGTCTCCTTCCTGTTTTGGCTTTCCCATTGCCAGCCAACTTTGTCCTGTCCTCAATGTCGTTTCTGTGTCCCTGTTCTCCTTTCACTCCAGCATGCTTCCCCCTTCCAAATGGCCACAGTCCCTGCATTTCTCTTTTCCTCTTTCCTGTGATGCTCTTTATCTTTCGAACACATTTGCTGGGGTGGTTTGACAGCCAAAGACTCACCATCCTCCCCTCTGCCTGCTGTGGATCCCCTCTCCTGTCCTGAGCTCCTCATGGCCACTTCTATGTGGGGGGGTCCCTCCACTCCCCTCATGTCAAGGCAATTGTGCTGGGAATCACGGTCATCAGAATATCTTAGCATCTTCTCTCTGCTTTTTCCTCCTGTTCCCTCCATCGCTCCTTTACCTGAAGAACCGCATCTAGTTTCCACTTTGCAAGAGTCCTCTTCATCGTTCATCTGAGTTAAAACACCCTGTGTGGCCATCGTTGGTCCCAGAACCTGAGATCAGAACCCAGTTGCTTCCTGCATAGTGCAGATCGAATTTTTGTTAACCAAGCTAAGCTATTTAAGCCATCTTCTGCCATAAGCAAAGGGACAGAAGATGAGTTTTGCAGAAGAATGAAAAGAGATGGAGAGGAGATAAAGGGAGGAGACAGAGGAGGAAAAGGTGGAGGAAGAGAAGGTGGAGGTGAAGAAATGCCAGAATCTAGAAGTAGAATCTTGCCCCAGGGTGCTATTTCTATGTCCAGAGGCAGTCACTTCTCTCGGTGGTGTCTATATCTCCATTTGCATGGCTACCTGACCAAGTGCATACAGTTACGAGTAAGGCCAACCAGCACAACAGACTGGACAGAACTCTGGAAAAGCTCAAAGACCTGTCACAAAAGTGCAAGGGGGGCACGTTCTAACTTCCTTACAGAGACCTCCCAGCTGGGTCCTCCAGGTGCCACGGGCCCGTGTGCACATGCCGGTGTGTATCCTGTGTGCCTTCTCTCAACTCCCCACCCACGCAGAGGCAATCTCGGAGGAAGCCACGGGAACCCACCCATCACCGAGCAAAGCACATGCTGTGGTTTCTCCCCAGCCTACTGTCACTCCTGGGCTCTGAGACAGCCCCGGCCAGACCAGAGGGACGTACGAGGCATTTGTCACTGAGGTCTACTGAATTTTATTAGCAATTTTCTCCTTTTGTTGGCAATCTCACATTGTATATTAGCACTTGTTTTCATATCATATTAGTATTCATCACAAAAGGCTAATCCCATTAGCCCTCTTCACATTGTATTAGAGAAAACAAATAATCGCTTGGTGCCAGTGTGTCTCTGCAGCAAGACTGGTCTTTTCAACTTTTTTAATTTTTTTTTATTTTTGGGACAGAGAGAGACAGAGCGTGAACGGGGGAGGGGCAGAGAGAGAGGGAGACACAGAATCGGAAACAGGCTCCAGGCTCCGAGCCATCAACCCAGAGCCTGACGCGGGGCTCGAACTCACGGACCGCGAGATCGTGACCTGGCTGAAGTCGGACGCCTAACCGACTGCGCCACCCAGGCGCCCCAAGACTGGTCTTTTCATCTGCTTTTCTGTTCACTCCAGGTCCACCCTCCTCTCTCTGCCCAGCCACCTACACACAGGGGAGACTCACAGATTCACACCCAATGAACCCATCTGGGCTATTCCAGAGCTGGGATGTGCCCTTCCAAACATTCCCATCCATCCATCCAACCATTCACTCGTTCATTCATGCAACTAATATTTATTGAACATCTACCTGTAGCAGGTGTCACTCCAAATGCGAGAATACAGTGGGGAATAAGACACTACAAAAAAAAAAAAAAGGGCAAATAAATGTTTTACTCCGGGTTACGGTACACGTACACAAATTGCAAGGGGATGTTTAAGCAAACTTTTTGAGAGTACTTTGTAATTGTTCACTTGTCAACAAAACGGATATGCCCATTTCAGTGCCTCCATCTTGACCTGTGCATTAAAGCGGGTGCTTTAAAGATCTCTAGCAGGCAGACTTCTGTTAGCTTAGTGTACCGGCTTGAACTTAAAAGAAATCATCCTGCATTTTCCGTAGATATCAATATACACAGGTCAAGATTTGCCTTATTTCAGATTTGTTACTGAACAAGTAAGGTATTTTTAGAATACAATGTAGATATTTATAGGATGCATACAAAATTTAAATAGTTTTTCTTTCTTAAAAAACAAACAAACAAAAAAAAGAGTCTAATGGGGCACCTGAGCCTGGGTGGCTCAGTTGGTTAAGCGTCTGACTCTTGATATTGGCTCAGCTCATGATCTCACGGTTGTGAGACTGAGCCCCACATCGGGCTCCACACTGACAGTGCAGAGCCTGCTTGGGGTTCTCTCTCCCCTTCTCATTCTCTCTCTCTCAAAATAAATAAATAAACCTTAAGAGAAGAGTCTACTTTCTTATACTTTCAGACTATTCTCAAGGTAAAATTGACTGCTCCTCACTTATCAGGCTCAGATGCTTCAGTTATCACAATTTCTGACAAATGCCTCATTTACCAGAACAGCTTTTCAATACTAGGAGTGGTTTTAGAAACCTGACCTTCAGCTGTAGGTATGACACCTGTGGGTCCCCATGGCAATGAAGACGATATGTAAAGATCTGGGTCAGGGGAAGCTTTGCAAACTATAAAGCTTTCTATAAATGTGCATGGCCGTGATCACAAATCATGTCGAGGTCTCATGCCAGGGGAAACATGATGAAGACCAAGGGATCTTAAATGTTTAGTGCAAAGGAAATGTTCAACTGTTTGGTGGACCCTATCTCAGATAAAAACACAGGTTTTTAGATGCATAAAGCAAAACACATAGTATTCAAAAGAAACAGTATACTGAACCACAATCACCACAATACTTTTTAAAATTGTGATAAACCAAAATGTTTATGGAAGCCTTCATCTCATTGAATGACTAGTTGCTCCAGTCATGACTAACATTCTTAAAGAGCT
The DNA here is from genome assembly GCF_018350195.1 of Panthera tigris. Taxonomy (NCBI): domain Eukaryota; kingdom Metazoa; phylum Chordata; class Mammalia; order Carnivora; family Felidae; genus Panthera; species Panthera tigris. The sequence goes on along the minus strand of NC_056675.1, from coordinate 27,297,540 downwards.
TGTAAAGAAATCACTTATTTCTTAAACATAGATCAAGATAAAGATAAGTCTGGCCCACAAAGTAATGAAGTTGATGAGGAGGAGGAGGATGATAGTGGTGAGGCTAACTGTGTAGAACAATCTTTTGGGCCCCAGTTCTTCTCCCTTCCCGGTATCTACACTCTTGCTATGAAACTCTGCAATTCCTCCCACAAAAGGGAGGGTGTATTTTGCTACTCTTTGACTTTGGGCTCAACCATGTGACCTGCTTTGGCCAATGGGACTATCAGCAGACATGACACAGGAGGAATGTGTAATGTGCACGTGTGGTTAGGCATACCCCTGTATGACTCTATCATCACTGTAAGAAGAGCTGTCCCTGGGTCGTGGCTTCCCCTTTAGCCTGGGCCCCAGAATAAACACACAGGGATCAGAGCCACTCTATACCAAAATGAAATTGACACTTCTTATTGTATGCCATCGAGACTCTGTAGGTGTTTGTTATGCAGCCACAGCTGACTAACACATGGTGAGTGAGGGCAATGGTGATAATAACAAATTTATTCACTTCTTTTTATAGACAGTTCCTTTTAATAATACTGAGGAGACTGAAAGTACAAGGGCTCTGAATTGTGAGGTCTGACTTGGTTCAAATTCGGGTTCTGCAACTGACTGTGTGATTAGGGCATTCATCCTCTCAATCTCAGTGCCCTTGTGTGTAAAAGAATATTTAAGTCACAGTGTAGTCATCTAGAATAACTGAGGTGATGCCCATCAGGTGCCTGGAACAGAGTAAGCACTCAACAAAGCAAGAAGGGTGGGAAGGAAGGAAGGAAGGAAGGAAGGAAGGAAGGAAGGAAGGAAGGAAGGCAGGCAGTGTGGGAAGGAGGGAAGGAAGTTCATGAAAACAGCAAGTTCACCTGGAATTGGGGGAGAAGGTCCATAGCTCACACTTCACTTGCCTGACTTCTTTCCCCCCAGCCCACACTCTAGGAAGGATGCTGTGCCCATCCTCCCTGGGCTTCCTGGGGCATATGGCATCTCCAGAACCACACCAGGTGTTCGATGCTTTCACAAGGCTTCTCTTCCTTTTAAACCTGTTGCCACAGGAATAGAGCTCCCGTGCTGGCAAAAGACTGGCAGAAAGAATGAGGAGGGGGGGGAAGAATCCACCCTCGTGTATTCTCACTGGGAAATTATCCCTAGCCTTTGATATATTAAAATTGAAGAGCTGTAAATGCCGGTTGTCATGGCGACATTCTGCATGCCGCCCTGCGATTGGTGGTGTAAGTTCACTTTCCTTTGGGTGTTGCAGCCTAATTAACTGTTATTTTTGTCAGTGTGGAGGAAGAGCCCACACTTGAGGTTTCTGGCGGTGATTGCAGTGCCTGTGGACTGAGTTAATTTTCACAGACTACAAAGAGAGAAATGGCTGAGCCCCAATCATATTTTTAGTCTCAGGAAAGTTGCCAATGTTTAAGTAAGAGTCAGAGAAAATATTAAGAGCACCCCCCCCCTTGCAACTTTTCTCTTTGGCAATTTCCATTTCTTTAGCAATCACCCAACTTATTTGGGTTGGAGAAGGGATAGCAGGCAGTAGCTAACCCATCCCGAGAATCGGTCCTTTGTTCCTGGCTCCAGCTGACTCTGCTGCCCCCACCGGACACGCATGCACTTGTGTGCCTGTGCTCACTGGAATGTCTCGTTTTGTGCTGTCATCGCACATAGGCTGGTAGTGCACAGCAACAGTACGTCAGCAAGGCTAGCAGGGACACGCGAAAGCCATCTCATCTACTCCTCTTATCTCTACACACAACTAGGTCATATAATTATGCCGGCCAACCTGGTGGATCCAGCCAATTCCCGAAGGACCTCCGGGAAAGACATTCCATGTTGCCACAAGCCTGAAAACCAGAAAGCGGTCTTGCTGCAATCTAAACCAATTTGTTTTCAATTTTGATTTTTAGATGAGCTGAAGTTAACCTGCGTTACAATATGAATTGCTCAACTCACATTCCCGCTTTCTTTCTTTTTTTTTTTTTTTTTTTTTTTTTGCTTCCTGCCATGAGTTTTTAGAAATTGAAGTCTCCCTTCTCCTCAGGAAACAGGAAGGCGGGTTTTGCACTACTAGTAATCTGAATTCTGTTCTTAGGAGAAACTAAGCTCCTGAAAAGCCAGATGTAGGAGTGGCACTTGAGGGCTAAAGAATGTAGAGAATGCGGGTGAACACTTGAAATTAATCTGCGAAGAGAGGAAAAGTAGAAGGAATGGTGGACAGGGCCCTAGACACACAAAAAGCTGTCTTAGAAGGTACAGTGGGCATTTTAAAATTCCTTTTGATCACTCTGCTCCTTTGCATATTCTTCCTTTGTTGGGAGGTTTCTCTACTTTAGGACAGAACCTTCAGACTCTTTCCCAGCAGCCTCTGCAGCAAGGGCACAGGCACATGGCACACAAGTCAACTCGGCCAATCAGCTGGGCCTGGGCAAGACTTGGAAATGGGAGCTGGTTGCTGCGGGAATCCACTCTGAAGAGAGGGGCAACAGGAATGCTCGGCTTCCAGAGGCAAGAAAGGCAGAGATTCTTAACAACAGCATCCCATGCCCCGTGCCCTGCAGTCAAACCACGGTGTCTGGCCCAGGGCAGCCAACATGGCAACTCCATCCACCCAAGGCTGCAGTATAATTTCAGGGATGCTCCTGAATCCATGGCCTCCAGTCAGGTTCTCTGGAGATTCCAGAAATGTGCATGAGAAATATCCTTTAACAAAACCTTTCTGCACGCATGTGTGTGTCTGATAGAGCTTACTGGGGGTTAGGAGTAGAAGGAGGTTGGCCCAAGGAATTCTTTGGAGAAAGAATGTGCATCAGTTCCCTCATGAAACATGTCCCAGCTCTCATCCAAGAGACCACATTTTGGATTACTTTTGACACTCAGCCGCTGTTCTCTCAAACTAATAGTTATATCAAATTTGGCAAAGCCTCACTTCTTGGAGATCTGGATTTTCTGGCATCTGGGGAACATGAGTTTGGCCCTGAGTTGGGCTGAATCATATGGTCCTTGTTCTAGACTTGCTGACTTGGCTGGCTGAGTCTGAACCTCTCCCGGGTGCTCTGCGTATTGTCTGGATCTATCAACCCTAGCACAGGGCAGGTATTACTGATGTGAGTGATGCAGAAGGGTGGCACTCACTCAGATGTGAATGCCTTGCCAGCATTCTTGGTCTCTTAGGAGTTCCATGTGTGTAGACATCTTCCAGCTTCAGAGGCGGGCCGCTCACGTCCATCAGACACCACGCAGGCAGAGATGGAACACATCCCTTTTGTTTCCTTCCAGCTGAGATCAGAGATGCAGATCGGACATCAGAGACGACTTGGCAGAAAGGAGACTTGGGCTGTTCTTAAAGCATCAGTAACACTGGACAAGGCAATGGCCCATGGTACCAATATGCTCAGTGGGAGCCTGCAAAGGGAAGGTAATAAACTCCTTGCCTCATTAAACGAAACAGCGATTTCTGTTGCTGTCAGCTCAGATGCTAACTGATGCACAAGGGCTTGGCCTGTGTTTGTAAATAAAGTTTTACTGGAACACATGCTCATTTATTTACATTTTACCTATAACTGCTCTTGCACTGCAATGGCAGAGGTGAATAGCTGTGACCTTGACTGGCCCACAAAGCCTAGAATACCTATTCTCTGGCCCTTTACAGAGAAAGTTTGCTGACCCTTGGTCGAGGGCATTACTACTCAACATGTGGTCTGGGGAAGAGCAGCATCTGGGAGCTTATTAGAAATGCAAATGGTCAGGACCGACCCCAGACCTGCTGAATCAAAGCTCTGGGCGTGGGGCCCATGAATGTGTGTTCTCCCAAGCTCTCAAAGTGATTCTTGTGCACACAAACGTCCAAGGAGCACCATTCGAGAAAGTTTGCACTTCATACTGCACAGAAGTCTGTCTACTTGAAGAAGATGTGGTGTTTCTACTTCTCCCCCTGAAACTACCCCAAACAAAGCTAATGCCTCCTCCCAGTGGCCCTCAAGGGACCTGAAGGCTCATTCCCCAAGGTCTTTTTTCCTCAATAAAGGGACAGTTCCTACACAGCTCACCCATCACCGGCATCCTGGCCAGCTGAGGTACCTCAGCTCATCAGTGCTCCTCTTGCTAGTTGCCTGAACTCTAAACCATAGGTGTTTTTGTGGGCCCAACATAAACGCACCCTCAGGTGGTGAGCAAATACCAGAGTGCTTAAGTACTGCGACCACGCAATCAGACAGGTGGATTTATACCCTGGCCTTGCCCTCTCAGAGGCGTGACCTTGGCTGCCTTACTTAATCTCTCCAGCCCATGAAGGGAGCAAAATAATTACAGCATCCACCTCGTGGGGCCATTATGAGCATTAAATGAGATAATGCACAAATACCTGGCTCTTGATAAATGTGGGAAGAGCGATGTCATTATTAACCAGTGGCCCATCACAAGCAAATTTTACCTCTTCAGTTAGAGCTGTGTCATCGCCAAAAAGAGAGCAGTAAATGGGCATCTGGCTTGGTACACAAGCTTTTGTGGTCCACTATCATGAAGGGCATTGCCAGCTCTCCGGGTGCCCCCAAAGCCCTCAGCTTCCTTCCCATGGTTTAAGATTTTCCAGCCATAATTCTTCTCTACTGCTTTCTGCCGGTTGTCAATTCAGCGCTCTCAGCTCAACAGCTGGTGAGTCTGAACTGTGTGCCGGGCACTGGGTTAAACACCGAGAGACAGAGGTAAGCAAAAGGACTTTCTTCCTGAACCGATCTTGGTATAGAGCCGTGTCTAGCAGAGGAATCCTTCCCTGCCTCCCCCCGCCGGCCCCGAACAAGGTCTTAAGTGGAAACGCACTGAAAAGAGCAACAGAAATGAGAAGGAAGCCGGGTGGGGGTCGGGGGTATCTGAGCTCCCCCCACTGAGCTTCCTCCAAGTCCCACTTCTCAATTCTCTCTAAAAGAGCCTGAGGAGCTGTCCCAGAGCTTTAGGTATCCGCAGAACAAAAACCAAAGATCACTGGCCCATGAGGTATGGGAAGCGGGAATCAGCCAAGGCTGGGCTCTCAAAGCATTTCCTCCTGTGTGTTCTGTCTCTTGTGTGTCTCTTGAGGAGGTGAAGGGAAATCTTTCTGGTTCTTTGCGAATTCTGTGTCTCCACTTCTGAGCAAGCCTCTCTGAAAGGATCCTTCCATCTTTCCCTATTTTCTGTTCCCTCCAGTGTCTCTCCTCAAACTGCTCTCTCTCTCTCTCCTAGAACCTTTAGACCCCAGAGGATTTGGGAGGCAGAGAGGCCTGAAGAGAGGACTGGATACCTGTTAGTTTTGTCTGGTGGGCATCTCTTTCCCCTTCTTCCAGCCACAACACCTGGATCGTGCGGAGAGGGACCCCCACCACCTTTCTCTTCCTCTCAGACTACACCATTCAGGTGGTAAGGACTTCATCCACACCGCCAGCAGTAAGCATGTGACTCGGCCTGGCCAATCAGAGTACCAGACCCCCTGGCCTCAGTGATTGGTTGAATTTGGGCCAGGAGACCCAATCAGAGCTGAGACTACCGAGAGAAAAGCAAAAGCTTCTCTGCGGAGCTTGAGCTGTGAGGTTCTAAAGCCTGGTCCTCCCAGAGACGGTGGAGAGGGAACATGGATCCCAGATGGGCACATGCCCTTGACCCCACCAGCACTTCATCTCACAGAGTGGGAAGCAGATGCAGGAGGCCAGGGGACCTGACTGACCAGCTCTAAGGGAGGTCCTGCCCCAGGGTTTCACTGGTCAAGACTTGTGCAATCATCCCTAAAAAGACATCAGATCTTAGAGCTTAGTAGTAAAGAGGGTGGTGTCTGAAGCCAAGCAGACAAGTCTCTACTCCTGCCTCTGCCGGTCACAGGCTGTTCATGTGAACTGGGGCATGTGACTTCACCTCTCAGAAGCTCGGCTTCCTCCTCCGTACATTGGGGATACTAGCATTTTTGTCGGTGATTGTTGTGAGAGTTTACTGAAATCATAAAGGTGATGTGCCATATCACACTACCTTGTACCTCGTGAACATCCTAACGTGTCATTATTAGCTCAGAAAAGAAAACCCAAGAGCAGATACCCAGGTTCCAAGAAGAAGTTTTCCATGGGCTTTGCTGGAATGCTATAGTAGGTGAAGGGATGGGAAGCCAGTTTAAGAAGGAAAAGGGACGAGGAGCCAGCAGCGATGACAGGGATACAGAACCTTAAGAAATGGCTTAAGACTTAGTCTTCAAAGAGCTGCCACTCCCTGACAGTAGCCATTTCATGCCCGACTGTCAGCTTTGACAAGCTGGAAGCGGCCAATCTTTGCCGAAGGGCAGACAGTGTAGCTATCACATTATCATGCTATAAATTAACATTTCACCACAAAACTGGCATTGGAATGCAACTCAAATCCATTCCACCATTGCCTCCTCAGTCTCGCCTTGAAGTTGCTGCCCTCTGATTCTTACCAAGCAGCCAATGAACCCAAGTGGCCGTCACTCGTTCCTGCTGCCAGTGGGGGGGGGGGGGAGGCATGGGGGGCCCTCATTCTGCTCATCCCCAAGTAATAACTGGAAACAATGATGTTGCTCATGCCAGTGGCTGGCTCTTTGTTGTTGTCATTGTTGTTCCATTCTTGGCCATTGTTATTGGCTTCTATTGTAGATTCAAGCAGCTTTTGAAAGCACACCCCCTTTCATTTCTCCTCTGCTTTGAAGGGAACAGCTATGCCCAGCCACCAGTGGGGAGACGTTCTTCCTCTATCATTTTACGCTACATTACAACAGAAGTTGCATGACTCCAAAGGATGCTTTTGACTTTAAAGTTCTTGTGATCTATTTGTGCAATACACATGTTAAATTAGAAATTCATTTGTCACTCCCAGATAATAATGTTCAGAATGGTGCTTCCTGCATGAATCATTATCTTCAGCCTGGAGTTGTTCTCCTGATGAATATGCATGAGCCCAGAGAGGGAGAAGGGAGATTTGCACAACCTGTTTCCCGGAGGAGCCTCAGATGGTTCAGCTCGGTGTTCGGAGTCTGAGCTCCCAGAGCCAAGCCCAGCGTCGACCTTGCCACCCACAGCTCATCCAGTCTTCTCAGAACACCTGCCCCCCTCTGCCCATGGTGAGTGCCCCGTAGCAGCAGGGAGCCCACGCCAGCAGGGAAACGCCACTGCTTGTTCATTCATGAGCCATGAACAGAGTGGACAACCGGTTGGAAGGCAGCGGAAATGGAAGTGGCCTCCCAGTGGCCTCCAGAAATTCCAGCTGGAGAACTGAGAGGCCATGAGAGGAGCCTGCTGACTCTGCTTCCACAAAGCGAGAATTAGAAACAGGAGCCTACAATGCATCGTGGCGAAATGAACCGCCCTGGAGTCCCCACAGCAGCTTGGTCACACCTGCAGGAATGTGTGGCTTTGGGTCCGTTTCTCAGGACCCAGGCTTCAGACTCTGGAACAGAACTCATTTCCTGCCACGGAGGATGGCTCTTCAGAAAAGCTTGTTCCATCTGGATGGGTTTCACATCCCATCAAAGTTTCTAGAGGCTGAACCTCTCTTGCATCCTCTGCAGTGATCAGAAAAGGTCATAGCAAGGGATCCGCTGCTCTGACCTGGTCCCTGCCCCAGGTGTGACTACAACAAGTTCTGAAATACAAGAGTGCCCTCTCTCCTCACCCAGGGCATCCCCTGCCTTGGGAAGGATTGGGGCAGTTACGGCAGAAGCACAAAGAGAAGGGAGCCATTTCTAGCTTTTGACTCCCCAAATAAGAATAAGGTCTCAGCACCCTTCATGAGACAATAGTCCCCCTCTCGACAGATACATAGACAGATAGACAGATAGATATATACAGAGATATTAGATAAAGACAGATACACACGTATTTGTGTCCTCCAAGGAAACAGAACCTATGTATACATCCTAAATAGGAAATATATGTGTATCTGTAGGCACAGCTCCCTACTGGTTTCATTTCTCCAGAGAAGTCTAGTTTTCTGTCTGTCTATTCACGTCCTCTACAGATTGGATGCTGTCCCACCACACTGGTGAGGAAGGTCCTCTCCACAGTGTGTGCCAGTTCACATGCTAATCTCTTCCAGAAACACCCTCACAGACACGCCCAGACAAAATGTTCCACTAGCTGTCTGGGCTTCCCTTCGCCCAGTCACGTTGACACATAAAATTAACCAGCACAGTGGTCACTCTGCAGGGACACCAGCACAGAATACTCAGGGTCAAGATGAGACCCGAGCTCCCACGGTGAAGGCCAAAAAGGTCAGAGGACAACACGTGGACAGAGACCACTTCTCCTTGGCTTTGAAACATCTGAACTTCTTTATGAGCCCATACACCACCTTCTGGAGGTAGAGGAGAGGGTTCCAGACAGAGGACATAAACCACACAGAGAAGGCTTTGACAGGTGACTGATTCTTTGCCAAGACTGAGTTCACTTGAAAAAATGATGCAAAACCAGTATCTCTTGCACTCCTGTCCCAGGTATCTGCCCACGCCCATCCTGGGGGTGGGGACTTTGAGCACAGTAGGATGGGTTATAAAAAGTGGAGAAAGCAGAGGAAGTTACACAGATCCCGTGTGCATCTGAAGTCTGGCGAGGAAATCCCACATCTCCTGCCAGTGGGGGGCTGGCCCAGGGCTTCAAAGGATCCCAGACAGCACATTCCTACCAGGCAAGGCCAGGAGTAGGGCCTGTCAATGCAACAGCCACTGCTTTTTACATCAACGTGTGGTGCTAAACCGAGGAAGGTGACCGTTATTGTGGGTGGCATGCAACAGGCTTACTATACTTAACTGGCCCGGAATGTTCTTTTTTGTGTTTTCACTCTCCCTAAATGCTGCTCAGGCTAATAGAAGAACGACAAGGCTCTATGATGGGAAGAAGCCCATTAGAAATATTACAGAAGACTCTATAGTTCTGTGGGAGCACAGAGGAGGAGCACATCCATCTGCCAAGTGGACATGAGAGCACTATGTGGCAGAAGGAGTACCTTACGTGACACGTGCTGCATCCTGGCTACTCAGCGTAGGGTCCCCGGACCCCTAGCACTGGCATCACCTAGAAGCTTGTCAGAAATGCAGAATATCAGGTCCTACCACAGAGCTACTGGACCAGATTCTGCATTTTAACAAGATCCCCGAGTTATATGAAGAAGAAAAAATAACAAGAGTGGCACTTTACAATGACATAAAGAGGCTAGACACGCTCGGGCCCCTATGATCCCTCCGTGATCCAGCAGGAAACAGCTGAAAGCCCATCAGCCCACCCTCTCAGGGCTCCCGGAGCCTGGGCTGTGTCATGACCTTTCCAGGACATAATCAAACTAAGAGTCCCCTGAGGCACCAAAGCACAAACTGTGAAAATCAGATTTTCCTTTAAATCAAGCCTTACAAAGTGATGAAAATAGACTTAGAAATGCCAGAGAATCCTACCTTCTAAGAGACAGGAAACAACACAGAGCCAAAGAAGAACTTGTCAAAGGGAGAAAGAGGTCCAGACCACACACATGCGAGACCAAGAGACGGAAGGAGAGAACGAGAGAGCCAGGCATTGGGGGAGGGAGGAAGAGGTGGTCACAGGGGAGGAGGACTGGAGATGGAGACAGAGGCAGACGGCAGACAGACAGACCAGAGTCAGAAAGGAAACAACACAGAAGGAGAGGAAGAAGGAAACCACCAAGAGACCTTGTTGGACCAACCCTGCTTACTTGTGCTGTCTGAAGCCAATCACTTAAGGACACAGGGAGAAGCCTCACTGATCCAGAACGCAAGGCTCTTTGCTAGGACCTTAGCTCACTTTGTAAGATGTCTTCACCACATTTCTGGCCATGGCCACCATCCCAACCCAGCGGGTGCCCTGTCCAAACACGTCTTGCCCTCTCACACCCCACGCCTTCCATGCATGATGCCACAGCCCGGCCCGCCCTTCCTGCTTGTCCCAGGGTGGCTCCCCATTTCTGGTCCCAATCCCAGCAACCGTCCCAATTGGCTCCTCGTAGATTGAACTGGTGCATGTACCATTACAATTCCCCTATCACTTCCTCTCTGGGTCCATTGATCTTCCCTGCCTGTACATCTCCTCTATTGGACCGTGAACTCCTTCAGGACAAGGGGTGGTATCTTCCTCAATTCTGCAACTCTGGCACCTACTATGTGCTTTGTCACAGAGCTGGCAGTCAGTAGGTGTTGGAAGAATCGTTTTATTCTTCCTGAGAGGTGTTGAAAGAAAACAGCATCAGAGCCTCAAAGTCAGTGCAATTTTCCTTAGTGCAAATGAGTAGAAGGGCCACCGTCTAGAGCCCACAAAACCAGTATGGGATTAAAACAACCCCATTCTCCACTTCTGTGCCAGGAACAGACGTCACTCATCAATTGGCACACTCCTTTCCCACTGAGCCTGAGCGTGAGCTCAGAACCTCTCCCTGCTGCCAATCACCTCGAGTTAGCTTATTGATTTCTACCATCCAGACATTCAGAAGCAGCAAAAACATCGATCCTGTTGGGTAAAAGCAACATTTTTACACGCTTTAAGCATTCATGAACACATGCACAGATGCAGGCTGATACCACGACTAACGTTTAGTGATGGGTGTGTGCAGTGCTCTGACTACATCACCTCAAATGATCCTCAAGCAACCTCGTGAGTTTGGGACTACCACCCCCAATTTGCAGATGAGAAAACTAAGTTGCAGACAGATTAAGCGGCTGCCCTAGGTCGGTAAACAGAATGAAAATTTAAAGCCTTGTCTGTCTGACCTCAAGACCGATGTGGTTCACAATTATGCTACAGTGGACAGAAATCTTCGGCAGGAAAAACAAGTTAGGTCATCAGCTTTTGTTTTCATGTCCATGTATTTATTTTGAGAGAGAGAGAGAAGGGGAGGGGCAGAGAGAGGGGGAGAGAGAGAATCCCGAGCAGGCTCTGTGCTGTCAGCACAGAGCCCCCCAAGGGGCTCGATCTCACAAACCTGTGAGATCATGAACTGAGCTGAATCAAGAGTTGGACACTTAACTGACTGAGCCACCCAGGTGCCCCTCGTGTCACCAGCGTGTCTCTATCTTTGAAACCTGGTATAAGATTTTGCCCGCTTTATTAATTGATCATCATTAACAGCTGTCACTCGGTTGTCACTGAGTGTTTACCGTGTGCCCAGTGCTGTGCTAAGTATATGTGGATCACCTCATCTAATCAATCCTCAGTATCATCCTGTGGGAAAGGCTAATCATCAGATGCAGAAATCGAGAGGATTCAAACCCTGCTCCAGACTGCACAGCCGGAAAGAGCCAGAATTTGCACTCAGGCCGCTGGACCCCACATCCTGCATCCCTAATCCCCATGCGGGGCCTCCAGTGGGCCCGGCACAGCACTCACCCTGACACGGCCATGAACACGCAGGAAAAAAGACATAACGTACTCCATAACGCATACAAGCTAGAGTTTATTTTTACTTCTTGGTAAAATTGTTCCCCAGCACTGACTTACTTAGCAAAATGTTGGGTTTTTTGAATCCCATCTTTTCGCTTTAAACTAATTGCCATTCTTTGTCTATAATTTTCAAATTCCCATTTTCCACTTCAAACCCACCACGTGCATCCACGTTGACAAGGAGAAGAGATGGGAACAGCTTTTGTAAGTGGGCCTCTTCCGTCTGGCATCCTCCCTCCACCTGCCTGAAGGCAGGAGCCATCGCAGCCTCATAATTTAAGCTCTGTGGTTCCCTGCCATTCAGCTTCATAAAACCACAGCCTTCTCCTCAACAGCAGCATCCTGGTCTTATTCTTTCCAGGGAGATTCAGCTGATGGGGGGTGGGGGAGAAGCTGTAAGTCACGGGATCTGAGCCGAGGTGGTGATCTGGAGTGCGGAATGGCAACCCAGGCTGTGAGAATTCGCAGAGGGAAGAGAAGACAGGGGTTCTGGGGCACCGCTTTACAACAAATGCATCATTTATTAGGTTACCACCTAAGGAAGCAGTGATGTCTCTTTTCCCCTAGTCTGCTGGAACAGCAGCCAATTGCGTCTTAGGCTCTGCTGAGCTTGTGCAAAGAGGCAATGTAACAAACCAGCTAGGTCCAAATCCAGCTTTGTTCTTTCCCAGCTGTGTGACCTTGGAGAGGTTAGCCAACCTCTCTGGGCTTCACATTTGTCATCTGTGAAACAGGGATCAAGAACCTATAGCAGCGTAAAGGACTTACAACCAGTCTCTGTTGTGTTGGAAACTCCGCGTGAGTGTTGGTCATAAATAGGACACGTATGACACACGGGGTTGATGGAGTGTATCAGAAGTGGAGGTACTGAAGGATCCATGAGAAGTGCAGTCTCCAGAGCAAGAAACGGGGACTCCCCTCTACCATGGCAGCTTAGGAGCAGGAGTCCAGGGGTCCCTCATCATCCTCCCCCAGGACACCCCTCCTCCCTGCCCTTTCCTCACACTCTTATCTTGCCTTGAATGCCAAAGACGGGTAATAAGAATATGTTCGGCCACATCTTAGTATCAGCTTCCTCTTTTTAACAGCCTACGACGCTCCAGGCACTAGGATGGGCAACCGCACGCAGCCCTGCCTTCCTCTGCCCGACAAGGGGGCAGGGCGCATAGGAGTATCTCCGCTGGCTGGGGAGCTGCGAGGTGAGGACCAGGCCAGCGGCACAGGGGCAAACAGCAGAACCCGGTTCTGTCCGCTTTCACACCCCCGTCTGTGCAGGCAGCCTTGCAGTTCGGGTTTCCCTGAGAGCGGAGCCTGAGACATGGGCACGCACGCAGGGGATGTGTCTGGGCAGCGACTCAGGAGCCAGGAGTAAGAGAAGGAGGAGAGAGAGAGATGGAGAAGGGCCGGCCGGCACGAGCAGGCCACGGAGCCGTCGTCAGGATGAGCAAGCAGTGTGCAACCCGGCGAAGCCCCTCCGTGGACCTTGCGGCCGGTGCCTCGGATTCATCCCGGGAAGGATGGGACCTGGCAACTTCTTCACCGACGCCCACTGGTTGAGGGCGGGTGCCGGACACGACCTCCCCACACAATCGGGTCACTTCCCTGCAGGCGCTGAGCCACCTGATCAGAGACAAGCCCAGGTCTAGAAGCACAGAGAGACACCTCGGGCCTGCAGGCAGCTGTCCGCCCCCGACAGCAGGCGAGCCAACACGGGGTGGCCCTGGGCCAAGAGTGTCTGTGACCAGCCCCTTCTCACTCAGCCTCTTCAGATCCTTGGAGACACAGTCTCTACCGGGAGGCTGCACTTTCCGAGGGGGAGGGGCCGCCACAGACTGAGCATCCATGTGCCCTCAAAACCCGTATGTTGAAACCTCACCCCCAATGTGACAGTGGCGGGTGAGGCTTTGGGGAGGAAGCGAGGTCACAAGAGCGGAGCTCTCGTGAACGGGATTGGTGTCCTGGTGACAGGGACCCCACAGAGCCCCCTCGCCCCTCTGTCATGTGAGGACAACACTGCGAAGATGGCCATCTTGGAACCAGCAAGTGGGTCATCACTAGACAGCCTCGTTGCCAGCAGTGTGACCTAGGGTACAGTTTTTACTTCCAGCCTCCAGAACTGGGAGGAAGAAGTGTCCGTCATTTATGAGCCCCCAGTCCCTGGTGTTTGGTTACAACAGCCTGTGTGGACTCAGAGGCGTGCATATGGTTTTTCCTCCTCACAACCCCCTGGATGACAACAGTATCACCTAAATTTTTCAGTTGAGAAAATAAAGGAGTCTAGATGCCACAGTCTGCCCTTGTGTTGAACAAACAGCCTGGCTTCTAATTCTGTTCTGCCACCAACAGAACCGTAACTGGGGGCAAATTCTCTTAATATGCTGCATTTCCATTTCCTCACCCGCCCATTCTTTTACCAACAAATACCTATTGAGCCCCAAGTGCCCAGCCTGATTCTAGGTACTAGGAATACAACAGTGAGCAAAACAGACCCCCTCCCCCAAATATCTCCAATCTCACTGACCTTACGTTCCACTGGATGAAGACAGACAGTACACAAGAAAAATAAGAAAAATGTTTGCTGTGGGAGCCTGTAAGGGAAAGCACGGAAGGGAGATAAGGAATATGTGGGGCAGGGGGCAATCCATGTCTGGGTGATTAAGAAAGACCTCCCTGAAAGGAGGCATTTGAATAAAGATCCACCAGGGATGCGGGAGGAAACATGTGGCTATCTGATAGAGGGGCTTTCCAGACAGCAAGAACAGCAAGTGCAAAGGGCCTGGGGCAGGAATCTGCCTGGCGTGTTCCAGGAATATCAGGAAGGCTGTGAGGCTGAAGTGGATTGAGCAGAGGGTGTAAACAGGAGATGAAATCAGACAGGGAAGACAGAAAGTGGCAGATTGGAGGCTCTGGGTTTCACCATGTGTGGGATGTGGAGCTGTAAAGAGGGTTTGGAGCAGAGAAGTGATGTGATGTGACTTTTATTTTTATAACATCATTCTGGCTGTTAAGAACAGATTGCATGGGTGGGCCACCTGGGTGGCTCAGTTAGTTGAGCGTCCGACTCCAGCTCAGGTCATGATCTCGTAGTTGTGGGTTTGAGCCCCGCATAGGGCTCGCTGCTGTCAGTACTGAACCTGCTTTGGATCCTCTGTCCCTCTCTCTCTCTGTCCCTCCCCTGCTTGTGCTCGCTCTCTCTCTCTCTCAAAAATAAACCAACATTTTTTTAAAAATTATTAAAAAAAAAAAAGAGCAGATTGCATGGGGGCAAGAGCAGAAGGAGGGATTCTAGTCAGGAGGCCACGCAGCAATGAGAGTAACATACACTGGGGGCTGCGGCCAGGGTGGTATTCATGTAGGTAGCAGGCAGTGATGGATTTGTAAAATGTGCACAGCACTCTCCAGACCTGACGTGCATCATCCTGTCCACTTTTCACGGACACTCACCTGAGGCAGGGATTATCACCTCCCGTTCTTACAGAGTAACAGGAAGCTGCGTGCCTGCCCAAGGTCACACGGTGAATCCGTGGTCAGACCAAGCTAAGGACACGGCTATCCTGAATCAGTTCCTTAGGATATGTTCCCTAATCTGATGACCCTTCTGCTGCATTTCGACTGACAGGTTCTACTGTCTGCGAAGGCTCCACTTCTCGAGAAGAGGGCTTCCCAAATGTACTCTAACCACAAGACCCCCATTTCCAAAGCCAATCAGGACTTGAGAATGAAAATGTTCCTGGCAGATCTGAGACCAAAAAAGAAAGACACAGAGAGAGAGAGAAGCAGAGTGAGGGTAGCCACTGAAAATTCCAGTGCTGTGCAGGCAGGGATCAATTCCTTAGGGTATTTTTTCCCCTTTACTTGAGGTTGTAAGTGGAAACTTAATTAAAAGTGTGACTCGACTCAAAGAGGGGCAGAGAGGATGTGACACTTTTAAAATACCACAGTGTGGGGCTTGGCAATGATTCTGAGAAAATGCCTCCCCGAGACGTCAGGCATCTGCATGCAGGATGATACACAGGGAGACGGGCAAAAAGGAATTTTACCAGCAAATAGGTCATAACGTATTAATGGTTGCAAACATTTTATCCAGCCCTGACCACCGCCCGGAGCTCTGGGCTCAGCTCTGGAGCTGGGCACCTGCAGCTCCACTTGAACAGAGAATCGGCATTTCAAACCTCTAAGTCCAAAACAAGCCCCCAGATCCCACCACCCCAACCTGTTCCTTCCGATGTCTTTCCAACTCAGTGAGCACAGCCACCACCTGCTCAGCGCCTCAAGCAAGAGACCCAGCAGTCATCCTTGACTTCTGTCTCTCCCTTGCCCCTCCGATCCGGGGTCTCTTAAGTGCCACCTGCTCCGCTTCTGGAACATTGATCATCCCTTTAGCCCCACCCCTACTGATAAAAGTCTGTCCCTTGGGGCGCCTGAGTGGCTCAGCCAGGAAAGAATCCGACTTCAGCTCAGGTCATGATCTCTCGGCTTGTGAGTTCGAGCCCCGCGTCGGGCTCTGTGCTGACAGCTCAGAGCCTGGAACCTGGAGCCTGCTTCAGATTCTGTCTCCGTCTCTCTGTCCCTCCCCTGCTCACACTCTGCCTCTCTCTCAAGTATAAAAAAACACCTAAAAAAATTTTTTAAAGTCTAGGTGTCCCCACCTCGTGCATGAGGTACTACATACAGCCGCTTTTCCTTGCCCCTCTCCCATCCACCCGACAGCCAGTCTGAGCTGCTTAAAACATGAAGTGTGAACCTGAACAGGTGTCCCCTTCTCTCAATGTGTTCAATGGTTTCCCAGGATCCTGAGAATAAAAGGCAATTTAAAATCTGTGTGACCCAGCTGCTAACTTCTCTCTAATCTCTGCTTCTGCAGGGATTATTTCCCCTCCTCATAGCCTTCCCGCCACCAGGTCTCTTTTCTGATCCTTCAGCGCATGAAGCCCTTTCCCTCCTCTGGGCTTTGCAGATGCTGTTCCCTCCGCCCATAATGCTTTGGGGCCAGGCAGGCTCGGGACTGGTTTCTTCTCATCCCTGAGCTCTCAGCTTGAATACACACTCTTCTTCGAAAAAGTTTTCACTCGTGATTGTATCTCAGAGTTTCTCAACCTCAGGACTACTGACATTTGAGGCCAGATCATTCTTTGTGGTGGAGCTGTCCTGTGCATGGCAGGATGTTTCCCAGTATCCCTGGCCTCTCGGCCCACCACAGGCCCTTAGCACATCTCTTGAAGTTGTGACCACCAACAGGGTCTCAAGGCACTGCTGAATGTCCCCTGGGGAGGAGATGGAGTGGGTGAGTCACCTACCCTTAAGAACTATTTCCCATTCAAAATTTCTCCCAACTGCTGTGCTGTATCTCTTAGCCCTCACACTTAGCATTCTCTGCAGTTAATTTTCGTGTTACTACGTGTTGCCATGTTGCCCTCAAGAATGTAATCTCTGTGAGCGCAAGAATTGTGACTGTCTTACTCATAGTTTCATCCCCAGAACCCAGAAGACGTTCAATAAATAGTAAATATTCATTGAATGAGTGAGGAAGAGCTGATATTCATTAAATGCTGATCATGAGCCAGACTCTGTGCCAAGCAATGTTCGTGTGTCAGCTCATTTAATGCAGCTAATGAGGTAGATAATGCTATTATCCCCATCTTCCCGGATGGAAAAGTGAGATTCAGAGAGATGAAGTCAGGAAGCAAGCAAAGGACAGAGCCAGGATACGACCCTTGAGTTTATTTCACTGCTGGACTACAATGCCTCCAAATCACCATAGATGAAAACACCAACCACACAACCTTCCAAACTATAAGCTCTTCATTGTTCTAGACTCTTCTTCCTCCTTCCTCCGGGCCCTATCAGTCCTTCAAATCCCCTTAACTGGACCTCACAAACGCTACCTAATTTCAGCCTCTCCTCCCCACCTTGTTGCCTTTGGATTCAAGGGCCTCCTCAATTCACACCTGGCTCTAGGAACAGCTTCCTAAATCTGGCCTCTCCACCGCCAGCCTCTGCCCTCTCTGCCACTTCCATACGGCACCGTGTTCACTTCTCCATCAGCTCAGGTCACGCTCTGGTTCTGAAAATGTCTCTTGACTTCCTGGTGCCGACAAGATCAAGTCCGAACTATTTAATGTGTGCATGGGTGTGTAACTCAATCTCTCTGAGCTTCGGTTCCCTGTCTATAACAACAGACATCTGAAAATAACCTTTTCAGAGAGGTTTTTAGGATTCGATGGGGGAAAGGCATGTGGTAGCTTATAATGGATGCTCAACAGTGTTGATTTCCTTTCCTGCCCTTTCTTCACAATCTGAACCCAACCTGCTTCCTCAGTGTCATCTCCCATCAGTGTCCCAAACCACCTCCCTCTACCTAGAGAACCCCCCTAATTATCCTTCAAATTGCAGTTCAAATGCCTCTGTCACTGTCCAGTCTCCCCCTACTTTCTCTGGCAGAGTTGATGGCCCCTGCTCTGGGCTCTCAGACCTCTACTCCAGCATTTAACATGTCGTGCCTTCCAACACTGTGTTATTATTTGTTTACCTATCCTCCTCCATTAGACTAAGGGCAAGGATATACGTATTTCTGGATCGCCAGTACTAAGAATGGATAAGCACATAGTCTGTGCTCAATGAATTACTATTTTGGAAGTAGGGAGATTGCAACACAATTCTAGAATCACACAAAAAAACTGGCGTCGATGGTGACTCTGCCCCCAATTTGCTGCACAATTTGTATTTCCTTTCCGGACCTTGGTTTTCTTTCTCTCTTAAGAAACAGACACAGGGGCGCCTGGGTGGCTCAGTCGGTTAAGCGTCCGACTTCAGCTGAGGTCACGATCTCGCGGTCCGTTGAGTTCGAGCCCCGCATCAGGCTCTGGGCTGATGGCTCAGAGCCTGGAGCCTGCTTCCGATTCTGTGTCTCCCTCTCTCTCTGCCCCTCCCCAGTTCATGCTCTGTCTCTCTCTGTCCCAAAAATAAACAAACGTTAAAAAAAAAAAAAAAAGAAACAGACACAGTCACAACCCCATAAAACTAAAAGTCAACCACAAGAAAAGAATCTGGAAAGACCACAAACACATGAAGGTTAAATAACATGCCAATGAAGATTGAATGGGTCAACCAAGAAATCAAAGAAGAGAGCCAAAAGTAGATGGAAACAAAAGAAAATGAAAACTTGATGGCCTAAAATCTTTGGGATGCAGCAAAAGTGGTACTAAGAGGGAAGTTTATAGCAATCCAGGCCTACCTCAAGAAGAAAAATCTCACACAACCTTGTCTTACACCTACCTAAAGGAGCCAGAAAAAGAACAAAGTCCCAAGCCAGTAGAAAGAAATAATAAAGATTAAAGCAGAAACAAATGAAATAGAAACTAAAACACACACACACACACACACACACACACACACACACACACACACACACACATCAGAACAGATTAATGAAACCAGGAGCTGGTTCTTTGAAAAAAATCAACAAAACTGATAAACCTTTATCCAGACTTATCAAGAAAAAGAGAAAGGACTCAAACTCACAAATGAAAGAGGGGAAATAACAACCAATACAACAGAAATATACACAATCATAAGAGAATATTGTGCAAAACACTATGCCAAACTGAACAACCTGGAAGAAATACATAAGTTCCTAGAAACATATAAACTATCAAAATGGAAACAGGAAGAAGAAAATTGGAATACACTGTTAACCAGCAAAGAAACTGAATAAGTAATAAAATATCACCCAACAAGCAAAAGTCCAAGGCCAGATGACTTCCCAGGCAAATTTTATCAAACATCTAAAGAAGAATTAATACCTATTCTTCTAAAACTATTCCAAAAAATAGAAAAGGAAGAAAAACTTCCAAATTCATTATATGAGGCCAGCATCAACCTGACACCAAAAGCAGATAAAGACAACACAAAAAAAGAGAACTACAGGCCAATATCTCTGATGCACATAGATGCAAAACTACTAACAAAATACTAGCAAACTGAATCCAACAATACATTAGAAAATTCATTCACCTTGATCAAGTGGGATTTCTTCCTAGTTTGCAAGGGTGGTTCCATATTTGCAAATCAATCAACATGATACATCACAACAATAAGAGAAAGGATAAAAACCACATGATCATTTCAATAGACACAGAAAAAAGCATGTGACAAAGCACAACATCCATTCGTGATAAAAACCCCCAACAAACTAGGTTTAGAGGGAACATAATTCAACACAATAAAGGCCACATATGAAAAACCCATAGTAAACATCATCCTTTATGGTAGGAACAAAACAAGAATGTCTACTCTCACCACTTGTATTCAACATGGTGCTGGAAGTCCTAGCCACAGCAGTCAGACAACAAAAAGAAACAAAAGGCATCCAAATCATTAAGGTAGAAGGAAAACTTTCACTATTTGCAGATGACATGATACTATATGGAGAAAACCCAAAACACTCCACCAAATAACTGCTAGAACTGATGAATGAATTCAGTAAAGTTGCAGGATACAAAATCAATGTACAGAAATCCATTGCATTTCTATACACCAATACAGAAGTAACAGAAACGAAAATTAAGAAAACAATCCCATTTACAATTGCACCAAAAAAAGATACCTAGGAATAAACCCAACCAAAGATATGAAAGACCTGTACTCTGAAAACTCTAAACACTGACGCAAGAAATTGCAGATGGCACAAAGAAATGGAAAGACGTTCCATGCTCCTGGATAGGAAGAACAAATATTTTTAGAATGTCAATACGACCCAAAGCAATCTACACATTTAATGCAATTCCTATCAAAATACCAATAGCATTTTCCACAGAACTAGAACAAACAATCCTAAAATTTGTATGTAACCACAAGAGACCCCCAAATAGCCAAAGCAACCTTGAAAAAGAAAAGCAAAGCTGAAGCATCACAATTCTGGGCTTCAAGTTATATTACAAAGCTGTAGTAGTCAAAACAATATGGTACTGGCACAAAAACAGACATGTAGATCAACAGAACAATAATAGAAAACCCAGAAATGGATCCACAATTATATGGTCAATTAATCCTCAACAAAGCAGGAAAAAATATCCCATAAGAAAAAGTCTCTTCAACAAATAGTGTTGGCAAAACTGGAGAGCAACATGCAAAAGAATGAAACTAGACCATTTGCTTACACCATGCACAAAAATAAGGTCAAAATGGACGAAAGTCCTAAAATGAGACCTGAAACCATAAAAATCCTAGAAGAGAACACAAGCAGTAACCCCTTTGACATCTGCCATAGAAACATTTTTCTGGATATGTCTCCTGAGGCTAGAGAAACAAGAGCAAAAATAAACTACTGGGACCTCATCAAAATTAAAAGCTTCTGCACAGTGAAGGAAACAGTCAACAAAACTAAAAGGCAACCTGCAGAATGGAAGAAGATATTTGCAAATGATACATCTGATAAAGGATGAGTAACCAAAATATACAAAGAATTTATAAAACTCAATACCCAAAACCAAATAATCCAATTAAAAATGGGCAGAAGACATGAACAGACATCTGTCCAAAGAAGACATCCAGATGGCCAACACATACATGAAAAAAAGCTCAACATCACTCACCATCAGGGAAATGCAAATTAAAACCACAATATACTATCAGAATGGCTAAAATCAACAACAACACAAGAAACAACAGGTGTTGGCGAGGATGTGGAGAAAAAGGAACCCTCCGGTACTGTTGGTAGGAATGCAAAATGCTGCAGCCATTGTGGAAAACAGTATTGAAGTTCCTCAAAAAGTTAAAAATACAGTTCCCTTACGATCCAGCAATCACACTACTAGGTATTACCCAAAGGACACAAGAACATTCATTCAAAGGGATACATGTACCCCTACGCTTATAGGAGCACTATTTACAATAGCCAAGATAGGGAAGCAGCCCCAGTGTCCAACGACTGATGGAATGGATACAGAAGATGTGGTGTGTGTATACACACACACACACACACACACACACACACACACACACACACACATATATATACACATATAATTCAATCTTATTCAGCCATTAAAAAAGAATAAAATCTTCCCATTTGAACTGATATGGATGGATCTGGAGAGTATTACGCAAAGTGAAGTAAGTCGTTCAGAGAAAGACAAATACCGTAGGATTTCACTCATATGTGCAAGCTAAGAAACAAAACAAACGAGCAAAGGGGAAAAAAAGAGAAAGAGAGAGACAAGCCAAAGAAAAGATTGTTACCTACACAGAACACACTGATGGTTGTTACCAGAGGGGTGGGGGTGGGAGGATGGGGGAAACAGGTGATGGGGACTAAGGAGAGCACCTGTGAGGAGCACCAGGTGCTGCATCCAAGTGTTCAATCCACATTGTACACCTGAAACTAACATAACACTGTACGTAAGCTGACTGGAATGAAAATAAAAACTAAGAAAATACATCACAGAGGAAAAAAAAAAAAAGAAATAGAGATGGTTATATCTTCCTCAATGGATATAATGAGATGATTAATGTAAAGTATCTAGCATAGGCCTGCACGTGATTAGCGCTCAATAACTAGTATGCCATTATTATTACCCAAATTTATTAATTGCTATACTCAAGAAAACTGGGGTCTACTTTGGAGATGAGGGAAGTTCAAATATTGACACTTGGAACGATTTGGAAATAGAATGAAGCACTGTGTAAACTGAGCCTCAGTAAGGCCCAAAACAATAGTTGTTGTCTATTGGTAGACGAGCGGTCTGAGAAGTCAGGAAAGACTTCCTGGAAGAGGTGGCATGATGGTCTCCAAAGATGGCCACCACCAATTCCTTCCCTCCTTGTATGTAAGTGCTGCCCCACCCATCAAGGGATGGAATCCACTTCTTCTCCCAGGGACATCTAGGCTGGCCTGCTGACTCAGCAACAGAACGAAAGCAGAAGCAATCCCATGTCACTTCTGGAACGAGCCCTTAGGAGGCCCGGCAGCTTGTACTTTTGCTCTTAGAAGCAGCCGCCCTGACGCACAGATGGGCAGACTAGACTGCTGAAAAACGAGCTATCACCTGGAAGGAAAGAGGTCATGTAAAGGAGGACTGAGGCCCGGGAAATGTGAGGGAAGCTTCTTGAACTTTCAATCCCCGCCCAGCACTTGAGAAAGCAGCAGAGGGAGAGACGTCAGCCAATGCCACACGGGACCAAAGAATCACCGTGCTGAGCCCCGGCCCAATTCTGAACCCACAGAGGCACGAAAAATAATAAATCATCATTGGCTTAAACCGCTGAAGTTGGAGATTATGTGTGTAAAAGCACTAGATAAGATCAACAGGTGGTAATTCGAATACAGGCAGGCCTAACATAGGTGAGAAAGGCCTTCCAAACAGGGAAATGCAACTGAATAAATGAGTCAATCTTAATGGTTCCCCCAGGCCCATCTCCCAGCCTCTCAACCCACTCCTGCTCATCTGCCACACTCCAACCACACTGAAGCCCTCTCAGGCTCTCAACTTCAGCCTCTGCACCTGCTCTCTGGTCCTCCTCCGGCCAACTATGAGGTCTCAAACATTGCTTCTTTGGGGAAAGCCTCTCCCTTTGTCAAGTCCATACTTCCAGCACATACCACAGTATTGCTCCTGCGAGTCTAATGACCTTACTTCTCCATCGTGATGATTCATTAATTAATGGGAGGAAAGGAAAGCATTTACTGTAGAATGCAAACTAATTAATGAAGAAGGAATAACGGAACTAGGAAATTACCATCTGCAACCATCATAGGGATAACGGACCCAGGCACGAATCATCAATAGATGCTCAAAGGAGAGGGTGAAAGTTTGATGAGGTACAGGAGACTTGCACAGCCTCTGAGTGTACGCCCTAAAATTATTTATTAATTACAAAGGCATGAAAGCAATTTTATAATGGAGAACCCTGGCATACATCACTTTAATCAAGCGATCAAAGTTAACACCCGAAGTGATAGAACAAACCAACTTGGTACACGTACTGAATAATCAGGGAGACGGACACGACATCACTAGTGTAATGAAACCAGAATGTAATCAGGAGGCATCCGATAAACCAAAATTTATGGACCTTCTTACACTTCTCCAAATATGTCAATGTCCTGAAAGACTGAGGAAGCATTCCAGAAGAGTAGATCCAAGAAAACCAAATCCAATGCATGATGCTGTATTGGATCCTGAGCCTAAAAAATATGCTCCAAAGGGTGTTCTTAGAACATCTGTAAATTTTTTTAATGTATATTTATCTATTTTGAGAGGGAGAGAGAGAGAGAGAGCATGAGTAGGCAAGAGGCAGAGAGAGAGGAAGAGAGGGAATCCCAGGCAGGCTCCGTGTTGTCAATGCAGACAGAGCCCAACATGGGGCTCGATCCCACACACCGTGAGATCATGACCTGAGCTGAAACCAAGAGTTAGATGTTTCACTGACTGAGCCACCAAGGGGCTGTGCAACATTTGTAAAATTTTTTTTTTATTTAAAAAAAATTTTTTTAATGTTTATTTTTGAAGGAGAGAGAGAGACAGAGTGTGAGTGGGGAAGGGGCAGAGAGAGAGAGAGACAGAGATAGACAGAGACAGAATCTGAAGCAGGCTCCAGGCTCTGAGCTGTCAGCACACAGCCTGACACAGGGCTTGAACTCACAAACCACGAAATCATGACCTGAGCCGAAGTCAGATGCTCAACCGACTGAGCCACCCAGGCACCCCAACATTTGTAAAATTTTTAAGAAATTATCTATAGATATTTATATTGATGAATGTTGAATTTTTGTTTACTATACTGTGGTTATTTAAGAGATGGCTCTTGGCAAACACAGTCTGAAGCACATCATGGTAAATGGGGCATGATCGTGACATTTATCTCCTATTGTTAAAAAAATACTAAAGCAAATGTGAGAAAGTATGAACAGTTGGCGAGACAAATACTGGATGATCTCATTTATATGTGGAATCTAAAACAGAAACAAAAACAGGGGCGCCTGGGTGGCTCAGTCAGTTGAGCATCCAACTCTTCATTTTGGCTCAGGTCATGATCCCAGGGTCGTGGGATCGAGCCCTGCATCCAGCTCCATGGAGAGTATGGAGCCTGCTTAAGATTCTCTCTCTCTCCCTCTGCCCCTCTCCCTTGTTCATGCGCTCTCTCTCTCTCTCTCTCTCTCTCTCAAATTAAAAAAATACAAAAATAGGGGCACCTGGATGGCTTGGTCACTTAAGTGTCCAACTCTTGGTTTTGACTCAGGTCACAATCTCACGGTTTGTGAGTTACAGCCCTGCGTTGGGCTCTGTGCTGACAGTGTGGAGCCTGCTCGGGATTCTCTCTCTCTCTCTCTCTCTCTCTCTCTCTCTCTCTCTCTCTCTCTCTCTCTCTCCCTCCCTCCCTCCCTCCCTCCCTCCCTCTCTCTCTCCCTCTCCCTTTCCCCCTGCTCACACTCTCTTTCTCAAACATAAGTAAACTTTAAAAAAATAGATAAATAATAATAAAATAAAAACAAACCAAATTCTTAGAACCTAAGAGATCAAACTTGTGGTTACCGAAGGTGGGGGAAGGAAGGGGGTCAGGAAGGGGGCTCAAAAGGTACAACTTCCAGTTATAATACCTACCGGGGCTGTGATGGCCAACATGATGAGGAGAGCTAATAATGCTGTAGGACATATAGAAAAGTCATTCACAGTAAATTGTAAGAGTTCTTATCACAAGGCAAACACTTTTTTTTCTTTTATTCTGTCTTTTCTTTTTGTTGTATCTGTACGAGAAGATGGATGTCAGTGGGACCTACTGTGGTAACCACTTCACAATCTATGTAAACCAAAACATCATGTTGTAGGCCTTCAACTTTTACAGTGTTGTATGTCGATTAATTCTCAATGTAACTGGGGGGGGGGGCGGGCGGGGAGGGGAACCAGCTGTGAATATGGTTGAACAGTATACAAAATCTGTACTAGTCTTGCAACTTGTAAGTTTGAAATTGTTTCGGAATGAAAAGCTGGAAAAATAAAGTATCAGGTATCTGGTGGATAAAATACAATTGTCATAGGACTATCCTTCCACCAGACTGGCAACAATGAAACAGCTAGATAATACTAGAGGTGGTTAAGGATGTGGAGCAGCTGGAACTTACCCCCACTAGTGGAGGGCTGTAAACTGTTACAGTCACTTCACAAAACTACTTGGCAGCGTCTGCTAAAGTTGAGCAGATCCTACCCTAGGATCAATTTCATGCTAAATGATAGACCTCACAGATATGGAAAGTCCATCTTTAAAAAAACGTGCACTAGAATGTACTATAGCTGTGGCTATACTTCCTAGCCAAAAAATGGAAACTTGGGTGTCTGGATGGCTCAGTCGGTTAAGCATCCGACTTTGGCTCAGGTCATGATCTCGTGGTTCGTGGGTTCAAGCCCCACATCAAGCTCTGGGCTGACAGCTCAGAGCCTGGAGCCTGCTTCAAGTTCTGTTTCTCTCTCTCTCTCTGCCCCTTCCTGACTCATGCTCTCTCTGTCTCTCTCAAAAATAAACATACATACATACATATATACATAAATAGAAACTCAGATCTGATGTGGCATATTCCCCAAATGGAACACTACAGGGCAATGAAAAAATGAATTATTTCTACCCACTAAAACAGAGAGTGAATCTCACAAATATTAAGCAAAATAAATCGGACAAAGATAGTGCATTTGGTATGCATCTATTTACATAAAGTTCAAAAACAAGCAAAAATGAACCTACGGTTGTTAGAAGGTTAGTGGTTAGCCTTTAAGGGAAAACCGGTTAGTGGTGAGAAGTAAACACGAAAATGCTTCTGGAGTCCTGCTAAGGTTTTGCTGATCTGGGTGGTGCCTACATATATGCATCACATTTTGAAAACTCAATGAGCTCTACCTTAATGATTCAGGCACTCTTCTGTATGTGTCACTTTTCAATAAAACGTTCACATGATCAAAGCATATGTTACAGGCACTGCTGTTTTCAGTGCTTTCCATGGATTAAATGAGGTTGGCAAATCAGGAAATATGCACAATCAGGTAGCTGCCCCTGCCACACACCCTTCATTTTTACAAGTGGGGAAAGCAAGGCCCAGAGTAGTTAAGCAACTTTCTGAGGGTCACACAGCAAGTGGCTGATCAGAACTCAAATCCAGGTGGTCCAGCGGGCTACAGAGTCTGCATTCCCAGGTGCTCTGTGACACTGGGTCTTACCGAAGAGCCCTCTAGTAGAGAGAGGATCTTCATTCCTTCATCAAAAGGCCTCCGGATAAACCCAGGATGTTAGGAATTATGCAAATGAGCTTAAAGAATCAGAGACTCTGGTAATAAAGAGTTGAGAGAAGAGAGTACCAAACTGACATGCGATAAGGAGGCTGATCTTAGTGCCACTTCTCAGTCCTTATTTGCGAAATTAAGATCTGGGGGCGGGCGGGGGGGGGGGGGGGAGAGGAGAGGAGGGAAGAAAACCACCCCAACCATAAAAGGCAGGGTGCATACTCATGAGATAAGATAGTTGAAGAAGTGCTAATGATCCAATTAAAAACTGGAATGCAGCTCTGTGATCCTTGCTCCAATTATCAGTTTCCGAGCCCTGTGAGATACTCACCGCAGCAAGAGAAAGCGTAGGGGGAAAAGAAATAATGGTTTGATTCTGTCTTCTTCTACCTATGGCAATAATTTTTGCAATTATCAATGTGTGATTTCTTTGCTGTATGTTTGGACTTCCATCCCGGAGAGATTTCAGGATTTTTTGCCAAGCAGAATGGTGCAGGCTTTGCAGAATCTTTTCATATTCTGTTCAAGTTTCGCCTGGAGAAAGCAAAGGGCTGGACTGGCAGAGAGAACGAGGAAGTCCCTCTAGACACAGGAAGGAGGGTGAGGGTCCCTTGACGAGTGGGAACGTTGGCCCCTACGTAGGACAAGCAGGCAGGAAAATTCGAACTCAGGAAGACAAAGGATAAGAAACACCTCTGGAAGGTGGGCCCCAGGCTCAGAGGCCCTCGGCCCTAAAGCTTGAAAAAGAGGAGAAGGTCCACAGACCACATGAATCCCAGCTCTGAGTCCCCCACACATATGCATCTCAACAAACAGTAAATACACTCAAGGGGTGAGGAAACTCAGTATTGACAGAAAAGTTTGGGGGTGGGGGGGAGAGGATGTTTTGTTTTGTTCACCAATCTAGCAGTTTGAGGGTTTGGGGTGGGGAGTGTTGAATGGAAGTAAGGAAAATAAGGAGTGGTATTTCTTTCACACTTAAGCCTGGGGATTTAGAGGATTTAGATGCCTATCTCCCACCTAAGAAATGAGTGGAAACTACCCATATGGACTCCAAAGAGCATTTTGCATTGAGAAAAATCTCTTGCATAGAAAGAACATGATCTCCTTTGCTTTTCGAGGTGCCTGCTGAATAATTCCTGAAGCCTCACTCTGCTGTGACAAACAAGGCTGCCTTGGACCACACATTCCCTTTTCTTGACCTCCGGGTCCAAATGCTCATGAATTCTTGACGTTAGTATTTCTGTCAGGCAGGGCTGTTTGAAGAGGACTTCAAGTTTTAACAAAACTGAATTAAATATTCAACCAAGAGTATCTCCCTCCTGTGAGTAAAGATTTGATTGAAGCCTGTGTGGTGATTGCTATTATCATCCCACGTTATAAGCCAAGTGTATCAACCAGGATATTTAAATTTACCTAGAAGCCAACTGTTATTGCTACCAGGGGCAGCACAGAACCATTCAAGGACAGAACTGGGTAAAATATGAGAATCATCATGGAAGCTGGAGCCATTAGCCCAGATGTGTAGAAGGCTTGTGGCGATGATAATTACACATCATTAGTGCGTTTGCAGAATGAGATCCCTTCTTCCAGCAGGAAAGGAAAATCCACCCAGTGTAGGTGAGCACACAGCATCATGGCAGCCATCCACCACCGTCTGCACTCTGGGAGAAGTGTGTCTTTCCCCAGCTACATTTTCTGAGGATACTGGAACCTTCAGTGAAGGATAATTGGTCAACAGAGAAAAGGGTTGTCGTCTGCATAGGTGCAACGTCAAAGCTGGTTGGCAGAAGAGGATGTCTTGATTTAAAATGAGGGGTGTCAGCAGGTGTACGTGAACATCATTTGCAAATCCTCGCTCACATGGACTCAAGGAAGGGAAGGGACAGAGCTGCAGGGCATGGTTTCTCTGGCACTTTCTAGCTGGATGTGTTTGTGCAAATGATCTAAGCAGCCCCCAGTCTCTGTGGAGACAACAACCATGTAGGGATTCAATTCATAGAAGAAACAGAGCTAGTTGGGTGAAGAGTCACAGGCTTCCAGGGCTGTTGATAAAGGGGGGGTTCTGTTTGGGTGCTCTGGGCAGGCAAGATTTGAGTCCTCGCGATATCTCATTTATTGGTGTGTGACCTTAGGTAATGAGTTCACTTCCCTGAACCTCCATACCTTCATCTATAAAATGATAACCTCTCTCCGAACATTATTTGACGATTCAATGAGATTCATGTCAAAGCACATGGCACTGTGCCTCACATACAGTAAATGCTCACAAATATTAGCTATTATTCTCCCCGAAGAGTGTGCAGGGATGTGTAATATAATGAGAAACAGATATTTGGTCTCTGCCTTCAGTTCCTGACACAGAGCTCCTAAATCCCTTAGGATTTCCTGGGTAACAGGGGCGTCTTTCATGCTAATCATGGAACTCTCAGCAGGCTCCTAGATGAAGGCCTGGAAAGTCGAAGCTTGGACCTTTCAACCCCATCCCCCACTCATCCAGAGAGACTGAAGTCATAATGGATCATGCCTGTGTGGTAAGACCTCCACAAAAATGCCTAACCGATCGGGTTTGGAGAGCTTCTGGGTGGCGAACACATCCATGAGCCAGGAGGGGGACGCACATCTCCTCCACAGAGACAGAAGCTCTTATGCTCGGGACTTTTTCAGACCTCATCCTATGTAAGTCTTCATCTGACTGTCCATCTGTATCCTTTAGAATATCCCTGAGAATAAGCGAGTAAACAGAAGCAGAGCGTTGGCATTCCCCTGAGCTCTGTGAGTTATTATATGAAGGAGAGGGTTAGAGAAACCTCTGAACCATAGCCAGGTGGTCAGAAGTACAGATGACAATCTGGGACTAGCAACTGGCATCCAAGCGAGGGTGGGGGTGGGCAGTCTGTGGGACTGAGTCTTTAACCTTGGAATCTGCTTTCACTCTGGGTTAGTGTCAGAAATGAAGTGTAGGGGCGCCTGGGTGGCTCAGTCGGTCGAGCGTCCGACTTCAGCTCAGGTCATGATCTCATGGACCGTGAGTTCGAGCCCCGCGTCGGGCTCTGGGCTGATGGCTCAGAGCCTGGAGCCTGCTTCGCATTCTGTGTCTCCCTCTCTCTCTGCTCCTCCCCCACTCACACTCTCTCTCTCTGTCTCTCAAAGATGAATAAATGTTAAAAAAAATTTTTTTAAAAGAACTGAAGTGTAGAAGGGGTGCCTTCCTGGCTCAGTCAGTAGAGCATGTGAATCTTGATCTCAGGGTCATGAGTTCAAGCCCCATGTTGGGCACAGAACTTACTTAAAAATAAATACATAAATAAATAAATAAATAAATAAATAAATAAATAAATAAAGGTATGACCTATTTTCAAAACAAAACAACAACAACAAAAGAACTTAATTATAGGGTACCCAGTTGGTATCTGGAGGGCTAGAGAATTTGTTGGTGTGGGGAAAATGCCCACACACATGGTGTCAGGAGTGTTCTGCGAGTAGAGAAATAGTTTTCCATGAAGTAACATTCCAGCCAGTTTTTGGCTCTGTTAATATGAAAAACGGAAAAGACGAAGTATAGGTATGGAAAGACAAATATAAATGCCCCCTGATTTCCCCTAAGCCTCATAAGCCCAAGGAAAAATGAGGTCATGACCAGTGAGAATTCATATTTCCCTGGCTCTTGATTTCAAATGTAAAATCCAGAACCTTTGGACCCACCTTAACATTTCACATGGTCTGTTGTGCAAACAGCTCTTTTGCCTTCTTCCTACAGCCCTCCACGATGGAAGGTCAGAAACAAGTCCATGGGGCAGGTAAGGGGCAGACAGGACAACCACAGCCAAGGTGTACTGAGCCCTTACTCTGTGCTGGGCTGTATGTTGAGCCCCTCACGTGCTGAACCCTACTGAACCCTCTAAACAATCACAGGAGGTTAGTAGTAATTGTTCTCATTTTTTTAAGTGCATTTATTTTGAAGGAGAGAGAGAGACTGAGCGCATGAGCACAGCATGAGTGGGGGAGGGACAGACAGAGACAGAGAATCCCAACAAGTTCCGTGCGGGGCTCAATCCCACGAACCTTGAGATCATGACCTGAGCTGAAATCAAGTCGTATGTGTAACCAACTGAGCCACGCAGGTGTCCCCTTATTTTTTAGATGTACAAACAAAGCCCCCCAATTTAAGTAACTGGCCCAAGACCATAGAGATAAGAAGTGAGACCAAGAATGTCTACCCTCAAAGCCAGCAGTCTTTATGATTATGTTGTTCTCCTGAGGTACCTTATGTGTTAACCACCATCTCGACTGCCCCTTACAACTCTATCCCCACCGTGGAAATCAACTCATTCAAATAGATGCCTGATGAAACGGCCCATAAGACATGCTCAAATGCTTTGAATCCAATTGGGAGCCAAAAGTAGGCTCAAAATGAGCCACTACATCCCTTTGACATAAATCAGGTGATTCATAAACAATGGAGAAATTGCAAATGAGCTGAGAGCCCAATGGCTTGCCCCAAATCCAAAAGATGCCATTAAAAAAAAATTTAATAGACCTAGAGCAGTCTACTGGGTAGAGAGGCCATTAATATAAGATAAATAATGGCAGTGAGGTGGGTGAGAACAGGCTCATAAATTCTCACTTGCTTATTAAGGGAGGTATCTTTTGGACTCACATTCATAACATATATGACTGCATATAGATGAATTCTAAATGTATGTTTTCCTTAAATACCAAACACTGGCTGCTGTTCCTCCCTGATGCAGAAAAAATTAAGTCATAAAGGAATGAATTAAGATTCTGTTTACTTTCCTATTATCAAAGAGAATACTTCATAGCTAGAGGGGAACTTAACACTTAACTATGTATTCCAACTCCCTCCTAACATACATGAGAACATCTCCACTGTAGGCCAGAGCAGGATTTCAGGTGCCTCAAAATTCAAACACACTAGTGGAGCACAAACACATTTTAATTTTCTCCCTACCACTGACAGCTCCAATCAAGGTATGAGTCTTCTGTTCAAACCCAACAACTGATTAGCCTTAATGACGAATGGACACAGAATCCTAATTCATATTGATTCCAGCCTCGGGCCTCTGCTACTATTTCAGGCCTGAACTTGCACAGTTATTATCCATATTACAAAGCAGTATTGATTGTTTTCCATCTTCATCTGGAACACCAATTGGCCTATCTTTTGAGGACAGATTTTGTTTTTTGAAGGTCATTTGAAACCATTAGGATTATACATGCTGACTCTAGATAAACCAAATAAATATGGCCTAAGATGATGAAAGAAACCACAGATGTGTTTATCCCAGACCGAAAGAGTCACTGCTTTGTGTCCCAGGAGGCCATATGATTTATGGAACAGCTCCCTGTCCAACATGGTGCCCAGGCCATAGAGTAGCAGAGGCTAAGGGGCCTGTGGCAGGGAGTGAGGGGGAACCTTGTAGCTCCCGACTGTGGAAGAAAGCAGCTGGAAGCTCTCAGCTCCCGTGAAGGGCAGACAAGCGTCCATGAGAACCAGGAGACCGAAGCTGTCCTCATGGTTGGAGGCTGAGGATGTGGACGCACTGAAGTGCCTGCAGACCCACAGCCAGCAGCAGCGGAAACAAAGGGGACACAAAGCCACGCTAAGTGGGGACAACAGATGGTGACCCTTCTCCCCACTGGCTGGCATGTCCCAATACTGAGGCTTCACTTCACACCAGGAACTTCAGGCACACCTGCTGAGAAGGAAAGAAAGGAACGCGAGGGAGAGAGAAGCTTGGGTCAACTGAGTAATTTCCAAGAGACTGAATCTGAAGCCTGCAGTGACTTCATTTCCTCTAATGCAATCTCCAGCGCGTGATGGAAATGGATGCTTGAGAGTGAAATTAAATTCAGTTACAGGAAAATAAAGTTCCATTTTCACCCATCTGAGTTTTCTAACTGTGCAAATGCCTGCTGCATAAAATAAGCTGTTAATACCGTCTCTGGCTTAATAACTCTTAGTGGCCGTAGCTTTTGCTATTACTGCTAACTTTTATTGTTGTTGGGTCATTATTATTACGCTATCATCTCCTGGAAGCAGACACAGTATCTTTGGTTTCTGTATCTCCAGTGTGTATCACAGAATACTCTCCTCCGTTCACACGTTGACAAAATGACTCAGATCCTAAATTTATCCCAGCAAGCACACACTGCTATCATTTGGAACCGGGCATCCAGGCAGAAGCCCCACTGGCCCATGTTCCTGAGTGACTGACGAGAGGACTCCAACAAGCAGTGCCAGACAGACAGCAGGGATAAGAAGGAATGTCTGTTGTGCTGAGCCACGGAGATTTCGAGGCTGCCTGTGACCACAGCACAACCCAGCCCATCCTGACTGATGCAAACAGAAATGTGCAACATATTCAACAAGTCTCCAGTCCGTGAAATGCCCTTTCACATCCTTTACGGATTTAATCTTCACCGTGTGTATATTATAGTCAATGAATCCGAAGCTATGATATTAAAGGATCTGTCTCAGACCACATAGTCAGTAAAAGACAGGAGCATCCGAGTCCAGAATCCTAGGCAGCCGGACTGCCCCCAAATTGAGCCCTTCTTGTACCTACTTCTCAACCACACAGTTTACTCTGAATTTCACAGGAGATAGCTGTTTGATTTACATTCCTTTGTAAGCAGTCCTAAAGTAAGTAAGGTTTGGGATAGAGCACAAGGAGGGAGAGCTGACAGTTGGAAGAAATCCAGAATAGAAATGAAAAATCATTACTTTAAAATTGGGGGTAACTCATGGAGAGATGAAAAGCGTCCTGCTTTCCTGTAAGTGGAGATCGGATAAAATGGAGATCAGATAAAAATGAATGACAGAAGTCTTGGCAAAAATGTGGAGCCACTGGAACTCCCACACACTGCCAGTGGGAGTGCAAAACACTTCAATCACTCTGGAAAAGAATCTGGCAGTTTGTAATACAATTAAATAGACCCCTACCCTACCCGGACGATCCTGCCGTTCCAGTCCTAGGCTGATACTCAAGAGAAACAAAGACATTTGTCCGAGAAAAGATTTGTACAAGAATGTTCACAGAAGCTTGATTCACTATAGCTTAACCCCAAGCTAGAAACAATGCAGATATGTCTATGAATAGGAAAACAGATAACTGAGGTATATTCATACATTGTAATACTAATCATCAATAAAACAGAATGAAGTATGGGAAATCATCACACAGATGATTTTCAGAAACATGATGTTGAGAGAAAGGCAGCAGACCCAAAAGAGTATCCACTGTAGGATATGAGTTTATGTCAACAACAAACACAGACAATGCTCATCTACAGTGCTTGAAGTCAGGCAGTGGCTACATCCAAGGGTGGGGGTACTAACCAGAAAAGGTCAGGAGGAATTTTTCTGAGATGATGAACATGTTCATCACTAGATCTGGATGGTGGCTATACAAGGCATACAGCTATGCATAAGCTGTACACTTATAAGATTTGCACATTTTGGGGCACATGGGTGGCTTTGTAGGTTCAGCATCTGACTTCGGCTCAAGGGATGATCTCGCAGTTCCTGAGTTTGAGAGTACGACAGAGTATCAGGCTCTCTGCTGTGAGCAAAGAGCTCGCTTTGGATCCTCTGTGCCCCTCTCTCTCTGCCCCTCCCCCACTTGTATACTAGTGTTCTCTCTCTCTCAAAAATAAATAAACATTAGAAAAAAAATTTTAAATCTTGTGGGCTAAGGCTGAGAGCCAAGTCAGTTTTAGTAACTCATTCCTAAGCGTTATGGAAACACTGAAGTCACTTTTTTCAGACAGCCACCCTGAAGTTCACAGTGAATGGTAGCTGTCAGAAAGGGGAAAGCAGATTTAATTTCCCACCAAAAAAAAGAAAGCAAATTTAACTTTTTTTTTTTTAAACTTTTAATGTTTATTTATTTTTGAGACAGAGAGAGACAGAGCATGAATGGGGGAGGGGCAGAGAGAGAGGGAGACACAGAATAGGAAGCAGGCTTCAGGTTCTGAGCCATCAGCCCAGAGCCTGACGCGGGGCTCGAACTCACGAACCGTGAGATCGTGACCTGAGCTGAAGTCGGACGCTCAACCGACTGAGCCACCCAGGCGCCCCCAAATTTAACTTTCTTATAACTGGAACACTTGGCTTCCCAGCCAGTCTGAGCCCTTGCTGTTCTATCACCCCAGGCAAGTCACTTTTCCTCCCCAAGACTCAGTGTTCTCATCCGCAAAATGGGGATAGTAGCTCCTACGCCCTCACAGAGTTATGAGGATTTAAAATGAGAAAGTGTGTAATACAGAAAGCCACATACAGGCCAACTGCCTGGTTGACTCAACTCACTTTCCAGCTGTTTGCTCAGAGGTTGTGTATACAGAGACTGCATTAAGGGTGAAGACAGGTCCATTTTCAGAAATAAACTCTCCGGGGCCCCCAGCTGGGAGCCTGAATTCACTCATTGACACTGTGGCTATTCAGATGAAGCGAGGTGGAAATAGAGACGCAATGACCCAGCAAATTCTAGAGCCAGGAAGGAAAGCATCAAGGCACACTGGAGAAAAGAAATCAACGGGCTTGGGGCCTGTTTCTGAGGACGGGGGTTGGAGAGGCTGAGTCCGCCATGCTGCCTGCAGTGAAGCTTTCTTCCATCTTTTTCCCACAGAATAAAGACGTGCGCGCGCGCGCACACACACACACACACACACACACACACACACACACACATTGAATGTCAGCGTTTGGAGACAAGGATGGGACATTCTAAAAATCTAGCTTCGAATCTTGTTTCACATGGACACCCAGATTTCTTCCTTTCTCACTGCCCCAGGGCGGCCTATGCAGAAACTTTCATTCATCCCCTTTGGAAACTCACTGTTGTGTCAGATCTCTTCAGACAACAAAAGGAAATCTGAAGGGCTGCTAAGCAAACTGGTGTGGGAGCAAGCCCCAGAAGGACGGTTGTCAGCCTGGGTCTCTGGTCCTGGCCTGCCCCTAACCTGCCATGTGACACAAGTCACCTCATCTCTCTAGACTTCAGTCTGTCTAGCTACGTAACCCCGGTTTGGAGAAATGAATCATTCCAGCTCAGGTAATTTGCGATTTTCGATTTAAAAAAATTGTTAATGGGGGCTGCCTGGGTGGCTCAGTCAGTTGAGCGTCCGACTTTGGCTCAGGTCATGATGTCACGGTTCATGAGTTCAAGCCCCGCATCGGGCTCTGTGCTGACAGCTTGGAGCCTGGAGCCTGCTTCACATTCTGTGTCTCCCTCTCTGCCCCTTCCCCTCTCAGGCTCTCTCTCTCTCTCTCAAAAATAAATAAAAGTTAAAAAAAAATTGTTAACGAAGAAGTGGGAAACTGGCCAATGAAACCATGACTTAAAAAACTGAGTGAGGATATTCTTAATTCACCATTCGCCATTTTTTAAGTCACAAAATGAGATGACAGTGACAGAGCAAGACATGCCTCTTTTGCTCCAAAATGTTACCTCCTTGTGAGGAACAACCACACAATGGTGTCTGCTATTTATTTATTTTTCAGAGAGACACAGACAGAGCTTGAGCGGGGGAGGGGCAGAGAGAGAGGGAGACACAGAATCGGAAGCAGG
The DNA here is from genome assembly GCF_018350195.1 of Panthera tigris. Classification (NCBI taxonomy): domain Eukaryota; kingdom Metazoa; phylum Chordata; class Mammalia; order Carnivora; family Felidae; genus Panthera; species Panthera tigris. The sequence goes on along the minus strand of NC_056675.1, from coordinate 27,261,240 downwards.
CTCCAGGCACTGAGCCATCAGCACAGAGCCCGATGCGGGGCTCGAACCCACTGATGGTGAGATCATGACCCAAGCCGAAGTCGGACGCTTAACCAACTGAGCCACCCAAGCGCCCCTGCAATCCACACTATTTTTAATCCATTCATTTTTCACTTCATGTGAAATTAAATCATTTTCATCTTAATTAGAAATTAAAACATTTTAAAATCCTACTCACACTATTCTGTTAAATGAATGCAACACAATTTGTTTAATGAAGACTCTAAATGTGGACATTGGGGTTGTGTACAAGTTTCCTCACCGCCATACACAACCGTGTGGTAAATGTTCATACCTGATTTCTTGCACATACCCTCCTTTATTTTGTCAGAATGAATTCCTAGCATTGAAATCATGGAGGTAAAATCACATATCTTTTTAAGGCGTTGATACACAGGGCCAGATTTTCTCTCGAAGGTTTTGCTGATTTTCGATTCCATCAGTGCGACACGAGTATGTCAATTTCTCCCACATTCTCCCCATCGGTAGGTATTGTCATGTATTGTTACAGATTTATTGTCACATATGTAAGTTGCACTTAGTTTGGCCTTTCAAAATTGCCAATTTGTTAATATCGTATGTCACAACAATGCTTCAGTGTAAAAACGTTTCCTTTCTGTGTCTTTTCTTTCTATATTAATTTGAAATATCCCTTTACATATGAAGAATATTGTCATTCTGGTCCATCGTGTATGTTACAAACATTTTCCCAGCTTTTCATTCACAAAGCAGTTTTAAAACTATTTTTCTCACAGAAAAATGAGTCTGGTTATTTAAAGTTGCTGCCTTTGTCCCACGTAAGAAAGTCCTTCCTTACCACACGATTTTAAAAAGACTCTCTTGTTATTTAACCTAACACTTTACAGTTTGGTTTTAAAATATTTAAATCTTTATTCAAATGAGTTGCCTCTAGGATACAGTAGACATGATAAACGGCTGGGTTTCAATTTTTACTTTCATATACTTTTGCAACACTGGTCTCTGGACGCTGTAAAGTGAGCAAGCACAACTTCTATCACTTGAATTATTATGAAAAATGTATCACCACCTAGGCTTTTATTCTGGAATCTGATAGGTAGGAATCTCACTTTTGTGGGTTCTCTACATGGCTCCTCAGAGGCCCCAACACCCGTTATTTGACTCCGAGCTGAGATCTGGAACACGTGGTGAAAAAGGCCAGAAGGACATGACAGTGAGGGGAAGCAGTGTGGTCAGAGGTAAGAAAATAGCCAGTCGGTTCTGGAAATTTCAGGTCAATCCATGTGATTCAAGTAAAAGGTGTGGATAGAGTCCTCTCAATTTTTGAGGGCATTTTGAGGAGGATACATTTTAAAAATTCAGACTTCAAGAATTAACATTATCATGGGTTGTGACACTCGTTCCCACCTTCTAGAATTCATAACTATTTAAACATTTGCTATGTTTGCTTTATCTTCTGTTAAGAGAAGAAACAGAACCTGATAGAAGTTAAGGTCCTATGGATTATCATTTCCCATTCTACTCTTTCTTCCTGTGTTCATATATTTGATATGCTACCACTTATGTTCCATAAACATACGTATGGAACATAGGGAAACGTAAAGTTATACAGATGACTTTGTGTGTGTGTGTGTGTGTGTGTGTGTGTGTGTGTGTGTGTGTGTTAAGATTAGGTTTGGCCACAAACCTGAAGTAAACCCAGAAGTAAAGGGAAGAGGGGTCTTTAAAGAGAAATATTTATTTCCCTGTCATATTAAAGTCTTGATAGAGAGTCCAGACCTGATGTGGCTTCTTTATGATATCAAGAACCCAGCCTCCTTCCTATCTTATAGCTCCTCCATGCATGGATTCCATTCTAAAATTTATTTCTTGGTCCAAGATGGCTATTCCAGCCCCTGCTATCACATCCTTACTTCAGTCAATAGAAAGGATAGAAGGGGTAGAGAAGAAATAGAAGAAGGAAGAGAGGAGGGTGTTGTGGGTGTCTACCAAAAAGATGTGTTGAAATCCTAACCCCCAGTATCTATCAATGAGACCTTATTTGGAAATGGGTTTAAATGTAATCGAGTTAAGGGGCACCTGGGTGGCTCAGTCAGTTAAGCGACCGACTTCAGCTCAAGTCATGATCTCACAGTCCATGAGTTCAAGCCCCGCGTCAGGCTCTGTGCTGATAGCTCAGAGCCTGGAGCCTGCTTCAGATTCTGTGTCTCCCTCTCTCTCTGACCCTCCCTCATTCATG